>NC_091287.1:55248314-55910413 GCF_032444005.1 Ranitomeya imitator | reverse complement strand
GGGGGAGCCATGAACGCAGGGTGGGAGGATGGGGGAGGCATGAACGCAGTGTGGGAGGATGGAGTATAAATATGGAGTATAAATACTGGGCCCTATAAGGGGGACACAGTGTGAGAGGACAGTGTGAAGAGGGGACTGGTATAGAAAGGAGAGGACAGTGTGAAGAGCATGTACCATAAGAGGGACAGTGTGGGGGTCATACTTTGTGCAGACAATATAGTGAGGGGCAATTTTTTATTTGGGAGCATTATAATGACACTTGTATCTTTAAGGGCGTCATGTGGAGACTTTCTGCAAAAGAGCGGCGAAGATGGAAGTCTGCAGAGACGGCTGTGGATGAGAAAACTCATCATGGGATCTGGACAAGATGAAGAAAAGGAGAACGGCTCCAGAGGCGACGTCATCTATCAGGTACCTGGATGTAAATGTTATTTGTGATGCTGACTCTCATGTTTTTATATATGTTAGGAGATTTAAAGGGACACTGTCACCTGAATTTGGAGGGAACAATTTTCAGCCATAGGGGTGGGGTTTTCGGGTGTTTGATTCACCCTTTCCATACCCGCTGGCTGCATGCTGGCTGCAATATTGGATTGAAGCTCATTCTCTGTCCTCCGTAGTACATACTGTACCTGCACAATCTGCAATCTTGCCTTGCGCAGGCGTGTACTATGGAGGACAGAGAATGAGCTTCAATCCAATATTGCAGCCAGCATGCAGCCAGCGGGTAAGGAAAGGGTGAATCAAACACCCGAAAACCCCACCCCTATGGCTGAAAATTGTTCCCTCCAAATTCAGGTGACAGAGTCCCTTTTAAAGGGGATGTCCAGGCTTGTGATGAGTCTGCAGTCATTCTTTGTGACTGCAGACTTCTGAATTCTCACAGTGCACACTGCACGCTGTCAGGATTCTCTCATGCTGGGGATTTACATTAATGCGATCACGTGCTGACTAGACATGCGTGACCTCCGTCAATGAAAATGAACTGAGCGAGGCCGGGCACATCTAGTCAGAATGTGGTCAGAAGTCTACAAATCACATACTTGTGCTGACATGACTGTCCACCGGCAAGGGAGAATCCTAAAAGTGCAGTGCATGCGTTGTGAGAATTCAGAAGCTGCGATGTCAGGATTCAGCTCTGCAAGTTCCAGTAGTCGTCACATGGACACGTCACTCATATGCGATTTTTCAGACTTAGGGTGTGTGTCCACGTTCAGGATTGCATCAGGATTTGGTCAGTATTTTACATCAGTATTTGTAGCCAAAACCAGGAGTGGGTGATAAATACAGAAGTGGAGCATATGGTTCTATTATAGTTTTCCTCTAATTGTTCCACTCCTGGTTTTGGCTACAAATACTGATGAAAAATCATGACCAAATCCTGATGCAATCCTGAACGTGGACACATACTCTTATGGTCCTGCGACATCGAGCTTCTCTTCTGCTTCTCTTAGTTTTTCACTGAACATTGAGAGCATTAGGGAGAGGAGCTCGTGGGCACATGACTGAGTGTGCAAATCACATATGTCCTTGGCGGAGGGGGGGCACCAAAATGAATTCTTTTCCCGGGTGCCAGAAACCCTAGATACACCTCTGCTGGTATGCTACTGCGAGCGGTGATTACCGGGTGCGGTGGAGGGTGGTCTGTGCACAGGCAGTGAGGCAGGGACTGAGGGTGTGCACAGAGAGGATGGAGACCCGGAGACTGCCCGTCCCAGTCTACGCCGTAGCCTAGAGCCCTCATTATCATAGGAATATGGCAGTTAATAAATTGCTTTTCTGAAGCTTTATAGTGTAGTTTTAGGTCAGGGAGGGTTGGATAGGGATGAGCTAGCAAGGTGCAGGGACAGGTAATGATGGCTACTTGCGAACATGTGCGGCAATTGCGGTTTTGCACTTACGATGATACATAAAACACTGCTAGTAGTGTTTTTTCTCATTGCTGCAAGTACCGCATTTGCCGGATGGCGGCAAAACCGCAAGAGCCGCACATGTCTGTAAGTCCCATAGGGAATGAATGAGGCCGAACGCAGTGTTGCCCTAAGTGATCCATTACGCGGCAGATGCGGAAAAACTGTCGGATCTGCTGCAAAAGGCGACTTTCACATCAGCGATTTTTGCCAAAGTCACTGCCGATAGTGTCATACTCACCAAAGGGGGAGGCAGCACTAAAAGTGCCTAGGGCAGCAGAAACTCTAAATACGGCCCTGCGTATATTGCTCCAAACTTCAAACAGAATGGGCTTCATATGATGCGCCATACATATGATGGGCCCTATATATTGCTCCAAACAGAATGGGCCCCACATAATGCTCCATATATAATGGGCCCCTGTTGTGAATTCTGTGGCTGAATTCACTCCTGTGGTCACAAGTGGTACTGCAGCTTCTGAGCTTCCTTCCTCAGGTGTTCTGGTGAGCTCATTAGCTGCTTCGTTACTTAACTCCACCTGATGCTGCTATCCTTGCTCCTAGTCAATGTTCCAGTGTTGGATCTGAGCTTCTCCTGATTGTTCCTGTGACCTGCTGCTCTGTATAGCTAAGTGCTTTTTTGCTATTTTGTTGCCTTTTTTCTGTCCAGCTGGTCTTTTGTTTTGCTGGAAGCTCTGAGACGCAAAGGGTGTACCGCCGTGCCGTTAGTCCGGCACAGTGGGTCTTTTTTGCCCCCTTTGCGTGGGTTTTGCTTTAGGGTTTTTTGTAGACTGCAAAGTTCGCTTTACTGTCCTCGCTCTGTCTAAGAATATCGGGCCCCACTTTGCTGAATCTATTTCATCCCTACGTTTTGTCTTTTCATCTTACTCACAGTCATTATATGTGGGGGGCTGCCTTTTCCTTTGGGGTATTTCTCTGGGGGCAAGTCAGGCCTATTTTTCTATCTTCAGGCTAGCTAGTTTCTTAGGCTGTGCCGAGTTGCATAGGTAGTGGTTAGGCGCAATCCACAGCCACTTTTAGTTGTGTTTAGGATAGGATCAGGTGTGCAGTCTACAGAGTTTCCACGTCTCAGAGCTCGTTCTTTTGTTTTTGGGTATTTGTCAGATCACTGTGTGCGCTCTGATCACTAGGCACACTGTGTCTCTGGATTGCCTTCATTACACCTTTCATTAGCAGACATAACAGTACTAGGAGCCAACTAATGATTCTCAATAGAGGGAAAGAAAAAGTTCTGACATCATTTTTTTTTTTTTTCTCTGCTCTGTGTTCACTTTTTTTTTTTTCCCCTAGACATTTGGGTGTTTCTGGACACAGGTGTGGACATGGATTTTCAGGGTCTGTGCTCTTCAATGGATAATCTCATTATAAATGTACAAAAGATTCAAGATACTATTGATCAGAAATCTATGTTAGAACCAAGAATTCCTATTCCTGATTTGTTTTTTGGAGATAGAACTAAGTTTCCAAGTTTCAAAAATAATTGTAAGCTATTTCTGGCCTTGAAACCTCATTCTTCTGGTAATCCTATTCAACAGGTTTTGATTATTATTTCTTTTTTGCGCGGCGACCCTCAAGACTGGGCATTTTCTCTTGCGCCAGGAGACCCTGCATTGAGTAGTGTCGATGCGTTTTTCCTGGCACTCGGATTACTGTACGATGAGCCTAATTCAGTGGATCAGGCTGAGAAAAATTTGCTGGCTTTGTGCCAGGGTCAGGATGATATAGAAGTATATTGTCAGAAATTTAGGAAATGGTCAGTACTCACTCAGTGGAATGAATCTGCGCTGGCAGCTTTGTTCAGAAAGGGTCTCTCTGAGGCTCTTAAGGATATCATGGTGGGATTTCCTATGCCTGCTGGTTTGAATGAGTCTTTGTCTTTAGCCATTCAGATCGGTAGACGCTTGCGCGAGCGTAAATCTGTGCACCATTTGGCGGTATTGCCTGAGGTTAAACCTGAGCCTATGCAGTGCGATAGGACTATGACCAGAGTGGAACGGCAGGAATACAGACGTCTGAATGGGCTATGTTTCTACTGTGGTGATTCCACTCATGCTATTTCTGATTGTCCTAAGCGCACTAAGCGGTCCACTAGGTCTGCCGTCATTGGTACTGCCCAGTCCAAATTCCTTCTGTCCATTACCTTGATATGCTCTTTGTCGTCGTTTTCTGTCATGGCGTTTGTGGATTCAGGCGCTGCCCTAAATCTGATGGATTTGGATTATGCTAAACGTTGTGGGTTTTTCTTGGAGCCTTTGCGGTGTCCTATTCCATTGAGAGGAATTGATGCTACACCTTTGGCCAAGAATAAACCTCAGTACTGGGCCCAGCTGACCATGTGCATGGCTCCTGCACATCAGGAAGTTATTCGCTTTCTGGTGTTGCATAATCTGCATGATGTGGTCGTGTTGGGGTTGCCATGGCTACAAACCCATAATCCAGTATTGGATTGGAATTCCATGTCGGTATCCAGCTGGGGTTGTCAGGGGGTACATGGTGATGTTCCATTTTTGTCGATTTCGTCATCCACCCCTTCTGAGGTCCCAGAGTTCTTGTCTGATTATCAGGATGTATTTGAAGAGCCCAAGTCCGATGCCCTACCTCCGCATAGGGATTGTGATTGTGCTATCAATTTGATTCCTGGTAGTAAATTCCCTAAAGGTCGATTATTTAATTTATCCGTGGCCGAACATGCCGCTATGCGCAGTTATGTGAAGGAATCCCTAGAGAAGGGACATATTCGCCCATCGTCATCACCACTGGGAGCAGGGTTCTTCTTTGTAGCTAAGAAGGATGGTTCGCTGAGACCGTGTATTGATTACCGCCTTCTTAATAAGATCACTGTTAAATTTCAGTATCCCTTGCCATTGTTATCTGACTTGTTTGCTCGGATTAAGGGGGCTAGTTGGTTCACTAAGATAGATCTTCGTGGTGCGTATAATCTGGTGAGAATCAGGCAAGGAGATGAATGGAAAACTGCATTCAATACGCCCGAGGGTCATTTTGAGTACCTAGTGATGCCGTTCGGACTTGCCAATGCTCCATCAGTGTTTCAATCCTTTATGCATGACATCTTCCGTGAGTACCTGGATAAATTCCTGATTGTTTACTTGGATGACATTTTGATCTTCTCAGATGATTGGGAGTCTCATGTGAAGCAGGTCAGAATGGTTTTTCAGGTCCTGCGTGCTAACTCTTTGTTTGTGAAGGGATCAAAGTGTCTCTTCGGTGTGCAGAAAGTTTCATTTTTGGGATTCATCTTTTCCCCTTCTACTATCGAGATGGATCCAGTTAAGGTCCAAGCCATCCAGGATTGGATTCAGCCGACATCTCTGAAAAGTCTGCAAAAATTCCTGGGCTTTGCTAATTTTTATCGTCGCTTCATCTGTAATTTTTCTAGCATTGCCAAACCATTGACCGATTTGACCAAGAAGGGTGCTGATTTGGTCAATTGGTCTTCTGCTGCTGTGGAAGCTTTTCAGGAGTTGAAGCGTCGTTTTTGTTCTGCCCCTGTGTTGTGTCAGCCAGATGTTTCTCTTCCGTTCCAGGTCGAGGTTGATGCTTCTGAGATTGGAGCAGGGGCGGTTTTGTCACAGAGAGGTTCTGATTGCTCAGTGATGAAACCATGTGCTTTCTTTTCCAGGAAGTTTTCGCCCGCTGAGCGTAATTATGATGTGGGCAACCGAGAGTTGCTGGCCATGAAGTGGGCATTCCAGGAGTGGCGTCATTGGCTTGAAGGAGCTAAGCATCGCGTGGCCGCGACCAATCACAAGCCGCGACGTCACCGCAAGCTATTAACGCGCTCATTTTTAAAAATGAGCGCGTTAATGGCTTTCAAAGACGTATCGGCTTGTGATTGGTCGCGTGGCGGTCACATGGGCGGCGGTTTTGTCACAGAGAGGTTCTGATTGCTCAGTGATGAAACCATGTGCTTTCTTTTCCAGGAAGTTTTCGCCCGCTGAGCGTAATTATGATGTGGGCAACCGAGAGTTGCTGGCCATGAAGTGGGCATTCCAGGAGTGGCGTCATTGGCTTGAAGGAGCTAAGCATCGCGTGGCCGCGACCAATCACAAGCCGCGACGTCACCGCAAGCTATTAACGCGCTCATTTTTAAAAATGAGCGCGTTAATGGCTTTCAAAGACGTAGCGGCTTGTGATTGGTCGCGTGGCGGTCACATGGGCGGCCCGCGACCAATCAGAAGCCGGGACGTGATTCTCAGGTCCTAAAAGCGCTGATTTTGAACAACGAAGCCTGCCGGTTACCCGCGCTGAGTCCAGGGGCCGCCGGAGAGGTAAATATATCAATATTTTTTATTTTAATTCTTTATTTTACACATCTCTATGTATCCGATACCGATACCCGATACCACAAAAGTATCGGATCTCGGTATCGGAATTCCGATACCGCAAGTATCGGCCGATACCCGATACTTGCGGCATCGGAATGCTCAACACTAGCCGAGACCCCTAATTTTGATTTTGCTGTATGTACATTATATAGGTGATACTGTGACTGGTGTGTATAGTCGCAGTATCACCAATGTAACATAGGTGTCAAAACGTGCGTTGGGGTGGGTGTCTCTGAGGTAACACAGGTAATTCCCTTGGCTTTATTTTATATGGTGTATCCTCTTGTTTCAGGCCTATTACTTTGTTACTTCTAGGGCTATCTGCCTTCTAGTATATTGTGCACATTAAGTACTTCACCACTGGTGGTATACATACAATGTCTGTATTAAGTTTATTTATGAAGATTTTAGAATACATTGAATACACTGCGCCTGTCGCTGATTGTTCGCGGCCGGCCACGTAGTATATAGCACAGCCACGTAGTATATAACAGCCCACATAGTAAATAGCACAGCCACGTAGTATATTGTACAGCCACGTAGTATATAGCACATCCATGTAGTATATAGCACAGTCACGTAGTATATATCACAGCCCATGGAGTATATAGCACAGCCCATGCAGTATATTGCACAGCCCACGCAGTATATTGCACAGCCCATGCAGTATATTGCACAGCCCACGTAGTATATAGCACAGCCCGCGCAGTACCACGCATACAGTATATAACACTGGCCACATAGTGTATAACACAGGCCACGTAGTATATAACACAACGTAGTATATAACACAACATAGTATATAACATAGGCCACGTAGTACATTGCACAGCCCATGTAGTACATTGCACAGCCCACGCAGTATATAGCACAGTGCATGCAGTATATTGCACAGCCCACACAGTATATTTCACAGCCCACGTAGTACATTGCACAGCCCACGTAGTACATTGCACAGCCCACGTAGTACATTGCACAGCTCACATAGTACATTGCACAGCCCATATAGTATATTGCACAGCCCACGTAGTATATAGCACAGCCCACGCAGTATATTGCACAGCCCGCGTAGTATATTGCACAGCCCACGTAGTATATTGCACAGCCCACGTAGTATATAGCACAGCCCATGTAGTATATAGCACAGCCCGTGTAGTATATAGCACAGCCCGTGTAGTATATAGCACAGCCCGTGTAGTATATAGCACAGCCCGTGTAGTATATTGCACAGCCCGCAATTAGAATTAAAATAAAAAATAGTTATATACTCACCTTCCCCCGGATCGAAGCGGTTACCGACGCTCCTGGTCTGAAGAGTGCATTGCGGTCTCGCGAGATGATGACGTACGCGACTTACTTGAGATGATGGTGGTGGTGGCCATTTCAAATTTTTTACTTGGTCTTGTGGGCACCATCTCCTGCTTGCCAGCGCTGACCAGGTCGGCAGCCGCATGCACACATGAACTAGATAGTGCACACACAGGGCCGGCCCTTAACAGAAAAAATGTAAAGGGCCAGTAGTGGAAAAACGGGCCGGTGGCCGTAGGCTGGATCAGCGGATGCTGCCGGTCTGCAGCCCACTATGACTGCTATCATTGCATATTATCAATCCAGGTTTGTTCATATTTCAGCCCCATCACCATCTATACCCAACCTGCATAAACGCCTCATCCTGCTGATACCCTAATGCTGAGCCGCTGCTGCTGTATGTGTCCCTATTACAGCACCTATTGTGTGGTTCTCTGTGCCTTCTAAATTCTAAAGCAACCCTCTATAATATAGTAATGCCGGGTGCAAGTGCCCTAGGAAACAGTGCCCACATTTTGTCCCATATAAAGTAATTTAGCCCTCTGTGTGCCCCTTTGACAGTCACCGTAACCTGAATTCCTCTATAACAATAAGTGCCTACTTTACATTTAATAATGTCCCAAGTCTTCCCTCTGTACAGCACCCCTATACACAGTATGATGCTCTCTTCTACACAGTATAATGCCCCCTCTCTGTATACATACTGACCCCTTAGTATCCAACACTGTATGATGGCCCCCTAGATAGCCTCCATATAGTATAATACACCAGATAGTCCTCAATATAGTATACTGCAGCCCCCATAGGCAGACTCTATACAGTATAAGGCAGCCCTCCATAGGCAGACTCTATAGTATAATGTAGCACCCCATAGGCAGACTCTACAGTATAATGCAGCCCCCCCATAGGCAGACTCTATAGTGTAATATAGCCCCTCCACAGGCATACTCTATAGTATAATGCAGCCCCCCTAAGCTGACTGTAATATAAGGCCGCCCCCCAAGGGCAGACTCTGATATAAGGCAGTCCCTCACTGGCAGACTGTAATATAGTGCACCCCCAGGCAGAGTGTAATATATGCCACCCCCATAGGCAGACTGTAATGCAAGGCACCCCCTCATAGGCAGACTGGAATGTAAGGCACCCCCATAGGCAGACTGGAATATAAGGCAGCAACCCCCCATAGGCAGACTGTAATGTAAGGCAGCACCCCCCATAGGCAGACTGTAATGGAAGGCACCCCTCATAGGCAGACAGTAATGAAAGGCAGCACCTTCCCATTCGCAGACTGTAATATAAGGCAGCAACCCCCCATAGGTAGACTGTAATGTAAGGCAGCACCCCCCATAGGCAGACTGTAATGTAAGGCAGCACCCCCCATAGGCAGACTGTAATATAAGGCGCCCCCATAGGCAGACTGTAATATAAGGCAGCCCCCCCATAGGCAGACTGTAATGTAAGGCAGCACCCCTTATAGGCAGACTGTAATGTAAGGCAGCACCCCCATAGGCAGACTGTAAAGTAAGACAGCACCCCATAGGCAGACTGTAATGTAAGGCAGCACCCCCATACACAAACTGTAATGCAAGACAACCCCCATAGGCAGAGTGTAATGTAAGACAGCACCCCCACAGGCAGACTGAAATGTAAAGCAGCACCCCTATAGGCAGACTGTAATATAAGGCAGCAACCCCCCCTAGGCATCCCCATAGGCAAACTGAAATGTAAGGCAACACCCCATAGGAAGACTGTAATGTAAGGCAGCCCCCCTCCATAGGCAGACTATAATGTAAGGCAGCAACTCCCCATAGGCAGACTCTAATGTAAGGCAGCATCCCCATAGGCAGACTGTAATATAAGGCAGCACCCCCCATAGGCAGACTGTAATGGAAGGTACCCCCCTTAGGCAGACTGTATTGAAAGGCAGCACCCCCCATAAGCAGACTGTAATGTAAGGCAGCCCATAAAAATATGAATAAATAAATGCAATACTCACCTCTCTTCCTCCTGGCTCCTGCGCTGCTCTGAGCACCCGCTCATCTCCTGACAGCGGGCGCTGGGTAGTGACGCCATCATGCCCACTGTCAGTGTCTGCGACTGCATCAACGCTGACACTGACAGAGAGATAATGGGAGGAGCGTAACGCTCATTCTCTCATCAATGCGGTCAGCTGTATCGGCTGGATGCCGATACAGTTGACTCGGCGATAATGGGCGGGGGCCCACTGCTGGGACTGGGACCCTCCCACCAGCTCAGGGGCCCAATATCGGCCAGGCGGCAGGATAGGGAGATCGATTCTCCCTGCTCTGCGGCAGAATGTAACTGTAGCTGTGCATGCCGATACAGTTACTGTAGTGTAGCTCTGGGTGGGCCCCCTCAGAGTGCGAGCCTGGGGCCACCACCCCCTCTGCCCCCCGGTAGCTATGCTACTGCACTGCACACATGACCGGAAGACTGAGGTGGGTGGGCGGTACCGACCCCCGACTAAAAAATAAAAAAAAAATCTTGCTTAGGTGCCATCCCCCATTATCCTGACACCCTACGCATGTGCCTTCAAGTGCCTAGTGCCAAATACGGCCCTGACTATAATGGAGAAGGCTCATGCAATTTTGAAAACCCCTCTGGTTCTCTTTTCTGGAATCTTCTCAGCCCCAAAATGCACAAAGAATCTCACAGGGTCCCCCATGCAAGTCATTGTCAGATCCAGAACAATCACACATTTATGGTAGAGTATATGTATCTATGGATGTGCCATAATTATATACAGTATGTGCAGAATATCCATATAACTAGTATTATACCATTTACTTGTCTTTCCTTCCTTATAACGATGCGATGTGTTATTGTATATATTAACTTCTGATATCATCTAATACATGATGTCTCATTATTTTATCATTATATTAGGGACAACTGAGCCGGCAACTGCTGCTGGTGGAATATCTGAGACACCAGAGATCCCTGAATCTGCCAGTGTAAGTATCAGAGAAAACATCTGTATATCATCAGACCACAGGGTATGAATTACATATCCATGTCACACCCCATAGGACAGCGGGTTAACTCTATTCTTAATGTAGATTGGACCTATTATTATTATTCCTGTCTCCTCTGTGTGATGTCCGGTACCATCCCCTCCAGTACAATGATATACAGCACAGACCAAAAGTTTGGACTCACCTTCTCATTTAAAGATTTTTCTGTATTTTCATGACTATAAAAATTGTAAATTCACACTGAAGGCATCAAAACTATGAATTAACACATGTGGAATTATATACTTAACAAAAAAGTGTGAAACAACTGAAAATTTGTCTTATATTCTAGGTTCTTCAAAGTAGCCACCTTTTGCTTTGATGACTGCTTTGCACACTCTTGGCATTCTCTTGATGAGCTTCAAGAGGTAGTCACCGGAAATGGTGTTCCAACAATCTTGAAGGAGTTCCCAGAGATCTTAGCACTTTTTGGCCCTTTTGCCTTCACTCTGCGGTCCAGCTCACCCCAAACCATCTCGATTGGGTTCAGGAATGACGTAGCACCCCATCACTCTCCTTCTTGGTCAAATAGCCCTTACACAGCCTGAAAGTGTGCTTGGGGTCATTGTCCTGTTGAAAAATAAATAATTGTCCAACTAAACACAAACCAGATGGAATAGTATGCCGCTGCAAGATGCTGTGGTAGCCATGCTGGTTCAGTATGCCTTCAATTTTGAATAACTCCCCAACAGTGTCACCAGCAAAGCACCCCCACACCATCACATCTCCTCCTCCATGCTTCATGGTGGGAAACAGGCATGTAGAGTCCATCCGTTCACTTTTTCTGCGTCTCACAAAGACACGGTGGTTGGAATCAAAGATCTCAAATTTGGACTCATCAGATCAAAGCACAGATTTCCACTGGTCTAATGTCCATTACTTGTGTTCTTTAGCCCAAACAAGTCTCTTCTGCTTGTTTCCTGTCCTTAGCAGTGGTTTCCTAGCAGCTATTTTACCATGAAGGCCTGCTGCACAAAGTCTTCTCTTAACAGTTGTTGTAGAGATGTGTCTGCTGCTAGAACTCTGTGTGGCATTGACCTGGTCTCTTATCTGAGCTGCTGTTAACCTGCGATTTCTGAGGCTGGTGACTCGGATAAACTTATCCTCAGAAGCAGAGGTGACTCTTGGTCTTCCTTTCCTGGGGCGGTCCTCGTGTGAGCCAGTTTCTTTGTAGCGCTTGATGGTTTTTGCCACTGCACTTGGGGACACTTTCAAAGTTTTCCCAATTTTCAGACTGACTGACCTTCAATTCTTAAAGTAATGATGGCCACTCGTTTTCCTTTACTTAGCTGCTTTTTTCTTGCCATAATACAAATTCTAACAGTCTATTCAGTAGGATTATCAGCTGTGTATCCACCAGACTTCTGCACAACATAAGGCCGGTTTCACACGTCAGTGGCTCCGGTACGTGAGGTGACAGTTTCCTCACGTATCGGAGACACTGGCTCACGTAGACACATTAAAATCAATGTGTCTCTGCACATGTCAGCGTGTTTTCACGGACCGTGTGTCCGTTTGGAAAACACGGAGACATGTCAGTGTTCGTGGGAGCGCACGGATCACACGGACCCATTAAAGTCAATGGGTCCGTGTAAAACACGTACCGCACACGGATGCTGTCTATGTGCAGTCCGTATGCCGTGCAGGAGACAGCGCTACAGTAAGCGCTGTCCCCCAGCTTGTGGTGCTGAAGCCCCATTCATTTCTTCTCTCCAGCAGCGTTCGCTGGAGAGAAGGAATGAAAAATCAATGTTTTTTTTTTGTTTTTTTGTTTAAAATAAAGTTCCCGGTAATCTCCCCCCTCCCACTCCCTGTGCGCCCACCCGCTGGCATTAAAATACTTACCCGGCTCCCTTGATGCTTCCATTCTCTCAGCGTCGCAGCTCTTCCTGTATGAGCAGTCACGTGATGTCGCTTATTACAGTGATGAATATGCGGCTCCACCTTCCATAGGGGTGGAGCCACATATTCATCACTGTAATATGCGGCACCACGTGACCGCTCATACAGGAAGAGCTGCGACGCTGAGAGGATGGAAGCATTGAGGGAGCCGGGTAAGTATTTTAATGCCAGCGGGCGGGCGCACAGGGGATGGGAAGGGGGAGATTACCGGGAACTTTATTTTAAACACAAAAAAAACAAAAAAAACCCTGTTTTTTCATTCCGTCTCTCCAGCGAACGCTGCTGGGAAGAAGGAATGAATTCTGGATTCAGCACCCAAAGCAGGGGACAGCGCTTAACTTTAGCGTTATCTCCTGCACAGTGCGTGTGGTACCCAGTCGGCACACAGCTGCCGCACGTGTGCCACAATGATGTGCCAGGTAAGCACACGGACACACAGACACGGATAACTCCGGTACCAATTTTTCCGGTACCGGAATTATCTGGACGTGTGGGACAGGCCTAATTGATGGTCCCAACCACATTTATAATGCAAGAAATCCCACTTATTAAACCTGACAGGGCACACCTGTGAAGTGAAAACCATTCCCGGTGACTACCTCTTGAAGCTCATCAAAAGAATGCCAAGAGTGTGCAAAGAAGTCATCAAAGCAAAAGGTGGCTACTTTAAAGAACCTAGAGTATAAGACATATGTTCAGTTGTTTCACACTTTTTTGTTAAGTATATAATTCCACATGTGTTAATTCATAGTTTTGATGCCTTCAGTGTGAATTTACAATTTTCATAGTCATGAAAATACAGAAAAATCTTTAAATGAGGTGTGTCCAAACTTTTGGTCTGTACTGTACATGTATGGAGGATATCCCTATAATATAATAGTGTCTGGGGAGCGTCCTGCTTGTATCATGTCCTCTACATCTGCTGCAGTGTAATCAGCGGGGACATAATGTAGAGAAGTTCCTGCATCTGCAGCTTTTCTTTTCCTGCAACTTTTATTTCTCATTGTCATTTCTTCTTCTTCTAGGCCATTATCAGATCATTCAACCCTATGAGAAAACCAAGTAAGAGTGACTATACCCAGATCGAAGAGATCAGCAGTGGATCTTTTGGGTGAGCTTTATGTATAATCTACATTTTTCCCAAACTCCTTATGATGATGCCTCTGTCTATATGTCCTGCCTTAGGGAAATCTCTGTATATGAGTCCACGTCTAAATGTTACTGTTGTCCAAGATCTGTAACATTTTTAGTTTTTAATCCGATCGAGCTTTGTAAGGACTTGTTTTTTGTGAGTCAAGCTGTTGTTATTGATACCACTTTGCACTAGATCTAATCAACATCTAGTCACTAGTCCACATCTGTTTGTCACAATTTAGCTCAGTTATGATGTGATATGGATGAAAACCTCCCATAAGTGATCATTCATGCTGAGTTATTTTGTGTATTTCCAGACATTGATTTTTTAGTGACGGCCATACATCTTGTATTAACTATTAGTAATGAGCGAGTATGCTCATGCTCGGAGGTTCTCCAAATATTTGGGGCGTGCTCGGAGATTTAGTTTGTGTCATCGCAGCTGCATGATTTGCATCTGCTAGACAGCCTGAATACGTGTGGGGATTTCCTAACAAACAGGCATTCCCCACACTTATTCAGGCTGTCCAGCAGTCGCAAATCATGCAGCTGCGGTGACACAAACTAAATCTCCGAGCACACCCAAACTACTCGGAGAGCACCCGAGCATGCTCGGAAATCTCGAGTAACGAGCATACTCACTCATCACTGTTAACTATTAGTACAGAAGATCTTTTGACATATAGACAGACTGTTAGTAAGAATTCTGTATAAATTATGGATTTTTCTCCTTATACAGGGCCATCCACTTAGTGCGTCATAAAGACACAAACAAGATATTCGCCATGAAGAAACAAACCAGGCGTAAACTGCATGATATATTCTATCTTAAAAGGGCCTATCTGGAAAGGGATATCGCAATATTCTCCGATTGTCCCTTTGTTGTCTCCACGTTTTGTTCCTTCCCAACAAAACAACACCTGTGTATGGTCATGGACTTTGAAGCAGGTAAGACCTATCAATTGTATCTAAATCCAGTAGTGTTGAGCATTCCGATACTGCAAGTATCGGCTATCGGCCGATACTTGCGGTATTGGAATTCCGATACCGAGTTCCGATACTTTTGTGGTATCGGGAATCGGTATCGGATCCATATTAATGTGTAAAATAAAGAATTAAAATAAAAAATATTGATATACTTACCTCTCCGGAGGCCCCTGGACATCACCGCTGGTAACCGGCAGCCTTCTTTGCTTAAAATGAGCGCGTTTAGGGCCTTCCATGACTTTTCGGGTATTGGCCGATACTATCCGATACCGATACTTTCAAGTATCGGACGGAATCGCTCAACACTAGGGTTGAGCGAAACGGGTCGAAATTGTTCAAAAGTCGCCGACTTTTGGCAAGGTCGGGTTTCATGAAACCCGACCCGACCCCAGTGGGGGGTCGGCCATGAAGTCGGCGATCTTTTGAATCTGGAATCGGAATTCCGATCCCGATTCCTGATATGTTTAAGATATCGGGAATTGGTATCGGAATTCAGATTAAAGTGTAAAATATAGAATTAAAATAAAAAATATTGCAATACTTACCCTCTGACGCGCCCTGGTACTAACCGGCAGCCTTCCTCCTTCGAATCCGCGCTTCTAGGACCTTGCCGTGACGTCGCGGTGACGTCGCGGCTTGTGATTGGCCGCGCGGCCGCCCATGTGACCGCTCGCGCGGCCAATCACAAGCCGCGACGTCACCCGCGACGTCACCGAAGGTCCTGGAAGGGCTGATTCTTAGGAAGGAAGGCTGTCGGAAGGAAGCAGGGCGCTTCTGAGGGTGAGTATATTCCTATTAGGTATATACTCATCCTCGGAAGCGCCCTGCTTCCTTCCGACAGCCTTCCTTCCTAAGAATCAGCCCTTCCAGGACCTTCGGTGACGTCGCGGGTGACGTCGCGGCTTGTGATTGGCCGCGCGAGCGGTCACATGGGCGGCCGCGCGGCCAATCACAAGCCGCGACGTCACCGCGACGTCACGGCAAGGTCCTAGAAGCGCGGATTCGAAGGAGGAAGGCTGCCGGTTAGTACCAGGGCGCGTCAGAGGGTAAGTATTGCAATATTTTTTATTTTAATTCTATATTTTACACTTAAATATGGATCCCAGGGCCTGAAGGAGAGTTTCCGCTCCTTCAGACCCTGGGAACCATGGAAACCCAATGCACTGCATTGGGTTTCGAGTTTCGGCCGACCCCGACCCCGACTTTTTTATAGGATCGGCCGATTTCACTCGACCCGACTTTTCCAAAAGTCGGGTTTCGTGAAACCCGACCCGATCCTATAAAAGTGAAGGTCGCTCAACCCTACTCAACACTAATATCCAGCCTATAATTGCTTAAATACATAAAGCTACCAATGTATTTATATTTCATTAATCTACATGCTCATAAGAACAGTTTAGGAAGATTACATCTTTCTGACAGATAATAGTTTTCATTGCTTCTTATTACATTTTGTTCTGATGTCGGGGCAACAAAAACACTGCAATTGCATCTGAGTTCATTTGTTTTTTTATTATTTATTTTGAATGGAGAAACAGTGATTTTTATATTTAATTTTTTTTCCCCAAAATATTTTTATTATTATTTTTTAATCTCCATAAGGGACCTGAACTTGTGATTATATAATTGTATTTACTATGTACTGCAATATGGGTATTGCAGAATATGGTGAACAGATTGGTCCCCTATGAAGCCAAGCTACACACTGACCTTCACAGAAGTACCATAATGGCAAGGATAGTAGTCTTCCACAGACACTCAGCAGCCATAGCAAACCACTCACATGGAATGGGGGAGATGAGAGCATAGAGTAGCTCGCCTCCAGGTCACCTGCTGTAAATGCCACTGTCAGAGATTGACAGGGCAATGTAAGAGGTTACCAGCAGGGGGCAGATAATAATAATAAATAATAATAATAATTTTATTTATATAGCGCCAACATATTCCGCAGCGCTTTACAAATTATAGAGGGGACTTGTACAGACAATAAACATTACAGCATAACAGAAATACAGTTCAAAACAGATACCAGGAGGAGTGAGGGCCCTGCTCGCAAGCTTACAAACTATGGGGAAAAGGGGAGACACGAGAGGTGGATGGTAACAATTGCTTTAGTTATTCGGACCAGCTATAGTGTAAGGCTCAGGTGTTCAAGTAAAGCTGCATGAACCAGTTATCTGCCTAAGTATGTAGCAGTACAGACACAGAGGGCTAATACTGCATAAAGTGTATGAGAACATGATGCGAGGAACCTTTTTTTTTTTTTTTTTATTATAAATAGGCCACACAGGGATCGTTAGGTTAATGCATTGAGGCGGTAGGCCAGTCTGAACAAATGAGTTTTTAGGGCACGCTTGAAACTGTGGGGATTGGGGATTAATCGTATTAACCTAGGTAGTGCATTCCAAAGAATCGGCGCAGCACGTGTAAAGTCTTGGAGACGGGAGTGGGAGGTTCTGATTATTGAGGATGCTAACCTGAGGTCATTAGCGGAGCGGAGGGCACGGGTAGGGTGGTAGACTGAGATCTGAGCTCTCTTTTTGTGTAGGACTACTCTGCAGTATACAGTATACGCTCTACATCACACAGTGTGTCTCTATGATTGACTCCCTGCCCCAATGTCTCAGCTTATTTCTCATTCACACTCATCATGTGTAATTTACATTGTAACAAACCCTCACCTGTCATATTTGCTTTCTGCTCTAGGAGGAGACTGTAACAGTCTCCTACAGTTTTATGGTCCTTTACCCCTCGCCTTGGCCCGCATGTACATTGCAGAAACGGTTCTTGCTGTGGAATATCTGCACAGCTATGGTGTGGTTCACCGAGACCTGAAGCCTAAAAAGTAAGTGAATACAGCAGCATAATAAAAGGAGAGACAGATATAGTTTGGTATACAGTCTATAGGTGGTTATTTAGGGTTGACAATATATTTTCTTTCACAGCCTCATGATATCATCAACTGGACATATCAAAGTCACCGATTTTGGGCTTTCAAAACTCGGACTCATGAGACCAGCATCAGATAATTACAAGTTTCGAACTAAAGACATCACCAGAGAGTTCCGTGATAATGAGGTTAGTTTTACATAAAAATCGTATTCTTTACAGATCTGATCTATTTCTGCTTCTCTGATATTATTTGTCACAGTTATTTTCATTGATCATCTTCTCATTATTCGGTTGGTTTCCAGGTGGCTGGCACCTTTCGTTATCTAGCCCCAGAAGTCATCTTAAAGGTGGGCTATGGAAGGCCTATTGACTGGTGGTCAATAGGGATCATCTTATATGAATTTCTTACTGGCCATGTGCCATTTAACGGAATACGCAAAAAAGATATTTTCAACAGTATCATCAGGGGTAAGTAAAATAATCTGAATGCTGTGTGATGCCATAGTAATTTGGTTCAGTTGTGAGGTTCATTCTGGTTTAGTTACTTGTTGTTTTTGATAAAAAAAATTTTTAAATAATAGTAAATGTAGAGACTTTTCTGGAAAATTTACTTTTTATATAACAGATGACATCACTTTGAAAATTCAAAATTCTACTGATAATCCTGATGCTCAAGACTTCATGACTCAGCTGCTTAGAAAAAATCCAAAACATAGACTTGGGACAGGTAATGTATATAGTAGTATTAATAATAACTTATAACTCCTCTGTGACCTGGCAAATAGATAATTTCAATGAGGATCAGCACTGAGGTCTCTGCTTTACCTCCTTGGCTATTCCCCATTATTCATGCCATGACTTACAGTATGTTTTGGCTCTGCTATGTGTTCAGTTTAGATTAACATAAAAAGTACAGTTTTCCTAACATTGTCTGGATCACTTTTTTCTTGTCTTCCATTTCCAGGAGGAGCAAATGAAGTAAAGAGTCATCCATTCCTGAGAAAGTTAGATTTTGAGAACCTTCAATATATGAAGACATGGTATAGGCCAAATCTTAGTTCAGAGGAGGACACCCGCTACTTTCACAGTAAGTAGAATGAGACGTCATCTGGTTAAAGCTGCCGTTTGTCTTGTCTTTCATTTTATGTGACAGTATGTTCCCATCATTATTAGTAATAATATGGTGACTGTCTGTGATTATATTAATAATCTCTCATAATACTTATACTTTGTAGATGGCATTTGGAGACCCAGACATATGGATTCAGATGAGGGTTACAAAAGTAACATCAGTGATTTGCCAGAAAGACTAAACTATGTATCATCGTCTCTAAGACTTTCTAAGGTAAGTATGTGATGAGTAAATCCTCAAAATTATAACTAAAAATAGAATTAAAATAATATATATATATAAACAGTATATATATATATATATATATATATATATATATATATATATATATTTAATTTTACTCTGTGTATTTTAGCTGTATGCAATCAATACCAGGATGATTATAAATGAAGATCATAAGCCATCTCCAGGTTGTTCTCTAGAGACCAGCACAAAACACTTAGACATGTGAGTAGATTATTATTATGGGGTTTAGTACTGACATATCTTCAGAATACCAAATACAAGACGCATATAACCCAATAGTAATCCAGAACCCACCACCCCACGATTGATCATCACTGTAGGGTCTGGCTTGTGATAATTCTGGTGATAACAGTTGATCATTGTGACCAGCCTTTCATTTCCATTTCATTAAAGCCCTTTATAACTAGTTATTCTTCATTCTTGCTGACAGAAGGCAGTCCTGTGCAAGGTACAAGTGTCCTAATTGCCCATACAGAAAAGATTATTTTTAATTGCTTTTGCTTGTAATTTACTCATTTTTCTTCTACCAAACAGGCAGAAAGAATCTTCTCCTACGAGAAATGATGGTGATAATCAGTGTTTCACTACTGAAAACAACAAGTCACCATCTCCCATATTGTCAGGTATGTGCAGGTCTACAGGAAATCTTGTTGTCGCCACTGATCAAAAGGTGTACTGTAAATGTTACCTGAGGGCTCAGAAAATCACTGCTTTTTTGTGCCTTTAAAATAATCAACAATCCAACACTTTAATGTATAAAATTCTCACTCTTTTGTGCTGCGCATTATAAGGTATAAGGGGCCATACAGTCTGGTGCCTGATACTGATCACGAATACTGTGCCCATGGCTCGATCAGGCCCCAAACTAACCCTACATTTACTATTTACCCTTAATGTGACACAGATGTTTTAAGTAATGGGCTATATGATAACACTGCTGCAACTAATGTCATATTGAAGGGAGCCTGTCACCAGATTTTTCCCATACAATCTAAGACCACCACCTTTCAGCTCTGTGTTACAGCATTCTGGAATTTCTGTATATAAGTCTCCAAGCCACCCTTCAGAAAACAAAATAGACATTTTATTATACTCACCGATGTCACAGTCCGGACTGATGGGCATTATGATTCTTAATCCGAAGCCTCCTCTCTTATTGTAATGCCGTTCTCCTTCTCTGCTTCATGTGGATGATGTGTCCTATGTCATCCACCCAGTGTTCCCCATCACGTTCCTGCACAGGCACATTTCCCTCTGCTCTGCTAAACGCAGATCAAAATACTGTAGTGCGCATGAATCGGCATTCTTTGGCTCTTCCCCGTGTATTGACATATAATTATTGATGTGAGAGTGTTCTCGGGTGTTCTCCGAGTAGTTTGGGCGTGCTCGGAAATTAAGTTTTAGTCCCTGCAGCTGCATGATTTGAAACTGCTAGACAGCCTGAATACATATGGGGATTTCAGAAAAAATGGGCAATCCCGACATGTATTCAGGCTGTCTAGCAGCCGCAAATAATGCAGCTTCAGGGACCTAAATTTAATTTCCAAGCACCCCCAAAATATTCAGAGAACACCCGAGCATGCTCGGAAAACTTGAGTAAGGAGCACACTCGCTCATCACTTATATGTCAATGGTGGGATTTTCACATCGATGACTAACAATGATTATTGACTTGTTTTTCTTACTTTTTTCCAGTTGAGATGAAAAATACATCTGCATTAAAACTGGGAGAAGAGCAAGACCCTGAAATAGTAGCAGAGACAGAACCTAGCAAAGGTAAGTGTGACAATAAGGTCTATGTTGTGAGATGTTGGCGACTGAGAATAATTCACGATTCCCATTACTTACATTAGTTATATAAAAATCTCTTCTCATAGGTTCTATCTTACGCCAGATTATATCATCCTGCCGGCGTGGATTACCCAGGGCTGCTCGCAGCTTCAGAAGATAATGCATTTTTCCAATCTGTCTTTAGGGCACCATATCCATCTAGTGTCCTGAAGAAAGTACAGCAAGTCCGTCATCAAAGCTGTACTTGGGCAGCACGGTGGCTCAGTGGTTAGCACTGTTGCTTTGCAGCACTGGGATCCTGGGTTTAAATGTCACTAAGGAGAACATCTGCAAGGAGTTTGTATGTTCTCCGCGTGTTTGCGTGGGTTTCCTCCGGGTACTCCGGTTTCCTCCCACACTCCAAAGACATACTGATAGGGAATTTTCTGTGGAATATGATGGCGTGCAAATAGACGTAATAAATAATACCTGTGCGGAAAGATTTCTAATATCTACCTATGGCCTTCTGACCAGCAATAATCATCTGCAGAAGATGAAGGCCCCTCAAGCACATCACATCATTCTTCCATGCAGTTCCAAATTTAAAAAAATAAATACAAATTCAGAATGAATTAATGTTCCTTTGTAATAGAATATGGCGTACCAATACTGTACGTCACACATGTTTGAAGCACCCTCATGAAGTTTTGTTTTTTCACTAAACGTGTATGTACTGTAGTGTGGTGGTGGTGGGGTGATATACTTCCCTACTGCATTCTTCTCTGGGATCAAGCTCTGTCCGGCTCCTCTTTTGTGTGATGTCATAGCTACATAGTTACATACACAGGTTGAAAAAAGACCTAGGTCCATCAAGTTTAACTGTTCTCCACCAATTGTACATTTTGTCACTAAATTAAATTTAACCCACAATGTTATGTGTATTGAGGAAATCATCCAGCCCTTTTCAAAAGCTGTTGTAATGTCTGTCATTACTAGTTCTTGTGGTTGGGCATTCCACAGTCTGACTGCTCTAACTGTAAATAACACTTTCCTATTTAGCTGTCGGAATCACCTGTCATCGCTCTTCAGACTCTTTGGCTCACTCTATGCTCTCGGTGTGAGCCAGAAGTCTCTTCTATAATGCAAACCTATGGGGCCTTGTTCTGACGCTCCATATGCTTACATTGTTAAAGCCACATCAAGGTTACATAGAGCGCAGTGTGGCCCAGTGACATCACTCAGAAGAGGAGTGAACGGCGCATGATACCAGAGAACTCGGTGGTAGGTGAATATATAACACACACTACACTATAGACCAGAGGTGTTGCTAGGGTCCTAAAAGATTAGGGGCTCAGCTCCAAAATACATGTCTTCTTATGTTACCCCTCGCAACTTATAAGAGGATTATAAGAGGATAGAATGTAAGTCAGCACGGACAGGGTCCTCTCCCCTCTGTACCAGTCTGTCACTGTAAACCTGTTTACTGTAAACAATATCTAAAACCCTGTATGTAACCCCTTTCTCATGTACAGCACCATGGAATTAATGGTGCTATATAAATAAATAATAATAATAATAGTAGTAATCATTTGTACATACAGTTTGTAATTACATAAATTAAGAGGAGTCGCAGGAGACTAGATGAATATATATGCACATAGGTACACAAGGTTATAAATTATATAAATGTATAAATACAGGAAGTATGTGTGCGCATACGTCTAGGATATGAATTCCGAAGAAAGAATAATCTGAGCATTAAAGGGAGCAAAACACCAGGGAATTGATAAAAAGTCAATAGAACAATGTAGGAAAATATAAAAATTATATTACATTTGTCAAGTTTAAAATGTAAGGAAGAAACAGAAATATAAGAAAAAGGGCGCATTACATAGCTGTATTTAGTAAAAGTGGCGTATGTCAAGGTTAAGTAGGGATAAATAAGGCAGCACACTGCAGCGCTAAAACATGCAAACATGAAACATGAAAATTGAACTGCATTACTGCACTAGAAATATGACAAAATGAGAGCGTTTAGGGCATAAATTGGCCAATTCATGTGTACCTGGTAGCCACATTAGGGCATCTCTCGTATACCAGGTCCTAAACTTTCCTTTCCTCGCTGAGAATAAACGTCTTCATCTGAATGGGTACCTGTGAAACCTCTTCTTAGACTAAATTTCTCTCTCTCTGTGGAGGGGTAATGGACCTGCTGCGATTAAAACACCTGTGTCTAAGAGGCGGAGTGCTCAGTCAGAAAGCTAATGAATACAAATTTCAAAAATCTGACCGTCACATCCAAACATAGACTAAGTGTGAACAGGCGTCGCAGTGTGCTGCCTTATTTATTTGACTGTATATGAGTTGGTGACTCGAGGTTCAGCACCTGTTCACACTTAGTCTATGTTTGGATGTGACGGTCAGTTTTTTGAAATTTGTATTCACTAGCCTTCTGACTGAGCACTCCGCCTCTTAGCCACAGGTGTTTTAATCGCAGCAGGTCCATTACCCCTCCACAGAGAGAGAGAAATTTAGTCTAAGAAGAGGTTTCACAGGTACCCATTCAGATGAAGACGTTTATTCTCAGCGAGGAAAGGAAAGATTAGGACCTGGTATACGAGAGATGCCCTAATGTGGCTACCAGGTACACATGAATTGGCCAATTTATGCGCTCAACGCTCTCATTTTTTCATATTTCTAGTGCAGTAATGCAGTTCAATTTTCATGTTTCATGTTTGCATGTTTTAGCGCCGCACTGTGCTGCCTTATTTATTTGACTGTATATGAGTTGGTGACTCTAGGTTCAGCACCTGTTCACACTTAGTCTATGTTTGGATGTGATGGTCAGTTTTTCTTTAAATAAGGTTCGGTAGGGAGACGTGCTGCATAACGCTGTCAACAGTATATTGAAAATATATGAATAGTATCAATTAGGTACAAATGTAATTTTATATAAAGACACTGCGAGTATGGTATAACAATATGGTTAGTAAGGAAAGTGACTAAATGTATATGTGGATACAAATACTAAATACTGTGTTTTACACATTATAAGATGCACTTTTTTCCCAAAAAATTTTTGGGGAAATAGGGGTGCATCTTATAATGTGTATATACCTTACTGCTACCATTGCTGCAGGCTGGGAAGAGGGGGTTCAGCCACCGCTGATGCCCCGGGGTGTCCTCCGCCGCCGCTGCTGCTGCCCGGCATGTCCGCCACAGGGGAAGCTCTGCCGACATTTCATGAAAGGACAGATTCCCCGGCAGTTCCGTGGTTTTCTCCTGTGTGGTGGACTCCCGGAAAATGGCCACCAGGGGGGCGGCGTATGCGCAGATGGAGATCTTGTCCTCAAGATCTTCAGAGATGAGATTTCGGCACTGAGATCTCATCTCCTGAGATCTTGATGCCAAGATCACCATTTGCGCATGCGCCGCCTCCCAGTGGCCATTTTCCCAGAGTCCACCGCACAGGAGGAAACCACAGAACTGTGGGGGCTCTGGCCTTTCACGAAATGTCAGCAGAGCTCCGCTGCAGCAGCAGACACCATTTTACTCAAAATACTTTTTTTTCCCTATTTTTCTTCTCAAAATTTTGGGTGCGTCTTATAATCCAAAAAATACGGTAGTTTTGCAAGAACCAGCTAACATTGATGTAAAAACACACAGGCACTTGATGGCAGTGATGTTGATGGCAGAAGATAAAATCAGTAAGTAAGGGCCCGTACAGCAACAGAGATTGCACTGACGAATTCTACACTTAGATTAGTTTACTGATAACTCAGAGATGGAGGGGGTCTGCAACACTGAGGAGAAGAAAGTGCTTATGGGAACTGTAGTTTTAGGAGATAATAGTAGGACTAGGGTTGAGCGAAACAGATCGGACAATTTAAAAAATCGCCGACTTTTGGCAAAGTCGGGTTTCGTGAAACCCGACCCAATCCCACTGTGGGATCGACCATGAGGTCGGCGATCTGCTCGCCAAAGTCGCATTTCGTATGACGCTTTAAGCGCCATTTCTCAGCCAATGAAGGAGCACCCAGAGTGTGGGCAGCGTGATGACATAGGTCTCGGTCCCCACCATCTTAGAGAAGGGCATGGCAGTGATTGGCTTGCTTTCTGCGGCGTCACAGGGGAAATAAAGGGGCGTGCACGCTGACCGCCATGTTACTTCTGCCGATCTTAGCATAGGGAGAGGTTGCTGCAGCTTCATCAGAAGAAGGGATATAGTTAGGGAGGGAAGATTAACCCCGAAACTGCTTGTGCTGTAGCAATTTCCACTGTCCAACACCACCTTTTCTTTGTAGGGACAGTGGATTTTTTTTTGTGCATCAGCACTGTAGCTTATTAGGCTGCCCTATAAGGCTCCCTGATAGCTGCATTGCTGTTTGTACGCCGCTGTGCAAACCAACTGCTTTTTTTAAAGCAAAAATCCTGTTGCTCCTTTATGCACAGTTCTCTTGTTTCTTTGTCCACACTCTTTTGTGTGCAGCAGTCCTTTTTAGGCTGCCATACTTGTCCTTTGATCATTGTAGGGAGATTGAAATTGTACTACAGCCCTTGTATTTTTTTATATATCTGCCAGCGCCACGTTCTGCCACTGACATTATGTAGTGTAATACACAGGGCCTGCTTTTTTGCTTCATTCTCCCCTCAAAAAAGGGAGTTTTAAATTGCCAAAAAGTTTCTATACGTCAGTTCTGTTTGTCATATATCTGCCAGCCACGTTGTGCCACTTACATTGTGTAGTGTAATACACAGGGCCTGTTTTTTTTTGCTGCATTCTCCCCCCTCTAAAAAGGGAGTTTTAAATTGCCAAAAAGTTTCTATACATCAGTTCTGTTGGTCGTATATCTGCCAGTCACGTTCTGACACTTACATTGTGTAGTGTAATACACAGGGCCTGTTTTTTTGCTGCATTCTCCCCCATAAAAAGTGAGTTTTAAATTGCCAAAATGTTTCTACACATCAGTTATGTTTGTCGTATATCTGCCAGCCACGTTGTGCCACTTACATTGTGTAGTGTAATACGCCTGTTTTTTGCTGCATTCTCCTCCCCAAAAAAGGGAGTTTTAAATTGCCAAAAAGCTTCTATACGTCAGTTCTGTTTGTCGTATATCTGGCAGCCACGTTGTGCCACTTACATTGTGTAGTGTAATGCATTGGGCCTGTTTTTTTGCTGCATTGTCCCCCCCAAAAAAGGGAGTTTTAAATTGCCCACAAGTTTCTATACGTCAGTTCTGTTGGTCGTATATCTTCCAGCCACGTTCTGCTACTTACTTTGTGTAGTGTAATACACAGGGCCTGTTTTTTTGCTGCATTCTCCCCCCCAAAAAAGGGAGTTTTAAATTGCCAAAAAGTTTCTATACGTCAGTTGTGTTGGTGGGTATACGCTTCCAGATTTGGTCTGTTTGTTCTTATCCTCCTCCTTATCCTCATCCTCTTCATCCAGAACCACTATATCACCAGGGTGAACGTGGTCTGTACTGTGCATTTTGACCAAGGGGGCTATGATGGCACTCTTATTTTTTTTAAAAAAGGACAACACATTGGGGAATTGGGCATGACATTACATTGGGCCTACTTCTTAACTCGGTCGCCTGCAATCTGTCCTGTACCTGCCAGTAGAGCACCAGGGTGAACGTGCTCTGTACAGTGCATTTTGGCCAAGGGGGCTGTGATGGCACTCTTATTTTTTTTAAAAAAGGATCCCACATTGGGGAATTGGGCATGACATTACAATGGCCCTACTGCTCAACTTCGTCTTCTGCAATCTAAAATGTACCTGCCACTAGATCACCAGGGTGAACATGCTCAGTACTGTTATAGGCCGTTGAAGTTTGGGCTAGGGGCATGCGATGGCATTAGTGTATTTTTAAAAACTGTTCCCCCATTGGGGAATTGTTTGGCAGATCATGCACTGTATTACAAGTCTCAGAGACCCACACCCCTAC
The DNA here is from genome assembly GCF_032444005.1 of Ranitomeya imitator. NCBI lineage: Eukaryota > Metazoa > Chordata > Amphibia > Anura > Dendrobatidae > Ranitomeya > Ranitomeya imitator. The sequence continues at coordinate 55,883,779 of NC_091287.1, read as the reverse complement.
ATTGGCCCTAATTCTTAACTCTGTCTCCTGCAACGTCTCTTTCTTATCTCCGACGACATGACCTGTGTGAACATGCTTTGTACTGTTATAGGCCCGTAAAGTTTGGGCAAGGGGGGCTGTGATGTAATAGTATATTTTTAAAAAAGGTACCCCACATTGGAGAAACCACATCATTGATGGCAAACACTTCACCTTTGTGTACCTTAAAGAGCTCACTTGAAAAGCTGCTTTTAGTGATGCCTGGTTGCTCAAATTGGACACAAAACACTTCATATAAATTTGATAAAGCAATGCTGTTAGTTTGGCTCAGTAGTTCATTAAAAATATAGCTTTGTCCACTATATTAGTTTCTCTCCTTGAGTGCCATAACTTTGGCTGCCTCAAATGTACAAATGGCGAATATACAAATGGCGATTTGTAAATAAGATTGAAATACTGTACACCGAATGCATTCAAAAAATCGCATAGCTGCATGTCTTGTAAAACATTTACAGATGTGACAGACAATGCTCATAGTGACACAATCTTGATAAATGTTTGTTTACTCACTTCACAAACAGTTCGAAGCCTCTATATGTTTGCTGTTTGTCATTGTAAATCATTAAGGTTTACTGAAACACTGCCTGTGGTGGTTTGATCTAAATCCTTGTGGCTTTTATTTTCTAGGGGATTATGGCCCCTCATCTGGTGAGTCCATGATATCTCAGTTTCATCAAACATTGAAAAGTGGCCACTAGAAGGTCTGGGTGAAACTAGATTTACTACAGAGTGTAAATCACTATATTAGACCAGAGTAACATGACTAAGACAGATGCCAAAACTGGGGTACCTGTACATGTACAGTGTGCTGATACCTGCATAATTGGGGATGCCAATGCAGTGTAGGTAATCTCCCAGGGGTTCTCTGTCTGACAGACAGACGGACAGAGGCCTAAAATAAAAAAGGTGGCTAAATGCAGTTCGAAACTGCTAGCAGGACTAAACAGGTGGCCTAGCTTGTTTCAGGGGGGGACAATTTTAATGTGTGGAACAGACAGACAGACAGACAGAGGCCTAACATAAAAAAGGTGGCTAAATGCAGTTCTAAACTGCTAGCAGGACTAACCAGGCGGCCTAGCTTATTTCAGGGGGGGACAGTTGTAATGTGTGGAGCAGACAGACAGACAGACTGACAGAGGCCTAAAGTAAAAAAAGGTGGCTTCATGCAGTTCAAAACTGCTTAGCACGACTAACCAGGTGGCCTAGCTTGTTTCAGGGGGGGGCAGTTGTAATGTGTGGAGCAGACAGACAGACAGACAGAGGCCTAAAATAAAAAAAGGTGGCTTCATGCAGTTCAAAACTGCTAGCAGGACTAACCAGGCGGCCTAGCTTGTTTCAGGGGGGGACAGTTGTAATGTGTGGAGCAGACAGACAGACAGACAGGCAGAGGCCTAAAATAAAGAAAAGGTGGCTTCATGCAGTTTAAAACTGCTAGCAGGACTAACCAGGCCTAGCTTGTTTCAGGGGGGGACAGTTGTAATGTGGTTTCAAGTGGTATGGCTGCTCCTTGGATTTAGCTGTCAGCAGCTGCTTCTACTGATTATCTTTTCTGCTCGGCTATTTATGCCTGGCTCTTTCCTTCAGCCAGTGCCACTTGTAAATGGTTCCTGGTTGGATTCACATCTCTTTGGATTTCCCTGTTATCCTGACCAGTTCAGCAAAGCTAAGTTCTTGCTTGCTCTTTTCTGTCCACAGATTGTGGACTTATCCATTCTGTGCTTTCTATGTTTGTCCAGCTTATCAGTATGAATTAAAGGTACCTTCACACTCAGTGACGCTGCAGCGATACCGACAACGATGTCGATCGCTGCAGCGTCGCTGTTTGGTCGCTGGAGAGCTGTCACACAGACAGTTCTCCAGCAACCAACGATGCCGGTAACCAGGGTAAACATCGGGTTACTAAGCGCAGGGCCACGCTTAGTAACCCGATATTTACCCTGGTTACCAGCGTAAAAGTAAAAAAAGCAAACACTACATACTTACCTACCGCTGTCTGTCCCCGGCGCTCTGCTTCTCTGCACTCCTCCTGCAGTGACTGAGCACAGCGGCCGGAAAGCAGAGCGGTGACGTCACCGCTCTGCTTTCCGGCTGACCGACGCTCACAGCGCGGCCCTGCGCTTAGTAACCCGATGTTTACCCTGGTTACCAGTGAAGACATCGCTGGATCGGTGTCACACACGCCGATCCAGTGATGTCAGCGGGAGATCCAGCGACGAAATAAAGTTCTGGACTTTCCTCAGCGACCAACGATCTCCCAGCAGGGGCCTGATCGTTGGTCGCTGTCACACAGAACGATTTCTTTAACGATATCGTTGCTACTTCACAAAAAGCAACGATATCGTTAACGATATCGTTATGTGTGAAGGTACCTTAACTCTGTGTTGCTGGAAGCTCTGGGAAGCAGATTTACCCTCCACACCTTTAGTCAGGTGTGGAGATTTTTGTAATCTCTGCGTGGATTTTTGTAGTGTTTTATACTGACCGCAGAGTATTCCATTCTGTCCTATCTATCTAGCTAGACTGGCCTCCTGTGCTCATCCTGGTTTCATTCTGTGTATGTCTTTTCCGTCTCCACTCACAGTCATTATTTGTGGGGGGCTAATCTATCCTTTGGGGATTTTCTCTGAGGCAAGATAGTTTTCCTGCTTCTCTCTTTAGGGGTAGTTAGTTCTTAGGCTGTGACGAGATGCCTAGGGAGAGTTAGGAGCATTCCACGGCTACTTCTAGTGTTGTGTTGAGAGTAGGGACTGCGGTCAGTACAGATACCACTTCCTTCAGAGCTCGTTCCATGTTGCTTCTAACCCACCAGATCATAACACAGGACTAACCAGGTGGCCTAGCTTGTTTCAGGGGGGGACAGTTGTAATGTGTGGATCAGACAGACAGACAGACAGACAGAGGCCTAACATAGAAAAAGGTGGCTAAATGCAGTTCGAAACTGCTAGAAGGACTAACCAGGTGGCCTAACTTGTTTCAGGGGAGGACAGTTGTAATGTGTGGATCAGACAGACAGACAGAGGCCTAAAATAAAAAAAGGTGGCTTCATGCAGCTCAAAACTGCTAGCAGGACTAACCATGTGGCCTAGCTTGTTTCAGGGGGGGACAGTTGTAATGTGTGGATCAGACAGACAGACAGACTGAGGCCTAAAATAAAAAATGGTGGCTTCATGCAGTTCAAAACTGCTAGCAGGACTATCCAGGTGGCCTAGCTTGTTTCAGGGGGGGGACTTTTGTAATGTGTGGAGCAGACAGACAGACAGAGGCCTACCATAAAAAGGTGGCTAAATGCAGTTCAAAACTGCTAGCAGGACTAAACAGGTGGCCTAGCTTGTTTCAGGGGGGGCAGTTGTAAAATGTGGATCAGACAGACAGACAGAGGCCTTACATAAAAAAGGTGGCTAAATGCAGTTTGAAACTGCTAGCAGGACTAACTTGGCGGCCTAGCTTGTTTCAGGGGGGACAGTTGTAATGTGTGGATCAGACACACAGACAGACAGAGGCCTAAAATAAAAAATGGTGGCTTCATGCAGTTCAAAACTGCTAGCAGGACTAACCAGGCGGCCTAGCTTGTTTCAGGAGGGGACAGTTGTAATGTGTGGAGCAGACAGACAGAGGCCTAACATAAAAAAAGGTGACTAAATGCAGTTTGAAACTGCTAGCAGGACTAACCAGGTGGCCTAGCTTGTTTCAGGGGGGGACAGTTGTAATATGTGGATCAGACAGACAGACAGACAGAGGCCTAAAATAAAAAATGGTGGCTTCATGCAGTTCAAAACTGCTAGCAGGACTATACCGGCGGCCTAGCTTGTTTCAGGGGGGGACAGTTGTAATGTGTGGAGCAGACAGACAGACAGAGGCCTAACATAAAAAAGGTGGCTTCATGCAGTTCAAAGCTGCTAGCAGGACTAACCAGGTGGCCTAGCTTGTTTCAGGGGGGGACAGTTGTAATGTGTGGATCAGACAGACAGACAGACAGAGGCCTAAGAAAAAAAGGTGGCTAAATGCAGTTTGAAACTGCTAGCAGGACTAACCAGGCGGCCCAGCTTGTTTCAGGGGGGGCAGTTGTAATGTGTGGAGCAGACAGACAGACAGACAGAGGCCTAAGAAAAAAAGGTGGCTAAATGCAGTTTGAAACTGCTAGCAGGACTAACCAGGCGGCCCAGCTTGTTTCAGGGGGGGCAGTTGTAATGTGTGGAGCAGACAGACAGACAGACAGAGGCCTAACATAAAAAAGGTGGCTAATTGCAGTTTGAAACTGCTAGCAGGACTAACCAGGCGGCCTACCTTGGTTCAGTGTGGGAGGACAACTGTTATGAGAGGCTGACACAGTTACTAGGCACAGATAAGTAAGTAGGCTACATGCAGTTCAAAATTGGTAACAGGAGTACACAGGTGGCATAGGTTTGTTCAGTGGAGGACAACTGTTATAAGTGGCTGACAGTTAGTAGGCCAAAATACTAAAGTTGGCTAAATGTCAGCCAATGAATTGGTCATAAATAAACTGGTGGCGTAGTGAGGTACAGGGGTAGGCTCCTCTGCAGATTTGCACACAGTGGTAGTTGGCGCAAAGCATTAAGGGGTCTAAATGGAGGCCAGGGCCCCTGTATATTTAACTATCATCTATTATTGCAACAAATTTGTAATGGCAGTGCCATTTAAGGATTTAACAGCACAGACTACACAGTGGTGGGGCAGGGAGAGGTAAGTTTTGCAAGTGGTAGAGCACAGTTCGAGCTGGGGGGGAACACTCTCTCATGGGCGGCGGTACTGGCATATGGCCCATCATATTACGACGGTGTGTCTGACGTTGGTTGTGCACCACCACCGTCAGAGATACTTCATTGCACTATGTGGGACCCTGTGCCAGTGCCGTAGCCCAAGATTTGGCACACCCACCTGTCCAGGCAAACGTTACTCGCACTGGGGTTTGCGCCAGATGGTGACCACGGCCCTGTGGGGGGAGTCAGCCCATTTAGGGAGATATAAAAATGGCCTATGGTAGACATTCAGCAGCTGCAAATGGAGGAATTGGGGAAGTCAGTAAGAGGAGGCCAAAAGCAAGACATTTTTCAGGCAAGCTACGTGTCAGCAGGGGAAGGTCGTGCAAAATAATTTGAAATCCATGATTGGTTCATTTTAATGAAGGATAGATCATCAACATTTCGGGGAGCCAGAAGTGTCCTTTTTTCGGTCAGTATTGAACCAGCAGCACTGAAGATTCTTTCTGATAGCACACTAGCACCTGGGCAAGCGAGCTCCTGTAATGCATATTCTGCCAATTCAGGCCAGGTGTCTAGTTTAGATGCCCAGTAATCAAAGGGGAATGACCTGTGAGGGAGAACATCGATAATGGCAGAAAAATTGTTGGTAACCATACTGGACAAATGCTGTCTCCTGTCACTTTGAATTGATGCAGCAAGTACCTGCCGTGTCTGCGGTCATTGCGAAATCACTCCACAACCTGGTCATAATTCCCCTCTGTCCAATGCCACTTTGGCTTTGTGCACCTCTAACACCTCTGCCATGTTGCCCCCAACAGCTCGTGTGAGAACCATCACCGCCGCTGTGTGCTGGGAATGCCTGAACCAAACGGTCTACAAGAGTTGCTTGTTTGGTAGCCAATATTTGCGCAAGGTTCTCATGTGGCATGATATTTTGTAATTTGCCTTTGTATCGTGGATCTAGGAGGCAGGCCAACCAGTAATCGTCATCGGTCATCATTTTGATAATGCGGGGGTCCCGTTTTAGGATATGCAAGGCATACTCTGCCATGTGGGCCAAAGTTCCAGGTGTCAATTCACTGCTTGTGCTGGGTTGAGGAGCACATTCTTGAAAATCTACATCACTTGTGGCCCGCAAAAGCCCTGTACCTGACCTTGCAATGCCACCAGTTTCTATTGCCCCCTGAGAAGCATCCTCGTCCCATATATATTCATCCCCATCATCCTCCTCTTCCTCCTCCTCTTCATCCGCCACCTCATCCCAGAGACTTCCCTGAGCAGACAATGGCTGACTGTCATCAAGGCTTCCCTCCTCCTCGGCCGCAGACGCCTGCTCCTTGATGTGCATCAAACTTTGCATCAGCAGACGCATTAGTGGGATGCTCATGCTTATGATGGCGTCATCTGCCCTGACCAGCCGTGTGCATTCCTCAAAACACTGAAGGACTTGACAGAGGTCTTGGAGCTTCAACCACTGCACACCATACAACTCCATGTCTGCCATCCAACTGCCTACCCGTGTATGTGTATCCTGCCACAAATACATGACAGCATGCCTCTGTTCGCACAGCCTCTGAATAGGGTTGAGCGACTTTTAGTTTTTTAGGGTCGAGTCGGGTTTCGCGAAACCCGACTATCTCAAAAGTCGAGTCGAGTGGAATCGGCCGATTATCGCAAAAAGTCGGGGATCGACCGAAACACGAAACCCAATGCAAGTCAATGGGGGAGCATAGTCGGCAGTGAGTGGAGGCCAGGAAAACACCTACAGTGCCCATTTTAATGGCAAAAACATCCATTCTTGTTACTGAAGCTTGTCAATCTTAATTTACCTTATAATAATAGTAAGGCATTTGAAATTGGGGGTCATTTGGCTAAAGTTGTGGGGGGTAGGGCTGGTTCAAGTATTTAGTGGGCCCAGGAAATCTGGACCACGTCACGGCAGTGGAGCAGGGAGAGGTAAGTATTTAAACTTTGCAAGTGCTGTGATCCTGAGCAAGCAGGGGGGGCCCACTCGTTGGCATTGGCACTGGCACAGGGCCCCTCAAAGTACGGCGGTGTGTTTGCACCGCGGGGGCGCCTCCCACCGGCAGCGACACTTTTGCGTACTATGAGGGGCCCTGTGCAAGTGACGTCGGCAACGAGTATTCCCCCCCACCTGATGAAGGAACCTGCACTTTCATCTGCACCTTCCTCTTTGTCCCCGTGTAAGGTGGTATGGTATGCGGGAAGGGGAACCTGACTTTCAGCAGGGTCACATTCTGGCTGTGTAGCGTGCATGGGGAATGTAGCGTTCTGGGTCAATGTACCAGCAGACTCATCTATCACTGGCTGGGCAATGGGCAGGATGAGGAGGAAACACAGATAAAGGCCCAAAGAATAAAGTGGGCTAAATGCAGTTCAAAATTGGTAACAGGACTAACCAGGGGGCATTGCTTTGTTCAGTGGAGTACAACTATAATGAGAGGCTGACACAGTGAGTAGGCCCAAATCAGTAAGTAGGCTAAATGCAGTTCAAAATTGGTAACAGAAGTAAACAGGCGGCACTGGTTTGTTCAGTGTAGGAGAACATCAAGGAGAGGCAGACACCTTTAGTAGGGCCAACAAAACAAGTAGGTCAAATGCAGTAGGTCAAGTAGGTCAAATGCAGTGTTATATTAAAAACAATTTAACGAGAGCCTGAAGATAGAAGCTAGGAAAAGGCAACCTGGAGAACACCTTGGAGCGTAAGACACCGTTTGTAGAACCCAGACCCAAATTGTAGGCCTAATGCAGTGTTGTTTCAACAACTACTTAACAAGAGCTTCAAGATAGAAGCTAGGGAGAGGCAACCTGGAGAACACCTTGGAGCGGCAGACACCGTCCCTACAACCCAGACCCAACTTGTGGGCCAAATGCAGTGTTGCTTCAACAACTACTTAACAAGAGCTTGAAGATAGAAGCTAGGGAGAGGCACCCTGGAGAACACCTTGGAGCGGAAGACTCAGTTTGACGAAACTTGTGGCCCCAATGCAGTGTTATAATTCTGACAAGCTGAAAATCAGCCTTTTTTTTTTTTAAAGGAGGAGGACAGCTGTATTAAGTGGCGCAGACAGACACTGCTAGTAGGCCTTACACCACAAAGTAGGCTCACTGCAGGATGAAAAAAATTACATGGGTACACGGTCGGCATTGGTGTGCTCAGCGGAGGACAAATGGAAGGAGGGACCGCAGACAGACTTAGTAGGCCTAAAATTTTAAAAAATAGGCTCAAAGCAGTTTGAATTATCTTGCAGGGGTACACAGGCAGCATTGGTGTGGTCAGCGGAGGATGATTGGAAGGAGTGTCTGACACAGTTAGTACTTTCCAAAAATAATTACATGTTAATGTCTCGCAAAACAACAAAACCAAAAAACAAAAGGGTGGCATACTTAGGTAGAGGGGTGGGCTCCTCTGCTGTGTTTCAGACATAGTACTTTGGCGCTAAGTATTTACTGGTGTCAATATAGGACACTGACCCTGTCTATTTTTACTAGCATCATACATGTCAACAAATTGGTATTGTCAGTGCCAGGCATTGAAGGATGTCAGCGCATAGACTAAACATTGGTGGAGCTGTGAGAGATAATTTTGCAAGTGGTAGAACAGTGTTTGAGCTGGGGGGGACTCTCTTGTGGCCGGCGGTACAGGCCCAGGGCCCCTCATGTTACAACGGTGTGTCTGACGTTGGTTGCGTGCCACCACCGCCAGAGACACTTTATTGTACTATGAGGGACCCAGTGGCAGTGCCGTCAACCAAAAACGGGCACACCCACCTCTTCAGACAAACGGCACTCTCACGGGTGCTTGCGCCAAGTGGCGAGACCACGGCCCCGTGGGGGGAGTTAGCCCATTTAGGGAGGTGTAAACATGTCGTATGCTGGACAAACAGCTGCTGCAAATTAAGATATTGGAACAGTCAGTAAGACCAGTCCACAAGCGAGACCATTTTATAGGAAAGCTAGGTGTCAGCCGGGAAAAGTGGGGCAAAATAATTCGAAATCCATGAGTGGTTCATTTTAATGAAGGTTAGATCATCAACATTTTGGGTAGCCAGACGAGTCCTTTTTTCAGTCAATACTGAACCAGCAGCACTGAATACTCTTTCTGATAGCACACTAGCTGCTGGGCAAGCAAGCTCCTGCAATGCATATTCTGCCAATTCAGGCCAGGTGTCTATTTTTATGCCCAGTAATCAAATGGGAATGACGGTTGAGGGAGAACATCAATAAGGGATGAAAAATAGTTAGTAACCATACTGGACAAATGTTGTCTCCTGTCACTTTGAATTGATGCTGCAGTACCTGTCCTGTCTGCGGTCATTGCGAAATCACTCCACAACATGGTCAAAAAAACCCTCTGTCCAATGCCACTTCTGATTTGTGCACCTCTAACACCTCTGCCCTGTTGCCCCCTGCAGCTCATGTGAGAACCATCACCGGCGCTGTGTGCTGGGAATGCCTGAATCAAACGGTCTACCAGAGTTGCTTGTTTGGTTGCTAATATTTGTTCGAAGTTCTCATGTGGCATGATATTTTGCAATTTGCCTTTATAGCGAGGATCAAGGAGGCAGGCCAACCAGTAATCATTTTAATAATGCGTGGGTCCCTTTTGAGGATACGTAAGGCATAATCCGCCACGTGAGCCAAAGTTCCAGTTGTCAAATCTGCGGTTGTGCTGGGTTGAGGGGCAGTTTCAGGCAAATCTACATCACTTGTCTTCCTCAAAAAACCTGAACCTGGCCTTGCAACGCCACCAGTTTCTATTGGCCCCAGAGAAGCTTCCTCATTCAAAAAATACTCATCCCCATCATCCGCCTCGTCCTCCTCCTCTTCGCCCGCTACCTCGTCCTGTAGATTGCCCTGACCAGACAATGGCTGACTGTCATCAAGGCTTCCCTCGTCCTCAGCTGCAGACGCCTGTTCCTTTATGTGCGTCAAACTTTGCATCAGCAGACGCATTAGGGGGATGCTCATGCTTATTATGGCGTTGTCTGCACTAACTAGCCATGTGCATTCCTCAAAACACTGAAGGACTTGACACAGGTCTTGTACCTTCGACCACTGCACACCTGACAACTCCATGTCTGCCATCCAACTGCCTGCCCATGTATGTGTATCCTCCCACAAATACATAACAGCACGCCTCTGTTCGCACAGTCTCTGAAGCATGTGCAGTGTGGAGGTCCACCCTGTTGCAACGTCGATGATTAGGCGATGCTGGGGAAGGTTCAAAGACCGCTGATGGTTCTGCATATGGCTGGAGTGTACGGGCGAACGGCGGATATGCGTGCAAAGTCTGCGCACTTTGAGGAGCAGGTCGGGTAACCCCGGATAACTTTTCAGGAAGCACTGCACCACCAGGTTTAAGGTGTGAGCCAGGCAAGGAATGTGTTTCAGTTGGGAAAGGGCTATGGCAGCCATAAAATTCCTTTCGTTATCACTCACTACCTTGCCTGCCTCAAGATGTACAGTGCCCAGCCATGACTGAGTTTCTTTCTGCAAGAACTCGGACAGAACTTCCGCGGTGTGTCTGTTGTCGCCCAAACACTTCATTGCCAATACAGCCTGCTGACACTTGCCACTAGCTGTCCCATAATGGGACACCTCGTGTGCAACAGTGGCAGCTGCGGATGGAGTGGTTGTGCGACTGCGGTCTGTGGACGAGCTCTCGCTTCTGCAGGAGGACGAGGAGGAGGAGGAGGGGGGGGGTGGCGAACGCCTACAGCCAACTGTTTCCTAGACCGTGGGCTAGGCAGAACTGTCCCAATATTGCTGTCCCCTGTGGACCCTGCATCCACCACATTAACCCAGTGTGCCGTGATGGACACGTAACATCCCTGGCCATGCCTACTGATCCATGCATCTGTTGTCAGGTGCACCTTTGTACTCACAGATTGCCTGAGTGCATGGACGATGCGGTCTTTTACATGCTGGTGGAGGGCTGGCATGGCTTTTCTCGAAAAGAAGTGCCGACTGGGTAGCTCATAGCGTGGTACAGCATAGTCCATCAGGGCTTTGAAAGCTTCGCTTTCAACTAACCTGTAGGGCATCATCTCTAATGATGTGTATGCGCATGCGAGGATGAGTACTTCCTTTTCCTAACAAGAGTCTCATGTAGGGTGAGCTGGACTGGAGAGCTGCAGATCGTGGAACTAGCGGGGGTGCCGGTGGACATGGCAGACTGAGAGAGGGTTGGAGATGGTATTCTTGCTGGTGCCCTACATGCAGTGTTTCCTACTATGAAACTGGTGATTCCCTGACTGCTTTGGCCTGGCGACGAAACCTGCACATTTACTGCAGGTGGTGCGGGAAATGGTGGGCTTACAGTGAGGGAAGGGATGCAGCGTTGCTGACTAGCTTCATTGGCCGAGGGTGCTACAACCTTAAGGGACGTTTGGTAGTTAGTCCAGGCTTGCAAATGCATGGTGGTTAAATGCCTATGCATGCAACTTGTATTTAGACTTTTAAGATTCTGACCTCTGCTTAAGGTAGTTGAACATTTTTGACAGATGACTTTGCGCTGATCATTTGGATGTTGTTTAAAAAAAATGCCAGACTGCACTCTTTCTACTATCGGATACTTTTTCAGGCATTGCAGACTGAGCTTCTTTAACCGGATGGCCACGCTATCCTACAACTGGTTTTGGTTTTGCCATGCGTTTTTGGCCAGATACGGGCCTGGCAGATGGAACCTGTTGCGATATTGATGCCTGCTTCGACTCCTCCTCCTCCGCTTCAGAGCTACTGCCGCCTGCACCCTGTTCCCCAAATGGCTGCCAATCGGGGTCAACAACTGGGTCATCTATAGTGTTTAGCATTCCGATACCGCAAGTATCGGGTATCGGCCGATACTTGCGGTATCGGAATTCCGATACCGAATTCTGATACTTCCCGCGTATCGGATACCGGAATCGGAAGTTCCCAGAATTCAAACTGAACGCAGCAGCCAATGAGGAATGAATGGAAGTGTGGGCACATCCTGTTTAGCATGGTGGGCATGTAAGTACTGGCAAGGCTGTGATTGGCTGCTGAAATGATGTCACTCTGCACTATAAAAACCGCTGCCGCCATTTTGCGCTCACTCTGCTGTGATTTCAGTTAGGGACAGGACGCTGTGTTCTAACTGAGGGCCAGTTGAGATAGCTAATTGCTTTATTTTGCTTTTCCAAGGCTAATTTAGCAAACGCTGTGTTCACTGTTCAGTTCACCTTGCTCTTGCCTTGCAGCGCTGTTTTAACAGCGTTCTGCAAGGTCTCTGTGTGTGTGTGTGTGCAGCTCACTCTGTAGTCTGTGTGCAGCCATATACCAGGTTGTATTCAGCTGAGGGGGGGTTCACACTGCCTCACACAGTTCTATCCATTGTCCTTTTTTGCTCATAGTGCAGCCTGCTGCACATTTTTTCTAAAATTTCCTATTAGTGTCTTTCCACCCGTCTCCAGCAAAATAGTGGAAAAACACTAGATTGGATAACCTAGAGGGGGGTTTTTGGGCCTTGCAGCGCCGTTTACGGCTGTCTGCACGGTCTCCGTGTGAGCGCAGCTCGCCCTGTAGTCTGTGTGCAGCCATAGCTGGTTGTATTCAGCTCAGGGTTTGTCACTGCCTCATACTGTAAAATAACTTGTCCTTTTTTCAAATAGTGCAGCCTGTTTAAAAATTATTTAAAAAATTCCTATTAGTGTCTTTCCACCCGTCTCCAGCTAAATAGTGGAAAAACACTAGATAGGATAACCTAGAGGTGGGTTTTTGGGCCTTGCAGCGCCGTTTATGGCTGTCTGCATGGACTCCGTGTGAGCGCAGCTCACCCTGTAGTCTGTGTGCAGCCACAGCCCGTTGTATTCAGCTCATGGTTTGTCACTGCCTCATACTGTTAAATAACTTGTCCTTTTTTTCAACTAGTGCAGCCTGTTTAAAAATTATTTAAAAAATTCCTATTAGTGTCTTTCCACCCGTCTCCAGCTAAATAGTGGAAAAACACTAGATAGGATAACCTAGAGGAGGGTTTTTGGGCCTTGCAGCGCTGTTTACGGCTGTCTGCACGGTCTCCGTGTGAGCGCAGCTCGCCCTGTAGTCTGTGTGCAGCCACAGCCCGTTGTATTCAGCTCATGGTTTGTCACTGCCTCATACTGTTAAATAACTTGTCCTTTTTTTTCAACTAGTGCAGCCTGTTGAAAATTTTGTAAACAATTTCCTATTAGTGTCTTTCCACCCGTCTCCAGCAAAATAGTGGAAAAACACTAGATAGGATAACCTAGAGGAGGGTTTTTGGGCCTTGCAGCGCCGTTTACGGCTGTCTGCACGGTCTCCGTGTGAGTTAAACTCGCTCTGTAGCCCGATCTGCACAAAAAAAAAAAAGTAAAGTTCACCAAACACCACTTAACACTTGTGTAGGCCACATTTTATCAATAATAAAGTCTAGTCCACACTTTACAACATTAGTGTTTCTTACACCTGTTAGGAGGAGCATTTCAGGAATAAGCACACTAAGGCCTTAGTACTTTTCTGCTTATCTTTATCTGTCAACCAAGATGAAGAGGGCAGGGAGTAAGGGTCGTGGGCGTGGGCGTGGAGCAGGGAGAGGAGCAGGGAGAGGACGTGGTGATTCTGTGCCTGCTGCGGGCACCGTTGACTCATCATCACCCAGTTTCAGCAGGGAACAGTCCTTCATCCGCAGCTTTGTCGGAGAGCGCCGTGCACCGCTGCTGCGTGAAGATCAAATTGAAGCCGTTGTCGGATGGATGGCAGCTAACGCATCAACTTCAATTAGTGCCACATCCTCTCAGGCACAGACCACTGGAGAGCAGCCATCTGTCTCTTCACCACCTGCCAAATTGGCCAGGCAGTCAGAGAGCCCAGGACAGGAGCCGTCTCTACTTCTGTTCTCTGAATCTCTTGGCTTGGAAACAGGGGGCCAGCCAAGCAGTATTGGAGAAATGGAAGAAGAGGCAGTGTGCAGTGATGCCCAACAGCTTTGTCTCTCTGACTCTGAAGAGGCGGGTGGGTCAGTGCCTGCGGTGACCACAGCGCAGATGACATTTGTTTTGTCAAATGCAAGCTGTGTCATCAGAAAGTAAAAAGAGGTAAAAGTCTCAGCAACCTCAATACCACAAATATGTGGAAACATGTGCGGACCAGGCACGCGGTGGAGTTACAAAAACACACTGAAGACCTAGGCCAACCAACAGCGGCAGCTACCACCTCTTCAGCTCGTGTTGCTTCTTCCTCCAGCTCACGCACAGCTGGTTCGGCTTCCTCCTTGGATCGCCATGGAAGAACCTCTGGCACTGTTGTCCAGAGACCTAGTGTAATTCCACCCACAGTACCACATTCCCAGTCATCCTCACACTCCCAGCCTAGTCTACAGCCATCGGTAGTACAGGCATGGGAGAAAAGGCAGGCATTCTCGGCAAACCACCCCCGAGCACAGGCTCTGAATGCAGGCATTGCCAAACTTCTGTCACTGGAAATGCTCTCATTCAGGCTGGTGGAGACTGACAGCTTCTGTGACTTGATGGCATTGGCAGTCCCACAGTACAAGGTGCCCAGCCGCTTTTACTTCAGTAGGCAAGCTGTCCCTGCCCTGCACAAGCATGTGGAGGGACAAATAAAACACGCGCTACTGAACGCCGTCAGTAGCAAGGTCCACCTCACCACCGATGCGTGGACCAGTCAACATGGACAGGGGCGATACCTTTCCGTCACTGCCCATTGGGTTAATGTTGTTGAGCCGGGTACAGACCGTGCGAGTGGCGCAGGACGTGTCCTGCCCACTCCAAGGATTGCAGGAATCCAGTCTGTACGCATTGACTCCTCCTCTTACACCAGTTCCTCAGATTCATCGCTGCAGGATCCGTCACAGTCCACCTCCAAATGGACCCGTGAACGTTTACCTGTTACGACTGACATGAGCACAGCCGTGGCCAAACGTCAGCAGGCCGTCTTGAAGTTAGTTTCTTTGGGGAATCGAAGCCACACAGCGCAGGAGCTCTGGAATGCCCTAAAGCAGGAGAGCGATGTGTGGTTTGTGCCAGCGAATCTCCAGCCAAGCATGGTAGTGTGTGACAATGGCCGAAATCTGGTGGCAGCTTTAGGCCTTGGCAACCTCACTCACATCCCATGTCTAGCACATGTGCTCAATTTGGTTGTGCAGAGGTTTCTGAGGGACTATCCGCACTTCTGCACAAGGCCCGCCTAGAGTGTGCTCACTTGCGGCGTTCCAGCTTGGCAAGATCCCGCATTGCTGCTCTGCAGCGTCGGTTTCGCCTTCCTGAACATCGCATTATATGTGACCTACCTACCAGGTGGAATTCCACGTTACATATGTTGGAGCGGTTGTGTGAGCAGCAGCAAGCAGTAATGGAGTACCAGCTGCATCAGGCGCAAAAAAGTCGCAGTCAGCGCCGCTCAGACTTCACAACCACAGAGTGGGCCACTATGAAGGACGTCTGCCAGGTTTTGCGTCCTTTCGATTATTCCACGCGGATGGCAAGTGCAGATGATGCACTAGTCAGCATGACTGTCCCCCTTATCTGCTTGCTTCAAGAAACCCTGCAAGGGATAAGGGACGATGTGGAAGAGGTGGAGGATGAGGAGTCACCTTTTCCATCAGCTTCTGGACAGTCAGCGCCACGTGGTTCCTCACAAAGGGGTCGGCAGGGGACCCTTTGTGAGGAGGATGAGGAGGAGTCATTGGACGAGGAAGAGCTACGTCCAGAGGAGGGAGTTACACCATTGTCTAGTGGTCAGTGTGTACAGC
Source organism: Ranitomeya imitator (assembly GCF_032444005.1). Taxonomy (NCBI): domain Eukaryota; kingdom Metazoa; phylum Chordata; class Amphibia; order Anura; family Dendrobatidae; genus Ranitomeya; species Ranitomeya imitator. Next base: position 55,868,248 of record NC_091287.1, on the reverse strand, counting down.
GAGGGTGGGGTGATGAACAGCGGGCAGAGATCATGTCTCAAGCAGGGGACAGCGTTTCTGGGCCAGTTGGCAGTCTGCAGCACATGGTTGATTTCATGTTGCATTGACTGAGAGACGAATGCCGCATCGACCACATTCTCAACGTGCCTGATTATTGGGTGTACGCCCTCCTCGATCCTCGCTACCGTGACAATGTCCAAAACCTCATCCCGGCGTTGACACGGGAGCGTAAAATGCGGGAGTACCACGACACACTGGTGAATTCCATTATCTTCTCCAGTCCAACTGAGAGGAGTGCTGCTAGTGCTTTACAAAGCAGCTCAGTGCGTCGAGGCAGTGGAGGAGGAGGCTCTGCATAAAGAGGGAGCAGAAGCAGTGCCTCTGCCCAAGGCAAGCCCAGTATGGCACAACTGTGGAAAACTTTTGTGTGCCCGCCCCAAATGTCTACACCATCACCTGCGGCTCCAGTCAGCAGGAGGCAACGGTTCCGTCAGATGGTGACAGACTACATGGCTTGCCCTCTTAGTGTACTCCCAGACGGCTCTTCCCCGTTCAAGTTTTGGGTCTCTAAGCTGGATACATGGCCAGAGCTAAGCCAGTATGCATTGGAGGTGCTGGCTTGCCCTGCAGCTAGTGTCTTATCGGAACGTGTCTTTAGTGCCGCAGGTGGTGTACTAACAGACCGTCGCATGCGACTATCCTCCGATAACGTTGACCGGCTTTCCTGAAAATGAACCAGGCCTGGATCTCGCAGGAATTTGCCACTCCTCTGCCTGATTAAGTAATTGGGTGTCATCCAGGTCTCCTGATGTGTTCATCTTTCTACCACCTGAACTGCTATTCCTGGGCTCCAACACCGCCAGTTGCGGCTCAAAAGTGCAGGCTGCACAGTCAAAACATACGACCCAGTGTTATTGGGTTTCAGTAACGTCAGCTGATCCCCAGCTGTGTAGCCGGCAATGTGTCCTGCGACCGCCACGCTGGCACAACAACCTAAATGTAAGGGAACCTGTCCCCCCCCCCTCGGCGTTTGTTACTGAAAGAGCCATCTTGTGCAGCAGTAATGTTGCACAAGGAAAAGGTAGCTCTTTTATTTTAGCTCCTTGCACACGCAGAACTGAACACTTATAAAATGTGTTCACTGATACCGTTATACCGTCCCGGAGCTGGGACTTTCCTTCATAATGTGACGCAGCACAGGCGTCATTCCTACCCCCTTGGTGCCATGCGCTGCCTCCTCAGCGTTGTTTTAAGCTGTCACGGAGCCTGCGCTGTTCTGTTATCCCTTGGCCATGGCCAGTTTGCGGTGCCTGTCTTCTGACATAATTTGGTGTCAGGATGGCTGCGCCTGTGCGCCCGCGCTGCCCGAGAACCCGCCTCGCAGTGTCTTCTGATTGAATCACACTGCGAGCCTGGGATCCATGGGCATGCGCAGTGCATATCTTCACCTCGGGCTCTCGCCCATCTCCCTCCGCCTTCTTTAGACTGTGCGCCGTCAGCTGATCCCTAATAGCATGCCACGGCCGTGACGCCGCACAGTCTGAAGAAGAGGGAAGGAGGGGAGTGAGAGTCGAGGATATGCACTGTGCATGCCCATGGATCCAAGGCCCGCAGTGGGATTACATTAGACGACACTGCGAGGTGGGATCTGGAGCAGCGTGGACGCACAGGCACTGACAGCCTGACACCAAATTATGTCAGAAGACAGGCAGCGCTAATTGGGCATGGCCAAGGGATAACAGAACAGCGCAGGCTCCGTGACAGCTTAAAACAACGCTGAGGAGGCAGCGCACGGCACCAAGGGGATAGGAATGACAGCTGTGCTGCGTCCCATTACGAAGGAAATTCCCACCTCCGGGACGGTTTTACGGTATAAGGTGACACATTTTTAGTGTTTACTTCTGTGCTTGCAAGGAGCATAATTAAAAGAGCAACCTTTTCCTTTTGCATCCTTAGTGCTGCACAAGATGGCTCTTTCAGCTACAAACGTCTTGGGGGGGGGTTAAAGGTTCCCTTTCAACTTGCTCCAATCAGGCTTCGGCCTACACTCTGTTCCTCTGCTCCTCCTGCTGTCCCTGGGCTCTAACACCGCCAGTTGGTGCCTGGAAGTGCTGTCTGCACAGTCAACAGTCGCTCCTCTGTTATTGGGGTTCAGTAACGTCAGCTGATCCCCAGCTGTGCGTGCGGCAATACCTCCAATCTGCTCCTCCTGCTGTCCCTGGGCTCTAACACCGCCAGTTGGTGCCTGGAAGTGCTGTCTGCACAGTCAAAAGTCGCTCCTCTGTTATTGGGGTTCAGTAACGTCAGCTGATCCCCAGCTGTGTGTGCGGCAATACCTCCAATCTGCTCCTCCTGCTGTCCCTGGGCTCTAACACCGCCAGTTGGTGCCTGGAAGTGCTGTCTGCACAGTCAACAGTCGCTCCTCTGTTATTGGGGTTCAGTAACGTCAGCTGATCCCCAGCTGTGTGTGTGGCAATACCTCCAATCTGCTCCTCCTGCTGTCCCTGGGCTCTAACACCGCCAGTTGGTGCCTGGAAGTGCTGTCTGCACAGTCAACAGTCGCTCCTCTGTTATTGGGGTTCAGTAACGTCAGCTGATCCCCAGCTGTGTATCCGGCAACGTGTCATGCGACCGCCACGCTGGCACAACTAAAATGTAAGGGGACCTGTCCCCCCTCTAGGCGTTTGTTACTGAAAGAGCCACCTTGTGCAGCACTAATACTGCACAAGGAAAAGGTCGCTCTTGAAATTATGCTCCTTGCAAACGCTGAACTACACACTCATGTAATGTGTCCCCTCACACCATCCAACCGTCCCGGAGGTGGGACTTTCCTTTGTAATGTGATGCAGCACAGCCGTCATTGCTACCCCCTTGGCACCGTGCGCTGCCTCCTTAGCGTTGTTTGATTCCGTCATGGACCCTGCGCTGTTATGTTATCCCTTGGCCATGCACAGTTTGCGCTGCCCGTCCTCTGACATAATTTGTTGTCATCCTGGCTGCGCCTGTGCGTCCACGCTGCCCGAAATGCCACCTCGCAGTGTCGTCTTATGTGATCCCACAGTGGGCCTGGTATCCATGGCCATGCGCAGTGCATATACTAGCCTCTCACTCCCCTTCTTCACGCTTCTTCAGACTAGGCGGCGTCAGCTGATCCCTAATAGCATGCCACGGCCGTGACGCCGCACAGTCTGAAGAAGCAGGAAGGAGGTGAGTGAGAGGCGATGATATGCACTGCGCATGCCCATGGATCCCTGGCCCGCAGTGGGATTACATTAGATGACACTGCGAGGTTGTATCTCGGGCAGCTTTGACGCACAGGCACTGCCAGCCTGACACCTAAATGATGTCAGAAGACGGGCACCGCTAACTGTGCATGGCCAAGGGATAACATTACAGCGCGGGCTCCGTGACAGAACCAAACAACGTTGAGGAGGTGGCGCACGGCAGCAAGGGGGTTGGAATGACGGCTGTGCTGTGTCACATTACAAAGGAAAGTCCCACTTCCGTGCCGGTTTGACGGTGTGAGGGACACATTATATGAGTGTGTACTTCAGCGTTTGCAAGGAGCATAATTTTAGGAGCCACCATTTTCCATGTGCAGTATTACTGCTGTACAAGATGGCTCTTTCAGCAACAAATGCCTGGGGGGGGGGGGGGGGGGTTAAAGGTTCCCTTTCAACTTGCTCCAATGCAGGCTTCGGCCTACACTCTGCTCCTCTTTGATTCCCTGGGTTTCAACACTGTCAGTTGCCACCTGGAAGTGTTATCTACACAGAAAAAACACTAGCTGATGTGTCAGTGGGGTTCAGCACCGCCAGCTGTTCCCCTGCTGTGTAGTCGGCAACGTGTCCAGCACAAGCCACGCTGGCACAACAGAACAAAAGCTGCCACCAGTGCAGGCTTCGGCCTACACTCAGCTAATCTCCGCCTCCTGCTGACCCTGGGCTCTAACACCGCCAGTTTTTGCCCGGAACTGCTAGCTGCACAGAGAAAAACACCAGCCAATGTGTTAGTGGGGTTCAGCACCGCCAGCTGTTCCCCTGCTGTGTAGCCAGCAACGTGACCTGCAAACGCCACGCAGGCACATGAACTGAAATTAAAGGGACCCTGCCACCCACCCCAAGGTGTTTCTATGTATAACAGCCACCTTGTACAGCAGTAATGCTGCATTTGTACAAGGTGGCTGACTTTTTCTCCTTGCCAACGTGGAACTCAACACGTACAAAATGTGTCTCATTGAGACCATTCCACTGTCCCTGAGGTGTGACTTTCCTTTCTAATGGTACGCAGCACCACCCTTGGTAGCGCTGCCCGTCTTCTGACATCATTGGTTGGCTGCCTGTGCCTGTGCGTCCGCCCTGCCCGACACAACCCCCCTCGTTGTCTCATATATTTTCGCTGCGAGGGTGTGATTGATGGGCATGTGCAGTGCATATGTTCGCCTGTCTTAACTCATCTCCTTCCGCCTTCTTCAGACTCTGCGGCCTCATGGCTGTGGTAGGCGATAAGGGATCAGCTGAGGCCGCCCAGTCTGAAGCAGGTGTAAGGACATGTGTGAGCGGCAAACATATTTACTGCACAAGGCCACAAATCCCAGCCACGCAGTGTGAATTTTTGAAAACACACTGCGGGTCTGGGATTCATGGCCATTGCTAACCGCACCGGCCAACATGAAATGAGGTGAGAAGACAGGCAGCGCTCACAGCGCATGGCCAAGGGATCACAATAGCGCAGACTCCTGTACAGCAAATAACAACGCTCAGGAGGCTGCGCCCAGCACCAAGGCGTTATGTATGTGCACCTGTGCTGCGTCTCCTTAAAAAGACAAGTCACGCCTCCAATACAGTTCTACTGTTCAATGGGCTAAATTGTGTACGTCTTTCATTCTGCGTGTGCAATGAGCAAAACTTAAAGAGCAACCTTTCACTTGTGGAGCTTTACTGCTGCACAAGGTGTGGCTCTTCAACATTGTAACACCTGAGGGTGGGTTAAAGGTTACCTTTGAAATTGGTTCAATTAGGCTTCGGCCTAAACTCTGCTCCTCCTGCAGACCCTGTGCTCTAACTATGCCAGTTGGGGCACGGAAGTGCTGGCTGCACAGAGAAAAACACCCACCATTGTGTCAGTGGGGTTCAGCACCGCCAGCTGTTCCCCTGCTGTGTAGCCGGCATCGTGTCCAGCACAAGCCACGCTGGCACAACAGACCAAAAGCTGTAACCAGTGCAGGCTTCTGCCTACACTCTGCTCCTCTCCTCCTCCTGCTGCCCCTGGGCTATAACACCGCCAGTTGTAGCCTGGAAGAGCTAGCTGCACAGAGAAAAACACCAGCCAATGTGTTAGTGGGGTTCAGCACCGCCAGCTGTTCCCCTGCTGTGTAGCCGGCATCGTGTCCAGCACAAGCCACGCTGGCACAACAGACCAAAAGCTGCCACCAGTGCAGGCTTCGGCCTACACTCTGCTCCTCTCCTCCTCCTGCTGACCCTGGGCTCTAACACCGCCAGTTTTTGCCCGGACGTGCTAGCTGTACAGAGAAAAACACCAGTCAATGTGTCAGTGGGGTTCAGCACCGCCAGCTGTTCCCCTGCTGTGTAGCTGGCAACGTGTCCTGCAAACGCCATGCAGGCACCTGAACTGAAATTATAGGGAACCTGCCCCCACCCCCCCCAGGTGTTTCTATGTATAACAGCCACCTTGTACAGCAGTACTGCTGCATTTGTACAAGGTGGCTGATTTTTTCTCCTTGCCCACTTGAATTAAACACGTACAAAATGTGTCTCATTACAGACCTTACAATGTCCCTGAGGTGTGACTTTCCTTTTTAATGACACGCAGCACCCCCCTTGGTAGTGCTGCCCGTCTTCTGACATCATTGGTTGGCTGCCTGTGCGTCCGCCCTGCCCGACACAACCCCCCTCGTTGTCTCATATATTTTGGCTGCAAGGGTGTGATTGATGGGCATGTGCACTGCATATGTTCGCCTGTCTTCACTCATCTCCTTCCGCCTTCTTCAGACTGTGCGGCCTCATGGCCGTGGTAGGCAATAAGGGATCAGCTGAGGCCGCCCAGTCTGAAGCAGGTGTAAGGACATGTGTGAGCGGCGAACATATTTACTGCACAAGGCCACAAATCCCAGCTCTGCAGTGTGACTTTATTAAAAGACACTGCGGGTCTGGGATTCATGCCCATGTCTAACCGCACCGGCCAACATGAAATGAGGTGAGAAGACAGGCAGCGCTCACAGCGTATGGCCAAGGGATCACAATAGCGCAGACTCCTGTACAGCAAATAACAATGCTCAGGAGGCTGCGCCCAGCACCAAGGCGTTATTTATGTGCACCTGTGCTGCGTCTCCTTAAAAAGACAAGTCACGCCTCCAATACAGTTCTACTGTTCAATGGGCTAAATTGTGTACGTCTTTCATTCTGCATGTGCAATGAGCAAAACTTAAAGAGCAACCTTTAACTTGTGGAGCTTTACTGCTGCACAAGGTGTGGCTCTTCAACATTGTAACACCTGAGGGTGGGTTAAAGGTTACCTTTGAAATTGGTTCAATTAGGCTTCGGCCTACATTCTGCTCCTCCTGCAGACCCTGGGCTCTAACTATGCCAGTTGGGGCCCGGAAGTGCTGGCTGCACAGAGAAGAACACCCACCATTGTGTCAGTGGGGTTCAGCACCGCCAGCTGTTCCCCTGCTGTGTAGCCAGCATCGTGTCCAGCACAAGCCACGCTGGCACAACAGACCAAAAGCTGCCACCAGTGCAGGCTTCTGCCTACACTCTGCTCCTCTCCTCCTCCTGCTGACGCTGGGCTCTAACACCGCCAGTTTTTGCCCGGAACTGCTAGCTGCACAGAGAAAAACACCAGCCAATGTGTTAGTGGGGTTCAGCACCGCCAGCTGTTCCCCTGCTGTGTAGCCGGCATCGTGTCCAGCACATGCCACGCTGGCACAACAGACCAAAAGCTGCCACCAGTGCAGGCTTCGGCCTACACTCTGCTCCTCTCCTCCTCCTGCTGACCCTTGGCTCTAACACCGCCAGTTTTTGCCCGGATGTGCTAGCTGCACAGAGAAAAACACCAGTCAATGTGTCAGTGGGGTTCAGAACCGCCAGCTGTTCCCCTGCTGTGTAGCTGGCAACGTGTCCTGCAAACGCCATGCAGGCACCTGAACTGAAATTAAAGGGAACCAGCCCCCACCCCCCCAGGTGTTTCTATGTATAACAGCCACCTTGTACAGCAGTACTGCTGCACTTGTACAAGGTGGCTGACTTTTTCTCCTTGCCCACGTTGAATTAAACACGTACTAAATGTGTCTCATTGAGACCATTCTACTGTCCCTGAGGTGTGACTTTCCTTTCTAATGATACGCAGCACCACCCTTGGTAGCGCTGCCCGTCTTTTGACATCATTGGTTAGCTGGCTGCGCCTGTGCGTCTGCCCTGCTCGAAACAACGCCCCTCGGTGTCTTATTTTTTTTGACAGCGAGGGTGTGATTGATGGGCATGTGCAGTGCATATGTTTGCCTGTGTTCACTCATCTCCTTCCGCCTTCTTCAGACTGGGCAGCCTCATGGCCGCGGCATGCGATAAGGGATCAGATGAGGCCGCCCAGTCTGAAGCAGGTGTAAGGACATGTGTGAGCGACGAGCATATTTACTGCACAAGGCCATGAATCCCATCCCCGCAGTGTGATTTTTTGAAAACACACTGTGTGTCTGGGATTCATGGCCATCGCTAACCGCACCGGCCTACATGAAATGAGGTCATAAGACGGGCAGCGCTTACTTTGCATTGCCAAGGGATAACGCAAGAGCGCAGACTCCTGTACAGCAAATAACAACGCTCAGGAAGCTGCGCCAAGCACCAAGGCGTTATTTGGGACACCTGTGCTGCGTCTCCTTAAAAAGCCAAGTCACGCCTCCACTACAGTTTGACTGTAGAATGGGCGGAAATGTTTACGTGTTTCATTCTGCGTGTGCAAGTTGAAAAATTCATAGAGCAACCTTTTACTTGTGCAGCATTAATGCTGCACAAGGTGTGGCTCTTGTACTTTGTAACACCTGAGGGGGGTTTAAGGTAACCTTTGAAATTGGTTCAACTAGGCTTCGGCCTACACTCGCTCCTCTCCTCCTCCTGCTGACCCTGGGCTCTAACACCGCCAGTTTTTGCCCGGAACTGCTAGCTGCACAGAGAAAAACACCCACCAATGTGTCAGTGGGGTTCAGCACCGCCAGCTGTTCCCCTGCTGTGTAGTTGGCAACGTGTCCAGCACAAGCCACGCTGGCACAACCGAACAAAAGCTGCCACCAGTGCAGGCTTCGGCCTACACTCTGCTCCTCTCCTCCTCCTGCTGACCCTGGGCTCTAACACCGCTAGTTTTGGGCCCGGAAGTGCTAGCTGCACAGAGAAAAACACCCGCCAATGTGTCAGTGGGGTTCAGCAACGCCAGCTGTTCCCCTGCTGTGTAGCCGGCAACGTGACCTGCAAACGCCACGCAGGCACATGAACTGAAATTAAAGGGACCCTGCCACCCACCCCAAGGTGTTTCTATGTATAACAGCCACCTTGTATAGCAGTACTGCTGCATTTGTACAAGGTGGCTGATTTTTTTCTCCTTGCCCACGTTGAATTAAACACGTACAAAATGTGTCTCATTACAGACCATTACAATGTCCCTGAGGTGTGACTTTCCTTTTTAATGACACGCAGCACCCCCCTTGGTAGCGCTGACCGTCTTCTGACATCATTGGTTGGCTGGCTGCGCCTGTGCGTCCGCCCTGCCTGAAACAACGCTCCTCGTTGTCTTACTTATTTTGACTGTGAGGGTGTGATTGATGGGCACAAGCAGTGCATATCTTCGCCTGTCTTTACTCATCTCCTTCCGCCTTCTTCAGACTGTGCGGCCTCATGGCCGCGGCATGCGAGAAGGGATCCGCTGAGGCCGCCCAGTCTGATGCAGGTGTAAGGACATGAGTGACAGGCGAAAAATTTACTGCGCAAGGTCACGAATCCCAGCCCCGTAGTGTGACTTAAAGAAAAGACACTGCGGGTCTGGGTTTCATGGCCATCGCTAACTGCACCGGCCAACATGAAATGAGGTCAGAAGACAGGCAGCGCTCACAGCGCATGGCCAAGGGATAACAAGAGCGCAGACTCCTGTACAGCAAATAACAACGCTCAGGAATCTGCGCCCAGCACCTAGGTGTAAATTTTGACACCTGTGCTGCGTCTCCTTAAAAAGACAAGTCACGCCTCCACTACTGTTTGACAGTATAATGGGCTAAATAGTGTACGTGTTTTATTCAGCGTGTGCAAGGAGCAAAATTAATAGAGCAACCTTTTACTTGTGCAGCATTAATGCTGCACAAGGTGTGGCTCTTGTACCTTGCAACACCTGAGGGGGGGTTAAAGGTTACCTTTGAAATTGGTTCTACTAGGCTTCGGCCTACACTCTGCTCCTCTCCTCCTCCTGCTGCCCCTGGGCTATAACACCGCCAGTTGTAGCCTGGAAGTGCTAGCTGCACAGAGAAAAACACCAGCCAATGTGTTAGTGGGGTTCAGCACCGCCAGCTGTTCCCCTGCTGTGTAGTCGGCACCGTGTCCAGCACAAGCCACGCTGGCACAACCGAACAAAAGCTGCCACCAGTGCAGGCTTCAGCCTACTCTCTGCTCCTCTCCTCCTCCTGCTGACCCTGGGCTCTAACACCACTAGTTTTGGGCCCGGAAGTGCTAGCTGCACAGAGAAAAACACCAGCCAATGTGTCAGTGGGGTTCAGCACCGCCAGCTGTTCCCCTGCTGTGTAGCCGGCAACGTGACCTGCAAACACCACGCAGGCACATGAACTGAAATTAAAGGGACCCTGCCACCCATCCCAAGGTGTTTCTATGTATAACAGCCACCTTGTACAGCAGTAATGCTGCATTTGTACAAGGTGGCTGACTTTTTCTCCTTGCCCACGTGGAACTCAACACGTACAAAATGTGTCTCATTGAGACCATTCCACTGTCCCTGAGGTGTGACTTTCCTTTCTAATGATACGCAGCACCACCCTTTGTAGCGCTGCCCGTCTTTTGACATCAATGGTTAGCTGGCTGCGCCTGTGCGTCTGCCCTGCTCGAAACAACGCCCCTCGGTGTCTTATTTATTTTGATAGCGAGGGTGTGGTTTATGGGCACGAGCATATCATCTCCTTCCGCCTTCTTCAGACTGTGCGGCCTCATGGCCGCGGCATGCGAGAAGGGATCAGCAGAGGCCGCCCAGTCTGAAGCAGGTATAAGGACGTGTGTGAGCGGCGAAAATATTTACTGCTCAAGGCCACGAATCCCAGCACCGAAGTGTGACTTTATGAAAAGGCATTGTGGGTCTGGGATTTATGGCCATTGTTAACCGCACCGGCCAACATGAAATGAGGTCATAAGACGGGCAGCGCTAACAGGGTATTGCCAAGGGATAACACAAGAGCGCAGACTCCTGTACAGCAAATAACAACACTCAGGAAGCTGCGCCAAGCACCAAAGCGTTATTTGGGACACCTGTGCTGCGTCTCCTTAAAAATACAAGTCACGCCTCCACTACAGTTTGACTGTAGAATGGGCTAAATTGTGTACGTCTTTCATTCAGCATGTGCAAGTAGACAAATTAATAGAGTAACCTTTGACTTGTGCAGCATTAATGCTGCACAAGGTGTGGCTCTTGTACTTTGTAACACCTGAGGGGGGGTTAAAGGTTACCTTTGAAATTGGTTCAACTAGGCTTCGGCCTACACTCTGCTCCTCTCCTTCTCCTGCTGCCCCTGGGCTCTAACACCGCTAGTTTTTGCCCGGAAGTGCTAGCTGCACAGAGAAAAACACCCGCCATTGTGTCAGTGGGGTTCAGCAACGCCAGCTGTTCCCCCACTGTGTAGCCGGCAAAGTGTCCTGCAAACGCAACGCAGACACAAAGCTGCCTCCAGTGCAGGCTTCGGCCTACATTCTGCTCCCCCTGCTTACCCTTTGCTCCAACACCGCTAGTTGGGGCTGTAGGAAGACAATCTTTAATAGGCAACGCATCCTTGTTCCAGCAACGTCAGCTGTTTCCGGGTAGTGTCAAGCTCACTGAGATGCCTATGCTTGCCCCGTCGTGTTGTGGTCGGGTTAGCCAACTCCAGGGTGCTTCCAGTTTAGGAGCTTCCTATGTGGGCTGCGTGAATTGGTTGTCAAGGCTGGTTCTGTAGTGCCAGTAGGCCAAGCTCCCCCTGTAGGACTGTTGGGGTTCGGTAACTGCGGCTGCCTCGCGGCCTAGCTGTTCTTTCCTCTCCTGTGGACCTTCTGGTCCACCACCTGGTTCCAGCACCGTCAGCTGGTTCCGGGCCGAGCCTTTGGCTTAGGTGCCTCCTCCTGGGTATCCGAGTTCCGCCAACGTCAGGCGGTCCTTGGTAGTGCTTTTAAGCGCGGGCACCTACAGCTTAGTAACCGGGTTCCAGCACCGTCAGCTGGTCCTCGGTCGTGCCATTGGCTCTTGCACACTGGGGCGACGCATCCGGGTTCCAGCACCGCCAGCTGGTTCTCGGCAGTGTTTTTGTCACGGTACTCCCTTGTGCCCAGCCTGGTTCCAGCACCGTCAGCTGTTTCCGGGTAGTGTCAAGCTCACTGAGACGCCTATGCTTGCCCCGTCGTGTTGTGGTCGGGTTAGCCAACTCCAGGGTGCCTCCAGTTTAGGAGTTTCCTATGTGGGCTGCGTGAATTGGTAGTCAAGGCTGGTTCTGTAGTGCCAGTAGGCCAAGCTCCCCCTGTAGGACTGTTGGGGTTCGGTAACTGCGGCTGCCTCGCAGCCTAGCTGTTCTCTCCTCTCCTGTGGACCTTCTGGTCCACCACCTGGTTCCAGCACCGTCAGCTGGTTCCGGGCCGAGCCTTTGGCTTAGGTGCCTCCTCCTGGGTATCCGAGTTCCGCCAACGTCAGGCGGTCCTTGGTAGTGCTTTTAAGTGCGGGCACCTACAGCTTAGTAACCGGGTTCCAGCACCGTCAGCTGGTCCTCGGTCGTGCCATTGGCTCTTGCACACTGGGGCAACGCAGCCGGGTTCCAGCACCGCCAGCTGGTTCTTGGCAGTGTTTTTGTCACGGGTACTCCCTCGTGCCCAGCCTGGTTCCAGCACCGTCAGCTGTTTCCGGGTAGTGTCAAGCTCACTGAGACGCCTATGCTTGCCCCGTCGTGTTGTGGTCGGGTTAGCCAACTCCAGGGTGCCTCCAGTTTAGGAGCTTCCTATGTGGGCTGCGTGAATTGGTAGTCAAGGCTGGTTCTGCAGTGCCAGTAGGCCAAGCTCCCCCTGTAGGACTGTTGGGGTTCGGTAACTGCAGCTGCCTCGCGGCCTAGCTGTTCTCTCCTCTCCTGTGGACCTTCTGGTCCACCACCTGGTTCCAGAACCGTCAGCTGGTTCTGGGCCGAGCCTTTGGCTTAGGTGCCTCCTCCTGGGTATCCGAGTTCCGCCAACGTCAGGCGGTCCTTGGTAGTGCTTTTAAGCGCGGGCACCTACAGCTTAGTAACCGGGTTCCAGCACCGTCAGCTGGTCCTCGGTCGTGCCATTGGCTCTTGCACAGTGGGGCGACGCATCCGGGTTCCAGCACCGCCAGCTGGTTCTCGGCAGTGTTTTTGTCACGGGTACTCCCTCGTGCCCAGCCTGGTTCCAGCACCGTCAGCTGTTTCCGGGTAGTGTCAAGCTCACTGAGACGCCTATGCTTGCCCCGTCGTGTTGTGGTCGGGTTAGCCAACTCCAGGGTGCTTCCAGTTTAGGAGCTTCCTATGTGGGCTGCGTGAATTGGTAGTCAAGGCTGGTTCTGTAGTGCCAGTAGGCCAAGCTCCCCCTGTAGGACTGTTGGGGTTCGGTAACTGCGGCTGCCTCGCGGCCTAGCTGTTCTCTCCTCTCCTGTGGACCTTCTGGTCCACCACCTGGTTCCAGCACCGTCAGCTGGTTCCGGGCCGAGCCTTTGGCTTAGGTGCCTCCTCCTGGGTATCCGAGTTCCGCCAACGTCAGGCGGTCCTTGGTAGTGCTTTTAAGCGCGGGCACCTATAGCTTAGTAACCAGGTTCCAGCACCGTCAGCTGGTCCTCGGTCGTGCCATTGGCTCTTGCACAGTGGGGCGACGCATCCGGGTTCCAGCAACGCCAGCTGGTTCTCGGCAGTGTTTTTGTCACGGGTACTCCCTTGTGCCCAGCCTGGTTCCAGCACCGTCAGCTGTTTCCGGGTAGTGTCAAGCTCACTGAGATGCCTATGCTTGCCCCGTCGTGTTGTAGTCGGGTTAGCCAACTCCAGGGTGCCTCCAGTTTAGGAGCTTCCTATGTGGGCTGCGTGAATTGGTAGTCAAGGCTGGTTCTGTAGTGCCAGTAGGCCAAGCTCCCCCTGTAGGACTGTTGGGGTTCGGTAACTGCGGCTGCCTCGCGGCCTAGCTGTTCTCTCCTCTCCTGTGGACCTTCTGGTCCACATCCTGGTTCCAGCACCGTCAGCTGGTTCTCGGCAGTGTCTTTTGCTCTTGTACCTTCTGCTCCCCATCCTGGTTTCAGTACCGTCAGCTGGTTCCGGGCAGAGCCTTTGGCTTAGGTGCCTCCTTCTGGGTATCCAAGTTCCACCGTCAGGTGGTCCTTGGTAGTGCTTTCAGGCACGGGTACCTCCTGCTTAGTAACCGGGTTCCAGTAACGTCAGCTAGTCCTCGGTAGTTACATTGGCTCTTGGACCTTCGGCTACCCATCCGGGTTCCAGGACCGTCAGCTGGTTCTCAGCAGTGTCTTTTGCTCTTTTACCTTCTGCTCCCCATCCTGGTTCCAGTAACGTCAGCTGGTTCCGGGCAGAGCCTTTGGCTTAGGTGCCTCCTTCTGGGTATCCGAGTTCCGCCAAAGTCAGGCGGTCCTTGGTAGTACTTTTTAGCACGGGTACCTCCTGCTTAGTAACCGGGTTCCAGTAACGTCAGCTGGTCCTCGGTAGTTCCATAGGCTCTTGAACCTTCGGGTAGCCATCCGAGTTCCAGTTCCATCAGCTGGTTCTTGGCATTTTCTCAGCCTTCTTGTACCTTCTGCTACATTTCCAAGTTGAAGACCCTAAAGTCGACGACCCGGAAGACCACCCCGATGACGACGACGACGGTGGAGACGACGACGGCGTAGACGACGACCCTGGAGACGACGACCCTGGAGACGACGACATGGAAGACCGAGAAGCAGAAGAACAAGAGGCTGCAGAACAAAGAGCAGAAGAACATTAAGCATAACACTTAATATCAGAGCAAAAGATATTATCTAAATTATATGCAGAAGAAGACTAAGCAGTGTATGGGGGTGAGTCCGTTCCTCCTCGTGGTGCCCCTGGATAAAGCCTGATGCTGCAGGCCAAACTGAACGCGGACAAATGTAACTTTTGTAACTGGCAGAACGGAAGGTGTAGTCTTCAAACTTTTATAGATAACAACTACGGGAATGCCTGTCACAAATGAGAATATGATGAAGAAGTAGAATATGAAGAATAATAATAGTTGAAGACAATGAATATGAATAATGTAATAAAAAAAAATGTAGAATATGAAGAAGAAGATGAATAAGGTGAAGAAGAAGTTGATGTCAAAGATGCTGATGATGATGAAGATGAAAGTGTGGGAAAAGTAAAAAAAAAAAGAAGGGGAAGGGCGTGGAATAGTGAAACATCAATATCTGACAAAATAAAAAAAAAATTACATAGTCAATATCTTTGTCACTCCGAACGTCTTTAAAAAAAAAAAGAAATAAGGCTATTCTATTTGATTGGGCTAAACCTCTATGACTTTAATGTCTCCGCCACCTCCCCAAATACATCCTGCATTATTCTTTGTTGTTTTCCTTCATGTAGAATGAACCTACAAGGAAAGAAAGGGTTTATTTTAATTCCGATATTTTGGTCCCATTGACTTGCATTGGGATCGGGTATCGGTATCGGCGATATCCGATATTTTTTGAATATCGGCCGATCCAATCCGATACCGATACTTTCCGATATCGGAAGGTATCGCTCAACACTAGTTTTTTCAGGGAGAATTGTCAAAAAATCTGGCCCAGTGTTACACACTAGGTTTAATGTGGCACAAAATTTGAGACAGGTGGCACACACAGCACTGGCAATGAGGCAGAAATGCCAATCTTAATCTCCCACTATTTTTATTTTTTCAGGGAGAATTTAAAAGAATTCTGGCCCAGTATTACACACTAGGTTTAATGTGGCACAAAATTTGAGACAGGTGGCACACACAGGACTGGCACTGAAGCAGAAATGCCAATCTTAATCTCCCACAATTTTTTTTTTCAGAGAGAATTTAAAAGAAATCTGGCCCAGTATTACACACTAGGTTTATTGTGGCACAAAATTTGAGACAGGTGGCACACACACCACTGGCAATGAGGCAGAATTGCCAATCTTAATCTCCCACTATTTTTATTTTTTCAGGGAGAATTGAAAAGAAATCTGGCCCAGTATTACACACTAGGTTTAATGTGGCACAAAATTTGAGACAGGTGGCACACACAGGACTGGCACTGAAGCAGAAATGCCAATCTTAATCTCCCACTATTTTTTTTTCAGGGAGAATTTAAAAGAAATCTGGCCCAGTATTACACACTAGGTTTAATGTGGCACAAAATTTGAGACAGGTGGCACACACAGCACTGGCACTGAAGCAGAAATGCCAATCTTAATCTCCCACTATTTTTTTTTCAGGGAGAATTTAAAAGAAATCTGGCCCAGTATTACACACTAGGTTTAATGTGGTACAAAATTTGAGACAGGTGGCACACACAGGAGTGGCACTGAAGCAGAAATGCCAATCTTAATCTCCCACTATTTTTTTTTTCAGGGAGAATTTAAAAGAAATCTGGCCCAGTATTACACACTAGGTTTAATGTGGCACAAAATTAGAGACAGATGCCACACACAGCACTGGCACTGAGGCAAAATTGCCAATCTTAATCTCCCACTATTTTTTTTTTATTTATGGGAGAATTGGCAAGAAATCAGGCCCACTGTTAGACTGTATGTTTTCTGTGCCAGAAAATGAGACACAGATGCCACACACAGGACTGCCACTGATACAGATTTGCCAATTTTAATCTGCACCCTTTTTTTTTTTTTCTTCAGGGAGACTTGTGAATAAATCTGGGCCACTGTATTAGAGTATGTTTTCTGTGGCAGAAAGTGGCTTGAAGAGATATAACGAAACAAAAAAAAAAGGGACTGTCCTACAATTACTATCTCCCTGCAGTAATCTCAGCAAAGTATGGCAGGCAGCAATAACAAGGAGTGGACTGCTGCACAAAAAAGTCAAAAGTGTGGACAAACAAACAAGATAGCTGTGCAGAAAGGAAGGAGCAATAGGATTTGTGCTTTGAAAAAAGCAGTTGGTTTGCACAGCGGTGTACAAACAGCAATGCAGCTATCAGGGAGCCTTCTAGGGCAGCCCAATGAGCTACAGCGCTGAGGAAAAAAAATGTAGCCTCCACTATCCTTGCAAACAAAAGGTGGTATTGGACAGTGGAAATCGCTACAGCACAAGCGGTTTGAGGGTTAATGTACCCTGCCTAACGCTATCCCTGCTTCTAACGAAGCGGCAGCAACTTCTCCCTATGCTCAGATCAGCAGCAGTAAGATGGCGGTCGGCGGGAACGCCCCTTTATTGCCCCTGTGACGCCGCAGAAAGCAAGCCAATCACTGTAATGCCCTTCTCTAAGATGGTGGGGACTGAGACCTATGTCATCACGCTGCCCACACTCTGCGTCCACCTTCATTGGCTGAGAAATGGTGCTTTTTGCATCATTGAAACGTGACTTTGGCGCGAAAGTCACGTACCGCATGGCCGACCCCACACAGGGATCGGGTCGGGTTTCATGAAACCCGACTTTGCCAAAAGTCGGCGACTTATGAAAATGACCGACCCGTTTCACTCAACCCTACCTCTGAAGCATGTGCAGTGTGGAGTTCCACCTTGTTGCAACGTCGATTATTAGGCGATGCTGGGGAAGATTCAGTGATCACTGATGGTTCAGCATACGGCTGGAGTGTACGGGCGACCGGCGGATGTGCAAGCAAAGTCTGCACACCTTCAGGAGCAGGGCTGGTAAATCAGGGTAATTTTTGAGGAAGCACTGCACCACCAGGTTCAAGGTGTGAGCCAGGCAAGGTATGTGTTTCAGTTCTGAAAGGGCTATGGCAGCCATAAAATTCCTTCCGTTATCACTGACTACCTTGCGTGCCTCAAGATGTACACTGCCCAGCCATGACTCAGTTTCTTGCTGCAAGTACTCAGCCAGTACTTCCGCGGTGTGTCTGTTGTCGCCCAAACACTTCATTTGCAGCACAGCCTGCTGACACTTACCACAAGCTGTTCAATAATGGGACACCTCGGGTGCAACACTGGCAGCAGCGGATGGAGTGGTCGTGTGACTGCGCTTTGTGGACGAGCTTTTGCTTCTAGAGGAGGAGGAGGAGGAGGGGGGGCGAAGGCCTACAGCCAACTGTTTCCTAGACCAAGGGCTAGGCAGAACTGTCCCACTATGGCTGTCCCCTGTGGACCCTGCATCCACTACATTAACCCAGTGTGCCATGATGGACATGTAGTGTCCCTGGCCATGCCTACTGGTCCATGCATCTGTTGTGAGGTGCACCTTTCTACTGACTGATTGCCTGAGTGCATGGACAATGCGGTCTTTGACATGCTGGTGGAGGGCTGGGATGGCTTTTCTCACAAAGAAGTGTCGACTGGGTAGGTCATAGCATAGTAACATAGTTAGTAAGGCCGAAAAAAGACATTTGTCCATCCAGTTCAGCCTATATTCCATCATAATAAATACCCAGATCTACGTCCTTCTACAGAACCTAATAATTGTATGATACAATATTGTTCTGCTCCAGGAAGACATCCAGGCCTCTCTTGAACCCCTCGACTGAGTTCGCCATCACCACCTCCTCAGGCAAGCAATTCCAGATTCTCACTGCCCTAACAGTAAAGAATCCTCTTCTATGTTGGTGGAAAAACCTTCTCTCCTCCAGACGCAAAGAATGCCCCCTTGTGCCCGTCACCTTCCTTGGTATAAACAGATCCTCAGCGAGATATTTGTATTGTCCCCTTATATACTTATACATGGTTATTAGATCGCCCCTCAGTCGTCTTTTTTCTAGACTAAATAATCCTAATTTCGCTAATCTATCTGGGTATTGTAGTTCTCCCATCCCCTTTATTAATTTTGTTGCCCTCCTTTGTACTCTCTCTAGTTCCATTATATCCTTCCTGAGCACCGGTGCCCAAAACTGGACACAGTACTCCATGTGCGGTCTAACTAGGGATTTGTACAGAGGCAGTATAATGCTCTCATCATGTGTATCCAGACCTCTTTTAATGCACCCCATGATCCTGTTTGCCTTGGCAGCTGCTGCCTGGCACTGGCTGCTCCAGGTAAGTTTATCATTAACTAGGATCCCCAAGTCCTTCTCCCTGTCAGATTTACCCAGTGGTTTCCCGTTCAGTGTGTAATGGTGATATTGATTCCCTCTTCCCATGTGTATAACCTTACATTTATCATTGTTAAACCTCATCTGCCACCTTTCAGCCCAAGTTTCCAACTTATCCAGATCCATCTGTAGCAGAATACTATCTTCTCTTGTATTAACTGCTTTACATAGTTTTGTATCATCTGCAAATATCGATATTTTACTGTGTAAACCTTCTACCAGATCATTAATGAATATGTTGAAGAGAACAGGTCCCAATACCGACCCCTGCGGTACCCCACTGGCCACAGCGACCCAGTTAGACACTATACCATTTATAACCACCCTCTGCTTTCTATCACTAAGCCAGTTACTAACCCATTTACACACATTTTCCCCCAGACCAAGCATTCTCATTTTGTGTACCAACCTCTTGTGCGGCACGGTATCAAACGCTTTGGAAAAATCGAGATATACCACGTCCAATGACTCACCGTGGTCCAGTCTATAGCTTACCTCTTCATAAAAACTGATTAGATTGGTTTGACAGGAGCGATTTCTCATAAACCCATGCTGATATGGAGTTAAACAGTTATTCTCATTGAGATAATCCAGAATAACATCCCTCAGAAACCCTTCAAATATTTTACCAACAATAGAGGTTAGACTTACTGGCCTATAATTTCCAGGTTCACTTTTAGAGCCCTTTTTGAATATTGGCACCACATTTGCTATGCGCCAGTCCTGCGGAACAGACCCTGTCGCTATAGAGTCCCTAAAAATAAGAAATAATGGTTTATCTATTACATTACTTAGTTCTCTTAGTACTCGTGGGTGTATGCCATCCGGACCCGGAGATTTATCTATTTTAATCTTATTTAGCCGGTTTCGCACCTCTTCTTGGGTTAGATTGGTGACCCTTAATATAGGGTTTTCATTGTTTCTTGGGATTTCACCTAGCATTTCATTTTCCACCGTGAATACCGTGGAGAAGAAGGTGTTTAATATGTTAGCTTTTTCCTCGTCATCTACAACCATTCTTTCCTCACTATTTTTTAAGGGGCCTACATTTTCAGTTTTTATTCTTTTACTATTGATATAGTTGAAGAACAGTTTGGGATTAGTTTTACTCTCCTTAGCAATGTGCTTCTCTGTTTCCTTTTTGGCAGCTTTAATTAGTTTTTTAGATAAAGTATTTTTCTCCCTATAGTTTTTTAGAGCTTCAATGGTGCCATCCTGCTTTAGTAGTGCAAATGCTTTCTTTTTACTGTTAATTGCCTGTCTTACTTCTTTGTTTAGCCACATTGGGTTTTTCCTATTTCTAGTCCTTTTATTCCCACAAGGTATAAACCGCTTACACTGCCTATTTAGGATGTTCTTAAACATTTCCCATTTATTATCTGTATTCTCATTTCTGAGGATATTGTCCCAGTCTACCAGATTAAGGGCATCTCTAAGCTGTTCAAACTTTGCCTTCCTAAAGTTCAATGTTTTTGTGACTCCCTGACAAGTCCCCCTAGTGAAAGACAGGTGAAACTGTACAATATTGTGGTCGCTGTTTCCTAGATGCCCGACCACCTGCAGATTTGTTATTCTGTCAGGTCTATTAGATAGTATTAGGTCTAAAAGTGCTGCTCCTCTGGTTGGATTCTGCACCAATTGTGAAAGATAATTTTTCTTGGTTATTAGCAGAAACCTGTTGCCTTTATGGGTTTCACAGGTTTCTGTTTCCCAGTTAATATCCGGGTAGTTAAAGTCCCCCATAACCAGGACCTCATTATGGGTTGCAGCTTCATCTATCTGCTTTAGAAGTAGACTTTCCATGGTTTCTGTTATATTTGGGGGTTTGTAACAGACCCCAATGAGAATTTTGTTACCATTTTTCCCTCCATGAATTTCAACCCATATGGACTCGACATCCTCATTCCCTTCGCTAATATCCTCCCTTAAAGTGGACTTTAGACAAGACTTTACATAGAGACAAACCCCTCCTCCTCTCCGATTTTTACGATCCTTTCTAAACAGACTGTAACCCTGTAAGTTAACTGCCCAGTCATAGCTTTCATCTAACCATGTCTCGGTTATTCCCACTATGTCAAAGTTACCTGTAGATATTTCTGCTTCTAGTTCTTCCATCTTGTTTGTCAGGCTTCTGGCGTTTGCGAGCATGCAGTTTAGAGGATTTTGTTTTGTTCCAATCTCTTCACTGTGGATTGTTTTAGAAATGTTCTTACCTCCCTTCTGAGTATGTTTTCCTGGGTCGTCTTTGTTCGAGTCTAATGTTTTTCTTCCCGTCCCCTCTTCTTCTAGTTTAACGCCCTCCTGATGAGTGTAGCGAGTCTTCTGGCGAATGTGTGTTTCCCAGGTTTGTTGAGGTGTAGTCCGTCTCTGGCGAGGAGTCCATCGTACCAGTAATTCACACCGTGGTCCAGGAATCCAAATCCTTGTTGTCTGCACCATCGTCTTAGCCAGTTGTTTGCATCAAGGATCCTGTTCCATCTCCTGGTGCCATGCCCGTCTACTGGAAGGATAGAAGAAAAAACTACCTGTGCATCCAGTTCTTTTACTTTCTTCCCCAACTCTTCAAAGTCCTTGCAGATTGTCGGTAGGTCCTTCCTTGCCGTGTCATTGGTGCCAACATGTATCAGAAGAAATGGGTGGACGTCCTTGGAGCTGAAGAGCTTTGGTATCCTATCGGTCACATCCTTGATCATCGCACCTGGAAGGCAGCATACTTCTCTTGCAGTTATGTCCGGTCTGCAGATGGCTGCTTCGGTGCCTCTCAGTAGTGAGTCTCCCACCACCACCACTCTTCGTTGCTTCTTGGCTGTACTTTTTGCTGTCACTTGTTGCTGTGTGCCCTTTTCTTTTTTGTTTGCTGGTATTGCTTCATTCTTAGGTGTGCCATCTTCATCCTCTACAAAGATTTGATATCGGTTCTTCAGTTGTGTGGTTGGTGATTTCTCCATGGTCTTCTTGCTTCTTTTGGTCACGTGCTTCCACTCATCTGCTTTTGGAGGTTCTCTGACACTTTTTGCACCTTCTGTGACCAGTAGAGATGCTTCTGTTCTGTCTAGAAAGTCTTCATTCTCTTTGATGAGTTTCAAAGTTGCTATTCTTTCTTCCAGACCCCGCACCTTTTCTTCTAAAAGGGCCACTAGTCTACACTTCTGACAGGTGAAATTGGATTCTTCTTCTGGTCGATCTGTGAACATGTAGCACACATGTAGCACCTATAGCGTGGTACTGCATAGGCCATCAGGGCTTTGAAAGCTTCGCTTTCAACCAACCAGTAGGGCATCATCTCTAATGAGATTAGTCGAGCAATGTAGCTGCTCAAACCCTGTGTACGCGGATGAGAGGAAGAGTACTTTCTTTTCCTATCGAGAGTCTCTTGTAGGCTGAGCTGGACTGGAGAGCTGCATATGGTGGAACTATGCAACACAGAAAAGGATGATACTAGGTCAAGGAATACTGTATCAAAAAGTAATCACTTTATTAATCATTAATAAAAACAGAGACAACAAGTGTAAGAAAGGTGATATACAACAAGCGGCATCAATGAGGGTGTTGTAAAGATAGCAGGAGGCACGTGCTCAGGAGATATGAGTCCACAAAAAATTATTATAAAATACTAATGATCATGACTAATACTTAATTTGTCCATAAGCTGTATCTACAGGATATAGGAAACAGAATAATTGGTGGTAAAGAATTTTCTCTGCAAGCGGGGTCCGGGGAAAATATCTAAATGCCATAAACCACAGTCACATTAGAAGCTGCATTCAGCACAACAATCTACGATGTCATAGTGACAATAGTATGCAGGGCTAGTGGTAAAAAACAGTATCACCTATCAGACCATAGTATAACATAAACCGCCGCACAAATTACCCACCACAATGCAGATAGTCACTCCTGGGGGCGCGCGTCCGCCCCAATGCGCGTTTCAAAAAACACAACCTTCGTCCCTGACGAATTTGTGCGGAGGTTTATGTTATACTATGGTCCGATAGGTGATACTGTATTTTACCACTAGTCCTGCATACTATTGTCACTATGACATCGTAGATTGTTGTGCTGAATGCAGCTTCTAATGTGACTGTGGTTACCAACAGAACTGACGTATAGAAACTTGTTGGCAATTTAACTCTCCCTTTTTTGGGGGGGAGAATGCAGCCAAAAACAGGCCCAGTGTATAACACTACACAATGTCAGTGGCAGAACGTGGCTGGCAGATATACGACCAACAGAACTGACGTATAGAAACTTGTTGGCAATTTAAAACTCCCTTTTTAGGGGGGGAGAATGCAGAAAAAAACAGGCCCAGTGTATTACACTACACAATGTCAGTGGCAGAACGTGGCTGGCAGATATATAAAAAAATACAAGGGCTGTAGTACAATTTCAATCTCCCTACAATGATCAAAGGACAAGTATGGCAGCAATAAAAAGGACTGCTGCACACAAAAGAGTGTGGACAAAGAAACAAGAGAACTGTGCATAAAGGAGCAACAGGATTTTTGCTTTTAAAAAAGCAGTTGGTTTGCACAGCGGCGTACAAACAGCAATGCAGCTAGCAATGCACCAAAAAAAAACTCCACTGTCCCTGCAAAGAAAAGGTGGTGTTGGACAGTGGAAATCACTACAGCAGAAGCAGTTTCAGGGTTAATCTTCCCTCCCTAACTATATCCCTTCTTCTGATGAAGCTGCAGCAACCTCTCCCTATGTTTAGATCGGCAGAAGTAAGATGGCGGTCGGCGTGCACGCCCCTTTATAACCCCTGTGACGCCGCAGAAAGCAAGCCAATCACTGTCATGCCCTTCTCTAAGATGGTGGGGACCGAGACCTATGTCATCACGCTGCCCACACTCTGCGTGCTCCTTCATTGGCTGAGAAATGGCGCTGAATGCATCATACAAAATGTGACTTTGGCGTGAAGATCGCTGACCTCATGGCCGATCCCACAGTGGGATCGGGTTGGGTTTCATGAAATCCGACTTTGCCAAAAGTCGGCGATTTTTTAAATTGTCCGATCCGTTTCGCTCAACCCTATACGGGAGTACAAAATGCATATTGTAAAGTGGATTTTCATGTGCCCATCCACTATGTGGGTTCCAAGGCATAATAGGGTGCATATGACTGACTATGCAGCAGGGCTCGCCTTCCTGCCAATGTGTAAAACCAAGGAGTGCGGGAGTACAAAATGCATATTGTGAAGTTAATTTTCATGGGCACATCCTGTATGTGGGTTCCAAGTCCTAATGGGGTGCATATGACTATGCAGCAGGGCTCGCTTTTCTGCCCATGTATAAAACAAAGGAGTATGGAGCACACAATGCATATTGTGAAGTGAATTTTCCTGAGCCCGTCCAGTATATGGGTTCCACGGCCTAATGGGGTCCACATTACTGAATATGCAGCAGGATTCACCTTCCTGAAAATGTATAAAACATAGGAGTATGGACCACTATAAACCTATAAATTCCAGAGAGCATATTGCCCCATATCAAATGAATATGATATAATCAATAAGGCTATAGGTCGGACATCGGTAGGACATCTCACACTGGGAGTCTGCACATATGGGTAAGCATTAGGCATGGCTTAGGGGTATATCCTTATTGTGGAATTGTATCTGGGCAGGTTGCAATATGGACGGGGGTCGGTATGGTTAGGGTTTATCCTCACTATAGGGACATATGTTGCATTAACCCTGCTGTCTGATGTCCCTATCCAGCACACATATATACACCTCTTTGCACTATGGGCGGATGCCGGTACGGACAGGGTTTCTCCCTATTACAGGGTCATAGGTTTTTAGTTACCCTGTTGTCTGGTACTACCGTCTAGTACATGTGCATACACTTTCTTGTGCACCTTTTCCCAGGTTTGTACTTAGTAGTTACCCTACACAGTGCTATTGTCGCGCCTGCACTTCTTTTTGTGCATATTCCAGTGTGCGTGTTCTTTTTATGTCATACACCTTATCCTCATATATGCATTTTACCTTTTTGCATACTCATTATTTTTTGTGCAAATAAAGTTTATTGATTTTATATCTATTATTGATTATATCATATTAGTAGTAACATAGTAACATAGTTAGTAAGGCCGAAAAAAGACATTTGTCCATCCAGTTCAGCCTATATTCCATCATAATAAATCCCCAGATCTACGTCCTTCTACAGAACCTAATAATTGTATGATACAATATTGTTCTGCCCCAGGAAGACATCCAGGCCTCTCTTGAACCCCTCGACTGAGTTCGCCATCACCACCTCCTCAGGCAAGCAATTCCAGATTCTCACTGCCCTAACAGTAAAGAATCCTCTTCTATGTTGGTGGAAAAACCTTCTCTCCTCCAGACGCAAAGAATGCCCCCTTGTGCCCGTCACCTTCCTTGGTATAAACAGATCCTCAGCGAGATATTTGTATTGTCCCCTTATATACTTATACATGGTTATTAGATCGCCCCTCAGTCGTCTTTTTTCTAGACTAAATAATCCTAATTTCGCTAATCTATCTGGGTATTGTAGTTCTCCCATCCCCTTTATTAATTTTGTTGCCCTCCTTCGTACTCTCTCTAGTTCCATTATATCCTTCATGAGCACCGGTGCCCAAAACTGGACACAGTACTCCATGTGCGGTCTAACTAGGGATTTGTACAGAGGCAGTATAATGCTCTCATCATGTGTATCCAGACCTCTTTTAATGCACCCCATGATCCTGTTTGCCTTGGCAGCTGCTGCCTGGCACTGGCTGCTCCAGGTAAGTTTATCATTAACTAGGATCCCCAAGTCCTTCTCCCTGTCAGATTTACCCAGTGGTTTCCCATTCAGTGTGTAATGGTGATATTGATTCCTTCTTCCCATGTGTATAACCTTACATTTATCATTGTTAAACCTCATCTGCCACCTTTCAGCCCAAGTTTCCAACTTATCCAGATCCATCTGTAGCAGAATACTATCTTCTCTTGTATTAACTGCTTTACATAGTTTTGTATCATCTGCAAATATCGATATTTTACTGTGTAAACCTTCTACCAGATCATTAATGAATATGTTGAAGAGAACAGGTCCCAATACTGACCCCTGCGGTACCCCACTGGTCACAGCGACCCAGTTAGAGACTATACCATTTATAACCACCCTCTGCTTTCTATCACTAAGCCAGTTACTAACCCATTTACACACATTTTCCCCCAGACCAAGCATTCTCATTTTGTGTACCAACCTCTTGTGCGGCACGGTATCAAACGCTTTGGAAAAATCGAGATATACCACGTCCAATGACTCACCGTGGTCCAGCCTATAGCTTACCTCTTCATAAAAACTGATTAGATTGGTTTGACAGGAGCGATTTCTCATAAACCCATGCTGATATGGAGTTAAACAGTTATTCTCATTGAGATAATCCAGAATAACATCCCTCAGAAACCCTTCAAATATTTTACCAACAATAGAGGTTAGACTTACTGGCCTATAATTTCCAGGTTCACTTTTAGAGCCCTTTTTGAATATTGGCACCACATTTGCTATGCGCCAGTCCTGCGGAACAGATCCTGTCGCTATAGAGTCCCTAAAAATAAGAAATAATGGTTTATCTATTACATTACTTAGTTCCCTTAGTACTCGTGGGTGTATGCCATCCGGACCCGGAGATTTATCTATTTTAATCTTATTTAGCCGATTTCGCACCTCTTCTTGGGTTAGATTGGTGACCCTTAATATAGGGTTTTCATTGTTTCTTGGGATTTCACCTAGCATTTCATTTTCCACCGTGAATACCGTGGAGAAGAAGGTGTTTAATATGTTAGCTTTTTCCTCGTCATCTACAACCATTCTTTCCTCACTATTTTTTAAGGGGCCTACATTTTCAGTTTTTATTCTTTTACTATTGATATAGTTGAAGAACAGTTTGGGATTAGTTTTACTCTCCTTAGCAATGTGCTTCTCTGTTTCCTTTTTGGCAGCTTTAATTAGTTTTTTAGATAAAGTATTTTTCTCCCTATAGTTTTTTAGAGCTTCAATGGTGCCATCCTGCTTTAGTAGTGCAAATGCTTTCTTTTTACTGTTAATTGCCTGTCTTACTTCTTTGTTTAGCCACATTGGGTTTTTCCTATTTCTAGTCCTTTTATTCCCACAAGGTATAAACTGCTTACAGTGCCTATTTAGGATGTTCTTAAACATTTCCCATTTATTATCTGTATTCTTATTTCTGAGGATATTGTCCCAGTCTACCAGATTAAGGGCATCTCTAAGCTGGTCAAACTTTGCCTTCCTAAAGTTCAGTGTTTTTGTGACTCCCTGACAAGTCCCCCTAGTGAAAGACAGGTGAAACTGTACAATATTGTGGTCGCTATTTCCTAGATGCCCAACCACCTGCAGATTTGTTATTCTGTCAGGTCTATTAGATAGTATTAGGTCTAAAAGTGCTGCTCCTCTGGTTGGATTCTGCACCAATTGTGAAAGATAATTTTTCTTGGTTATTAGCAGAAACCTGTTGCCTTTATGGGTTTCACAGGTTTCACTTTCCCAGTTAATATCCGGGTAGTTAAAGTCCCCCATAACCAGGACCTCATTATGGGTTGCAGCTTCATCTATCTGCTTTAGAAGTAGACTTTCCATGGTTTCTGTTATATTTGGGGGTTTGTAACAGACCCCAATGAGAATTTTGTTACCATTTTTCCCTCCATGAATTTCGACCCATATGGACTCGACATCCTCATTTCCTTCGCTAATATCCTCCCTTAAAGTGGACTTTAGACAAGACTTTACATAGAGACAAACCCCTCCTCCTCTCCGATTTTTACGATCCTTTCTAAACAGACTGTAACCCTGTAAGTTAACTGCCCAGTCATAGCTTTCATCTAACCATGTCTCGGTTATTCCCACTATGTCAAAGTTACCTGTAGATATTTCTGCTTCTAGTTCTTCCATCTTGTTTGTCAGGCTTCTGGCGTTTGCGAGCATGCAGTTTAGAGGATTTTGTTTTGTTCCAATCTCCTCGCTGTGGATTGCTTTAGAAATGTTCTTACCTCCCATCTGAGTATGTTTTCCTGGGTCTTCTTTGTTCAAGTCTAATGTTTTTCTTCCCGTCCCCTCTTCTTCTAGTTTAACGCCCTCCTGATGAGTGTAGCGAGTCTTCTGGCGAATGTGTGTTTCCCAGGTTTGTTGAGGTGTAGTCCATCTCTGGCGAGGAGTCCATCGTACCAGTAATTCACACCGTGGTCCAGGAATCCGAATCCTTGTTGTCTGCACCATCGTCTTAGCCAGTTGTTTGCATCAAGGATCCTGTTCCATCTCCTGGTGCCATGCCCGTCTACTGGAAGGATAGAAGAAAAAACTACCTGTGCATCCAGTTCCTTTACTTTCTTCCCCAACTCTTCAAAGTCTTTGCAGATTGTCGGTAGGTCTTTCCTTGCCGTGTCATTGGTGCCAACATGTATCAGAAGAAATGGGTGGACGTCCTTGGAGCTGAAGAGCTTTGGTATCCTATCGGTCACATCCTTGATCATCGCACCTGGAAGGCAGCATACTTCTCTTGCAGTTATGTCCGGTCTGCAGATGGCTGCTTCTGTGCCTCTCAGTAGTGAGTCTCCCACCACCACCACTCTTCGTTGCTTCTTGGCTGTACTTTTTGCTGTCACTTGTTGCTGTGTGCCCTTTTCTTTTTTGCTTGCTGGTATTGCTTCATCCTTAGGTGTGCCATCTTCATCCTCTACAAAGATTTGATATCGGTTCTTCAGTTGTGTGGTTGGTGATTTCTCCATGGTCTTCTTGCTTCTTTTGGTCACATGCTTCCACTCATCTGCTTTTGGAGGTTCTCTGACACTTTTTTCACCTTCTGTGACCAGTAGAGATGCTTCTGTTCTGTCTAGAAAGTCTTCATTCTCTTTGATGAGTTTCAAAGTTGCTATTCTTTCTTCCAGACCCCGCACCTTTTCTTCTAAAAGGGCCACTAGTCTACACTTCTGACAGGTGAAATTTGATTCTTCTTCTGGTCGGTCTGTGAACATGTAGCACATGCTGCAGCTCACCATGTAGGTTGTCACATCTGCCATGTTGCTCCTAGATCCTGCTGACTTGCTGTGTGTTTTCCTTCTTGTGTAATCTACTCAGCCAAGCTCTCTTGCAATAATATCCTACAGGCATTAGGATCAAATATTCATTTGATATGGGGCAATATGCTCTCTGGAATTTATAGGTTTATAGTGGAGTTTTGCCCCCGTTAATCCCCGCTGGAGTGCAATGGGCATGTCCTATGGAAGGGATTTTCCTACTCTTGGTTACGTCCTTAGTGTCGGTTTCTGTTATATAAGAGTATGGAGCACTAAATGCATATTGTGAAGCGGATTATCATGGGCACAACCACTATGTGGGTTCCAAGGCCTAATTGGGTGCATATGACTGACTATGTAGCAGGGCTCGCCTTCCTGCCAATGTGTAAAACCAAGGAGTACGGGAGTACAAAATGCATATTGTGAAGTGGATTTTCATGGGCACATCCACTGTGTGGGTTCCAAGACCTAATGGGTTGTATATGACTATGCAGTAGGGCTCGCCTTCATGCCAATGTATAAACCAAAGGAGTATGGATCACAAAATGCATATTGTCAAGTGGATTTTCCTGGGCCCATCCAGTATGTGGGTTCCAAGGCCTAATGGCGTGCATATGACTGACTATTCAGCAGGGCTTGCCTTCCTGCCAATGTGTAAAACAAAGGAGTATAGAGTACAAAATGCATATTGTGAAGTGGATTTTCATGGGCCCATCCACTATGACTATGCAGCAGGGTGTTATGAACAGGTGATTCAGACCCACAATGGACCTAGTGGTTAAGAGCCCACAAAGTGACCTGATAGTTACTAACATAGGACGAGCTCTGAGACGTGGGAACTCTGTTGACCGCAATCCCTAATCCTATCATACCACACTAGAAGTAGCCGTGGAGCGCTCCTGACCAGACCCTAGGCGCCTCGGGCACAGCCTGAGAAACTAGCTAGCCCTGAAGATAGAAAAATAAGCCTACCTTGCCTCAGAGAAATTCCCCAAAGGAAAAGGCAGCCCCCCACATATAATGACTGTGAGTAAAGATGAAAATACAAATACAGAGATGAAATAGATTTTAGCAAAGTGAGGCCCGACTTACTGAATAGACCAAGGATAGGAAAGATAGCTTTGCGGTCAGCACAAAAACCTACAAACAACCACGCAGAGGGGGCAAAAAGACCCTCCGCACCGACTAACGGTACGGAGGTTCTCCCTCTGCGTCTCAGAGCTTCCAGCAAGCAAGAAAAACCAATAAAGCAAGCTGGACAGAAAATATAACAAACAAAAGTAACACAAGCAAAACTTAGCTTATGCAGGGCAGACAGGCCACAAGAACGATCCAGGAGAGAGCAAGACCAATACTGGAACATTGACTGGAGGCCAGGAACAAAGAACTAGGTGGAGTTAAATAGAGCAGCACCTAACGACTTAACCTCGTCACCTGAGGAAGGAAACTCAGAAGCCGCAGCCCCACTCACATCCACCAGAGGAAGCTCATAGACAGAACCAGCCGAAGTACCACTCATGACCACAGGAGGGAGCTTGACCACAGAATTCACAACAGTACCCCCCCCCCCTTGAGGAGGGGTCACCGAACCCTCACCAGAGCCCCCAGGCCGACCAGGATGAGCCAAATGAAAGGCACGAACCAGATCGGCAGCATGAACATCAGAGGCAAAGACCCAGGAATTATCTTCCTGACCATAACCCTTCCACTTAACCAGGTACTGGAGTTTCCGTCTCGAAACACGAGAATCCAAAATCTTCTCCACTATATACTCAAACTCCCCCTCAACCAAAACCGGGGCAGGAGGATCAATGGATGGAACCACAGGTGCCACGTATCTCCGCAACAATGACCTATGGAATACGTTATGGATGGAAAAAGAAGCTGGAAGGGTCAAACGAAAAGACACAGGATTAAGAACCTCAGAAATCCTATACGGACCAATGAAACGAGGCTTAAACTTAGGAGAGGAAACTTTCATAGGAATATAACGAGATGACAACCAAACCAAATCCCCAACACGAAGTCGGGGACCCACACAGCGCCTGCGGTTAGCGAAACGTTGAGCCTTCTCCTGAGACAATGTCAAATTGTCCACCACATGAGTCCAAATCTGCTGCAACCTATCCACCACAGTATCCACACCAGGACAGTCAGAAGACTCAACCTGCCCTGAAGAGAAACGAGGATGGAAACCAGAATTGCAGAAAAACAGCGAAACCAAAGTAGCCGAGCTGGCCCGATTATTAAGGGCGAACTCAGCCAAAGGCAAAAAGGACACCCAATCATCCTGATCAGCAGAAACAAAACATCTCAGATATGTTTCCAAGGTCTGATTGGTTCGTTCAGTCTGGCCATTTGTCTGAGGATGGAAAGCCGAGGAAAAAGACAAATCAATGCCCATCCTAGCACAAAAGGCTCGCCAAAACCTCGAAACAAACTGGGAACCTCTGTCAGAAATGATGTTCTCCGGAATGCCATGTAAACGAACCACATGTTGGAAGAACAATGGCACCAAATCAGAGGAGGAAGACAACTTAGACAAGGGTACCAAATGGACCATCTTAGAGAAGCGATCACAAACAACCCAAATGACCGACATTTTCGGAGAGACGGGGAGATCCGAAATAAAATCCATAGAGATATGTGTCCAGGGCCTCTTCGGGACTGGCAAGGGCAAAAGCAACCCACTGGCACGAGAACAGCAGGGCTTAGCCCGAGCACAAATCCCACAGGACTGCACGAAAGAACGCACATCCCGCGACAGAGACGGCCACCAAAAGGATCTAGCCACCAAATCTCTGGTACCAAAGATTCCAGGATGACCAGCCAACACCGAACAATGAACCTCAGAGATAACTCTACTCGTCCATTTATCAGGGACAAACAGTTTCTCCGCTGGGCAACGGTCAGGTCTATTAGCCTGAAATTTTTGCAGCACCCGCCGCAAATCAGGGGAGATGGCAGACAAAATTACCCCCTCTTTGAGAATACCCGCCGGCTCAGACAAACCCGGAGAGTCGGGCACAAAACTCCTAGACAGGGCATCCGCCTTCACATTTTTAGAGCCCGGAAGGTACGAAACCACAAAGTCAAAACGGGAGAAAAACAGCGACCAACGAGCCTGTCTAGGATTCAACCGTTTGGCAGACTCGAGATAAGTCAAGTTCTTGTGATCAGTCAAGACCACCACGCGATGCTTAGCTCCTTCAAGCCAATGACGCCACTCCTCGAATGCCCACTTCATGGCCAGCAACTCTCGATTGCCAACATCATAATTATGCTCAGCAGGTGAAAACTTCCTGGAAAAGAAGGCGCATGGTTTCATCACCGAGCCATCAGAACTTCTTTGCGACAAAACAGCCCCTGCTCCAATCTCAGAAGCATCAACCTCGACCTGGAACGGGAGCGAAACATCTGGTTGGCACAACACAGGGGCAGAAGAAAAACGACGCTTCAACTCTTGAAAAGCTTCCACAGCAGCAGGAGACCAATTGACCACATCAGCACCCTTCTTGGTTAAATCAGTCAACGGTTTAGCAATACTAGAAAAATTATTGATGAAGCGACGATAAAAATTAGCAAAGCCCAGGAACTTTTGCAGACTCTTCAGAGATGTCGGCTGAGTCCAATCATAAATGGCCTGAACTTTAACAGGGTCCATCTCGATAGTAGAAGGGGAAAAAATGAAACCCAAAAATGAAACCTTCTGAACACCAAAGAGACACTTTGACCCCTTCACAAACAAAGAATTTGCACGCAGGACCTGGAACACCATTCTGACCTGCTTCACGTGAGACTCCCAATCATCCGAGAAGACCAAAGTATCATCCAAGTATACAATCAGGAATTTATCCAGGTACTCTCGGAAGATGTCATGCATAAAGGACTGAAACACTGATGGAGCATTAGAATGCCCGAATGGCATAACCAGGTACTCAAAATGGCCCTCGGGCGTATTAAATGCTGTTTTCCATTCATCGCCCTGTTTAATACGCACAAGATTATACGCACCACGAAGATCTATCTTGGTGAACCAACTAGCCCCCTTAATCCGAGCAAACAAATCAGACAGCAGCGGCAAGGGGTACTGAAATTTGACCGTGATTTTATTTAGAAGGCGGTAATCAATACAAGGTCTCAGCGAACCATCCTTCTTGGCCACAAAAAAGAACCCTGCTCCCAATGGCGACGACGACGGGCGAATATGACCCTTCTCCAAGGATTCTTTTACATAACTCCGCATAGCGGCGTGCTCAGGCACAGACAAATTAAACAGTCGACCTTTAGGAAACTTACTACCAGGAATCAAATCGATAGCACAATCACAATCCCTATGAGGAGGTAGGGCACTGGACTTGGGCTCATCAAATACATCCCGGTAATCCGACAAGAACTCTGGGACCTCAGAAGGGGTAGATGATGAAATAGACAGAAATGGAACATCACCATGTACCCCCTGACAACCCCAGCTGGACACAGACATTGATTTCCAATCCAATACTGGGTTATGGACTTGTAGCCATGGCAACCCCAACACGACCACATCATGCAGATTATGCAACACCAAAAAGCGAATATCCTCCTGATGCGCAGGAGCCATGCACATGGTCAGCTGGGTTCAGTACTGAGGCTTATTCTTGGCCAAAG
This sequence comes from Ranitomeya imitator, assembly GCF_032444005.1. Taxonomy (NCBI): domain Eukaryota; kingdom Metazoa; phylum Chordata; class Amphibia; order Anura; family Dendrobatidae; genus Ranitomeya; species Ranitomeya imitator. Next base: position 55,835,069 of record NC_091287.1, on the reverse strand, counting down.
GCGTAGTATCAATTCCTCTCAATGGAATAGGACACTGCAAGGGCTCCAAGAAAAACCCACAGCGCCTAGCATACTCCAAGTCCATCAAATTCAGGGCAGCGCCTGAATCCACAAATGCCATGACAGAATAGGATGACAAAGAGCAGATCAAAGTAACGGACAAAAGAAATTTCGACTGTACAGTACCAATGGTGGCAGACCTAGCGAACCGCTTAGTGCGCTTAGGACAATCGGAGATAGCATGAGTGGAATCACCACAGTAAAAACACAGCCCATTCTGACGTCTGTGTTCTTGCCGTTCAGCTCTGGTCAAAGTCCTATCACACTGCATAGGCTCAGGTCCATGCTCAGATAATACCGCCAAATGGTGCACAGTTTTACGCTCACGCAAGCGTCGACCGATCTGAATGGCCAAAGACATAGACTCATTCAGACCAGCAGGCATAGGAAATCCCACCATGACATCCTTAAGGGCTTCAGAGAGACCTTTTCTGAAAATTGCTGCCAGCGCACATTCATTCCATTGAGTGAGCACAGACCACTTCCTAAACTTCTGACAATATATCTCTACCTCATCCTGACCCTGACACAGAGCCAGCAAATTTTTCTCTGCCTGATCCACTGAATTAGGTTCATCATACAGCAATCCGAGCGCCAGAAAAAATGCATCAATATTATATAATGCAGGATCTCCTGGCGCAAAGGAAAATGCCCAGTCCTGAGGGTCGCCACGTAATAAAGAAATAATGATCTTAACTTGTTGAACTGGATCACCAGAGGAGCGGGGTTTCAAAGCCAGAAACAGTTTACAATTATTCTTAAAACTTAGAAACTTAGCTCTATCTCCAGAAAACAAATCAGGAATAGGAATTCTTGGTTCTAACATAGAATTCTGAACCACAAAGTCTTGAATATTTTGTACTCTTGCAGTGAGATGATCCACACAAGAAGACAGATCTTTAATGTCCATCACTACACCTGTGTCCTGAACCACCCAAATGTCTAGGGGAAAAGAAAGACAAAACACAGTACAGAGAAAAAAAATGGTCTCAGAACTTCTCTTTTCCCTCTACTGAGAAGCATTAGTACTTTGGGCCTCCAGTACTGTTATGAACAGGTGATTCAGAACCACAATGGACCTAGTGGTTAAGAGCACACAAAGTGACCTGATAGTTACTAACATAGGACGAGCTCTGAGACGTGGGAACTCTGCTGACCGCAATCCCTAAACCTATCATACCACACTAGAAGTAGCCGTGGAGCGCTCCTGACCAGACCCCAGGCGCCTCGGGCACAGCCTGAGAAACTAGCTAGCCCTGAAGATAGAAAAATAAGCTTACTTGCCTCAGAGAAATTCCCCAAAGGAAAAGGCAGCCCCCCACATATAATGACTGTGAGTAAAGATGAAAATGCAAACACAGAGATGAAATAGATTTTAGCAAAGTGAGGCCCGACTTACTGAATAGACCGAGGATAGGAAAGATAGCTTTGCGGTCAGCACAAAAACCTACAAACAACCACGCAGAGGGGGCAAAAAGACCCTCCGCACCGAATAACGGTACAGAGGTGCTCCCTCTGCGTCTCAGAGCTTCCAGCAAGCAAGAAAAACCAATAAAGCAAGCTGGACAGAAAATATAACAAACAAAAGTAACACAAGCAAAACTTAGCTTATGCAGGGCAGACAGGCCACAAGAACGATCCAGGAGAGAGCAAGACCAATACTGGAACATTGACTGGAGGCCAGGAACAAAGAACTAGGTGGAGTTAAATAGAGCAGCACCTTATGACTTAACCTCGTCACCTGAGGAAGGAAACTCAGAAGCCGCAGCCCCACTCACATCCACCAGAGGAAGCTCATAGACAGAACCAGCCAAAGTACCACTCATGACCACAGGAGGGAGCTTGACCACAGAATTCACAACAGCAGGGCTCGCCTTTTTGCCAATGTATTAAACAAAGGAGTATGGATCACAAAATGCATATTGTTAAGAGGATTTTCCTGGGCCCATCCAGTATGTGGGTTCCAAGGCCCAATGGGTGCATATGACTGACTATGCAACAGGCCCCGATTTCCTGCCAATGTATAAAACAAAGTAGTATGGACCACACAATGCATATTGTGAAGTGGATTTTCATGGGCACATCCACTATATGGGTTCTAAGGCCTAATGGGGTGCATATGACTGACTATGCAGCAGGGCTCACCTTCCTGCCAATGTATAAAACGAAGGAGTATGGGAGTACAAAATGCATATTGTAAAGTGGATTTTCATGGGCCCACCAATATGTGGGTTCCAAAGCCTAATCGGGTGCATATGACTGACTATGCAGCAGGGCTCGCCTTTCTGCCAATGTATAAAACAAAGGAGTATGGAGCACTAAATGCATATTGTGAAGTGGAATTTCATGGGCACATCCACTATGTGGGTTCCAAGGCCTAATGGCGTGCATATGACTATCCAGCAGGGCTCGACTTCCTGCCAATGTGTAAAACCAAGGAGTACGGGAGTACAAAATGCTTATTGTGAAGTGGAATTTCATGGGCACATGCACTATGTGGGTTCCAAGGCCTAATGGCGTGCATATGACTGACTGTGCAGCAGGGCTCGCCTTCCTGCCAATGTATAAAACAAAGGAGTATGGATCAGAAAATGCATATTGTGAAGTGGATTTTCCTGGGTCCATCCAGTATATGGGTTCCAAGGCCTAATGGGGTGCATATGACTATGAAGCAGGGCTGGCCTTGCCGCCAATGTGTAAAACAAAGGAGTATGGATCACAAAATGCATATTGTGAAGTGGATTTTCATGGGCCCATACAATATGTGGGTTCCAAGGCGTAAGGGGGGGGCATATGAATTGGTAACAGGGCAGGCCATGCATTCAATGCAACATTTTTTCAGGAGGCCCTACTGGACATCTTATGAAAGGGATATTGTGGTGCGTCGTAATTCTTGGCAGCACATCCACTCACAGCATAGACTACAACAGCTTAGGAGACCCACTGTTTCATAATGGCCCTTTAAGAAGATTAATGCTGCCTGGTGCACCAGTAAAAATAGGCTCTGTGACTTTAAGAGTCCCTCCTTCGTACGTGAAACAAGATGGGTCTGTGTATGTGTCACACACCATATGGCCAGCGAGGGGTGTTAAATGTTACAATGATATTTCCAAGTGAAAGCATTTGTAGGGGTTGAAAGAAATGTTACAGTTGAAAAATGCTTCAAAAGCGCAGCGTCTGAACTAAGCGTAAGTGGGAGAGGAAATTTTCGGTCTGGGGTTAAATATTTGGCCTTACAGACAAGTCATTATCCTGCAAAGGTTGTACCTTGACATATTTCCAAGCAAAACCCAGTTTAGGTTTCATTTTAATGTGTCTTTTGTGGCAACGGGAAAAATGGCATGAATCTCAGGAAAAAAATGGTTAAAGCTGTGAACTAGGAGTCAGGAATACTTCCAGGCGCGATCCCCATGAGGTCCCTGTGTCATTTGAGCAGTGTTTCCATCATTTTCAGACGTTTTTAGACGGTAAAAGTACTCATGTCTCCGATAGACTTATATTGTGCTTGTTGTTCTGGCCGAGTACCCAAGTATTCTAATTTGCTCGACCCGAGCAACGAGCACCCGAGCATTTTTGTGCTCGCCCATTACTATTCTTTGGAGTATGCACTGCCCAATGAAAAGCTTTTTTGAGAGGTTTCATAGGATAACCTTTATTCCTAAAACATTTTTATAGAACTGGACACTCCTCCAAAGAATCCTCTTCCCTTGAGCAATTTCTTCTAGCTCTTAAATATCGCCCGCTTGGAATACTTCTTTTGGGAGGTAGTGGGTGAAAGCTATCCCAGTGGAGGAGACAATCTGTTGAAGTTTATTTTCCGCAATTTTTTGTTGGATATCTTCGTTCCGATCGATCTAGATAATGAGATCCATCAAATTGATATAGCAACCATTAATATCATAAATTTAAGGTTAATTTAAAGGTAAATTTGAGGCCCAGCTTATTTATGTTTAGAAAGTGGACATGTAGCCAAAATCAAGAAAAAAGGATTTTGGTCCCTCACAAAAAAATCAAAACATCATCTATATAATGTGCCCAAAGTAATATGTGACTGGTGTAAAAAGATAAATCCTCGTTAAGCATAATCTTATCCTCCCACCAACCCAAGAATAGATTAGCACTCTAAGTGTGTACAGAGGGAGCATTATTACTGTGTAGGGGCATGGAGGAGGCATTGTTACTGTGGGGGGAACAAATAGAGGTTAGGATTACCATACAGGACACAGAGGGGCATTATTACTGTCTAGATTACTTATTATTTCACTACATGGTATATACAGGTAGGGATGGAATTAGCGGCAGGCAGACCAGGCAACTGCCTAGGGCCGCCCCTCCCCCAGGGGCCCCCAGCTAGTGGCGTGCCGTTAATAGAGGCACATCACGCATATTTTAATATATGGAGGACTATATGCCATGTATTATACTATTTGTAGGACTGAGGAGTGTATTATTCTATATGGAGGACTGAGGAGTGTATTATTCTATGTGGAGGACTGAGGAGTGTATTATACTATATGGAGCACTATGAGGAGTATATTATACTATATAGAGGATTGAGGAGTGTATTATACTTTATGGAGTACTGAGGATTGTATTTTAATAAATGGAGGACTATGGGGTGTATTATACTAAACAAGCAAAATGCTTCATATTCATTGAGTGATTGGATTTTTTACTCCGGGACAGAAATCACTGTTATCAGCAGCACATCGCCGGTGTAAACTGTAGATGTGCTGCTGATAACATGATACTGTATGGGGACAGATTGATCTAATAGTGATTGTTCTTTTCCCATCATTCTTTCTCAGCCGGTGTGAAGAGGTCGGGAAACAAACGTCGAACGACTTCAATATTGTTGATCACACTTGTTTAGGGGCCTGAACTCAGCGCACATAAATACAACAGAAATGCTTCTGTGTGATGTGCAATATGTTAGCATTTGAGGCCCCATTTTAAATGTTTGCCTATGACCTCACTTTGCCTAAAACCGTCCCTGTGTACAGGAATGGGGGAATCTATGGAGGGTAAAAGATGTAAGTCAAAGAAGTCTCTGTGTTACATTCTGCAGGGATGAGTTATGGATTGAAGAAGTGATCATGCTGTTTTGGGCAGAATGGAAAATGAAAGGAAAAATGAAGGACTGCGATTATTGAGAACGTCTTTGGTGAGACTCTGCACAGTACACACATATATGGTCTGCAGTGCACTTGTCTAAAACTGATAGTACCATTATATCGACACTGTATGGTGGTGATATTAGCTAATGATCTATATGGCGGTGTTATCACTACTGTATATGCTAGTGGGGGGGCAGCACGGTGGTGCAGTGGTTAGCACTGCAGCCTTGCACCGCTGGGGTCCTGGGTTCCAATCCCACCCAGGACAACATCTGCAAAGAGTTTGTATGTTCTCTCCGTGTTTGCGTGGGTTTCCTCCGGACTCTCCGGTTTCCTCCCACATTCCAAAGACATACTGATAGGGATTCTAGATTGTGAGCCCCATCGGGGACAGTGATGATAATGTGTGCAAAACTGTAAAGAGCTGCGGAATATGTTAGCGCTATATAAAATAAAGATTATTATTTATTATTAGCAATATTTTGATCTGTTCTGGTGCTATTTGTTTGGTAGGCTAAGTTCCCGTGATGAGTAGTTGGTAAGTTTTTGATGTTGCAGATTTTCTGCTGCATTTTTCCACCTATTAGGTCAATTAGGCTACTTGCGTTTTTACTACATTTTTGCATCTTTTTGGCTATGTGGTTTTTTATTTCCTATGTCATGTGTTGAATAAATCTGCTTTATTAAGTGTGTACAGAGGGAACATTATTACTGTTTAGGGGCATGGAGGAGGCACTTTTATTGTTGGGGACACAAAAAGAGGCTAGGATTAACATACAGGACACAGAGGGGCATTATTACTGTCTAGATTACTTAATATTTCACCACATGGTATGTACAGGCAGGGCTGGCATTAGCGGCAGGCAGACCAGGCAGTTGCCTAGTGCCCCCACTCCCTCAAGGTCCCCCAACCAGTGGCGTGACGCTAATAGCGGCACATCACGCAGCTGCTATGGGGACCATGGGTCAGGGGGGCCCACCTGCCGCATATTCATCGAATGATTGGATTGGTTATGCCGGGACAGAAATCATTGTTCTCACCAGCACATCGCCCTATGTAAACTGTAGATGTGCTGCTGATAACATGATACTGTATGAGGACAGATTGATCTAATAATAATTGTAATTGTTCTGTTCCCATCATTCTTTCTCAGACGGTGTGAAGAGGTCGTGACACAAGCGTCGAACGACTTCAATATTGTCGGTCACACTTGTTTAGCGGCCTGAACTCAGCACATGTAAATACAACAGAAATGCTTCTGTGTGATGTGCAATATGTTAGCATTTGAGGCCCCATTTTAAATTTTTGCCTAGGACCCCACTTTGCCTAAAATCGGCACTGTGTAGAGGAATGGGGGAATCTATGGAGGGTAAAAGCTGTAAGTCAAAGAAGTCTCTGGGTTACATTTTGTAGGGATGAGTTATGGATTGAAAAAGTGATCATTTTTTTTGGCCGAATGGAAAATGAAAAGAAAAATAAACGACTGCGAGTATTAAGAATATCTCTGGTGAGACCCTGCACAGTACACACATAAAGTGCACTTGTGTAAAACTGATAGTACCATTATATGGACACTTTATGGTGGTGATATCAGTACTAGTACATTGGTTTTAGGTAATGATCTGTATGGCGGTATTATCACTACTGTATATGTTGGTAATATTTTGAACTGCTCTGGTGCTATTTGTTTGGTAGGCTAAGTTCCCATGATGAGAAGTTGGTGAGTTTTTGATGTTGCAGATTTTCTGCTGCATTTTTCCACCTAATAAGCTACTTTGGTTTTTTCTTTAACATTTTTGTATGTTTTTGACTCTGTGTTTTTTTGTTTATTTGCTGTTATGTGTTAAATAAATCTGCTTTATTTTTTATACTTCCTGGTATTCAGTTTTAACAAAGCTTTATTGATAGAGTCATGTGTGGATTTTATGCATTTTGTGTTTTTTACCTATGAATTTGTGGCGCCCCAGGGTCCTGGTCGTCACAGCAGCATTGCTTTCCTCACGTGGAGAGTGATGTTACGTTTGGAAGCGATGAAAGATATCTTTTATCAGGTAACCACCATGCATGCAACATGTTCACACTCAGGCCACAAGGGGAGTTTTTGATCCTATTTACTAGGTGACTCCCCTATATACATTGTGGTTTGGAGGGAAAGGGAGTTCAGATTGTCAGAGAGACAGAAGAGAGCAGACGGACCTAGAGGGTCAGAACGTCTGAAGGGGCCGTGTGGTCTGAAGTACCACAGCTCCTGGAAAGAGACAAAGAGAAAGCCGAACATTGTTCAGTGAGCGTGCAGGAGAGCGAAGCACAGGAGAGTAACATCAAGGGAGACCAGCTATGAGCAGGCTGACTCCCTCTGACGCGCAGACAACCAATAGCCGGACCGAGGTTGTAAGGACTCTACGACTTACATCAGAGACCGGCAGGACAGCTGAACTGCAAGTTACCTGTCTGCCTTAATAACCAGGAGGCACGGTGACACCTATAGAGCCTGAGCGTGCTAGAGTCTCTGTAAAAAGGCTCAAGTCACCAGTCATACAGGTTATGTCCTATCCTGTATGGGGGACAGAGAGAACAACTATGAGGACCTTATATGAAGCCATAGGCAGTAAGAGACTACAACACCACCGTGCTAGAGGAAGGCTTTTAACTCTTCCTGGTAAAGGGGACTCTGGAATCGCTTCCAAACCGGCTGGACCCTGTCTGCCCTGTGATCTGGAACCCTGAACTGTGGCTGCCTGAAATCTTCAGTAAACCATGTAAAGAGACTACAAACCTGTGTCCTCGTTCTTTACTGCGCCATTCACCATCTTCCATCTACACACCGGGAGCCCTGGGGATATACTTCACCTGTGGGAAGTTATACCATCTAGCTGCCATAACATCACCCCAGAGGACCCCTTAAAGCAGCATCGGTCCACACTGACCGAATACCACAGGTGGCGTCATGAACATAAACTATATCTCATTTCCCCTTTTACATGGGCACCCAGGGCCACGGACCAGGCCGCCACCGTGACTTTCCCCTGTGAACCCCGGACCTGATACCGGGTACCTCACGGCCCAGGCGTGTGACTCATATTTTCCTCATCTAATACAATTCTATTGATAAAATCTGCATATAAATCTCAGCGTAATTGCAAGAAAAATTGATCCTGTATATTATGGATTTCAAACACCCACGCACAGCAGGTCATTTTATACAGAGTATAAAAAAATCACAGTGGGCATGAGATTTCTCTAAATCCCCTCCACTTTGTTGGGACTGTAAGAAGATGCGTTTTTATGCAGTGAAAATACTCAATGTGAGAACTTAATCATATATTGCAATATTATTATTATGAAATCTTATATTGGAAATATAGATAATAGTAAATTATTGATTTCCTCCAGGTTGGATAAAATTAGTATTAGAGACCTCAATCTAGGGAAAGGGGGGGAAGAGCGACAGCATGGGCTTGGAACACCAGGACTGCATTTTAGTCCCAGTCCATCCAAAAGTCACAATATCCAGAAAAAGTAAATGATTACACAAGTGAAGAACATTTAGCGTCAAACTCTGTTTAACATATATTATGGGGGAAAAGACAGATGTAAAAGCCGGCCTCACTGACCAAACCCATGGTTCTTCCCTCCATGCCTGAGTTTGAAACTGATGCTCAGCCTATGGTGTTGCCACGTGAATTATTGCTAGGCAACTTCCTTTTATGGTGAGATGTCCCTTTAAGATTGCATCACCAGATTCCTTGATGACAATACCCCACAAGATTCCGTTATGATGACATCATAATGCGCTGCCACTACTTAACCAAGTGCTTACTGCCCAGGTGTCATTGTTGTCAGTGATTGGCTGCGAAGCTGGTGATATACTGACTGCGCTTGGATTTGTTAGAAATGTTTAGAATTTCTTCAGATAAACGTAAGGTGTTGGCACTATTCAAGGAGATTCTTACCACCTATGCCCTTGACAATGTGCTACCACTACCCGATGGCGTCCTCAGCTTCACTTACCGGCTGGTTATGAAGCTTGTGAGCGACTGCCTGACCAAATACCAACGAGGTCGTATAAGCTCAGAATATCTTGAGCATTTACAGATGAACATCAGGACATTAGTACAACAGGTAAGTAACAATCTGGGCAAAGCACATAAAATAATAATGAATAATATTCATAAAATAGAAGCTGGGGAAGGGAGCGGTGATAGCGTGGGCCTGTGTGCTCTAAAATGCCAGGGCTGAATTTTACTCCCAGTCCACCCTGGTCACAATATGTAAAAAAAAAGTAAATGTTTACACATGTAAAGAATATTTAGCATCCAAAACCTGTTTAAAATAATTTTGGGGGTAAAGACGGATATAAAAGCCTGATTAGAAGAGCAAAGCCATGGTTTTACATCTTTCCCTGATTCTGGTTCTGATGCTCAGCCCATAATGTTGCCACCTTAATTGTTACTAGAATGTTGCTAGGCAATTCCTTTTATGGTGAGATGCTCCTTTAACCCCTTCACCACCTTGCGATTTCCCTTTTTTTGCTTTAGTTTTTTGCTATCCTTCATTTTGGAGCCATAACATTTTTTACCATCAATATAGCCTATGAGGGCTTGTTTATTGCATGCCGAGTTGTAGTTTTAAATGACACCATAGATTACACATATTGTACTTGAAAACGGGAAATATTTCAACTGCGGTGAAATTGCATAAAAGTGCAATTCCAACATTTTATTTATTTAACATGTTCACTAAATGGTAAAACTGACCTGGTAATATGATTCTACAGGTCAGTACGAGAATGCAGATACCAAACATGTATAAGTTATTTTTTTACTTAAGTGGTAGAAAAAAAATCTGAATGCCGGCCATGAGTCGGCATTCACAAAAGATGATCAATGGATCCCCGCCTGTCATGACAACCCATCGCAACCCCAGAATCATGTGACAAGGGCGCTGATGGGCGAGACTTGTGACACGGTTTCGGTCAGCACGTGTTAAGGTACCGTCACACTTAGCGACGCTGCAGCGATATCGACAACGATCCGGATCGCTGCAGCGTCGCTGTTTGGTCGCTGGAGAGCTGTCACACAGACCGCTCTCCAGCGACCAACGATGCCGGTAACCAGGGTAAACATCGGGTAACTAAGCGCAGGGCCGCGCTTAGTAACCCGATGTTTACCCTGGTTACCATCCTAAAAGTAAAAAAAAACAAACACTACATACTTACCTACAGCCGTCTGTCCTGCAGCGCTGTGCTCTGCACTCCTCCTGTACTGTCTGTGTGAGCACAGCGGCCGGAAAGCAGAGCGGTGACGTCACCGCTCTGCTTTCCGGCTGACCGACGCTCACAGCCAGTACAGGAGGAGTGCAGAGCACAGCGCTGGAGGACAGACGGCCCTGCGCTTAGTTACCCGATGTTTACCCTGGTTACCAGTGAAGACATCGCTGAATCGGTGTCACACACGCCGATTCAGCGATGTCTACGGGGAGTCCAGCGACCAAATAAAGTTCTGGACTTTCTTCCCCGACCAGCGACATCACAGCAGGGGCCTGATCGCTGCTGCCTGTCACACTGGACGATATCGCTAGCGAGGACGCTGCAACGTCACGGATCGCTAGCGATATCATCTAGTGTGATGGTACCTTTACATGCCGTTGTCAGTGATTGACAGCGGCATTAAGTGGTTGACAGCTGAAATCCATCTGCATCTATTTGCAGGACATGACAGTTGATCACATCAACTGTCATGTGCGGGTAGAGATGAGGGCTTTGGTGCTGCCTAAAAAAGACAGGGACACAACCTTGGACATACCTATAGTTTCAAAGTTGTAAATGAGTTAAGATTCCATCCCCGGATTCCATGATGACATCACTGGTGATGAAATGTTAACAATTCACCATGAGATTCCATGATGACATCATAATGCACTGCCACTACTTACCCAAGTGATTACTGCCCAGGTGTCATTGTTGTCAGTGATTGGCTGCGAAGCTGGTAATATACTGACTGCGCTTGGATTTGTTAGAAATGTCTGATACAGGAAAGATATATATCTTGGTACCGTGTTAGCCAGTAGATAGAAAAATATTTAGAATTGAGAGTCCTCAGTGGTTGATACCTTTTAATGGCTAATTGAAAAGATGGTAACAAATTGCAAGCTTTGAGACTACACAGATCTCTTCATCAGGCAAAGGCTAAAATAAATTCTGAAGAATCACATATTTATGCACAACATAGCACAGAAAAAAAAAACTATGGATAAGACAGGTGACATGAAGCAGAATTACCATGAGTGATAAACAGTTATGTCCATAAATATTGGATCAGTTCTTACATAAGGAATGTTTTATTGTTCTCTGATTGGGGTCTGGTTCCGTTGTGATGACCCCACATGGTCTGAGGGGCAAGTTCGTTAGTTGATGTAAAAAGACATAAATCCATGAGACACATTCATTCCTACACTAAGACTGTCAAAGGTCGTCCATATATGTATTAATTGTAGCTGTAGATTTCAGGAGTAAAATGGAGACATAAATAGCGTCCTATATTCTCTACTTTCCCTCATGATTTTCCTTTTTTGTTTATTTCCATTTTTATAGGCTGAAGAAAGATGCCAAAGTGGAGATCTCGCCTTTTTTAAACAATTGGCCCAAAAGTTCCTGTATGTACTAGAGTATATGGCCCGCTCACTGAAGCATCTGGTAAGAATCCGTCATTATTATTAATATTATTATTTATTTATTTATATACCACCATTAATTCCATGGTGCTGTATATTAGACGAGGTTACACCAAAATACAAATATCACTTACAGTAAACAAACTAATAATGACAGACTGGTACAGAGGGAATAGGACCCTGCCCTTGAGGGCTTACATTGTACAGGATTATGGGGGAGGAGACAGTAGGTTGGGAGGCTGCGTTGATGGTGTTGAGGTGGCCGGGTGGTCATTACAGGTTGTAAGTTTTTTGAAGAGGTGGGTTTTCAGGTTCCATGTGAAGAATCCGTCATCTTCTATATCTTATGTCTATCTTGTCTGATCTTCTCCAGATTACTAGTCATATAGCAGATTGTCACATTTCTCATTTTAGAAGCCTCCCTGTCCGCTCCAGGCAGATGCAGGATATCTTATGGCCACCGGTCTCTGCTCCATCCTCTGTGGTCACAGTCTGTGCTGTACTCAGTGGTGCGGACCTTTCATATCACATCTGTCTCGCTTTATCTTCACAATCTTCCTTCTTGTAAATGCTGCAGTTCTGGTAATAGATGTTATTGGAGAACTGTTATATATATTAATATACATATAGAAATATATATAGTATATTATATATATACTAGACTAGCTATTGAACCCGTTCTACGCCCGGGTGGCGAGCATTTATATTGGTATATGGTCTCCATCCTTGTATGTGCTGCTCCATCCTGCGTCCCCATCCTGTCATGTGCTGCTCCATCCTGCGTCCCCATCCTGTCATGTGCTGCTCCATCCTCCGTCCCCATCCTGCGTCCCCATCCTGTCATGTGCTGCACCCATCCTGCGTCCCCATCCTGGTATGTGCTGCACCCATCCTGTCATGTGCTGCACCCATCCTGCGTCCCCATCCTGGTATGTGCTGCACCCATCCTGCGTCCCCATCCTGTCATGTGCTGCTCCCATCCTGCACCCCCGTTCTGTCATGTGCTGCTCCATCCTGCGCCCCCATTCTGTCATGTGCTGCACCCATCCTGCGTCCCCATCCTGGTATGTGCTGCACCCATACTGCGTCCCCATCCTGCGTCCCCATCCTGTCATGTGCTGCACCCATCCTGCGTCCCCATCCTGTCATGTGCTGCACCCATCCTGCGTCCCCATCCTGCGTCCCCATCCTGTCATGTGCTGCACCCATCCTGCGTCCCCATCCTGGTATGTGCTGCGTCCCCATCCTGCGTCCCCATCCTGTGATGCGCTGCTCCCATCCTGCGTCCCCATCCTGTGATGCGCTGCTCCCATCCTGCGTCCCCATCCTGTGATGCGCTGCTCCCATCCTGCGTCCCCATCCTGCGTCCCCATCCTGTCATGTGCTGCACCCATCCTGCGTCCCCATCCTGGTATGTGCTGCGTCCCCATCCTGCGTTCCCATCCTGTGTCCCCATCCTGCGTCCCCATCCTGTGTCCCCATCCTGGTATGTGCTGCATCCATCCGGGGGCCTGAGCAGGCGGGGACACCGGCGCGCTGTGGGGGTCAGGTGCCGGTATCGCCGCCAGCTCAGGCCCCCCAGCACTTACTATATTCACCTGTCCTGCGTTCCATCGCTGAGCACCGCCATCTTCCCGGTCTCCTGGCTGTGACTGTTCAGTCAGAGGGCGGCGCGTCATCGCGCCCTCTGAACTGAAGGTTATAGGCCGAAGACCGGGAAGATGGCGGCGCTCAGCGATGGAACGCAGGACAGGTGAATATGGCCGATACTCACCCTCCTGGCGGTCCCTGCTTCTCTGTTGGAAATTGCAGTGTGCGTTCAGTGTGAACGCACACCGCGATCTCCCGGGAGCGTCACTCTGTGAGGCCCAGACTGCGCCGGCGCTTGCGCCTGCGCAGTCTATAAAGGCTTCGGACAGAGTGACGCTCCCAGCGTTATATTATAGATGGTGGCCCGATTCTAACGCATCGGGTATTCTAGAATATGTATGTCCACGTAGTATATTGCACAGCCCACGTAGTATATTGCCCAGCCACGTAGCATATTGCCCAGCCACGTAGTATATTGCCCAGCGATGTAGTATATTGCACAACGACGTAGTATACAGCACAGAGCCACGTAGTATATTGCCCAGTCATGTAGTATATTGCCCAGCCACGTAGTATATTGCCCAGTCACGTAGTATATTGCCCAGTCACGTAGTATATTGCCCAGCCACATAGTATATTGCGCAGCCACATAGTATATTGCCCAGCGACGTAGTATATTGCACAGCAATGTAGTATACAGCACAGAGCCACGTAGTACATTGCACAGCCCACGTAGTATATTGCACAGCCCACGTAGTATACAGCACAGACACGTAGTATATTGCCGAGCCACGTAGTATATTGCCCAGTGACGTAGTATATTGCCCAGCCACGTAGTATATTGCCCAGTCACGTAGTATATTGTCCAGCGACGTAGTATACAGCACAGAGCCACATAGTATACAGCACAGAGCCACGTAGTATACAGCACAGAGCCACGTAGTATACAGCACAGAGCCACATAGTATACAGCACAGAGCCACGTAGTATACAGCACAGAGCCACGTAGTATACAGCACAGAGCCACATAGTATACAGCACAGAGCCACGTAGTATACAGCACAGTCACGTAGTATATTGCCCAGTCATGTAGTATACTGCCCAGTCACGTAGTATCTATCTAACACAGCCCACGTAGTATACAGCAGTGTGGGCACCATATCCCTGTTAAAAAAAAATAAAATAAAAAAGAGTTATGTACTCACCTCTTGGGGTCCAGCGGAGCTCCGGTGATAGGCGCACAGCTGCCGCCATCTTCCGTTCCCAGAATATATTGCGAAATTACCCAGATGACTTAGCGGTCTCGCGAGGCCGCTAAGTCTTCTGGGTAATTTCGCAATGAATTGCCGGGAATGGAAGATGGCGACTGGCGCGAGCGGCTCAGTGGACAACGGAGGGTGAGTATAGCAGGTTTTCTTGTTTTTTTATTATTTTTAACATTACATTTTTTACTATTGATGCCGCATAGGCAGCATCAATAGTAAAAAGTTGGGGACACACAGGGTTAATAGCGGCGGTAACGGAGTGCGTTTCCCGCGGCATAACGTGGTCCGTTACCGCCGGCATTAACCCTGTGTTAGCCGTGACCGAAGGGGAGTATGCGGGCGCTGGGCAGTGACTGCGGGGAGTAAGGAGCGGCCATTTTCTTCAGGACTGTGCCAGTCGCTGATTGGTCGTGGCTGTTTTGCGGCGACAAATCAGCGACTTGGATTTCCATGATAGACAGAGGTCGCGACCAATGAATATCCGTGACAGACAGAAGGACAGACGGAAGTGACCCTTAGACAATTATATAGTAGATTATATATTAATGTGGATTTACTGGACGGAGCGGCCTTGAATAGTCCACACAATACCGTACTTATGTAAATCCAGGTTTAGTCCATTCTGTCTTTTGAGTACTGTAATTAAGTATTTGTGAAAGCTATATTAATTGTACGTATTATATCCATCAGGAAACACCAGACGGTGACTCCAAAGAGGGGCAACAACGAAATATCGCTGACCCCAATACCAGTGAGCCAGGGCTAAAAACTGATCTGATTGAAGGTAAGCTGATCATCTCCTATTCCTACATATTAATATTATGGAGACACCAGAGAATATATAAATTTACTCTTCATCCTCTGTATGAAGCTGGTGACGGCTCCTCAACCTCCTATAGACTATAATCAGGGCCGTATTTAGAGTTTATGCTGCCCTAGGCACATTTCGTGCTGCCTTCCCCATTGGTGAGTAATATGACTAAGGCAGACATTGTCAGCAGTGACTTAGGCTACTTTTTACCATTCGCGGCAGATCCGGCAGTTTTTCCGCATCTGCCGCGTAACGGATCACTTACGGCAACACTGCTTTCGGACTCATTCATTCCCTATGGGACTTGCGGACATGTGCGGCATTGCAGTGCATTATACCTGTGCAGAAAGCTTCTTACACCATGCTCTTAGCATGGTCTAAATAGTTTTCGGCAGCTTTGTCACCTTGGGGTCACCACCGCAATGATCGGACCCCAGCAATGATGTCACATGGGTGCCGATCTGAAGGCAGAGGGAGCTCCCATCCCTCTGCCTCCCTCCTGAATGTTGTGATCGGTTGTGATGACTTCATTTATGGGGTTAACAGCTAGGGGCACCACCCCTGGTTATCAGTGCAGGAGCAGATTAGTGCAGATTGACTGAGGGATCACGCCCTGAGTGAGGGGACAGACAGCGTGTGTCTCTGCACCTCAGCTGTCTGCACTGAACTATCACTGCGCTGTGTGCTTACACGTAGTGACAGTTCAAAGTTGAGACGGGCACATCGTGGTGTGGGAACTGAAACCGCTCATGACATGCTATGTCCATCATTGGACATAAAGGGGTTAATTAGAAAACTATGTTGAGTCTACAGTGCCCGATTACAGACATTTTTTAAATGGCAGCCCCTGTCTGACAGAGGTAGTGCCATAGATGTAAGTCAGATAAACCTCCAACATAATTCAGGCCTCTCCATTCTTGTTCATGCAGGGGGATCCTAATTAGAGGCATATGACCAAGATTTGCCTTCGGGATACAGCCACTTCAGAACTTGTTTTAATTCCCAGAATATAGATTTTAATAAATAAAGCTTAAAGGGAACCTGTCATGTGAAAAAATGCTATTAACCTGCAAATAGGGGTTTAATCTACAGGTTAACGGTGTCCTGAAGCCATGCTGCCACCACACTGAAAGCTTGGCTGCTTTAAGCTTTCAGTCACGGCTCAGAACATAGCGAGCTGTGGCTATAACCATGTCCTGCCCTGACAGCTGGCTTTGCACTGATGCACTGCTGAGCTGGCTGTCAGTCACTGCGGGGCGTGGTGTCAGCTGCCGCTCACTACGTACTGAGCAGTGATGATGTGTTGGCAGCTGGGTCCAAATGAACACATCACAAGTTTCATTCTGTATGTAGGGGGCGTTTGCAGATATTAGAAATTAACTCCTATTGAAGTGAATAGGAGCTAATGTGAAGTAACCTGTAGAAGGACGTAGATCTGGGGATTTATTATGATGGAATATAGGCTGAACTGGATGGACAAATGTCTTTTTTTGGCCTTACTAACTATGTTATGTTACTATGTTAACCTGTAAAGTGAATGAGATGCAGTGTTCCTGCTTCACTCACTGTTTACATCCCGCTATTAGAGCAGATATTGGCTTATCAGTGGGGGTGCTGCACCATACTGATTTAATACTGAGGACATATCCTTAGGATAGGTCATCAATGTGTTAAAGTGACGCGGTGAGTAAATTCATTCTGCCCAACCATAGGCATGAATGAGAGCCTGCCTGTGATTTGCAGACAGGTATGTCTCTCTTAAGCAGTGCGGCAAGAAAACAGTTTGAATGCCAGCGAGGGAGGAGTCCTGTTCGGTGTGCCACACACACGCACACACACACATTCTCCGGTTGGCTTTTCTACACCCCAGCTATCTGACAGATGTCGTGAGACCTGTCAATCACATGGAGCGCTGCAGGAAGAAGCCGGTCAGGGGGCCGCACCGAACTAGTCAGGCGTTTCCCTATGGTCCCAGGCCAACTCCTAAAATTGTTCTCTCTGGAATCCTACAGAGAAAAATATACCTAGGTACAATTGTGCAACCAGAATGATTCATGTGGCTAATGATTTGGAGAGCATGAATCATGTGACAGGTTCCCTTTAAAGGGATCCTGTCACCAGATGTTCCCCATATAGAGTACAGAAAGCATCTTTAAGCGTTCTTTTACAACATTCTAATATGTCTAATATATGTCCCCAATCTGTTCTGCAGGACACACAAAAAAAGTATTTATTATACCCACAGTAAACACTGTCCAGTCCGATTGGCGTCTCTGGTCTATACACAGCACCCCTCTCTTTCATGATTGCCACCATCTTCCTTCCCTGCTTTATGTGGATGACGCGTCCTACGTCATCCACAGTGTTTCCCACATTCCGCACTGTAGTGCACATGCGCAACAAAAGGCCAAAGAGCGCTGATGACTCATAGGTAAAGGAAGTGCATGAGTGCTACAGCGATCGTAAGAAAGGAGGCGTCAGATCAGGCCCAGAGACGCCCATCAGACCACACTGACTATAATAAAAGATCTTTTTGTGCCTTGCAGAACGGATTGGGAACCAGCATTCCAGTGAGCAGTATATAATGGCACACGGGACCTGGCGACAGGTTCCATTTAAAGTGGTGCTTTACTCATGCCCAGAAGCCAGCCACTCAGACATCCAGGCCATTTCCAGCCAATATCCCACAATGGGAAACTATTCCCCATATACCACCCCATACACATCGGATCCTGATATGGCAGCAGATTCCCACTGGGACCTACATACTGATCATGGCGTCCGTGAGCCCACCCCAGGGGCAGATGATGCCTACTGCAGCCCACCGTCAGGGCAGCGCTGCTCATATGGCCTTGTCATCCACAGCAGCCTGCAGCCATTTTTTCTCCTCTCACCCCCCTGCACACAGGGGAAGCAAGAGCAGCAGGTGGAACACCCAGGCGGCCATGTATGCTCTGCACCAGCCCAGCCTCGCGCGCCTGCGTGCTACGCCCCGTCACCGCCGAGAATCCTGATAGCTGCGTCCCGCCCGCCTTTCACTTACATGCAAACTATGCAAAACACCTAAGGTAACTCAGAGGTTAATCAGACCCCACGCGTGTGTTTACCGGCCCTCTTCTATGGCAGAGTATCTGATCCGTCTGTGGGGGCCGAGCTCTCCTGCCAGACAATATGGCGCCGACTCTGAGGGCAAGGAGAGCGGAAGTGATCAGCAGTGAGAGGTGGAGGAGAGGCAGTCACTTGCGCCACAGAGAAACGGTTGTCACATCGCCCCCTGTTGGCCGCACCATAGGAAGCTCCTCAGTGAGGTGTGGAGTCCTGCAGTTACGTCATTTCTGTCCCTGGCTGTGCGCACACTACACACTGCACCTAGGTGGTGTACACCTAGGAGGTGTACCTAGGTTTTTGGTTCGGGGGGGGCGAAACGTCTGAGTGGGCCCCTAACCAGGTAAACCTGATTACAACTCGGTGACGCATCCTAATAGTGAATGTAGGAGATGACCGCGCTGTTACTGAAATAATCTCTATATGAAGACCAACATGGATATTACCGCCATACGGTCAGTGGTAAATACCAGTCCTACAAAACATATAATTGATTACTGCACAGTTATAGTTGGTGACTTACAGCTGACGTTATCTGATGGAATCGTTCACTTTTCACGTATTTTCCATCTTGCCCAAACCGACGCGACAGCTTCTTCCAGCCGGAACTCATCTGCAGAGAATACAACAAAGACATGTTTCACTTTTCATATTCAGGGCCGGACTGGGACAAAAAAGCAGCCCTGCCACACAAGCCCCACCAGCCCACAAACTATAACACTCCTCACCCCGATCAGTGAATTTTGCTTTACTTTGTCGTGCCCCTCACTCTCCTAAAAGGAGTTATATAGCATATTGCCCAGCCACGTAGTATATTGCCCAGCCACGTAGTATATTGCCCAGTGACGTAGTATATTGCCTAGTAACGTAGTATATTGCCCAGCCACGTAGTATATTGCCCAACCACATAGTATATTGCCCAACCACGTAGTATATTGCCCAAACACGTAGTATATTGCCCAGCCACGTAGTATATTGCACAACCACGTAGTAAATTGCCTAGTGATGTAGTATATTGTGCAGCCTCGTAGTATATTGGCCAGTTACGTAGTATATTGCCCAGTCACGTAGTATATTGCCCAGCCACATAGTATATTGCTCAGTTACGTAGTATATTGCCCAGTGACCTAGTATATCGCACGGCGACGTAGTATACAGTACAGAGCCACGTAGTATATTGCCCAGCGACGTAGTATATTGCCCAGTGACGTAGTATATTGCCGAGTGACAGAGTATACAGCACAGAGCCACATAGTATATTGCCCAGTTACATAGTATATTGCCCAGTGATGTAGTATATTGCCCAGTGACGTAGTATACAGCACAGAGCCACATAGTATATTGCACAGCGAAGTAGTATACAGCACAGAGCCACGTAGTGTATCGGCCAGTCACGTAGTATATTACCCAGCTACGTAGTATATTGCCCAGCCAGGTTTGTCGCAGGTGAAAAAATAAAAAATAAACATATACTCACCTTTCCGAAGGCCGCTTACAGTCCACGGCAGCTTGCGGTCCCAGAGTTGGTATCAGAGAGCAGTACCTGTGATGACGTCGCGGTCACATGACCATGACGTCATGGCAGGTCTTTCTAGGGCAGGCGCGCAGGGCCTGTGATGACGTCGCGGTCACATGACCGTGATATCATGGCAGGTCCGTGTCGCGCGGGCGCGCAGGGCCTGTGATGACGTCAC
The DNA here is from genome assembly GCF_032444005.1 of Ranitomeya imitator. Classification (NCBI taxonomy): domain Eukaryota; kingdom Metazoa; phylum Chordata; class Amphibia; order Anura; family Dendrobatidae; genus Ranitomeya; species Ranitomeya imitator. The sequence goes on along the minus strand of NC_091287.1, from coordinate 55,814,754 downwards.
GGTCACATGACCGTGACGTCATGGCAGGTCCTTCTGCCACACCATCTTTGCCACCGGAAACTGCAGCGGAAGATGGCGGCCGCCGGGAGCGGCTCAGCGGACTACGGAGGGTGAATATAGCAGGTTTTTAAATTATTTTTAACATTACATTTTTTACTATTGATGCCGCATAGGCAGCATCAATAGTAAAAAGTTGGGGACACACAGGGTTAATAGCGGCGGTAACGGAGTGCGTTACCCGCGGCATAACGCTGTCAGTTACCGCCGGCATTAACCCTGTGTTAGCGATGACCGGAGGGGAGTATGCGGGCGACAGGCACTGACTGCGGGGAGTAAGGAGCGGCCATTTTCTTCCGGACTGTGCCCGTCGCTGATTGGTCGTGGCTGTTTTGCGGTGACCAATCAGCGACTTGGATTTCCATGGTAGACAGAGGCCGCGACCAATGAATATCTGTGCCCATCGCTGATTGGTCGCGGCAGCCATGACAGGCAGGTGGCAAGACCAATCAGCGAATGAATAACCGTGTCAGAAAGAAGGACAGACAGACAGAAAGACGGAAGTGACCCTTAGACAATTATATAGTAGATATATATGACTGCTATCATTGCGGCCCAGTGGGAAAATGCCTGGTGGGGCAGATTGTCAATCTCGGCCTGTTCATATTTCAGCCCCATCACCATCTATACCCAACTTACAGAAACGCCTCATCCTGCTGATACCCCAATGCTGAGCCGTTGCTGCCGTATGTGTCCCTATTACAGCACCTATTGTGTGGTTCTGTGTGCCTTCTAAATTCTAAAGCAACCCTCTATAATATTGTAATGCTGGGTGCAAGTCCCCTAGAAAACAGTGCCCACATTTTGTCCCTTATAAAGTAATATTGCCCTCTGTGTGCCCCTTTGATAGTCACAGTAACCTGAGTTCCCCTATAACAGTAAGTGCCCACTTTACATTTAATAATGTCCCGAGTCTCCCCCCTGTACAGCTCCCCTATTCACAGTATGATGCTCTCTTCTACACAGTATAATGCCCCCTCTCTGTATACATACTGACCCCTTAGTATCCACTAAACCAGGGGTGTCAAACTGTATTCCTCGAGGGCTGCAAACAGGTCATGTTTTCAGGATTTCCTTGTACTGCACAGGTGATAATTTAATCACCAACTCACTATTTGTGTAGGTGATTAAATTATCACCTGTGCAGTACAAGGAAATCCTGAAAACATGACCTGTTTGCAGCCCTCGAGGAATGCAGTTTGACACCCCTGCCCTAAACTGTTTGATGGCTCCCACACTGTATGATGGCCCCTTAGATAGCCTCCATATAGTATAATACACCAGATAGCCCCCAATATAGTATAATGCAGCCCCCATAGGCAGAATCTATACAGTATAATGCAGCCCCCCATAGGCAGACTCTATAGTATAATGCAGCACCCCCATAGACAGACTCTACAGTATAATGCAGCCCCGCTATAGGCAGACTCTACAGCATAATGCAACTCCCCCATAGGCAGACTCTGCAGTATAATGCAGCCCCCCCACAGGCAGACTCTATAGTATAATGCAGCACCTCCATAGGCAGCGTGTTTAGTATAATGCAGCCCCCCTAAGCTGACTGTAATATAAGGCCGCCCCCCAGGGGCAGACTGTAATATAATGCAGCCCCCTATAGGCAGACTGTAATATAATTCACCCTCAGGCAGACTCTAATATAAGGCAGTCCCCATAGGCAGACTGTAATATAGTGCACCCCCAGGCAGACTGTAATGTATGGCACCCCCCATAGGCAGACTGTAATGCAAGGCACCCGACATAGGCAGACTGGAATGTAAGGCACCCCTATAGACAGACTGTAATGTAAGGCAGCAGCCCCCATAGGCAGATTGTAATGTAAGGCAGCACCCCCCATAGACAGACTGTAATGTAAGACAGGACCCCCATAGGCAGACTGTAATGTAAGGCCGCACCCCCATTATGCAGACTGTAATGTAAGGCAACAGCCCCCATAGGCAGACTGTAATGTAAGGCATCACCCTCTATAGGCAGACTGTACGATACGATACGATACGATACACTTTATTGATCCCGTGGGAAATTATGGTATCACAGCAGCACAACTTAAATCATAAAAAACATAAAGGAATTACATAGTTAACATGACAGTTTGTTGACAGAAGAACATTATACATTATACATTAGAATAGGAAATAGGACTGTAATGTAAGGCAGCACCCCCCATAGGCAGACTGTAATGCAAGGCACCCCCCATAGGCAGACTGTAATGTAAGGCAGCACCCCCCATAGGCAGACTGTAATGTAAGGCAGCACCCCATATGCAGACTGTAATGTAAGGCAGCACCCTACATATGCAGACTGTAATGTAAGGCAACAACCCCCATAGGCAGACTGTAATGTAAGGCAGCACCCCCCATAGGCAGACTGTAATGCAAGGCACCCCCTATAGGCAGACTGTAATGTAATGTAGCAACCCCATAGGCAGACTGTAATTTAAGGCAGCACCCCCCATAGGCAGACTGTAATGCAAGGCACCCCCCATAGGCAGACTGTAATGTAATGTAGCAACCCCATAGGCAGACTGTAATTTAAGGCAGCACCCCCATAGGCAGACTGTAATGTAAGGCAGCACCCCCATAGGTGGATGGTAATGTAACACAGCATCCCCATAGGCAGACTGTAATGTAAGGCAGCACCCCCATTGGCAGACTGTAATGTAAGGCAGCACTCTCCATAGGCAGATTGTAATGTAAGGCAGCACCCCCATAGGCAGACTGTAATGTAAGGCAGCACCCCCATAGGCAGACTGTAATGTAAGGCACCCCCATAGACAGATTGTAATGTAAAGCAGCACCCCCCATAGGCAGACTGTAATGTAAGGCACCCTCCATAGGCAGACTGTAATGTAAGGCAGCATCCCCCATATGCAGACTGTAATGCAAGGCAGCACCCCCCATAGGCAGACTGTAATGTAAGACAGCACGCCCATAGGCAGACTGTAATGTAAGGCAGCACCCCCATACGCAGACTGTAATGCAATGCACCCCCCATAGGCATGCTGCAATGTAAGGCAACAACCCTCCATAGGCATGCTGTAATGTAATGCAGCACCTCCCATACGCAGACTGTAATGTAATGCAGCACCCCCATAGGCAGACTGTAATGTAATGCAGCACCTCCCATAGGCAGACTGTAATGTAATGCAGCACCTCCCATAGGCAGACTGTAATATAAGGCAGCATTCCCATAGGCATACTGTAATGTAATGCAGCACCTCCCATAGGTAGACTGCAATGTAATGCAGCACACCACATAGGCAGACTGTAATGGAAGGCACCCCAATAGGCAGACTGTAATGAAAGGCAGCACCCCCCATAAGCAGACTGTAATGGAAGGCACCCCCATAGGCAGACTGAAATGAAAGGCAGCACCTCCCCATAGCCAGACTGTAATGTAAGGCTGCACCCCCCATAGGCAGACTGTAATGTAACGCAACCCAAAATAAATAAATAAATGCAATACTCACCTTTCTTCCTACTGGCTCCTGCACTGCTCCGATCTCCCGCTCATCTCCTGACAGCGGGCATTGGGTAGTGACGTCATCGCGCCCGCTGCCAGTGTCTGCGACTGCGTCAGACGCTGACAGGGAAATGATGGGAGAGGGAGCGCAACACTCCTTCTCTCATCAATGCAGTCAGCTGTATCGGCTGGATGCCGATACAGTTGACTCTGCGATAATTGGCTTGGACCCACTGCTGGCACCAGGACCCCACCACCAGCTCAGGGGCTCCATAGCGGGGATTGATTCTCCCTGCTGTGCTGCAGAATGTAACTGTATGAGAGCGCTGTGAATGCCCATAGTTACTGTAGCGCAGCTCCGGGTGGGCCCCCTCAGAGCACGGGGCCTTGGGCCACCGTGCCCTGTGCCCCCCCTGGTAGCTATGCTACTGCACTGCACACATGACCGGAAGACTGGGTTGGGTGGGCGGTACCGACCCCCGACTAAAAAATAAAAAAAAAATCTTGCTTAGGTGCCATCCCCCCTTATCCTGGCACCCTAGGCACGTGCCTTCAAGTGCCTAGTGGCAAATATGGCTCTGACTATAATGGAGAGGGCTCAAGCAATTTTGAAAACCCCTCTGGTTCTCTCTACTGGAATCTTCTCAGCCCCAAAATGCACAAAGAATCTCACAGGGTCCCCATTCAAGTCATTGTCAGATCCAGAACAATCACACATTTATGGTACAATATATCTATCTATGGATGTGCCATAATTATATACAGTATGTGCAGAATATCCATATAACTAGTATTATCCCATTTACTCGTCTTTCCTTCCTTATAACGATGTGTTATATATTAAGTACTGATATCATCTAATATTGATGTCTCATTATTTTATCATTATATTAGAGACAACTGAGCCGGCAACTGCTGATGGTGGAATATCTGAGACACCAGAGAACCCCGAATCTGCCAGTGTAAGTATCAGAGAAAACATCTGTATATCATCCGATAACGGGGTATGAATTACACATCACATGTTACACCTCATAGGACAGCGGGTTAACTCTATTCTTAATGAGGATCGGACCTAATATTCATGTCTCCTCTGTGTGATGTCCTTTACCATCCCCTCCAGTACAATGATATATGTGTATGGAGGATATCCCTATAATATAATAGTGTCTGAGGAGTGTCCTGCTTGTATCATGTCCTCTACATCTGCTGCAGTGTAATCAGCAGGGACATAATGAAGAGAAGTTCCTGCATCTGCAGCTTTTATTTTCCTGCAACTTTTATGTCTCATTGTCATTTCTTATTCTTCTAGGCCATTATCAGATCATTGAACCCTATGAGAAAACCAAGGAAGAGCGACTATACGCAGATCGAAGAGATCAGCAGTGGATCTTTTGGGTGAGCTTTATGTATAATCTACATTTTTCCCAAACTCCTTGTGATGATGACTCTGACTATATGTCCTGCCTTGGGGAAATTCCTGTATACCAGTCCACGTGTAAATGTTACTGTTGTCCAAGATCTGTAACAGTTTTATTTTTTCATCCGATAGAGCTTTGCAAGGACTTGTTTTTTGTTAGTCGAGCTGTTGTTATTGATACCACTTTGCACTTGATCTAATCTACATCTAGTCACTAGTCCACTTCTTTTTGTCACGATTCAGCTCAGTTATGATGTGATATGGATGAAAACCTCCCATAAGTGATCATTAGTGCTGAATTCTTTTGTGTATTTCCAGACATTGATTTCTAGTGACGGCCATACATCTTGTATAAACTATTAGTGATGAGCGAGTATGCTCCTTATTTGAGTTTTCCGAGCATGCTCGGGTGTTCTCCGAGTATTTTGGGCGTGCTCGGAGATTTAGTTTGTGTTGCCTCAGCTGCATGATTTGCATCTGCTGGACAGCCTGAATACATGTGGGGATTTCCTAACAAACAGGCATTCCCCACATGTATTCAGGCTGTCCAGCAGCCACAAATCATGCAGCTGCGGTGACACAAACTAAATCTCCAAGCACACCCAAACTACTCGGAGAACACCCGAGGATGCTCGGAAATCTCGAGTAACGAGCGTACTCACTCATCACTGTTAACTATTAGTACAGGAGATCTTTTGACAAATAGACAGACTGTTACTAAGAATTTGGTATAAATTATGGATTTTTCTCCTCTACAGGGCCGTCCACCTAGTGCGTCATAAAGACACAAACAAGGTGTTCGCCATGAAGAAACAATGCAGGAGTGACATGGATGATCCATCCTATCTTAAAATGGCCTATCTGGAAAGAGATATCACAATATTCTCCGATTGTCCCTTTGTTGTCTCCACGTTTTGTTCCTTCCCAACTAAACAACACCTGTGTATGGTCATGGACTTTGAAGCAGGTAAGACATATCCATTGTATCTATATCCAGCCAATATCTGCTTAAATATATAAAGCTACCAATGAATTTATATTTCATTAATCTACATGCTCATAAGAACAGTTTAGGAGGATTACATCTTTCTGACAGATAATAGTTTTCATTGCTTCCTATTCCATTTTTTCTGATGTTGGGGCAACAAAAACACTGCAATTCCATCTGAGTTTATTTGTTTTTTTATTATTTATTTTGACTAGAGAAACAGTGATTTTTATATTTAATTTTCTTTTCCCAAATATTTTTATTATTAATTTTTTTTTAGTCTCCAGAAGGGACCTGAACTTGCGATTATATAATCGTATTTACTATATACTGCAATATGGGTATTGCAGAATATGGTGAACAGATTGGTCCCCTATGAAGCCAAGCTACACACTGACCTTCAGAGAAATACTGTAGTGGCAAGGATAGTAGTCTTCCACAGACACTCAGCAGCCATAGCAAACCACTCACATGGAATGGGGGCGATGAGAGCATAGAGCAGCTCGCCTCCAGGTCACCTGCTGTAAATGCCACTGTCAGAGATTTAAAGTGCAATGTAAGAGGTTACCAGCAGGGGGCAGATCTGAGCTCTCTTTTTGTGTAGGACTACTCTGCAGTATACAGTATACGCTCTACATCACACAGTGTGTCTCTATGATTGACTCCCTGCCCCAATGTCTCAACTTATTTCTCATTCACACTCATCATGTGTAATTTTAACAAACCCTCACCTGTCATATTTGCTTTTTGCTTTAGGAGGAGACTGTTACAGTCTTCTACGGTTTTATGGTCCTTTACCCCTCGACTTGGCCCGCATGTACATTGCAGAAACGGTTCTTGCCGTGGAATATCTGCACAGCTATGGTGTGGTTCACCGAGACCTGAAGCCTGGAAAGTAAGTGAATACAGCAGTATAATAAAGGGAAAGACAGTTATAGTTTGGTATACAGTCTATCGGTTATTACTTAGGGTTGACAATATCTTTTCTTTCACAGCCTCATGATATCATCAACTGGACATATCAAAGTCACCGATTTTGGGCTTTCAAAACTCGGACTCATGAGACCAGCATCAGATAATTACAAGGTTCGAACTAAAGACATCACCAGAGAGTTCCGTGATAATGAGGTTAGCTTTCCATAAAAAATGTATTCTTTACAGATCTGATCTATTTCTGCTTCTCTGATATTTTCTCACATAGAAAACTTTTCCACTGATATTATTTGTCACAGTTATTTTCTTTGATCATCTTCTCACTATTCTGTTGGTTTCCAGGTGTTTGGCACCTTTCATTATGTAGCCCCAGAAGTCATCTTACAGAAGGGCTATGGAAGGCCTATTGACTGGTGGTCAATAGGGATCATATTATATGAATTTCTTACCGGCCATGTGCCATTTAATGGAAGATGCAAAAAAGATATTTTCAACAGTATCATCAGGGGTAAGTAAAATAATCTGAATGCCATAATAATTTGGTTCAATTGTTAGGTTCATTCTTTGGTTTAGTTACTTGTTGTTTTTGATAAAAAAATGTAAATGATAGTAAATGTAGAGACTTTCTTTTCTGTAATATTTACTTTTTATATAACAGATGACATCACTTTGAAAATTAAAATTTCTACTGATAATCCTGATGCTCAAGACTTCATGACTCAGCTGCTCAGAAAAGATCCAACACATAGACTTGGGACAGGTAATGTATATAGTAGTATTAATAATGACTTATAACTTCTCTGTGACCTGACAAATAGATAATTTCCATGAGGATCAGCACTGAGGTCTCTGCTTTACCTTCTTGTCTATTCCCCATTCTTCATGCCATGACTTACAGTATATTTTGGCTCTGCTAGGTCTTCAGTTTAGATTAACATAAAAAGTACAGTTTTCCTAACATTGTCTGGATCACTTTTTTCTTGTCTTCCGTTTCCAGGAGGAGCAAATGAAGTCAAGAGTCATCCATTCCTGAGAAAGTTAGATTTTGAGAACCTTCAATATACGAAGCCATGGTTTAGGCCAGATCTTAGTTCAGAGGAGGACACCCGCTACTTTCAAAGTAAGTAGAATGAGACGTCATCTGGTTAAAGCTGCCATTTGTCTTGTCTTTTATTTTATGTGACAATATGTTCCCATCATTATTAGTAATAATATGGTGACTGTCTGTCATTATATTTATAATCTCTGATAATACTTGTACTTTGTAGATGGCATTTGGAGACCCAGACATAGGGATTCACATGAGGGCTACACAAGTAAAGTCCGTAAATGGCCAGAAAGCCTAAACTATGTATCATCTTCTCAAAGACTTTCTAAGGTAAGAATGTGATAAGTAAATCCACAAAATTATAACTAAAAATAGTATTAAAATACTATATATATACATATTTAATTTTACTCTGTGTATTTTAGCTATATGCAACCAATGCCAGGATGATGAGCAATGAAGATCATGAGCAATCTCCAGATTGTTCTCTGGAGACCTTCACAAAACACTCAGACGTGTGAGTAGATTATTATTATGGGGTATAGTACTGACATATCTTCAGAATACCAAATACAAGATGCATATGACACAATACTAAATCCAGAACCCACCACCCCACGATTGATCATCACTGTAGGGTCTGGCTTGTGATAACGCTGGTGATAAGAGCTGATTATTGTGACCAGCCTTTCATTTCCATTTCATTAAAGCCCTTTATTACTAGTTGTTCTTCCTTCTTGCTGACAGAAGGCAGTCCTGTGCAAGGTATCCCCTCCATTTTGTCCAAGTGTCCTAATTGCCCATACAGAAAGGATTATTTTTAATTGCTTTTACTTGTAATTTACTTATTTTTCTTCTACCAAACAGGCAGAAAGAATCTTCTCCTACGAGAAATGATGGTGATAATCAGTGTTTCACTACTGAAAACAACAAGTCACCCTCTCCCATATTGTCAGGTATGTGCAGGTCTATAGGAAATCTTGTTGTCGCCACTGATCAAAAGGTGTAATGTAAATGTTACCTGAGGGCTCAGAAAATCACTGCTTTTTTGTTCCTTTAAAATAATTAAAAATCCAACACTTTAATGTATAAAATTCTCACTCTTTTGTGCTGCGCAGCAAAACATATAAGGGGCCATACAGTCTGGTGCCTGATACTGATCACGAATACTGTGCCCATGGCTCGATCAGGCCCCAAACTAACCCTATATGTACCCTTATTGTGACACAGGTGTTTTAAGTAATGGACTATATGATAACAGTGCTGCAACTAATGTCATTTTGAAGGGAACTTGTCACCAGATTTTTCCAATAAAACCTAAGACCACCACCTTTCAGCTCTGTGTTACAGCATTCTGGAATTTCTGTATATAAGTCTCCAAGCCTCCCTGCAAAAAACAAAACAGATATTTTATTATACTCACCGATGGCGCAGTCCAGGCTGATAGGCGTCACTGTTCTTAATTCGGAGCCTCCTCTCTTCTTGTGATGTCGTTTTCCTTCTCTGCTTCACGTGGATGATACGTCCCATGTCATCCACACAGTTTTCCCCATCACGTTCCTGCACAGGCACACTTCCCTCTGCCCTGTTGAATGCAGATCAAAATATTGTAGTGTGCATGAGCCGGCGTTCTTTGGCTCTTCCTCGAGTATTGACATATAATTATTGATGTGCGAGTGTTCTTAGGTGTTCTCCGAGTAGTTTGGTCATGCTCGGAAATTAAGTTTTAGTCCCCGCAGATGCATTATTTGAGACTGCTAGACAACCTGAATACAAGTGGGGATTTCAGAAAAAACGGGCAATCCCCACAGGTATTCAGGCTGTCTAGCAGCCATAAATCATGCAGCTTCAGGGACCTAAATTTAATTTCCAAGCACGCCCAAAATACTCAGAGAACACCTGTGCATGCTCGGAAAACTTGAGTAATGAGCACACTCGCTTATCACTGGTGAAATTTTCACATCGATGACTAACAATAATTATTGACTTGTTTTTCTTACTTTTTTATATGAATTTCCAGTTGAGACGACAAATACATCTGCAGTAAAACTGGAAGAAGAGCAAAACCTTGAAATAGTAGCAGAGACAGAACTTAGTAGAGGTAAGTGTGACAATAAGGGGTCTATGTTGTCTGATATCGGCGACTGAGATTAATTCATGAGGAGGATATATTATATATAGTGATGAGAGAGTGTGCTCGTTACTCAAGTTATCTGAGCATGCTCAGGTGTTCTCTGAGTAGTTTGGGCGTGCTCGGAAATTAAGTTTTAGTCCCCACAGCGGAATGATTTGTGACTGCTAGACAGCCTGAATACATGTGGCATTTCCTAAAAAACTGGCAATTCCCACATGTATTCAGGCTGTCCAGCAGCTGCAAATCATGCAGCTGAGGGGACTAAAGCTTAATTCATGAGCACACTCAAAATACTGGGAGAACACCCGAGCATGCTTAGAAAACTCGAGTAACGAGCACACTCGCTCATCACTATATGTCAATGGTGGGATTTTCACATCGATGACTAACAATGATTATTGACTTGTTTTTCTTACTTTTTATATGAATTTCCAGTTGAGACAAAAAATACATCTGTATTAAACCTGGGAGAAGATCAAGACCCAGAAATAGTTGCAGAGACAGAACCTAGCAGAGGTAAGTGTGACAATAAGGTCCTTGTTGTCTGATGTCGGCGACTGAGAATAATTCACGAGGAAGATCTATTATATGTCAATGGTGGGATTTTCACATTTATGACTAACAATGATTATTGACTTGTTTTTCTTACTTTTTTATATGAATTTCCAGTTGAGATGACAAATACATCTGCAGTAAAACTGGGAGAAGAGCATAACCCAGAAATAGTCCCAGAGACTGAACCTAGCAGAGGTAAGTGTGACAATAAGGTCTATGTTGTCTGATGTCGACGACTGAGAATAATTCACGAGGAGGATATATTATATGTCAATGATGGGATTTTCACATCTATGACTAACAATGATTATTGACTTGTTTTTCTTACTTTTTTATATGAATTTCCAGTTGAGACGACAAATACATCTGCAGTAAAACTGGGAGAAGAGCATAACCCAGAAATAGTCCCAGAGACTGAACCTAGCAGAGGTAAGTGTGACAATAAGGTCTATGTTGTCTGATGTCAGCGACTGAGAATAATTCACGAGGAGGATATATTATATGTCAATGATGGGATTTTCACATCTATGACTAACAATGATTATTGACTTGTTTTTCTTACTTTTTTATATGAATTTCCAGTTGAGACGACAAATACATCTGCAGTAAAACTGGGAGAAGAGCATAACCCAGAAATAGTCCCAGAGACTGAACCTAGCAGAGGTAAGTGTGACAATAAGGTCTATGTTGTCTGATGTCGGCGACTGAGAATAATTCACGAGGAGGATATATTATATGTCAATGATGGGATTTTCACATCTATGACTAACAATGATTATTGACTTGTTTTTCTTACTTTTTTATATGAATTTCCAGTTGAGACGACAAATACATCTGCAGTAAAACTGGGAGAAGAGCATAACCCAGAAATAGTCCCAGAGACTGAACCTAGCAGAGGTAAGTGTGACAATAAGGTCTATGTTGTCTGATGTTGGCGACAGAGAATAATTCACGAGGAGGATATAGTATATGTCAATGGTGGGATTTTCACATTTATGACTAACAATGATTATTGACTTGTTTTTCTTACTTTTTTACATGAATTTAAAGTTGAGACAAAAAATACATCTGCATTAAAACTGGGAGAAGATCAAGACCCAGAAATAGTCCCAGAGACAGAACCTAGCAGAGGTAAGGGGTCTATGTTGTCTGATGTCGGTGACTGAGATTAATTCACAAGGATAATATATTATATATAGTGATGAGAGAGTGTGCTCGTTACTCAAGTTATCTGAGCATGCTCAGGTGTTCTCTGAGTAGTTTGGGCGTGCTCGGAAATTAAGTTTTAGTCCCCGCAGCGGAATGATTTGTGACTGCTAGACAGCCTGAATACATGTGGGATTTCCTAAAAAACGGGCAATCCTCACATGTATTCAGGCTGTCCAGCAGCAGGAAATCATGCAGCTGTGGGGACTAAAGCTTAATTCATGAGCATGCTCAAAATACTGGGAGAACACCCGAGCATGCTTAGAAAACTTAAGTAACTAGCACACTCGCTCATCACTATATGTCAATGGTGGGATTTTCAAATCTATGACTAACAATGATTATTGACTAGGGTTGAGCGACTTTTACTTTTATAGGATCGGGTCGGGTTTCACGAAACCCGACTTTCTCAAAAGTCGGGTCGAGTAAAATTGGCCGATCCTATAGAAAAGTCGGGGTTGGCCGAAACACGAAACCCAATGCAGTGCAATAGGATACTATGGTTCCCAAGGAAACTCTCCTTCAGGCCCTGGGATCCATATTTAAGTGTAAAATAAAGAATTAAAATAAAAAATATTGCTATACTTACCCTCTGATGCGCCCTGGTACTAACCGGCAGCCTTCCTTCCTTAGAATCAGCGCCTGAAGGACCTTAGATGACGTCGCGGCTTGTGATTGGTCGCGCGACCGCCCATGTGACCGCTCACGCGACCAATCACAAGCTGTGACGTCACCGAAGGTCCTTCAAGCGCTGATTCTTAGGAAGGAAGGCTGCCGGAAAGAAGCAGGGCGCGTCCGAGGGTGAGTATATTCCTATTAGGTATATACTCACCCTCGGACGCGCCCTGCTTCTTTCCGGCAGCCTTCCTTCCTAAGAATCAGCGCTTGAAGGACCTTCGGTGACATCGCGGCTTGTGATTGGTCGCGTGAGCGGTCACATGGGCGGTCGCGCGACCAATCACAAGCCGCGACGTCATCTAAGGTCCTTAACGCGCTGATTCTAAGGAAGGAAGGCTGCCGGTTAGTACCAGGGCGCGTAAGAGAGTAAGTATAGCAAGATTTTTTATTTTAATTCTTTATTTTACACTTAAATATGGATTCCGATACCGATTTCCGATATTGCAAACATATCGGAACTCGGTATCGGAATTCCGATACCAGATTCAGAAGATCGCCGACCTCATGGCCGACCCCACTCAGGGGTCGGGTTTCATGAAACCCGACTTTGCCAAAAGTCGGCAACTTCTGAAAATGGCCGACCCGTTTCGCTCAACCCTATTATTGACTTGTTTTTCTTACATGTTTACATTAATTTACAGTTCAGACAAAAAATGCATCTGCATTAAAACTGGGAGAAGATCAAGACCCAGAAATAGTAGCAGAGACAGAACCTAGCAGAGGTAAGTGTGACAATAAGGCCTATGTTGTCTGATGTCGGCATTTGAGAATAATTCACGAGGAGGAGATGTTAACTCCCAGTGGTACGATTTCCATATGTATGATGACTGACAATGATCATTGACTTTTTTTTAACTTTTTATATGAATTTCTAGTTGAGAAAAAAAATAAGTCTGCAATAAAACTGGTAGAAGAGCAAAATGCCAAAAGAGTAGAAGAGCGAGAACCTAGAAGACGTAAGTGTGATAACAAGGTCTATGTTGTTTGATGTTGGCCAGTGAGAATAATTCATGTGGGAGAAGATGTTATCTGTCAGTAGTGAGATTTTCACATGTATGATGACTGACAATGATCCTGTTCCTCTGCACAGATAAGATTTCTCTACCATCCTGCCATAATGACACCAAATCAGTATCTTGTAATATAGAGTCCCATTACTTACATTAGTTTTATACCTCTTCTCATAGGTTCCATCTTCCGCCGGATTATATCATCCTGCCGGCGTGGATTATCAAGGGCTGCTCGCAGCATCAGAAAAAGATGCATTTTTCCAATTTGTCATTAGGGCACCACATACATTTAGTGCCCTGAAGAAAGTACAGCAAGTCCATCATCAAAGCTGTACTTGGGCAGCACGGTGGCTCAGTGGTTAGCACTGTTGCTTTGCAGCACTGGGATCCTGGGTTCACCAAGGAAAACAACTGCAAGGAGTTTGTATGTTCTCCCCGTGTTTGCGTGGGTTTCCTCCGAGTACTCCGGTTTGCTCCCACACTCCAAAGACGTACTGATAGGGCATTTTCTGTGGAATATGATGGCGTGCAAATACACGTAATAAATAATACCTGTGCGGAAAGATTTCTAACATCTTCCTGTGGCCTTCTGACCAGCAAAAATCATCTGCAGAAGATGAAGGCCCCTCAAGCACATGACATCATTCTTCCATGCAGTTCCTAATTTAAAAAAATAAATACAAATTCTGAATTAATTAATGTTCATTTGTAATAGAATATTTCTGAAATATTTGGCATACCAATACCGTACGTCGCACATGTTTGAAGCACCCTCATGAAGTTTTGTTTTTTCACTAAATGTGTATGTACTGTAGTGTGGTGGGGTGATATACTTCCCTACTGCCGTCTTCTCTGGGATCAAGCTCTGTCCGGCTCCTCTTTTGTGTGATGTCATAGCTACATAGTTACATAGACAGGTTGAAAAAAAGACCTAGGTCCATCAAGTTTAACTGTTCTCCACCAATTGTACATTTTGTCACTAAATTAAATTTAACCCACAATTTTATGTGTATTGAGGAAATCATCCAGCCCTTTTCAAAAGCTGTTGTAGTTTCTGCCATTACTAGTTCTTGTGGTTGGGCATTCCACAGTCTGACTGCCCTAACTGTAAATAACACTTTCCTATTTAGCTGTCGGAATCGCCTGTCATCGCTCTTCAGACTCTTCGGCTCACTCTACGCTCTCGGTGTGAGCCAGAAGTCTCTTCTATAATGCAAACCTATGGGGCTTTGTTCTGACGCTCCATATGCTTACATTGTGAAAGCCACATCCAGGTTACATAGAGCGCAGTGTGGCCCAGTCTGGAGAGCGGTGACATCACTCAGAAAAGGAGTGTACGGCGCATGATACCAGAGAACTCGGTGGTAGGTGAATATATAACACAAACTATACTAGAGACCAGAGGTGTTGCTAGGGTCCTAAAAGATTAGGGGCTCAGCTCCAAAGTACATGTCTTCTTACGTGACCCCTCGCGACTTATAAGAGGATTTGTACATACAGTATGTAATTACATAAATTAAGAGGAGTCGCTGGAGACTAGATGACTATATATGCACATAGGTACACAAGGTTATAAATTATGTATTTGTATAAATATAGGAAGTATGTGTGTGTATACGTCTAGGATATGAATTCCGAAGAAAGACGAATCTGAGCATTAAAGGGAGCAAAACAACAGAGAACTGATAAAAAAAAAGTAAATAGAACAATGTATAAAAAATAAAAATGATATTACATTTTTCAAGTATAAAATGTGTGGGAGAAACAGAAATATAAGGAAAAGTGCGCATAACATAGCTGTATTTAGTAAAAGTGACGTATGTCAAGGTTAGGTAGGGAGACGTGCTGCATAACGCTGTCAACAGTGTATTGAAAGTATACGAATAGTAACAAATAAGTACAAATGTAATTTTACATAAAGACACTGCGAGTATGGTATAACAATATGGTTAGTCAAGAAAATGACTAAATGTATATGTTATTATTATTTATTGTTATAGCGCCATTTATTCCATGGCGCTTTACATGTAAGGAGGGGTATACATAATAAAAACAAGTACAATAATCTTAAACAATACAAGTCATAACTGGTACAGGACGAGTGAGGACCCTGCCCGCGAAGGCTCACAATCTACAAGGGATGGGTGAGAATACAGTAGGCGAGGGTAGAGCTGGTCACGCAGTGGTTTGGTCGATCGGTGGTTACTGCAGGTTATAGGCTTGTAGGAAGAGGTAGGTCTTCAGGCTCTTTTTGAAGGTTTCGATGGTAGGCGAGAGTCTGATGTGTTGTGGTAGAGGGTTCCAGAGTAGGGGTGATACGCGAGAGAAATCTTGTATACGATTGTGGGAAGAGGCGATAAGAGGGGAGTAGAGAAGGAGGTCTTGTGAGGATTGGAGGTTGCGTGTAGGTAAGTACAAGGTCACAGATCTATGGAGGAGACAGGTTGTGGATGGCTTTGTACATCATGGTTAGGGTTTTGTACTGGAGTCTCTGGGCAATGGGGAGCCAGTGAAGGGATTGACAGAGGGGAGAAGCTGGGGAATAGCGGGGGGACAGGTGGATTAGTCGGGCAGCAGAGTTTAGAGTAGATTGGAGGGGTGCGAGAGTGTTCGAGGGGAGGCCACAGAGCAAGAGGTTGCAGTAGTCAAGGCGAGAGATGATGAGGGCATGGACTAGGGTTTTTGCAGATTCTTGGTTTAGGAATGAACGGATTCGTGAAATATTTTTGAGTTGAAGTTGGCAGGGAGTGGAAAGTGCTTGGATAAGTGGTTTGAAGGAGAGATCAGCGTCAAGGATTACCCCGAGGCAGCGAGCTTGTGCGACAGGGGAGAGTGGTGTTATGAACAGGTGATTCAGAACCACAATGGACCTGGTGGTTACGAGCACAGAAAATGACCTGATAGTTGCTAATCACATAGGACGTGCTCTGAGACGCGGGAACTCTGCTGACCACAATCCCTAATCCTATCACACCACACTAGAGGTAGCCGTGGAGCGCTCCTGACCAGACCTAGGCGCCTCGGGCACAGCCTGAGAAACTAGCTAGCCCTGAAGATAGAAAAATAAGCCTACCTTGCCTCAGAGAAATTCCCCAAAGGAAAAGGCAGCCCCCCACATATAATGACTGTGAGCAAAGATGAAAACACAAACACAGAGATGAAATAGATTTTAGCAAAGTGAGGCCTGACTTACTAAATAGACCGAGGATAGGAAAGATAGCTTTGCGGTCAGCACAAAAACCTACAAACAACCACGCAGAGGGCGCAAAAAGACCCTCCGCACCGACTAACGGTACGGAGGTGCTTCCTCTGCGTCCCAGAGCTTCCAGCAAGCAAGACAAACCAATATAGCAAGCTGGACAGAAAAAATAGCAAACAAAAGTAACACAAGCAGAACTTAGCTTATGCAGGGCAGACAGGCCACAAGAACGATCTAGGAGAGAGCAAGACCAAAACTGGAACATTGACTGGAGGCCAGGAACAAAGAACTAGGTGGAATTAAATAGAGCAGCACCTAACGACTTAACCTCATCACCTGAGGAAGGAAACTCAGAAGCCGCAGCCCCACTCACATCCACCAAAGGAAGCTCATGAACAGAACCAGCCGAAGTACCACTCATGACCACAGGAGTGAGCTTGACCACAGAATTCACAACAGAGTGGGCAGCCATGTACTGTAATGGATAGGTTCATTGGGGGGTCACGTGAGATGAGGGAAAGAAGATGAATTCTGTTTTGTCCATGTTAAGTTTCAGAAATCTAGCGGAGAAGAAGGATGAAATAGTGGACAGACATTGAGGGATTCTGGTTAGTAGGGAGGTGATATCTGGTCCAGAGATGTAGATCTGTGTGTCATCAGCATAGATACTGAAAGCCATGAGATTCTATGAGCTGTCCCAGGCCGAAGGTGTAAATGGAGAAGAGCAGGGGCCATAAGACTGAACCTTGTGGGACTCCGACAGATAGGGGGCGAGGTGAGGAGGTGGTGTGTAAGTGGGAGACGCTGAATGTCCGGTCTGTTAGGTATGATGAGATCCAGGATAGGGCCAAGTCTGTGATGCCAAGGGATGAGAGGGTCTGTAATAATAGGGAATGGTCCATTGTGTCAAAGGCAGCCGACAGGTCCAGGAGGAGGAGGACAGAGTCGCTTGCTCTTGGCAGTTCAGAAGTCATTGGTGACCTTAGTTAGGGCAGTTTCAGTGGAGTGGTGTGACCGGAAGCCAGATTGTAAGTGGTCTAAGAGGGAGCAAGAAGAGAGATGGGAGGACAGTTCAAGGTAGACGTGTTGTTCCAGTAGCTTGGAGGCATAGGGGAGAAGTGATATAGGGCGTTAGATAGATACAGAGGATGGGTCAAGAGAGGACTTTTTGAGGATAGGTGTGATGGAGGCATGTTTAAAGCTTGAAGGGAAAACACCAGTTGTTAGTGATAGGTTGAAGAGATGGGTTAGGGTTGGGATGAAGACTGTGGTGAGGATTGGGATGAAATGGGTTGGGATCGGGTCAAGTGCACAGGTGGTGAGATGTGATCTTGAGAGTAGAGTGGAGAGTCGATCTTCTGTAATGGTGGAGAAGTTGGTTTTGGAGGTGGAGGGCTGGGAAGTCGGGAGGAAGGGCTCTGGGGATTGTTGACCAAAACTGTCTCTGATGTTATCAATCTTCTGCTTGAAAATGAGGCAAAGTCTTCAGCTGAGATGAGTGGGGAGGGAGGAGGTGCTGGGGGACGGAGGAGAGAATTGAAGGTGTTGAATAACTGTTTAGGGTTGTGAGACAGGGAGGATATGAGAAATGAGAAGTAGGTTTGTTTAGCTGTGGTGAGTGTGGTCTTGAAAGTAGTGAGGGACTGTTTGAATGCGATGAAGTGCTCGTTGGAGTGGGATCTTTTCCATCTGCGCTCAGCAGCCCTGGAAGCTCGCCTCAGTTCTTTGGTCAGGCTGGTGTGCCAGGGCTGTCTGTTGATTTTGCGAGCTTTGGTATGTGTAAGTGGGGCAGCAGATTCCAAAGCTACAGCTATTGTGGTGTTATATAGAGTGGCAGCGTCATCCACATTGTGTAAGGAACTTACATCTGTGAGAGGGAGGAGGGATTCAGAGAATGAGTGTAGGTCAAGGTGTTTAAGATTTCTGCGAGGGTGTGATAGTTTGTGGGGTGGGGATTGTAGACATGGAGTAGAGAGGGAAGAGAATGTAAGAAGGTTGTGGTTAGAGAGAGGAAGAGGTGAGTTAGAGAGGTTAGATAGGGAGCAGAGGCAGGTGAAGATGAGGTCCAGTGTGTGGCCATCTTTGTGGGTGGCTGTAGAAGACCATTGAGTGAGGCCGAAGGAGGAAGTGAGAGATAGAAGTTTAGTGGCAGCTGAGAGGGAAGTGTCAATGGGGATGTTGAAGTCACCCATGATGATAGTAGGGATGTCCGCGGAAAGGAAATGAAGTAGCCAGGTGGTCAAGTGGTCAAAGAAGGTGGTGACTGGCCCTGGGGGGCGGTAGATGACAGCCAGTTGGAGGTTGGAGGGGAAGTAGATGCGCATAGAGTGCACCTCAAAGGAAGGGAGGGTAACAAAGGGTAGCAGTGGGATTGGGGTGAAGGAGCAGGCATCTGACAGGAGAAAACCAACTCCTCTGCCATGTTTGCTGTTGGGGCGGGGTGTGTGAGAAAGGTGGAAGCCACCATATGAAAGTGCAGCAGGAGAGGCTGTGTCAGAAGGGGTGAGCCAGGTTTCGGTGATGACGAGGAAGGAAAGTTTGGTAGTAACAAAAAGATCATTGATGTAGGGAAGCTTGTTGCAGACAGAGCGAGTATTCCACAGAGCTCCTGTTAGTGGGAATGGGGAAGCGGGGGCTGGGTGAATGGGTATAAGGTTAGAGAGGTTACGGAAGGTTGTGATAGAGCATGGATGGGAGGTAGAAATGACTGTGGGAATGTGGTGAGGAGGACCAGGATTTGGAGAGATATCACCAGCAGTGAGAAGGAGCAGAGAAAGTGTTAGCTGGTGGGAGCAGGAGAGGGCATGAGGGGGCTGTCTGTGGTTGGAGACAGAGGATTGTATGATAAGGAACAGTTTTGAGGAGGAGGTGAGGTGGATGGGGAGGATTGAAGAGGAGATGAACAGTTCCTTACTTGGTGTAGGGATCAGAGGAGTTAGCAGAAAGTGAAGGATTATAGGGGTGAAAGTGAAAACAAGCAGAAGCATTGTTTACAGTGACTTGCCAGTTACCTTCAGTTCCCTTCTGGTTCAATTCTGGTTTTAATTCTAAAATTAATCTTCACACTTCTAGGACACACTTATAATAATCACACTGCAGACTGAAGTCTATGCAGACTTGAGCTATGCAATATATGTAAAACTAAGTGCGTTCAGGTGCGAAGCAGAGAGGAGTGGTCTCTGTTCATCTTGGTCAGAGAATTAAGAGTGGACCAGATGCATACAATTAAGCACTGAGTAAACAAGGTCATAAATAACACTAGGGTAGAGCTGGGGTTAGCTGAAAGGCATACCATGAGAATGCTAGGAGCAGAGTAAAGTCTGTGTGCAAAGCTGGGTGATGTACTATGTGCACTTCATAGACAGGCAGCAGGAGAGCAGGAGAGCTGGGTGGATGGACGTACCATGAGAATGCTAGGAGCAGAGGAAAGTCTGTGTGCAAAGCTGGGTGATGTACTATGTGCACTTCATAGATAGACAGCAGGACAGCTGGGTGGATGAACATACCTGTCGGAAGAATAGCCCCTTCATGACCCAGCCTATTTTGACCTTAAAGACCTTGCCGTTTTTTGCAATTCTGACCAGTGTCCCTTTATGAGGTAATAACTCAGGAACGCTTCAACGGATCCTAGCGGTTCTGAGATTGTTTTTTAATGACATATTGGGCTTCATGTTAGTGGTAAATTTAGGTCAATAAATTCTGCGTTTATTTGTGATAAAAACGGAAATTTGGCGAAAATTTTGAAAATTTCGCAATTTTCACATTTTGAATTTTTATTCTGTTAAACTAGAGAGTTATGTGACACAAAATAGTTAATAAATAACATTTCCCACATGTATACTTTACATCAGCACAATTTTGGAAACAAAATTTTTTTTTGCTAGGAAGTTATAAGGGTTAAAATTTGACCAGCGATTTCTCATTTTTACAACGAAATTTACAAAACCATTTTTTTAGGGACCACCTCACATTTGAAGTCAGTTTGAGGGGTCTATATGGCTGAAAATACCCAAAAGTGACACCATTCTAAAAACTGCACCCCTCATGGTACTCAAAACCACATTCAAGAAGTTTATTAACCCTTCAGGTGCTTCACAGCAGCAGAAGCAACATGGAAGGAAAAAATGAACATTTAACTTTTTAGTCACAAAAATTATCTTTTAGCAACAATTTTTTTTATTTTCCCAATGGTAAAAGGAGAAACTGAACCACGAAAGTTGTTGTCCAATTTGTCCTGAGTACGCTGATACCTCATATGTGGGGGTAAACCACTGTTTGGGCGCACGGCAGGGCTTGGAAGGGAAGGAGCGCCATTTGACTTTTTGAATCAAAAATTGGCTCCACTCTTTAGCGGACACCATGTCACGTTTGGAGAGCCCCCGTGTGCCTAAAAATTTGAGCTCACCCACAAGTGACCCCATTTTGGAAATTAGATGCCCCAAGGAACTTATCTAGATGCATAGTGAGCACTTTGAACCCCCAGGTGCTTCACAAATTGATCCGTAAAAATGAAAAAGTACTTTTTTTTCACAAAAAAATTCTTTTAGCCTCAATTTTTTCTTTTTCACATGGGTAAAAGGATAAAATGGATCCTAAAATTTGTTGGGCAATTTCTCCTGAGTACACCAATACCTCACATGTGGGGGTAAACCACTGTTTGGGCACATGGTAAGGCTCGGAAGGGAAGTAGCGCCATTTGACTTTTTGAATGAAAAATTATCTCCATCGTTAGCGGACACCATGTCGCGTTTGGAGAGACCCTGTGTGCCTAAACATTGGAGCTCCCCCACAAGTGACCCCATTTTGGAAACTAGACCCCCGAAGGAACTTATCTAAATGCCTAGTGAGCACTTTAAACCCTCAGGTGCTTCACAAATTGATCTGTAAAAATGAAAAAGTACTTTTTTTTCACACAAAAAATTATTTTCGCCTCAATTTTTTCATTTTCACATGGGCAATAGGATAAAATGGATCATAAAATTTGTTGGGCAATTTCTTCCGAGTACGCCGATACCTCATATGTGGGGGTAAACCACTGTTTGGGCACACGGCAGGGCTCGGAAGGGAAGGCGTGCCATTTGACTTTTTGAATGGAAAATTAGCTCCAATTGTTAGCGGACACCATGTCGCGTTTGGAGAGCCCCTGTGTGCCTAAACATTGGAGATCCCCCACAAGTGACCCCATTTTGGAAACTAGACCCCCCAAGGAACTTATCTAGATGCATATTGAGCACTTTAAACCCCCAGGTGCTTCACAGAAGTTTATAACGCAGAGCCATGAAAATAAAAAATAATTTTTCTTTCCTCAAAAATTATTTTTTTAGCCTGGAATTTCCTATTTTGCCAAGGGTAATAGGAGAAATTGGACCCCAAATGTTGTTGTCCAGTTTGTCCTGAGTACGCTGATACCCCATATGTGGGGGTAAACCACTGTTTAGGCGCACGGTAGGGCTCGGAAGGGAAGGCACGCCATTTGGCTTTTTAAATGGAAAATTAGCTCCAATCATTAGCGGACACCATGTCACGTTTGGAGAGCCCCTGTATGCCTAAACATTGGAGATCCCCCAGAAATGACCCCATTTTGGAAACTAGACCCCCAAAGGAACTAATCTAGATGTGTGGTGAGGACTTTGAACCCCCAAGTGCTTCACAGAAGTTTATAACGCAGAGCCATGAAAATAAAAATAAAAAATTATTTCCTCAAAAATGATCTTTTAGCCTGCAATTTTTTATTTTCCCAAGGGTAACAGGAGAAATTTGACCCCAAAAGTTGTTGTCCAGTTTCTCCTGAGTATGCTGATACCCCATATGTGGGGGTAAACCACTTTTTGGGCACATGCCAGGGCTCGGAAGTGAAGTAGTGACGTTTTGAAATGCAGACTTTGATGGAATGCTCTGTGGGCGTCACGTTGCGTTTGCAGAGCCCCTGATGTGGCTTAACAGTAGAAACCCCCCACAAGTGACCCCATTTTGGAAACTAGACCCCGAAAGGAACTTATCTAGATGTGTGGTGAGCACTTTGAACCCCCAAGTGCTTCACAGAAGTTTATAATGCAGAGCCGTGAAAATAATAAATACGTTTTCTTTCCTCAAAAATAATTATTTAGCCCAGAATTTTTTAATTTTCCCAAGGGTAACAGGAGAAATTTGACCCCAATATTTGTTTTCCAGTTTCTCCTGAGTACGGTGATACCCCATATGTGGTGGTAAACTACTGTTTGGGCACATGTCGGGGCTCGGAATTGAAGTAGTGACGTTTTGAAATGCAGACTTTGATGGAATGCTCTGCGGGCGTCACGTTGCGTTTGCAGAGCCCCTGATGTGGCTAAACAGTAGAAACCCCCCACAAGTGACCCCATTTTAGAAACTAGACCCCGAAAGGAACTTATCTAGATGTGTGGTGAGCACTTTGAACCCCCAAGTGCTTCATAGAAGTTTATAATGCAGAACCGTGAAAATAATAAATACGTTTTCTTTCCTCAAAAATAATTATTTAGCCCAGATTTTTTTATTTTCCCAAGGGTTACAGGAGAAATTGGACCGCAAAAGTTGTTGCCCAGTTTCTCCTGAGTACGCTGATACCCCATGTGTGGAGGTAAACCACTGTTTGGGCACACGTAGGGGCTCAGAAGGGAAGTAGTGACTTTTGAAATGCAGAATTTGATGGAATGGTCTGCGGGCGTCACGTTGCGTTTGCAGAGCCCCTGGTGTTCCTAAACAGTAGAAACCCCCAACAAGTGACCACATTTTAGAAACTAGACCCCCCAAGGAACTTATCTAGATATGTGGGGAGCACTTTGAACCCCCAAGTGCTTCACAGACGTTTACAACGCGGAGCAGTGAAAATAAAAAATCATTTTTCTTTCCTCAAAAATGATGTTTTAGCAAGCATTTTTTTATTTTCACAAGGGTAACAGGATAAATTGGACCCTAGTCATTGTTGCACAGTTTATCCTGAGTATGCTGGTACCCCATATGTGGGGGTAAACCACTGTTTGGGCACACGTCGGGGCTCAGAATTGAGGGAGCACCATTTGACTTTTTGAATACGAGATTGGCTGGAATCAATGGTGGCGCCATGTTGTGTTTGGAGACCCCTGATGTGCCTAAACAGTGGAAACCCCTCAATTCTACCTCCAGCACTAACCCCAACACACCCCTAACCCTAATCCCAACTGTAGCCATAACCCTAATCACACCCCTAATCACAACCCTAATTCCAACCCTAACCCTAAGGCTGTGCCCACGTTGCGGATTCGTGTGAGATTTTTCAGCATCATTTTTGAAAAATCCGCGGGTAAAAGGCACTGCGTTTTACCTGCGGATTTTCCGCGGATTTCCAGTGTTTTTTGTGCGGATTTCACCTGCGGATTCCTATTGAGGAACAGGTGTAAAACGCTGCGGAATCCGCACAAAGAATTGACATGCTGCGGAAAATACAACACAGCGTTTCAGCGCGGTATTTTCCGCACCATGGGCACAGCGGATTTGGTTTTCCATAGGTTTACATGGTACTGTAAACCTGATGGAACACTGCTGCGAATCCGCAGCGGCCAATCCGCAGTGTGGGCACATAGCCTAATTCTAAAGGTATGTGCACACGCTGCGGAAAACACTGCGGATCCGCAGCAGTTTCCCATGAGTTTACAGTTCAATGCAAACCCATGGGAAACAAAAATCGCTGTACACATGCTGCGGAAAAACTGCACGGAAACGCAGCGGTTTACATTCCGCAGCATGTCACTTCTTTGTGCGGATTCCGCAGCGTTTTTACAACTGCTCCAATAGAAAATCGCAGTTGTAAAACTGCAGTGAAATGCGCAGAAAAAAATCCGCCATAAATCCGCAGCGGTTTAGCACTGTGGATTTATCAAATCCGCAGCGGAAAAATCCGCAGAGGACCAGAACACGTGTGCACATACCGAAACCCTAACCCTAGCCCTGCCCCTAACCCTACCCCTAACCCTAGCCCTAACCCTACCCCTAACCCTAGCCCTACCCCTAACCCTACCCCTAGCCCTAACCCTACCCCTAACCCTAGCCCTAACCCTACCCCTAACCCTAGCCCTAACCCTACCCCTAACCCTAGCCCTAACCCTACCCCTAACCCTACCCCTAACCCTAACCCTATTCTAACATTAGTGGAAAAAAAAATCTTTATTTTTTTATTGTCCCTACCTATGGGGGTGACAAAGGGGGGGGGTCATTTATTATTTTTTTATTTTGATCACTCAGATAGATTATATCTCAGTGATCAAAATGCACTTTGGAACGAATCTGCCGGCCGGCAGATTCGGCGGGCGCACTGCGCATGCACCCGCCATTTTGGAAGATGGCGGCGCCCGGGGAGAAGACGGACGGACCCCGGCAGGATCGGTAAGTATGATGGGGTGGGGGGGAGCACGGGGGGAGGGGATCGGAGCATGGGGGGGTGAATCGGAGCGCGGGAGTGGTGGAACGGAGTACGGGGAGGGTGGAACGGAGCACGGGGGGGTGGAACGGAGCACGGGGGGGTGGAACGGAGCACGGTGGGTGGATCGGAGTGCAGGGGGGGTGATTAGAGCACGGGGGGGTGATTGGAGCACGGGGGTGAGCGGACAAGAGCACGGGGGGAGCGGAGCACAGGACGGAGGGGAGCGGGGCAGTGTAAAGGACAGATCGGAGGGCTGGGGGGGTGATCGGTGGGGTGGGGTGGGGGCACATTAGTATTTCCAGCCATGGCCGATGATATTTCAGCATCGGCCATGGCTGGATTGTAATATTTCACCCGTTATAATAGGTGAAATATTACAAATCGCTCTGATTGGCAGTTTCACTTTCAACAGCCAATCAGAGCGATCGTAGCCACGAGGGGGTGAAGCCACCCCCCCTGGGCTAAACTACCACTCCCCCTGTCCCTGCAGATCGGGTGAAATGGGAGTTAACCCTTTCACCAGATCTGCAGGGACGCGATCTTTCCATGACGCGACATAGGCGTCATGGGTCGGATTGGCACCGACTTTCATGACGCCTACGTGGCGTCATGGGTCGGGAAGGGGATAGAGATGCTTGTTAGAGTGCGATGTGGCAAGTAGCAGGTCACAGTCTGTATACATCTATCTGGTTTTAATTCCAAAATTAATCTTCACACTTCATATGTGGATACAAATACTAAATATTGTATTTTGTGCTTTATAAGTTGCACTTTTCCCCCCAAATTTTGGGGGAAGTGAGGGTGCGTCTTATAATGCGTACATACCTTACCAGTACTGTTGCTGCAGGCTGGGAAGAGGGGGTTCCAGCCACTGCTGCTGCCCTGGGGTGTCCACCGCTGCTGCTACCCAGGGAGTCCTCCGTTCCCGCTGCTGCCCAGGGTGTCTGCCGTAGTGGGGCTCTGCCAACATTTTATGAAAGGCCAGATCCCCCGCAGTTCCTTGGTTTCTTCCTGTGCGGTGGGCTCTGGGAAAATGGCCACTATGGGGCGGCGTATGTGCACATGGAGATCTTGGCACCAAGAACTTGGGAGATGAGATTTCGGCACTGAGATCTCATCTCCTGAGATCTTGATGCCGTGATCGCCATCAGCGCATGCGCCGCCTTCCAGTGGCCATTTTCCCAGAGTCCACCACATATGAGGAAACCACAAAACTGTGGGGGCTCTGGCCTTTCACAAAATGTCAGCAGAGCCCCGCTGAAGCAGCGGACACCATTTTACTGAAAATACTTTTTTTCCCCTATTTTTCTCCTCAAAATTTAGGGTGCGTCTTATAATCCGGAGCCTCTTATAATCTGAAAAATACGGTAGTTTTCCAAGAACCACCTAACATTGATGTAAAAACACACAGGCACTTATAGTGATGTTGATGGCAGAAGATAAAATCAGTGAGGCAAGGGCCTGTAAAGGAATAGAGATTACACTGAGGAATAAAGTGAATTCTACACTTAGATTAGTTTACTGATAACTTAGAGAGGGAGGGGGTGTGCAGCCCTGAGGAGAAGAAAGTGCTTATGGGAACTGTAGTTTTAGGAGATAATAGTAGGAACACTAATTTAGATATTTGAAGTTAGATGCACAGAGGGGAGGATATAGATAAAAAATGACACAAAAGTAGAAGAAATAAATGTTATGTTGGGCTTAGTCTTTACATTAACCCCTACACAACATCTGCTTTATTGTACAACGCATGTCAGAAGCAGGTGTATGGAGCGGGCTACCGCAGTAAGCCCGCCCCATACTTGGCAGGTGATGGAAGTGTATTACAGCCAGGACCTGCAGCTAACAATCGCAGATTGAGCAGTGCTATGCCTGCAATTGTTAATTTGATAAATGCTGCTCTCATTCTCTGACAGCGGCATTTAACACGCACTAATGTACATGTGCATTATTTTCTCCATCCATCAACATGCTTGTGACATCATTGTGGGTCACCGATGGGTTGTCATGACAAACGAGGATCAGATGATTACACCCATGCCTGTCATTGCTAGAGATGGGCGAACCCAAACAGTAAAGTTCTGTGTCCGTACCGAACACCTACTGTTTGTGCATGGACACTGAACACAGACTTCACCAGGAAGTCCGTGTTACTGTTGAGGTCTGGCTGCCTGAACACCGGGTGTTTGTCATGCTGTCATGTGCATGACAGCATGGGAACCGCAGTTCTCTGATTGGCGGGGAGGATTTCACCGCCAATCAGAGAGCCGCAGTTCACAAGCTGTCAAAACACAGGGTGAGCGCAAAGCTGTGATCGGAAGTATAAAGTTTACCTCCGGTCACTGGTGTCAGCTGATGGGACATATCATCCAACACCTGCTTATGCTAGTAACAATGAGATTAGGAGCTGCTGATGGGTGTATTCATTAGCCGGCTCCTGCGCTGTAAATAAATAATAAAAAAAGCCATGGGTTCCCTTGTATTTTTGATAACCAGCCAGGCAAAACTCAAAGCTGGGTGCTGCAACCTTCAGCTATCAGCTTCAACAAGGCTGACTATCAAGAGTAGAAGGGTCCACACGCTGTTTTTTTAAATTATTTAAATAAATAATTTTAAAAAATGGTGTGGGGTCTCTCCCATTTTTTACAACCAGCCTTGCTTAAGCAGACAGCTAGGGGCTGGTATTATCAGGCTGGTAATGGGCCTTGGATATTGGTCCCCTAGCCTAAAAATAGCAGCCCGCAGCCGCCCAGAAAATGCACATCTATTAGATACGTCAATCATGGCACTTTGCCCAGCTCTGACTACTTGCCATGTAGTGGTGGCAAGTGAAGTTCATATTTGTGAGGTTGTTGTCACCTTTGTATTGTCAGGTGACATCAAGCCTACGGCTTAGTAATGGAGAGGCTTCTATGAGACACCTTGCCATTGCTAATCCTATAGTTGTATGGTAAATAAAGACACAGCCAGAATAAAGTCTATTATTAGAAATAAAATAAAACACAGTTTTCCATTTTTATAAAAAAAAATAACAAACACAGTTATACTCACGTAACGCCTATTCCACCAAAGCCCTCATTCTCCTGTAATAAAACAAAAATTAAAAAAACAATATTCCTCACCTCTCAGTCATTCTGTCCCACGCCGTCAGTGGCATCATCAGGGAATAGCACATAGGCTTGACAGTCAGTAGGTCATTCAAGCCACCCATATATAGCCTCTGTAGAGTTTGAGGACCAATGAGATTTTGCAAATTGTAAAGGAGTAATGTTATTTGTGTTACAGCCAATACAAGTGACCAGCCAATAGTATACTATTTACCATTATAAAAGGTTCAGACTGATAGGTTACGATTGATACTCTGGCCAGTTGGAAAAAGCACATCTCTTAGTGCTCCAATGCGCGTGGTGTTTTCTGCCAGCACATATCGCTGACGTATCACCTCACCATTTGGCATAAGAGTAACCGCATCATCGCTTAAACTTACCAGTCAGATGCGAGTGTCTAGCAGGCGTGTCAACGCACAGCTCGTCCAATCAAGCTAGAGCTTGTGACTGTATATATTCAAATGAAGTAACTGATTCTAATTGGCTCACTTGATGTCACATGAGCAGAACAATCTGCTTTTCTGCTTTATGATTGGTTCTTTTTCATGTCTATTTTCCCCATTCATTTAATATCAAGTGAGCGAGGCGATCTACTTCAAGATTGATTCATTTACAAACCAATTCTAGCTTCATTTATATTAAGCCCTTCACGACATATACCGTACATGTACTGCGCATGTCTTGTCCCTCTCTTAGATGTGGGCTCTGACACATCCCACATATTTCCAGGCATATGTCAGCTGTTTTGAACAGCTGACATCTGTCCCTAACAGCAGCGGGTGGAATCTCAATCTTGTCGCGACGCTGCGGCGTGAAGGGGATAAGAATTATATTTTTATGATTTTGTCTATAGAGTTAATGATCACT
The DNA here is from genome assembly GCF_032444005.1 of Ranitomeya imitator. NCBI lineage: Eukaryota > Metazoa > Chordata > Amphibia > Anura > Dendrobatidae > Ranitomeya > Ranitomeya imitator. The sequence continues at coordinate 55,785,659 of NC_091287.1, read as the reverse complement.
ATTATAACTCACTCTTAGGCCGGCGTCACACTTGCGAGTTTTACGGACGTAAGAGCGCAGAATCTACGTCCGTAAAACTCGCAAAAAATACGGCACAATTATTCTCTATGCCCCTGCTCCTATTTGCCGTATTTTACTGATCAGTATTATACGGCTTTCTACGGCCGTACAAAATCGCAGCATGCTGCGTTTGTCACCGTACTGCGCAAGAAATACGCCAATGAAAGTCTATGGAAGCGTGAAAAATACGGATTACACACGGACAAGCAGTGTGACTTGCGAGAAATACGCAGCGCTGTTAGAGAGAAAAGCCGGCAATTCAGTGCGGTGTACAGTAAAATCACACTGACAGCTTACAGTCCAATAGGTAGAATAAATGTGTACACATAGAATAGGTATATATATATATATGTCAGTGAGACACATATATGTATATATATTAATATTTATTCCAGCGCTATACAGCTTGAAAGCCGGTAATTCCAATACCGGCTTTTTCTTTCTCCTTCCTAAAACCCGACATGATTTGAGACATGGTTTACATACAGTAAACCATGTCTTCTCTCCATTTTTTTTGCAGATTCCACACTACTAATGTCAGTAGTGTGTATCTGCAAAATTTGGCCGTTCTAGCTCTTAAAATAAAGGGTTAAATGGCGGAAAAAATTGGCGTGGGCTCCCGCGCAATTTTCTCCGCCAGAGTAGTAAAGCCAGTGACTGAGGGCAGATATTAATAGCCTGGAGAGGGTCCACGGTTATTGGCCCCCCCCTGGCTAAAAATATCTGCCCCCAGCCACCCCAGAAAAGGCACATCTGGAAGATGCGCCTATTCTGGCACTTGGCCACTCTCTTCCCATTCCCGTGTAGCGGTGGGATATGGGGTAATGAAGGGTTAATGCCACCTTGCTATTGTAAGGTGACATTAAGCCTAATTAATAATGGAGAGGCGTCAATTATGACACCTATCCATTATTAATCCAATTGTAGTGAAGGGTTAAATAAAACACAAACACATTATTTAAAATTATTTTAATGAAATAAAAACAATGGTTGTTGCAGTATTTTATTCAACGCCCAATCCAGTCACTGAAGACCCTCGTTCTGTGAGTAAAAAAACATAATAAACCAACAATATACTTACCCTCCGCAGATCTGTAACGTCCAACGATGTAAATCCTTCTGAAGGGGTTAAAACATTTTGCAGCAAGGAGCTGTGCTAATGCAGGCTGCTCCTCGCTGCAAAACCCCAGGGAATGAGGCTAAAAATAGATCAATGATCTATATTTAGCTTTATTTGCGGTGAGGCGCCCTCTGCTGGCTGTTCATAGATCGTGGGAAATTACCTAGAAAGCCAGGGAGCTTTCTAGGTAATTTCCCACGATCTATGAACAGCCAGCAGACATTAGTAGTGTGAAAGCCAGGGAGCTTTCTAGGTAATTTCCCACGATCTATGAACAGCCAGCAGAGGGCGCCTCACCGCAAATGAAGCTAAATATAGATCATTGATCTATTTTTAGCCTCATTCCCTGGGGTTTTGCAGCGAGGAGCAGCCTGCATTAGCACAGCTCCTTGCTGCAAAATGTTTTAACCCCTTCAGAAGGATTTACATCGTTGGACGTTACAGATCTGCGGAGGGTAAGTATATTGTTGGTTTATTATGTTTTTTTACTCACAGAACGAGGGTCTTCAGTGACTGGATTGGGCGTTGAATAAAATACTGCAACAACCATTGTTTTTATTTCATTAAAATAATTTTAAATAATGTGTTTGTGTTTTATTTAACCCTTCACTACAATTGGATTAATAATGGATAGGTGTCATAATTGACGCCTCTCCATTATTAATTAGGCTTAATGTCACCTTACAATAGCAAGGTGGCATTAACCCTTCATTACCCCATATCCCACCGCTACACGGGAATGGGAAGAGAGTGGCCAAGTGCCAGAATAGGCGCATCTTCCAGATGTGCCTTTTCTGGGGTGGCTGGGGGCAGATATTTTTAGCCAGGGGGGGGCCAATAACCGTGGACCCTCTCCAGGCTATTAATATCTGCCCTCAGTCACTGGCTTTACTACTCTGGCGGAGAAAATTGCGCGGGAGCCCACGCCAATTTTTTCCGCCATTTAACCCTTTATTTTAAGAGCTAGAACGGCCAAATTTTGCAGATACACACTACTGACATTAGTAGTGTGGAATCTGCAAAAAAAATGGAGAGAAGACATGGTTTACTGTATGTAAACCATGTCTCAAATCATGTCGGGTTTTAGGAAGGAGAAAGAAAAAGCCGGTAATTGAATTACCGGCTTTCAAGCTGTATAGCGCTGGAATAAATATTAATATATATACATATATGTGTCTCACTGACATATATATATATATATATATATATATATATACCTATTCTACGTGTACACATTTATTCTACCTATTCTACTGTAAGCTGTCAGTGTGATTTTACTGTACACCGCACTGAATTACCGGCTTTTCTCTCTAATATATGTGTCTACTGACACACACACATATATATATATATATATATATATATATATAGACAGTATATATATATATTCTTTTCTTTTTGGGACACATGGATCACTTCTATAGCGGTATGTTGGTTTTGCTAGCCTGCGAGAAAACCACGCAGTACGGATGCCATACGGATTACATACGGAGGATGCCATGCGCAAAAAACGCTGACACACCCTGCCTACGGAGGAGCTACGGACCACTTTTTTCGGGACTTTTCAGCGTATTACGGCCGTAATATACGGACCGTATTGTTTTACGCTGTGTGTGACGCCGGCCTTAACCCCTTCCCGACCTTTGACGCATACGCTGCGTCATGAAAGTCGGTGCCATTCCGACCCATGACGCAGCATATGCGTCATGGAAAGATCGCGTCCCTGCAGGCCGGGTGAAAGGGTTAACTCCCATTTCACCCGATCTGCAGGGACAGGGGGAGTGGTAGTTTAGCCCAGGGGGGGTGGCTTCACCCCCTCGTGGCTACGATCGCTCTGATTGGCTGTTGAAAGTGAAACTGCCAATCAGAGCGATTTGTAATATTTCACCTAAAAAACTGGTGAAATATTACAATCCAGCCATGGCCGATGCTGCAATATCATCGGCCATGGCTGGAAACACTTATGTGCACCCACCCCACCCCTCCGATCGCCCCCCCAGCCCCCCGATCTGTGGTCCGCTCCCCTCCGTCCTGTGCTCCGCTCCCCCGTCCTCCTGTCCGCTTCCCCGTGCACCAATCACACCCCCTGTGCTGCAATCAAACCCCCCCGCACTCCGATCCCCCCCCCCGCACACAGCGACCCCCCCCCGTGCTCCGATCCACCCCCCCCCGCACAGCGATCCCTCACCCCGTGCTCCAATCCTTCCCCGTGCTCCAATCCTTCCCCGTGCTCCAATCCTCCCTCCCGTGTTCCGATCCACCCCCCCCCATGATCCGATCCACCCCCCCGTGCTCCGACGCCCCCCCCGTGCCCTGATCTCCCCCCCCTTATACTTACCTGGCCGCCCGAGGTCCGTCCGTCTTCTTTCCTGGGCGCCGCCATCTTCCAAAATGGCGGGCGCATGTGCAGTGCGCCCGCCGAATCTGCCGGCCGGCAGATTCGTTCCAGAGTGAATTTTGATCACTGAGATATATCCTATCTCAGTGATCAAAATAAAAAAAATAGTAAATGACCCCCCCCTTTGTCACCCCCATAGATAGGGACAATAAAAAAAATAAAGAATTTTTTTTTTTTTCACTAAGGTTGGGGTAAGAACTAGGGTTAGGGTTAGGGGTAGGGTTAGGGGTAGGGTTAGGGGTAGGGTTAGGGGTAGGGGTAGGGTCTAGGGCTAGGGTTAGGGGTAGGGGTAGGGTTAGGGCTAGGGTTAGGGTTAGGGGTAGGGTTAGGGCTAGGGTTAGGGTTTCGGTATGTGCACACGTATTCTGGTCCTATGCGGATTTTTCCGCAGCGGATTTGAAAAATCCACAGTGCTAAACCGCTGCCGATTTATCGTGGATTTACCGCGGTTTTTCTGCGCATTTCACTGCGGTTTTACAACTGCGATTTTCTATTGGAGCAGTTCTAAAACCGCTGCGGAATCCGCAGAAAGAAGTGACATGCTGCGGAATGTAAACCGCTGCGTTTCCGTGCAGTTTTTCTGCAGCATGTGTACAGCGATTTTTGGTTCCCATAGGTTCACATTGAACTGTACACTCATGGGAAACTGCTGCGGATCCGCAGCGTTTTCCGCAGCGTGTGCACATACCTTTAGAATTAGGCTATGTGCACACGGTGCGGATTGGCCGCTGCGGATTCGCAGCAGTGTTCCATCGGGTTTACAGTACCATGTAAACATATGGAAAACCAAATCCGCTGTGCCCATGGTGCAGAAAATACCGCGCGGGAACGCTGCGTTGTATTTTCCGCAGCATGCCAATTCTTTGTGCGGATTCCGCAGCGTTTTACACCTGTTCCTCAATAGGAATCCGCAGGTGAAATCCGCACAAAAAACACTGGAAATCCACGGTAAATCCACAGGTAAAACGCAGTGCCTTTTACCCGCGGATTTTTCAAAAATGATGCTGAAAAATCTCATACGAATCCGCAACGTTGGCACATAGCCTTAGAGTTGGGTTGGAATTAGGGTTGTGGTTAGGGTTAGGGGTGTGTTGGGGTTAGGGTTGTGGTTAGGGGTGTGTTGGGGTTAGGGTTGTGATTAGGGTTACGGCTACAGTTGGGATAAGGGTTAGGGGTGTGTTGGAGGTAGAATTGAGGGGTTTCCACTGTTTAGGCACTTCAGGGGGTCTCCAAACGCAACATGGCGCCACCATTGATTCCAGCCAATCTTGTATTCAAAAATTCAAATGGTGCTCCCTCACTTCCGAACCCCGACGTGTGCCCAAACAGTGGTTTACCCCCACATATGGGGTACCAGCATACTCAGGACAAACTGCGCAACAATTACTGGGGTCCAATTTCTCCTGTTACCCTTGAGAAAATAAAAAATTGCTTGCTAAAACATCATTTTTGAGGAAAGAAAAATGATTTTTTATTTTCACGGCTCTGTGTTGTAAACGTCTGTGAAGCACTTGGGGGTTCAAAGTGCTCACCACATATCTAGATAAGTTCCTTGGGGGGTCTAGTTTCCAAAATGGGGTCACTTGTGGGGGGTTTCTACTGTTTAGGCACACCAGGGGCTCTGCAAACGCAACGTGACGCCCGCAGACCATTCCATCAAAGTCTGCATTTCAAAAGTCACTACTTCCCTTCTGAGCCCCCACGTGTGCCCAAACAGTGGTTTACCCCCACACATGGGGCATCAGCGTACTCAGGAGAAACTGGACAACAACTTTTGCGGTCCAATTTCTCCTGTAACCCTTGGGAAAATAAAAAATTCTGGGCTAAAAAATTATTTTTGAGGAAAGAAAACGTATTTATTATTTTCACGGCTCTGCGTTATAAACTTCTGTAAAGCACTTGGGGGTTGAAAGTGCTCACCACACATCTAGATAAGTTCCTTTGGGGGTCTAGTTTCCAAAATGGGGTCACTTGTGGGGGGTTTCTACTGTTTAGGCACACCAGGGGCTCTGCAAACGCAATGTGACGCCCGCAGACCATTCCATCAAAGTCTGCATTTCAAACGTCACTACTTCCCTTCTGAGCCCCCACGTGTGCCCAAACAGTGGTTTACCCCCACACATGGGGTATCAGCGTACTCAGGAGAAACTGGACAACAACTTTTGTGGTCCAATTTCTCCTGTAACCCTTGGGAAAATAAAAAATTCTGGGCTAAAAAATTATTTTTGAGGAAAGAAAACGTATTTATTATTTTCACTGCTCTGTGTTATGAACTTCTGTGAAGCACTTGGGGGTTCAAAGTGCTCAACTCACATCTAGATAAGTTCCTTTCGGGGTCTAGTTTCCAAAATGGGGTCACTTGTGGGGGGTTTCTACTGTTTAGCCACATCAGGGGCTCTGCAAACGCAACGTGACGCCCGCAGAGCATTCCATCAAAGTCTGCATTTCAAAACGTCACTACTTCACTTCCGAGCCCCAGCATGTGCCTAAACAGTGGTTTACCCCCACATATGGGGTATCAGCGTACTCAGGAGAAACTGGACAACAACTTTTGGGGTCAAATTTCTCCTGTTACCCTTGGGAAAATAAAAAATTGCGGGCTAAAATTCATTTTTGAGAAAATAATTTTTGTTTTTTATTTTCATGGCTCTGCGTTATAAACTTCTGTGAAGCACTTGAGGGTTCAAAGTGCTCACTACACATCTAGATTAGTTCCTTTGGGGGTCTAGTTTCCAAAATGGGGTAATTTGTGGGGGATCTCCAATGTTTAGGCACACAGGGGCTCTCCAAACGCGACATGGTGTCCGCTAATGATTGGAGATAATTTTCCATTTAAAAAGCCAAATGGCGTGCCTTCCCTTCTGAGCCCTGCCGTGCGCCCAAACAGTGGTTTACCCCCACATATGGGGTATCTGCATACTCAGGACAAACTGGACAACAACATTTGTGGTCCAATTTCTCCTATTACCATTGGCAAAATAGGAAATTCCAGGCTAAAAAATCATTTTTGAGAAAAGAAAAATTATTTTTTATTTTCATGGCTCTGCATTATAAACTTCTGTGAAGCACCTGGGGGTTTAAAGTGCTCAGTATGCATCTAGATAAGTTCCTTGGGGGGTCTAGTTTCCAAAATGGGGTCACTTGTGGGGGAGCTCCATTGCATAGGCACACAGGGGCTCTCCAAATGCGACATGGTGTCCGCTAACAATTGGAGCTAATTTTCCATTCAAAAAGTTAAAAGGCGCGCCTTCCCTTCCGAGTCCTGCCGTGTGCCCAAACAGTGGTTTACCCCCACATATGAGGTATCGGCGTACTCGGGAGAAATTGCTCAACAAATTTTAGGATCCATTTTATCCTATTGCCCATGTGAAAATGAAAAAATTGAGGCGAAAATAAATTTTTTGTGAAAAAAAAGTACTTTTTCATTTTTACGGATCAATTTGTGAAGCACCTGAGGGTTTAAAGTGCTCACTAGGCATCTAGATAAGTTCCTTGGGGGGTCCAGTTTCCAAAATGGGGTCACTTGTGGGGGAGCTCCAATGTTTAAGCACACAGGGTCTTTCCAAACGCGACATGGTGTCCGCTATCGATGGAGATAATTTTTCATTCAAAAAGTCAAATGGCGCTCCTTCCCTTCCGAGCCTTACCATGTGCCCAAACAGTGGTTTACCCCCACATGTGAAGTATCGGTGTACTCAGGACAAATTGGACAACAACGTACGTGGTTCAGTTTCTCCTTTTACCATTGGGAAAATAAAAAAATTGTTGCTGAAAAATCATTTTTGTGACTAAAAAGTTAAATGTTCATTTTTTCCTTCCATGTTGCTTCTGCTGCTGTGAAGCACCTGAAGGGTTAATAAACTTCTTGAATGTGGTTTTGTGCACCTTGAGGGGTGCAGTTTTTAGAATGGTGTCACTTTTGGGTATTTTCAGCCATATAGACCCCTCAAACTGACTTCAAATGTGAGGTGGTCCCTAAAAAAAATGGTTTTGTAAATTTCGTTGTAAAAATGAGAAATCGCTGGTCAAATTTTAACCCTTATAACTTCCTAGCAAAAAAAAATTTTGTTTCCAAAATTGTGCTGATGTAAAGTAGACGTGTGGGAAATGTTATTTATTAACTATTTTGTGTCACATAACTCTCTGGTTTAACAGAATAAAAATTCAAAATGTGAAAATTGCGAAATTTTCAAAATTTTCGCCAAATTTCCGTTTTTATCACAAATAAACACAGAATTTATTGACCTAAATTTACCACTAACATGAAGCCCAATATGTCACAAAAAAACAATCTCAGAACCGCTAGGATCCATTGAAGCGTTCCTGAGTTATTACCTCATGAAGGGACACTGGTCAGAATTGCAAAAAACGGCAAGGTCTTTAAGGTCAAAATAGGCTGGGTCATGAAGGGGTTAAGCTAAATGTTATCAATATACTAAATGTTCATAAGTTCAATAATAGTCCATGTTGTTGACCTCCTTCTCTCCTCCACACTTATTCGCTCCTCATCCAATCGCCTCCAAGACTTCTCCCGAATATCCCCCATCCTCTGGAACTCTCTGCCCCAACACGTCCGACTATCAACTACAGTCGGATCCTTCAGACGGAACCTGAAAACTCATCTCTTCAGGAAAGCCTACAGCCTGCACTGACACCGCTGCCGCCTCATCACTATCGAGGCTACCGCCTCACCAACACCGGAGCTCCTGCAACCCTCAACCTACTGTCTCCTTCCCCATAATCCTGTAGAATGTAAGCCCGCAAGGGCAGGGTCCTCGCCCCTCTGTATCAGTCCGTCATTGTTAGTTTGTTTACTGTAAGTGATATCTGTAACTTGTATGTAACCCCATCTCATGTACAGCACCATGGAATCAAGGATGCTATATAAATAAATAATAATAATAATAATGTTGTATAAAACTTAATGGGATTACAGGATGATATCTACTGTACCAATTATCAATATTTTGAATGATCATAGACTTATTAGTATTCTATTTTTTAAAGATCTTTAATAAATTTCAAGAGAAGGACCAAGCAAAAAAATATATATTTAAGGATGGTTTATACGGCAATTCACCCCTATTGAACAGTAGTAGCATTTCATCAATATAAAGTTGCTTAAATTTAAGTTAAAAGCAGTAGAAGGAGTCAAGTTATGATATTTAACATAATCTATTATTAGTTCCTTCTCAAAATAATAGATATTTTGGATGTGAAATTGTCCAATGATATTGAATTTCAGCCAGTACTAAGTTACTTTAGCTGCTACACCCACCACTAGCAAATCTTCACCATTATCACATATTTTAACCACTGCAACTGCTATTAGCCCCCAAAACATATAGTCAGAGGATCTGAGCTATGGTGAAATCGCATATGGCGTGAAACTGGCATATTGTAGCCATTTCTAATAGAACCAATGTGTTGTAATACATGCCTTTTAAGTTGCTGGCTTTTCTTGCCCACAGAAGAGAAGAGAACATGGGCATCTGGTGGCATAAACGATCCCTGAAGTTATGCAGCTTAAAAGTCTCTAAGGCTACGTTCACATTTGCGGCTTTGGACGCAGCGTCGTGGACGCAACGCACGACGCACCAAAGACGCAAGTAGAACGCATGCATTTTTGATGCATGCGTTCAACCCTTTTTTAATATATAGGGTCTTTTCAGTTTCTCTATTTTTAAAGCACAGAACGCATGCGTCCTATAACGCACAACAACGCAAGTACTTGCGTCTTCTGCGTTGCCAATACACTTCAATGGAGGATTTAAAGTTTCGACGTCGCAAATACAACGCAAGTGCGACGCAAGCGTTTTTTAAAAATTTTGGACGCAAAAAAAATGCAACATGTTGCATTTGCAACGCACTGCCTGGTGCGTCGAAAGGACGCATGCGTCGCAAAACGCACCGAAACGCATGAAAACGAACGCACATGCGTCCCCAATGTTAAAGATAGGGAAGCATGACGCGTGCGTTGTTTTGCGGCGACGCCGCTGCGTCCAAAGCCGCAAATGTGAACGTAGCCTAATATCATACATTTTCCCTGATTGTTTTGGACTATTAAACTGTTATTAGAATGAATTTGCACACCTTGCAATGGCCACATTTGTAACTTCCCATTATCATATTTTTAAGGCAATCACAATCAGATTCATTACTTGATGGAAAGTGGCTAGGTTCTTTAAATTAAGGCCTCTTCGATGTGTGATGGTAGCATATTGTGAAACCTTATAATTTAAATCTCTATCCTCTCTTAGGAGGTCCCAATACTTAGAGAGTATTCTGTTTACCTCCACAGCATCATGATCATATGTACCAATACAGCGAATCAACATTTCATTCTGATTAGACGGAACCAATTTTTTATTTTGGAGAAGTTGATTTCTTGGAGTATGCACTGCCCAATGAAAAGCTTTTTTGAGAGGTTTCATAGGATAACCTCTATCCCTAAAACATTTTTATTGAACTGGGCACTAGGTTTGAGCGAAACGGATCGGACAAATTCAAAAATCACCGACTTTCGGCAAAGTCGGGTTTCATGAAACCTGACCTGATCCTAGTGTGGGATCGGCCATGAGGTCGTCGATCTGCGCGCAAAAGTCGCATTTCGTATGACGCTTTCAGCGCCATTTTTCAGCCAATGAAGGAGGACGCAGAGTGTGGGCAGCGTGATGACATAGATCTCGGTCCCCTCCATCTTAGAGAAGGGCATGACAGTGATTGGCTTGCTTTCTGCGGCGTCACAGGGGCTATAAAGGGGCATGCACGCCGGCCGCCATATTACTTCTGCCGATCTTAGCATAGGGAGAGGTTGCTCAGAAGAAGGGATATATAGATTGGGAGGGAAGATTAACCCCCAAACTGCTTGTGCTGTAGCGATTTCCACTGTCCAACACCACCATTTTTTTGCAGGGACAGTGGAGGCTATATTTTTGTGCATCATCTCTGTAGCTTATTAGGCTGCTTTATAAGGCTCCCTAATAGCTGTATTGCTGTTTGCACGCTGCTGTGCAAACCAACTGCTTTTTTTAAAAGCAAAAATCCTGTTGCTCCTTTCTGCACAGTTATCTTGTTTATTTGTCCACACTTTTGTGTGCAGCAGTCCTTTTTATTGCTGCCATACTTTTACTGAGATCATTGTAGGGAGATTGAAATTGTACTACAGTCCTTGTATTTTTTCATATATCTTCCAGCCACTTTCTGCCACTTACAATGTGTTTTATACACTGGGCCTGAGTTTTGGTTCAGGCTCCCCCCAAAAAAGTGAGATTCAAATTCTCACAAAGTGGATATACTTCAGTCCTGTTAGTTTGTCGTATGTCAGCCAGCCACTTTCTGCCACTTAGATTGCATTGTTATATACACTGGGCCTGAGTTTTGGTTCAGTCTCCCCCAAAAAAGGGAGATTCAAATTCTCACAAAGTGGATATACTTCAGTCTTGTTAGTTTGTCGTATATCAGCCAGCCACTTTCTGCCACTTACATTGCGTTGTTTTATGCACAGGGCCTGAGTTTTGGTTCAGTCTCCCCCCCAAAAAAGGGAGATTTAAATTATCAACAAGTTTATATACACCTTCTACCTTGTTTTACAGTACCATATAATGGTTGTTATTTTGGTTAGATTTTCCAAAAAATTAGGAAGTCTGGTGGAGGAGCCCGTGGGCAGTGGTTGCCAGCTGGTACTGATGGTGGTGGTCGTGGTGGTAGTGCATCTGGTGGTAGTAGCAAAAGCACAATAGCACCTAAGGCTGGAGGTGTTGAGCCAGCATCATCGTCTGGCTACACAAGGCCTCGAAAGCTCCCTTATCTGGGAGTAGGAAAACAGCTTTTAAAGCCGGGGCAGCAGGAAAAAGTTTTGGCTTTCCTTGCTGACTCAGCCTCTAGCTCTTTCGCCTCCTCTTCAGAAAGTTCCAAATATAAAAGCAGCGAGTCGTCAGTGGATGCTCCCGATCAGGAAGAAGACGTTTCCTTGTGTCCTTCACCCAAACCAAAAGTGAAGGATGCGTCAGGCGACACTACAGGTTACTCCATGGAGCTCTTTACACATACCGTGCCTGGGTTAGAAAGGGAAATTGTTAACTACCCATTACAAGATGAATAGGACATGGAGTGCACTGATGCACAGCCACAGCTAGATTATTATGCTGTTCCGTTGACTAAGATCACTACATTGCCCTCACAGTGTACTGAGCCAGAATCTGACCCTGCTGTGACTATACCCCATCCCAAACTCTATAGCACCTTACACGGTGACAAAGAGGAAGGTGCACATGACACTGAAGAGGAGGTGATAGATGACCCAGTTGTTGACCCAGATTGGCAGCCATTGGGGGAAGAGGGTGCCACTGCCAGTAGCTCAGAAGCGGAGGAGGATGATCCGCAGCAGCCATCTACATCACAACAGCTGTCATCTGGCAGGCCCGTATCAGGCCAAAAACGTTTGTCAAAAACAAAAACAGTTTTAGGACAGCGTGGCAATCCGGTGAAAGTAGTACAGCGTGCAATGCCTGAAAAAGTATTCCATAGTAGGAAGAGTGCAGTGTGGCAATTTTTTAACCAAGATCCGAATGATCAGTCAAAATTTACCTGTAAGAAATGCTCAAAGACCTTTAGCAGAGGGAAGAATCTTCAAAATTTAAATACAAAGTGCATGCTTAGACATTTAACCAACATGCACTTGCAAGCCTGGACTAACTACAAAACATCCCGTACCATTGGTGCACCTGCTCAGAATGAAGGTAGTCAGCAACGCTACATTGCTTCCCTCACTGTAAGTCCAACGGTTAGGACACCATCAGCAGCAAATGTGGAGGTATCATCGCAAGGCCAAAGCAGTCAGGGAATCACAAGGTTATTGGTAGGAAAGATTGTATGTAGGCCAACTGCAAGAATACCATCACCAACACTATCTCAATCCGCCATGTCCACCACCACCACCGCTAGTTCCAAGATATGCAGCTCTCCAGTCCAGCTCACCCTACAAGAGACTCTCGTTAGGAAAATAAAGTACTCATCCTCTCATCCGCATATACAGGGTTTGAACGCCCACATTGCTAGACTAATCTCATTAGAGATGATGCCCTACCGGTTGGTTGAAAGCAAAGCTTTCAAAGACCTGATGGCCTACGCAGTACCACGCCATGACCTACCCAGTCGGCACTTCTTTGCGAGAAAAGCCATCCCAGCCCTCCACCAGCATGTCAAAGACCGCATTGTCCATGCACTGAGGCAATCAGTCAGTGGAAAGGTGCACCTCACAACAGATGCATGGACCAGTAGGCATGGCCAGGGACGTTACGTGTCCATCATGGCGCACTGGGTTAATGTGGTGGATGCAGGGTCCAGATGGTACAGCCATAGTGGGACAGTTCTGCCTAGCCCACGGTCTAGGAAACAGTTGGCTATAGGCGTTCGCCACCCCTCCTCCTCCTCCTCCTGAATCGAAAGCTCGATCACAGAGCGCAGTCGCACGACCACTCCATCCGCAGCTGCCAGTGTTGCACACGAGGTGTCCCATTATTGAACATCTAGTGGTAAGCGTCAGCAGGCTGTGTTACAAATGAAGTGTTTGGGTGACAACAGATACACCGCGGAAGTACTGGCCGAGTACTTGCAGCAACAAGTTCAGTCATGGCTGGGCAGCGTACATCTTGAGGCAGGCAAGGTAGTCAGTGATAACGGAAGGAATTTTATGGCTGCCATAGCCCTTTCAGAACTTAAACACATACCTTGCCTGGCTCACACCTTGAACCTGGTGGTGCAGTGCTTCTTCAAAAATTATCCGGAGTTACCAGCCCTGATCCTGAAGGTGCGAAGACTTCGCTCGCATATCCGCCGGTCGCCCGTACACTCCAGCCGTATGCTGAACCATCAGCGATCGCTGAATCTTCCCAAGCACCGCCTAATAATCGACGTTGCACATGGTTCAGAGGCTATGCGAACAGAGGCGTGCTGTCATTAATTTGTGGGAGGATACACATACACGGGCAGGCACTTGGATGGCAGACATGGCGTTGTCTGGTGTGCAGTGGTCGAAGGTACAAGACCTCTGTCAAGTCCTTCAGTGATTTTAGGAATGCACATGGCTGGTAAGTGCAGACGACGCCATCATAAGCATGAGCATCCCAATAATGTGTCTGCTGATGCAAAGTTTGACGCACATTAAGGAGCTGGCGTCTGCAGCCGAGGAGGAGGAAAGCCTTGATGACAGTCAGCCATTGTCTGCTCAGGGAACTCTCCTGGATGATGTGGCGGATGAAGAGGAGGAGGAAGAGGATGATGGGGATGAATATTTATGGGAGGAGGATGCTTCTCAGGGGGTAATACAAACTGGTGGCATTGCAAGGTCAGGTACAGGGTTTTTGCGGGACAAAAGTGATGTTGATTTGCAAGAAAGTGCTCCTCAACCAAGCACAAGCAGTGAATTGACACCTGGAACATTGGCCCACATGGCTAAGTAACATACATAGTAACATAGTAACATAGTTAGTAAGGCCGAAAAAAGACATTTGTCCATCCAGTTCAGCCTATATTCCATCATAATAAATACCCAGATCTACGTCCTTCTACAGAACCTAATAATTGTATGATACAATATTGTTCTGCTCCAGGAAGACATCCAGGCCTCTCTTGAACCCCTCGACTGAGTTCGCCATCACCACCTCCTCAGGCAAGCAATTCCAGATTCTCACTGCCCTAACAGTAAAGAATCCTCTTCTATGTTGGTGGAAAAACCTTCTCTCCTCCAGACGCAAAGAATGCCCCCTTGTGCCCGTCACCTTCCTTGGTATAAACAGATCCTCAGCGAGATATTTGTATTGTCCCCTTATATACTTATACATGGTTATTAGATCGCCCCTCAGTCGTCTTTTTTCTAGACTAAATAATCCTAATTTCGCTAATCTATCTGGGTATTGTAGTTCTCCCATCCCCTTTATTAATTTTGTTGCCCTCCTTTGTACTCTCTCTAGTTCCATTATATCCTTCATAAGCACCGGTGCCCAAAACTGGACACAGTACTCCATGTGCGGTCTAACTAGGGATTTGTACAGAGGCAGTATAATGCTCTCATCATGTGTATCCAGACCTCTTTTAATGCACCCCATGATCCTGTTTGCCTTGGCAGCTGCTGCCTGGCACTGGCTGCTCCAGGTAAGTTTATCATTAACTAGGATCCCCAAGTCCTTCTCCCTGTCAGATTTACCCAGTGGTTTCCCGTTCAGTGTGTAATGGTGATATTGATTCCCTCTTCCCATGTGTATAACCTTACATTTATCATTGTTAAACCTCATCTGCCACCTTTCAGCCCAAGTTTCCAACTTATCCAGATCCATCTGTAGCAGAATACTATCTTCTCTTGTATTAACTGCTTTACATAGTTTTGTATCATCTGCAAATATCGATATTTTACTGTGTAAACCTTCTACCAGATCATTAATGAATATGTTGAAGAGAACAGGTCCCAATACTGACCCCTGCGGTACCCCACTGGTCACAGCGACCCAGTTAGAGACTATACCATTTATAACCACCCTCTGCTTTCTATCACTAAGCCAGTTACTAACCCATTTACACACATTTTCCCCCAGACCAAGCATTCTCATTTTGTGTACCAACCTCTTGTGCGGCACGGTATCAAACGCTTTGGAAAAATCGAGATATACCACGTCCAATGACTCACCGTGGTCCAGTCTATAGCTTACCTCTTCATAAAAACTGATTAGATTGGTTTGACAGGAGCGATTTCTCATAAACCCATGCTGATATGGAGTTAAACAGTTATTCTCATTGAGATAATCCAGAATAACATCCCTCAGAAACCCTTCAAATATTTTACCAACAATAGAGGTTAGACTTACTGGCCTATAATTTCCAGGTTCACTTTTAGAGCCCTTTTTGAATATTGGCACCACATTTGCTATGCGCCAGTCCTGCGGAACAGACCCTGTCGCTATAGAGTCACTAAAAATAAGAAATAATGGTTTATCTATTACATTACTTAGTTCTCTTAGTACTCGTGGGTCTATGCCATCCGGACCTGGAGATTTATCTATTTTAATCTTATTTAGCCGGTTTCGCACCTCTTCTTGGGTTAGATTGGTGACCCTTAATATAGGGTTTTCATTGTTTCTTGGGATTTCACCTAGCATTTCATTTTCCACCGTGAATACCGTGGAGAAGAAGGTGTTTAATATGTTAGCTTTTTCCTCGTCATCTACAACCATTCTTTCCTCACTATTTTTTAAGGGGCCTACATTTTCAGTTTTTATTCTTTTACTATTGATATAGTTGAAGAACAGTTTGGGATTAGTTTTACTCTCCTTAGCAATGTGCTTCTCTGTTTCCTTTTTGGCAGCTTTAATTAGTTTTTTAGATAAAGTATTTTTCTCCCTATAGTTTTTTAGAGCTTCAATGGTGCCATCCTGCTTTAGTAGTGCAAATGCTTTCTTTTTACTGTTAATTGCCTGTCTTACTTCTTTGTTTAGCCACATTGGGTTTTTCCTATTTCTAGTCCTTTTATTCCCACAAGGTATAAACCGCTTACACTGCCTATTTAGGATGTTCTTAAACATTTCCCATTTATTATCTGTATTCTCATTTCTGAGGATATTGTCCCAGTCTACCAGATTAAGGGCATCTCTAAGCTGTTCAAACTTTGCCTTCCTAAAGTTCAATGTTTTTGTGACTCCCTGACAAGTCCCCCTAGTGAAAGACAGGTGAAACTGCACAATATTGTGGTCGCTATTTCCTAAATGCCCAACCACCTGCAGATTTGTTATTCTGTCAGGTCTATTAGATAGTATTAGGTCTAAAAGTGCTGCTCCTCTGGTTGGATTCTGCACCAATTGTGAAAGATAATTTTTCTTGGTTATTAGCAGAAACCTGTTGCCTTTATGGGTTTCACAGGTTTCTGTTTCCCAGTTAATATCCGGGTAGTTAAAGTCCCCCATAACCAGGACCTCATTATGGGTTGCAGCTTCATCTATCTGCTTTAGAAGTAGACTTTCCATGCTTTCTGTTATATTTGGGGGTTTGTAACAGACCCCAATGAGAATTTTGTTACCATTTTTCCCTCCATGAATTTCAACCCATATGGACTCGACATCCTCATTCCCTTCGCTAATATCCTCCCTTAAAGTGGACTTTAGACAAGACTTTACATAGAGACAAACCCCTCCTCCTCTCCGATTTTTACGATCCTTTCTAAACAGACTGTAACCCTGTAAGTTAACTGCCCAGTCATAGCTTTCATCTAACCATGTCTCGGTTATTCCCACTATGTCAAAGTTACCTGTAGATATTTCTGCTTCTAGTTCTTCCATCTTGTTTGTCAGGCTTCTGGCGTTTGCGAGCATGCAGTTTAGAGGATTTTGTTTTGTTCCAATCTCCTCACTGTGGATTGTTTTAGAAATGTTCTTACCTCCCTTCTGAGTATGTTTTCCTGGGTCGTCTTTGTTCGAGTCTAATGTTTTTCTTCCCGTCCCCTCTTCTTCTAGTTTAACGCCCTCCTGATGAGTGTAGCGAGTCTTCTGGCGAATGTGTGTTTCCCAGGTTTGTTGAGGTGTAGTCCGTCTCTGGCGAGGAGTCCATCATACCAGTAATTCACACCGTGGTCCAGGAATCCAAATCCTTGTTGTCTGCACCATCGTCTTAGCCAGTTGTTTGCATCAAGGATCCTGTTCCATCTCCTGGTGCCATGCCCGTCTACTGGAAGGATAGAAGAAAAAACTACCTGTGCATCCAGTTCCTTTACTTTCTTCCCCAACTCTTCAAAGTCCTTGCAGATTGTCGGTAGGTCCTTCCTTGCCGTGTCATTGGTGCCAACATGTATCAGAAGAAATGGGTGGACGTCCTTGGAGCTGAAGAGCTTTGGTATCCTATCGGTCACATCCTTGATCATCGCACCTGGAAGGCAGCATACTTCTCTTGCAGTTATGTCCGGTCTGCAGATGGCTGCTTCGGTGCCTCTCAGTAGTGAGTCTCCCACCACCACCACTCTTCGTTGCTTCTTGGCTGTACTTTTTGCTGTCACTTGTTGCTGTGTGCCCTTTTCTTTTTTGCTTGCTGGTATTGCTTCATTCTTAGGTGTGCCATCTTCATCCTCTACAAAGATTTGATATCGGTTCTTCAGTTGTGTGGTTGGTGATTTCTCCATGGTCTTCTTGCTTCTTTTGGTCACATGCTTCCACTCATCTGCTTTTGGAGGTTCACTGACACTTTTTGCACCTTCTGTGACCAGTAGAGATGCTTCTGTTCTGTCTAGAAAGTCTTCATTCTCTTTGATGAGTTTCAAAGTTGCTATTCTTTCTTCCAGACCCCGCACCTTTTCTTCTAAAAGGGCCACTAGTCTACACTTCTGACAGGTGAAATTGGATTCTTCTTCTGGTCGATCTGTGAACATGTAGCACATGCTGCAGCTCACCATGTAGGTTGTCACATCTGCCATGTTGCTCCTAGATCCTGCTGACTTGCTGTGTGTTTTCCTTCTTGTGTAATCTACTCAGCCAAGCTCTCTTGCAATAATGTCCTACAGGCGCGCGGTTTGGTGATGCTTTCGAAGCAGCTGGTCCCGGCTGTACCCAACGATCTTCTAGCTTAGGGAGACTTCGCTTCTCCCAGAAGGCACCTGGAATATGCAAATTAGCCTCCTGAAGCTTGAATCCCTGGTTTGGTGATGCTTTCGAAGCAGCTGGTCCCGGCTGTACCCAACGATCTTCTAGCTTAGGGAGACTTCGCTTCTCCCAGAAGGCACCTGGAATATGCAAATTAGCCTCCTGAAGCTTGAATCCCTGGTTTGGTGATGCTTTCGAAGCAGCTGGTCCCGGCTGTACCCAACGATCTTCTAGCTTAGGGAGACTTCGCTTCTCCCAGAAGGCACCTGGAATATGCAAATTAGCCTCCTGAAGCTTGAATCCCTGGTTTGGTGATGCTTTCGAAGCAGCTGGTCCCGGCTGTACCCAACGATCTTCTAGCTTAGGGAGACTTCGCTTCTCCCAGAAGGCACCTGGAATATGCAAATTAGCCTCCTGAAGCTTGAATCCCTGGTTTGGTGATGCTTTCGAAGCAGCTGGTCCCGGCTGTACCCAACGATCTTCTAGCTTAGGGAGACTTCGCTTCTCCCAGAAGGCACCTGGAATATGCAAATTAGCCTCCTGAAGCTTGAATCCCTGGTTTGGTGATGCTTTCGAAGCAGCTGGTCCCGGCTGTACCCAACGATCTTCTAGCTTAGGGAGACTTCGCTTCTCCCAGAAGGCACCTGGAATATGCAAATTAGCCTCCTGAAGCTTGAATCCCTGGTTTGGTGATGCTTTCGAAGCAGCTGGTCCCGGCTGTACCCAACGATCTTCTAGCTTAGGGAGACTTCGCTTCTCCCAGAAGGCACCTGGAATATGCAAATTAGCCTCCTGAAGCTTGAATCCCTGGTTTGGTGATGCTTTCGAAGCAGCTGGTCCCGGCTGTACCCAACGATCTTCTAGCTTAGGGAGACTTCGCTTCTCCCAGAAGGCACCTGGAATATGCAAATTAGCCTCCTGAAGCTTGAATCCCTGGTTTGGTGATGCTTTCGAAGCAGCTGGTCCCGGCTGTACCCAACGATCTTCTAGCTTAGGGAGACTTCGCTTCTCCCAGAAGGCACCTGGAATATGCAAATTAGCCTCCTGAAGCTTGAATCCCTGGTTTGGTGATGCTTTCGAAGCAGCTGGTCCCGGCTGTACCCAACGATCTTCTAGCTTAGGGAGACTTCGCTTCTCCCAGAAGGCACCTGGAATATGCAAATTAGCCTCCTGAAGCTTGAATCCCTGGTTTGGTGATGCTTTCGAAGCAGCTGGTCCCGGCTGTACCCAACGATCTTCTAGCTTAGGGAGACTTCGCTTCTCCCAGAAGGCACCTGGAATATGCAAATTAGCCTCCTGAAGCTTGAATCCCTGGTTTGGTGATGCTTTCGAAGCAGCTGGTCCCGGCTGTACCCAACGATCTTCTAGCTTAGGGAGACTTCGCTTCTCCCAGAAGGCACCTGGAATATGCAAATTAGCCTCCTGAAGCTTGAATCCCTGGTTTGGTGATGCTTTCGAAGCAGCTGGTCCCGGCTGTACCCAACGATCTTCTAGCTTAGGGAGACTTCGCTTCTCCCAGAAGGCACCTGGAATATGCAAATTAGCCTCCTGAAGCTTGAATCCCTGGTTTGGTGATGCTTTCGAAGCAGCTGGTCCCGGCTGTACCCAACGATCTTCTAGCTTAGGGAGACTTCGCTTCTCTCAGAAGGCACCTGGAATATGCAAATTAGCCTCCTGAAGCTTGAATCCCTGGTTTGGTGATGCTTTCGAAGCAGCTGGTCCCGGCTGTACCCAACGATCTTCTAGCTTAGGGAGACTTCGCTTCTCCCAGAAGGCACCTGGAATATGCAAATTAGCCTCCTGAAGCTTGAATCCCTGGTTTGGTGATGCTTTCGAAGCAGCTGGTCCCGGCTGTACCCAACGATCTTCTAGCTTAGGGAGACTTCGCTTCTCCCAGAAGGCACCTGGAATATGCAAATTAGCCTCCTGAAGCTTGAATCCCTGGTTTGGTGATGCTTTCGAAGCAGCTGGTCCCGGCTGTACCCAACGATCTTCTAGCTTAGGGAGACTTCGCTTCTCCCAGAAGGCACCTGGAATATGCAAATTAGCCTCCTGAAGCTTGAATCCCTGGTTTGGTGATGCTTTCGAAGCAGCTGGTCCCGGCTGTACCCAACGATCTTCTAGCTTAGGGAGACTTCGCTTCTCCCAGAAGGCACCTGGAATATGCAAATTAGCCTCCTGAAGCTTGAATCCCTGGTTTGGTGATGCTTTCGAAGCAGCTGGTCCCGGCTGTACCCAACGATCTTCTAGCTTAGGGAGACTTCGCTTCTCCCAGAAGGCACCTGGAATATGCAAATTAGCCTCCTGAAGCTTGAATCCCTGGTTTGGTGATGCTTTCGAAGCAGCTGGTCCCGGCTGTACCCAACGATCTTCTAGCTTAGGGAGACTTCGCTTCTCCCAGAAGGCACCTGGAATATGCAAATTAGCCTCCTGAAGCTTGAATCCCTGGTTTGGTGATGCTTTCGAAGCAGCTGGTCCCGGCTGTACCCAACGATCTTCTAGCTTAGGGAGACCTCGCTTCTCCCAGAAGGCACCTGGAATATGCAAATTAGCCTCCTGAAGCTTGAATCCCTGGTTTGGTGATGCTTTCGAAGCAGCTGGTCCCGGCTGTACCCAACGATCTTCTAGCTTAGGGAGACTTCGCTTCTCCCAGAAGGCACCTGGAATATGCAAATTAGCCTCCTGAAGCTTGAATCCCTGGTTTGGTGATGCTTTCGAAGCAGCTGGTCCCGGCTGTACCCAACGATCTTCTAGCTTAGGGAGACTTCGCTTCTCCCAGAAGGCACCTGGAATATGCAAATTAGCCTCCTGAAGCTTGAATCCCTGGTTTGGTGATGCTTTCGAAGCAGCTGGTCCCGGCTGTACCCAACGATCTTCTAGCTTAGGGAGACTTCGCTTCTCCCAGAAGGCACCTGGAATATGCAAATTAGCCTCCTGAAGCTTGAATCCCTGGTTTGGTGATGCTTTCGAAGCAGCTGGTCCCGGCTGTACCCAACGATCTTCTAGCTTAGGGAGACTTTGCTTCTCCCAGAAGGCACCTGGAATATGCAAATTAGCCTCCTGAAGCTTGAATCCCTGGTTTGGTGATGCTTTCGAAGCAGCTGGTCCCGGCTGTACCCAACGATCTTCTAGCTTAGGGAGACTTCGCTTCTCCCAGAAGGCACCTGGAATATGCAAATTAGCCTCCTGAAGCTTGAATCCCTGGTTCAAGCTTAGTATACGCAAGTATGCCTTGCGTATCCTAAAAAGGGACCCCCGCATTATCAAAATGATGACCTATGATGATTACTGGTTGGCCTGCCTCCTGGATCCACGATATAAAGGAAAATTACAAAATACCATGCCACATGAGAACCTTGAGCAAATATTGGCTACCAAACAAGCAATTCTTGTAGATCGTTTGGTTCAGGCATTACCAGCACACATCGGCGGTGATGGTTCTCACACGAGCCGTAGGGGGCAACATGGCAGAGGTGTTAGAGGTGCACAAATCCGAAATGGCATTGGACAGAGGGGTTTTATGACCAGTTTGTGGAGTGATTTCACAATGACCGCTGACACGACAGGTACTACTGCATCGCTTCAAAGTGACAGGAGACAGCATTTGTCCAGTATGGTTATGAACTACTTTTCCTCTCTTATCGATGTTCTCCCTCATAGGTCATTCCCCTTTGATTACTGGGCATCTAAAATAGACACCTGGCCTGAATTGGCAGAATATGCATTACAGGAGCTCGCTTGCCCTGCTGCTAGTGTGCTACCAGAAAGAGTCTTCAGTGCTGCTGGTTCAATACTGACTGAAAAAAGGACTCGTCTGGCTACCCGAAATGTTGATGATCTAACCTTCATTAAAATGAACCAATGATGGATTTCTAATTATTTTGCCCCACCTTCCCCTGCTGACACGTAGCTTGCCTGAAAAATGTCTTGCTTTTGGCCTCCTCTTACTGATTGCTCCAATTCCTCCATTTGCAGCTGGTGAATGTCCACCATAGGCCCTTTTTATACCTCCCTAAATGGGCTGACTCCCCCCACAGGGCCGTGGTCACTACTTGGCGCAAGCACCCGTGCGAGTGCCTTTTGCCTGGACAGGTGGGTGTGCCCACTTTTGGGTAACGGCACAGGCACAAGGTCCCTAATAGTACAATGAAGTGTCTCTGACCGTGGTGGTGCACAACCAACGTCAGACACACCGTCGTAATATGAGGGGCCCTGTGCCAGTACCGCTGCCCATGAGAGAGTGTTCCCCCCCAGCTCGAACAGTGCTCTACCACTTGCAATACTTACCTCTCCCTGCTCCACCACTGTGTAGTCTGTGCTGTTAAATCCTTCAATGGCACTGCCTATACAAATTTGTTGAAATGATACATGATAGTTAAAATATACTGGGGCCCTGGCCTCCATTTAGACCAGTTAATACTTTGCGCCTACTACCACTGTCTGCTACTCAGCAGAGGAGCCCACCCCTGTACCTAGCTATGCCACCTGTTAATCCTGTTACCAATTTTGAACAGCATTTAGCCTACTTTATTATTTGGGCCTACTAACTGTGTCTGCCACTCATTACAGTTGTCCTCCACTGAACAAAGCAATGCCACCTGTTTAGTCCTGTTACCAATTTTGAACTGCATTTAGACTACTTTATTATTTGGGCCTATCAACTGTGTCTGCCACTCATTTCAGTTGTCCTCCAATGAACAAAGCAATGCCGCCTGTTTAGTCCTGTTACCAATTTTGAACTGCATTTAGCCTACTTTATTATTTGGGCCTACTAACTGTGTCTGCCACTCATTACAGTTGTCCTCCACTGAACAAAGCAATGCCACCTGTTTAGTCCTGTTACCAATTTTGAACTGCATTTAGACTACTTTATTATTTGGGCCTATCAACTGTGTCTGCCACTCATTACAGTTGTCCTCCACTGAACAAAGCAATGCCGCCTGTTTAGTCATGTTACAAATTTTGAACTGCATTTAGCCTACTTTATTATTTGGGCCTACTAACTGTGCCACTCATTACAGTTGTCCTCCACTGAACAAAGCAATGCCGCATGTTTAGTCCTGTTACCAATTTTGAACTGCATTTAGCCTACTTTATTATTTGGGCCTACTAACTGTGACTGCCACTCATTACAGTTGTCCTCCACTGAACAAAGCAATGCCGCATGTTTAGTCCTGTTACCAATTTTGAACTGCATTTAGCCTACTTTATTATTTGGGCCTACTAACTGTGTCTGCCACTCATTACAGTTGTCCTCCACTGAACAAAGCAATGCCACCTGTTTAGTCCTGTTACCAATTTTGAACTGCATTTAGACTACTTTATTATTTGGGCCTATCAACTGTGTCTGCCACTCATTACAGTTGTCCTCCACTAAACAAAGCAATGCCGCCTGTTTAGTCCTGTTACCAATTTTGAACTGCATTCAGCCTACCTTATTATTTGGGCCTACATCTGTGTTTCCTCCTCATCCTGTCCATTGCCCAGCCACTGCTAGATGAGTCTGCTGGTACATTGACCCAGACCACTACATTCCCCTTGCACTCTACACAGCCAGAATCTGACCCTGCTGAAAGTCAGGTTCCCCTTCCCGCATTCTATACCACCTTGCATGGGGACAAAGAGGAAGGTGCAGATGAAAGTGCTGGTTCCTTCATCAGGTGGGGGGGCATACTCGTTGGCGACGTCACTGGCACAGGGCCACTCATAGTACGCAAAAGTGTCTCTGCCAGTGGGAGGCGCCACCCGCCGTCAAACACACCGCAATAATATGAGGGGCCCTGTGCCAGTGCCAACGAGTGGGCCCCCCTGCTTGCTCAGGATCACAGCACTTGCAAAGTTGAAATAATTACCTCTCCCTGCTCCACCGTCGTGACGTATTCCGCATTTCCTGGGCCCACGAAAATCTTGAACCACCCCTACCCCCCCACAACTTTAGCCAAATGACCCCCAGTTTCCAATGTCTAACTATTATTATAAAGTAAATTAAGATTGACAAGCTTAAGTAATAAGAATTGATGTTTTGGGCATTAAAATGGGTACTGTAGGTGTTATCCTGTCCTCCACTCACTGCCTACTTTGATTCCCCATTGACTTGCATTGGGTTTCACGTTTCAGTCGGCCCCCGACTTTTCGCAATAATCGGCCTATTTCACCCGACCCGACTTTTGACAAAGTTGGGTTTCGCGAAACCCGACTCGATCCGAAAAAAGTAAGTCGCTCAACTCTACTGGGCACTCCTCTAAAAAATTATCTTCCCTTGAGCAATTTCTTCTAGCTCTTAAATATTGCCCGCTTGGAATACTTCTTTTTGGAGGTAGTGGGTGAATGCTATCCCAGTGGAGGAGACTATCTGTTGAAGTTTATTTTCCTCAAATTTTTGTTGGATATCTCTGTTCGGATCGATCCAGATAGTGAGATCCATAAAATTGATATAGCAACCATTAATATCGTAAATTTAAGGTTAATTTAAAGGTAAATTTGAGGCCAGGCTCATTGATGTTTAGAATGTGGACATGTGGAAAAAATCAAGAAAAAGTGATTTTGGTCCCTCACAAAAAATTAAAACGTCATCTATATAACGTGCCCAAAGTAATACGTAACTGGTGTAAAAAGATAAATCCTCGTTAAGCATAATCTTATCCTCCCATCAACCCAGGAATAGATTAGCATAAGATGGGACACAAACCGTCCCTATAGCAGTAACCCTGAGTTGGTGGAAGATATCCACATTAACCCCTTTACCCCGAAGCCTGTTTTCAACTTCCTGACCAGGCCATTTTTTTCAATTCTGACTACTGTCACTTTATGAGGTCATAACTCTGAAATGCTTCAACAGATACTGGTGATTCTGAGAATGTTTTCTCGTGACATATTGTACTTTATGATAGTGATAAAATTTCTTCAATTTGACTTGCGTTTATTTGTGAAAAAAATGGAAATTTGGCAAAAAATTTGAAAATTTTGCAATTTTTAAACTTTTAGTTTTCATGCCCTTAAATTAGAGAGTCATACCATGCAAAATAGTTAATAAATAACATTACCCACATGTCTGCTTTAGCACAATTTTGGAAATATATTTTTTTTGTTAGAAATTATAAGGGTTAAAATTTGACCAGCGATTTCTCATTTTTACAACAAAAATTTGCAAAACCATTTTTTTAGGGACCACCTCACACTTGAAGTGACTTTGAGGGGCCTATATTACAGAAAATGCCCACAAGTGACACCATTCTAAAAACTGCACCCCTCAAGGTACTCAAAACCACATTCAAAAAGTTTATTAACCCTTCAGGTGATTTACAGGAATTTTTGGAATGTTTAAAAAAAATTGAACATTTAACTTTTTTTCACCAAATTTTTACTTCAGATCCAATTTGTTTTATTTTACCAAGAGTAGCAGGAGAAATTGCACCACAAAAGTCATTGTACAATTTGTCCTGAGTACGCTGATACCCCATATGTGGGGGGGAACCACCGTTTGGGTGCATGGCAGAGCTCAGAAGGGAAGGAGCACTGTTTTGGAATGCAGACTATGATGGAATGGTCTGCGGGTGCCATGTTGCGCTTGCAGAGCCCCTGATATACCTAAACAGTAGAGACTCCCACAAGTGACCCCATATTGGAAACTATACCCCCCAAGGAACTTATCTAGATGTAATGTGAGAACTTTGAACCCCCAAGTGTCTCGCTAAAGTTTATAACGCAGAGCTGTGAAAATAAAAAATATATTTTTTCCATGAAAATGATATTTTAGCCCCCAAATTTTTATTTTCCCAAGGGTAACAGGAGAAATTGGACCCCAAGAGATGTTGTCCTATTTGTCCTGAGTACGCTGATACCCCATATGTTGGGGGGAACCACTGTTTAGGTGCACGGCAGAGCTCGGAAGGGAAGGAGCGCCGTTTGGAATGCAGACTTAGATGGATTGGTCTGTAGACATCACGTTGCAATTGCAGAGCCCCTGATGTACTTAAACAGTAGAAACCCCCCACAAGTGACACTATATTGGAAACTAGACCCCCCAAGGAACTTATCTAGATGTGTTGTGAGAACCTTGAACCCCCAAGTGTTTCACTACAGTTTATAACACAGAGCCATGAAAATAAAAAAATCCTTTTTTTTCCACAAAAATTATTTTTTAGCCCCCAGTTTTGTATTTTCTCAAGGGTAACAGGAGAAATTGGACCCCAAAAGTCGTTGTACAATTTGTCCTGAGTACGCTGATACCCCATATGTTGGGGTAAACCCCTGTTTGGGCACACGGGAGAGCTCGGAAGGGAAGGAGCACTGTTTTACTTTCTCAACAGAGAATTGTCTGGAATTGAGGTCGGATGCCATGTCGCGTTTAAAGAGTTTAACAAGAACTGACATACTGGATATACATAGAGAGTATATGGTCCTATAGAGACGGGACCAAAATGAGAGCGCAGCCGCGACTCCACAAAATATGCACAACCTACAAGCGAACAGGAGTATACTCTCATATATAAGTGTACGTAAAAAATGAAGCCCTGAGTCTAGAAGTAGTATCAAAAAATGTGAAACATTTTTATTAGACAAGGCTCATTGTGGATACAGGGGATGGTCCCCTGAGGAAGCCAACTTCGCGAAACGCGCGTTGGGGCCCTTCCTGCTGCCTGTTGAGGTTCCCCCTTCCCACATGGGTAAGTCACGGTGATGCTGGCTGCACGAGTGTGATTATATCTAGCATAGGGGCTGTAATAGTGGCTTATATGGGCTCCCTTTACACTTGTCCTTTAATGGTGGGATGCCATTTCTAGTCACTCTATGCCCACTCGTAGCACCAATATCTCTAGGGGTGTTCCTCCACAGGTAGTTGTTGTTTTTTGTTTTTTGTTTTTGTTTTTATGTGGTTTTTCCTTGTTTTCTCGTCATGTTTTTGTGTATTCAGGCTTTTTAGCCATTCCCTGTATCCACAATGAGCCTTGTCTAATAAAAATGTTTCACTTTTTTTGATACTACTTCTAGACTCAGGGCTTCATTTTTACGTACACTTATATATGAGAGTATACTCCTGTTCGCTTGTAGGTCGCGTTTAAAGAGTCCCTGATGTGCCTAAACAGTGGAAACCCCCCCAATTCTAAATCCAACCCTAACCCCAACGCACCCCTAAGCCTAATCCCAACCATAACCCTAACCACACCCCTAACTTAAACACACCCCTAACCCTAATCCCAACCCTAACCTTAACCCTGACCACACCCCTAACCCTGACACACACCTAACCCTTATCCCAACCCTAATCCCAACCGTAAACATAATCCAAACCCTAACTTTAGCCCCAACCCTAACCCTCACTTTAGCCCCAACCCTAAGCTTAACTTTAGCACCAAACCTAACTTTAGCCCCAACCCTAACCCTAATTTTAGCCCCAACCCTAACCCTAACTTTAGCCCCAACCCTAACCCTAATGGGAAAATTGATATAAATAATTTTTTTTAATTTTATTATTCTTCCCTAACTAAGGGGGTGATAAAGGGGGGTTTGAATTACTATTTATAGCAGGCTTTTATAGCGGGTTTTTGTTTGGCAGCTGTCACATGCTAAGAGACGCTTTTTATTGTAAAAAATAGTTTTTTGCATCATCACATTTTGAGAGCTATAATTTATTCATATTTTGGCCCTCAGAGTCATGTGAGGTCTTTTTTTTTGCGGGACGAGTTGACGTTTTATTGCTACCATTTTCGGGCTCATGACATTTTTTGATCGTTTTTTATTCCGTTTTTTGGAAGGCAGAATGAACAAAAACCAGCAATTCATGAATTTCTTTTAAAATTGATAAAGCAGCTTTATTCTTCGGGTTAGTACGATTACAGCGATACCTCAGTTATTTCTTTTTTTTATGTTTTGGTGCTTTTACACAATAAAAACTATTTTATAGAAAAAATAATTGTTTTTGCATCACTTTATTCTGAGAACTATAACTTTTTTATTTTTCAGCTGATCATGCTGTATGGCAGCTTTTTTTTTGCGGGACAAGATGACGTTTTCAGCGGTACCATGGTTTTTTATATCCGTCTTTTTGATCACATTTTATTGCACTTTTTGTTCAGCAGTATGATGATAAAGCATTGTTTTTTGCCTCATTTTTAATTTATTTTTTTTGCAGTGTTCACTGAAGGGGTTAACTAGTGGGATAGTTTTATAGAGCGGGTCGTTACGGACATGGCGCTACCAAATATGTATACTTTTATTGTTTTTTTTTTAATTTACATATATAAATGGATTTATTGGAAAATATTTATTTATTTATTTTTTTCTTTATTTGGGGTTTTTTATTTTTTTTTATACATTTTATTTTTATTTTTTACTTTATAACATTGTCCCAGGGTGGGACATCAGAGGGGTTAAATGCCCATGATCAGCGCTAGCGCCGATTGTGGGTATTGCTGCGGGGTGTCAGCTGTCACATACAGCTGACACCAGCACGTGATCATCGCGGTGCTCACTGTGAGACCGCGCGATCGTGCCGCCGTATTAGTACTGCGGTTTGCGGGAACTCAGTTCCCGTAGAGCAGTACTAGTACGGCTCATGTTGGGAAGGGGGTTAAACAAAAAATAATGTGTGTTCTAATACAAATCTCTAAACTATAAGGACAATTGTAATCACGGCGATGGGAACCTTGTGATTTAAGAAAAAATTAAATGGCCTCTAAGCCAAGATCGGGTTTCATGCTACCGTACAGCATCTCTACATCTAAAGCTATAAGTGTATCTTTGGAAACCGATACATTTTTAATTTACACACTGAATCTTTAGCATCTTTTAGTGTATGAACAAAAGGTTGAATGATTTTGTCAACTTACATGCTTGCTCTCTCAGTTAGACATTCATTACCAGAGATTATTGTATGTTTCTTGTAAAGTTCCGTCAAGTTCTGGATCTCCTGCATTCCCCCAGGTGTGACCCAGTCGCACCCTTCCTGACTGACTGACCTCTAGGTAGAGTATACTGCACATCACAGCCCAGTATCCAAAGCGCACTTGTGGCTAATGAAAGCAGATGAGAGAGGGAAAGTGCACGCTGGATACTGGGCTGTGATGTGCAGTTAAACTCTGCCCACAGCCCAGTCAATCAGGAGGGCTCATGTCCATTGGAATGCAGGAGATCTGGAGCTTGATTTGAGCGGACGTCAGTGGCGGCTGCACCGAAGTCACATGATGCCAAGTGAGCTGTTAGCGATAGTGCCGCTCAAAAGCACAGATGTCAACAAGAGGTGTTTGCAAAATACTACTTTACAAGGTTTAATTGGGTGGGGTAATTATAGAATGTAGTGGGCTACATCTTTAATTCTTATTACTGGCAGTGAAAAAACTTGAAGATGTGAAATGAGGGTAAGTTCCTGAACTTCAGTCTATCATGGCATGTGATTAAAGGGATTATCCAGGACTAAGATATGATGACCTATCCTTTGGACATGTTATTCATATTATATCAGTAGTTGGCCAACACCTGGAACCCCTCCGACCAGCTGTTACCAGACTGTGGTAAGACTGTTAGCAAAAGTACACCATGCTTGGTTCTGGAGATCCACAGCACCATGCATTTTATATTGACCGTTCTTGCATGCTGCAGCTCATTGACTATTGAAGTGATTGTAAAGGTAGGTCATCAATGTCAAAAACCCCCTTGCACAGTGGATCGCGGTCAGCTCTCTCTCCAGAGTCCCTCTCAGTGGCTTATCTCAAGAAGAACAAAGGGATCATCTGGGGACATATCCAATCCAATACTCCTTTCCCCAATATCATCTATTTCGGGAAAGTTGGAAAGCCACCTTAGGCTTCTTTTACACATACCGTGTTTTTTGCGGCCCATTATTGCGGGTCTTTTTTGCATGCCGTATCGCCGCAATTTTGAAGGTTTGCCGCAATAACGTACTGCAAAAAACTTGCAGATCGCCGTTTTCCAGGGTCCTAATACTAGAGCAAAAGTATTGAGAAAAAGAAAAAACGGCAATCTGCAAAACCAGAAGTGACGGCGCACCACAAAAACAACCTTCGGTTGTTTTTGCAGCCCCATTGTTTTACAATAGGGGCCGTGTCTATAAGCCGTGAAATATATCGAGCAAGCTTGATATTTTTCCATGGCCTTACGGCACACTGCGCTCCTACAAATTTTTTGCAGCCCCATAGAAATGCATTGGGGCTGCAAAAACGGGCCGAAAAAACTCGGCAAGTGTAAAACCAGTCTTACAGATTAGATTGTTGGCCAATCCTGCTGATCTTTGGAATTTGGGGGACGTTAGTATTCAACAACCTGTAAATTGGTTCACCATAAATCAATATAATATCCCATTCTAGCTGATACACTGTGATTTTAAAGAACTCCAAACAGAATCTTTGTACCATTAATTACCCCCCAGGTCTTGCAAGCTAAATGTAAAATAGCATGATAATTATCTGGAGTTTTACTTTAAATAACTTGAAATGTGTTTGGAAATCTGTTTTTCTTTTATTGGGATGTATGGCATCACCAGATACATAAATCACTGTATGCATTTGATGACATGGTTATCTGTTTAGTGTAATTATTATTATTATTATACATTTTTATAGCGCCATTTATTCCATGGCGCTTTACATGTGAATACGGGGCAAATATAGACAAATACATTAAACAAGAGTAAAAAACAAGGCACACAGGTACATAAGGAGGGAGGACCCTGCCCGCGAGGGCTCACCGTCTGCAGGGGATGGGTGATGAAACACTAGGAGAGGGTAGAGCAGGTTGTGCGGAGGTTCAGTAGGTTGAGGATCACTGCAGGCTTGTCGGAATCAATTCTTTTTCTCATGTAAATTTTTTGCAAATCAGCATAGTATTGATATTCACAATAATAAGTGTCTTTATTAGCAGAAAAACATGAACGTTTTAATAATGCAAGAATGCAATTATGGGCACAGGAAATATTCTATAATTATGAATAATTCCTGAATCGCTGTGCTTTGCTGCTAAGTATTGTTAATCACATTATTGTTTTTTTTAATTATAAAGCAGCAAACAAAACACTCATCACAATATATAAGAGTATTAGCGGAGGAATAAAAGGGAAATTAATGTGCAGACAAATTTGAAAGGCATATAATACATGGGAAAAATATCAATGTCTGTAAATATTTTATGTGGTATGTAAAATGATAGGGTATGCTGAGGCAGTAACTTCAACTAAAATATATATACTGTATTTAGATATATATATATATATATATATATATATATATATATATACAGTGGGGCAAAAAAGTATTTAGTCAGTCAGCAATAGTGCAAGTTCCACCACTTAAAAAGATGAGAGGCGTCTGTAATTTAGATCATAGGTAGACCTCAACTATGGGAGACAAACTGAGAAAAAAAAATCCAGAAAATCACATTGTCTATTTTTTTTAACATTTTATTTGCATATTATGGTGGAAAATAAGTATTTGGTCAGAAACAAAATTTCATCTCAATACTTTGTAATATATCCTTTGTTGGCAATGACAGAGGTCAAACATTTTCTGTAAGTCTTCACAAGGTTGCCACACACTGTTGTTGGTATGTTGGCCCATTCCTCCATGCAGATCTCTTCTAGAGCAGTGATGTTTTTGGCTTTTTGCTTGGCAACACAGACTTTCAACTCCCTCCAAAGGTTTTCTATAGGGTTGAGATCTGGAGACTGGCTAGGCCACTCCAGGACCTTGAAATGCTTCTTACGAAGCCACTCCTTCGTTGCCCTGGCGGTGTGCTTTGGATCATTGTCATGTTGAAAGACCCAGCCACGTTTCATCTTCAATGCCCTTGCTGATGGAAGGAGGTTTGCACTCAAAATCTCACGATACATGGCCCCATTCATTCTTTCATGTACCCGGATCAGTCGTCCTGGCCCCTTTGCAGAGAAACAGCCCCAAAGCATGATGTTTCCACCACCATGCTTTACAGTAGGTATGGTGTTTGATGGATGCAACTCAGTATTCTTTTTCCTCCAAACACGACAAGTTGTGTTTCTACCAAACAGTTCCAGTTTGGTTTCATCAGACCATAGGACATTCTCCCAAAACTCCTCTGGATCATCCAAATGCTCTCTAGCAAACTTCAGACGTGCCCGGACATGTACTGGCTTAAGCAGTGGGACACGTCTGGCACTGCAGGATCTGAGTCCATGGTGGCGTAGTGTGTTACTGGTGGTAGGCCTTATTACATTGGTCCCAGCTCTCTGCAGTTCATTCACTAGGTCCCCCCGCTTGGTTCTGGGATTTTTGCTCACCGTTCTTGTGATCATTCTGACCCCACGGGGTGGGATTTTGCGTGGAGCCCCAGATCGAGGGAGATTATCAGTGGTCTTGTATGTCTTCCATTTTCTAATTATTGCTCCCACTGTTGATTTCTTCACTCCAAGCTGGTTGGCTATTGCAGATTCAGTCTTCCCAGCCTGGTGCAGGGCTACAATTTTGTTTCTGGTGTCCTTTGACAGCTCTTTGGTCTTCACCATAGTGGAGTTTGGAGTCAGACTGTTTGAGGGTGTGCACAGGTGTCTTTTTATACTGATAACAATTTTAAACAGGTGCCATTACTACAGGTAATGAGTGGAGGAAAGAGGAGACTCTTAAAGAAGAAGTTACAGGTCTGTGAGAGCCAGAAATCTTGATTGTTTGTTTCTGACCAAATACTTATTTTCCACCATAATATGCAAATAAAATGTTAAAAAAACAGACAATGTGATTTTCTGGATTTTTTTTTTCTCAGTTTGTCTCCCATAGTTGAGGTCTACCTATGATGTAAATTACAGACGCCTCTCATCTTTTTAAGTGGTGGAACTTGCACTATTGCTGACTGACTAAAAACTTTTTTGCCCCACTGTATATATATATATATATATATATGCACTGCTCAAAAAAATAAAGGGAACACTTAAACAACAGAATATAACTACAAGTAAATCAAACTTCTGTGAAATCAAACTGTCCACTTAGGAAGCAACACTGTTTGACAATCAATTTCACATGCTGTTGTGCAAATGGAATAGACAACAGATGGAAACTATTGGCAATTATCAAGACTCACTCAATAAAGGAGTGGTTCTGCAGGTGGGGACCACAGACCACATCTCAGTACCAATGCTTCCTAGCTGATGTTTTGGTCACTTTTGAATGTTGGTTGTGCTTTCACACTTGTGGTAGCATGAGACGGACTCTACAACTCACACAAGTAGCTCAGGTAGTGCTACTTATCCAGGATGGCACATCAATGCGAGCTGTGGCAAGAAGGTTTGCTGTGTCTGTCTGCGTAGTGTCCAGAGGCTGTAGGAACAACCAGGAGACAGGCCAGTACACCAGGAGACATGGAGGGGGCTGTAGGAGGGCAACAACTTAGCAGCAGGACCACTACCTCTGCCTTTGTACAAGGAGGAACAGGAGGAGCACTGCCAGGGTCTGCAAAATGACCTCCAGCAGGTCACAAATGTGCATGTGTCTGCACAAATGGTTAAAAACCAACTCTATGAGGATGGTCTGAGTGCCCGATGTCCACAGATGGGGGTTGTGCTCACAGCCCAACACTGTGCAGGACGTTTTGCATTTGCCACAGAACACCAGGATTGGCAAATTCACCACTGGTGCCCTGTGCTCTTCACAAATGAAAGCAGGTTCACACTGAGCACATGTCACAGACGTGACAGTCTTGAGACGCCATGGAGAGTGATCTGCTGCCTGCAACATTCTTCAGCATGACTAGTTTGGCAGTGGGTCAGTAATGCATTGGGGTGGCATTTCTTTGGAGGGCCACACAGCCATCCGTGCGCTAACCATAGGTATCCTGACTGCCATTAGGTACCGGTATGAGATCCTCAGACCAATTGTGAGACCATATACTGTTGCAGTTGGCCCTGGGTTCCTTCTGATGCATGACAATGCTAGACCTCATGTGGCTGAAGTATGTCAGCAATTCCTGTATGATGAAGGCATTGATGCTATGGACTGGCCTGCCCGTTCCCCAAACCTGAATCCAATCAAGCACATCTGGGAGACCATATCACATTCCATCCACCAATGCACGTTGCACCACAGACTGGCCAAGAGTTCACTGATGTTTTAAACCAGGTCTTGAAGGAGATCCCTCAAGAGACATCCGCCGTCTCTTCAGGAGCATGCCCAGGTGTTGTAGGGAGGTTATACAGGCACGTGGAGGCCACACACACACTACTGAGCATAATTTCCTTGTCTTGAGGCATTTCTACTGAAGTTGGGTCAGTCTGTAATTTGATTTTCCACTTTGATTTTGAGTATCATTACAAATCCAGACCTCCATGGGATATTAATATTGATTTACATTGATCCTTTTTATGTTTTATTATTCTCAAGGCATTACACTATGCAATGAATAAAGAATTCCAACTGGAATATTTCATTCAGTGACATCTAGAATGTGGTGTATATATATATATATATATATATATATATATACAGTGGGGCAAAAAAGTATTTAGTCAGTCAGCAATAGTGCAAGTTCCACCACTTAAAAAGATGAGAGGCGTCTGTAATTTACATCATAGGTAGACCTCAACTATGGGAGACAAACTGAGAAAAAAAAATCCAGAAAATCACATTGTCTCTTTTTTTAACATTTTATTTGCATATTATGGTGGAAAATAAGTATTTGGTCAGAAACAAAATTTCATCTCAATACTTTGTAATATATCCTTTGTTGGCAATGACAGAGGTCAAACGTTTTCTGTTAGTCTTCACAAGGTTGCCACACACTGTTGTTGGTATGTTGGCCCATTCCTCCATGCAGATCTCCTCTAGAGCAGTGATGTTTTTGGCTTTTCGCTTGGCAACACGGACTTTCAACTCCCTCCAAAGGTTTTCTATAGGGTTGAGATCTGGAGACTGGCTAGGCCACTCCAGGACCTTGAAATGCTTCTTACGAAGCCACTCCTTCGTTGCCCTGGCGGTGTGCTTTGGATCATTGTCATGTTGAAAGACCCAGCCACGTTTCATCTTCAATGCCCTTGCTGATGGAAGGAGGTTTGCACTCAAAATCTCACGATACATGGCCCCATTCATTCTTTCATGTACCCGGATCAGTCGTCCTGGCCCCTTTGCAGAGAAACAGCCCCAAAGCATGATGTTTCCACCACCATGCTTTACAGTAGGTATGGTGTTTGTTGGATGCAACTCAGTATTCTTTTCCCTCCAAACACAACAAGTTGTGTTTCTACCAAACAGTTCCAGTTTGGTTTCATCAGACCATAGGACATTCTCCCAAAACTCCTTTGGATCATCCAAATACTCTCTAGCAAACTTCAGACGGACCCAGACATGTACTGGCTTAAGCAGTGGGACACGTCTGGCACTGCAGGATCTGAGTCCATGGTGGCGTAGTGTGTTACTTATGGTAGGCCTTGTTACATTGGTCCCAGCTCTCTGCAGTTCATTCACTAGGTCCCCCCGCGTGGTTATGGGATTTTTGCTCACCGTTCTTGTGATCATTCTGACCCCACGGGGTGGGATTTTGCGTGGAGCCCCAGATCGAGGGAGATTATCAGTGGTCTTGTATGTCTTCCATTTTCTAATTATTGCTCCCACTGTTGATTTTTTCACTCCAAGCTGGTTGGCTATTGCAGATTCAGTCTTCCCAGCCTGGTGCAGGGCTACAATTTTGTTTCTGGTGTCCTTTGACAGCTCTTTGGTCTTCACCATAGTGGAGTTTGGAGTCAGACTGTTTGAGGGTGTGCACAGGTGTCTTTTTATACTGATAACAAGTTTAAACAGGTGCCATTACTACAGGTAATGAGTGGAGGAAAGAGGAGACTCTTAAAGAAGAAGTTACAGGTCTGTGAGAGCCAGAAATCTTGATTGTTTGTTTCTGACCAAATACTTATTTTCCACCATAATATGCAAATAAATTGTTAAAAAAACCGACAATGTGATTTTCTGGATTTTTTTTTCTCAGTTTGTCTCCCATAGTTGAGGTCTACCTATGATGTAAATTACAGACGCCTCTCATCTTTTTAAGTGGTGGAACTTGCACTATTGCTGACTGACTAAATACTTTTTTGCCCCACTGTATATAGATAGATAGATAGATAGATAGATAGATAGATAGATAGATAGATAGATAGATAGAGTACAGACCAAAAGTTTGGACACACCTTCTCATTTAAAGATTTTTCTGTATTTTCATGACTATGAAAATTGTAAATTCACACTGAAGGCATCAAAACTATGAATTAACACATGTGGAATTACATACTTACAAAAAAGTGTGAAACAACTGAAAATATGTCTTATAGTCTAGGTTCTTCAAATTATCCACCTTTTGCTTTGATGACTGCTTTGCACACTCTTGGCATTCTCTTGATGAGCTTCATGAGGTAGTCACCGGAAATGGTCTTCACTTCACATGTTAATAAGTGGGATTTCTTGCCTTATAAATGGGGTTGAGACCATAAGTTGTGTTGAGCAGAAGTCTGGTGGATACACTGAATAGACTCTTAGAATTTGTATTATGGCAAGAAAAGAGCAGCTAAGTAAAGAAAAAAGAGTGGCCATCATTACTTTAATGAAGGTCAGTCAGTCCGAAAAATTTGGAAAGCTTTGAAAGTGTCCCCAAGTGCAGTTGCAAAAACCATCAAGCGCTACAAAGAAACTGGCTCACATGAGGACCGCCCCAGGAAAGGAAGACCAAGAGTCACCTCTGCTTCTGAGGATAAGCTTACCCGAGTCACCAGCCTCAGAAATCGCAGGTTAACAGCAGCTCAGGTTAGCGACCAGGTCAATGCCACACAGAGTTCTAGCAGCAGACACATCTCTACAACAACGGTTAAGAGCAGACTTTGTGCAGCAGGCCTTCATGGTAAAATAGCTGCTAGAAAACCACTGCTGAGGACAGGCAACAAGCAGAAGAGACTTGTTTGGGTTAAAGAACACAAGGAATGGACATTAGACCAGTGGAAATCTGTGCTTTCGTCTGATGAGTCCAAATTTGAGATCTTTGGTTCCAACCACTGTGTCTTTCTGCGATGCAGAAAAGGTGAACGGATGGACTCTACATGCCTGGTTTCCACCGTTAAGCATGTAGGAGGAGGTGTGATGGTGTGGGTGTGCTTTGCTGGTGACACTGTTGGGGATTTATTCAAAATTGAAGGCATAATGAACCAGCATGGCTACCACAGCATCTTGCAGCGGCATGCTATTCCATCCGGTTTGCGTTTAGTTGGACCATCATTTATTTTTCAACAGGACAATGACCCCAAACACACCTCCAGGCTGTGTAAGGGCTATTTGAACAAGAAGGAGAGTGATGGGGTGCTACGCCAGATGACCTGGCCTCCACAGTCACCAGACCTGAACCCAATCGAGATGGTTTGGGGTGAGCTGGACCGCAGAGTGAAGGCAAAAGGGCCAACAGGTGCTAAGCATCTCTGGGAACTCCTTCAAGATTGTTGGAAGACCATTCCCGGTGACTACCTTTTCAAGCTCATCAAGAGAATTCCAAGAGTGTGCAAAGCAGTCATCAAAGCAAAAGGTGGCTACTTTGAAGAACCTAGAATATAAGACATATATTCAGCTGTTTCACACTTTTTTGTTAAGTATATAATTCCACATGTGTTAATTCATAGTTCTGATGCCTTCAATGTGAATGTACAATTTTCTTAGTCATGAAAATACAGAAAAATCTTTAAATGAGATAAATGAATATATATATATATATATATATATATATATATATATATATATATATATATATCAACTTTATGCCCTTTTCAGTGAAGCAGGTGGTCCTTTCTTTATGACTATTGAAAAAGCCTGGGATAGGCTGAAACGTCTAATTGGATTTGTGCATTGAAATAAAAAAGCAATTATTTAACACATGAGTGCTGGGACCTGCTGTCAATCATTTATTGACAGAAAAAAAACACAAGATGATATATAAATCTCCCCTGCTTTGCCTGCTCTATAGCATCCTGCCTGCAGATTGGACTGTACTTTACTTGTAACAGATTTCCTGTAATGCTATTTGCCAGAAGACTAGAGGAGAATATCTTCAGTAAAATAACAGTGCGCAATAAAAAAAAGTGCAGAAAATAATTTATTATACTGTTTAAGATAAGTATGTGCTTTCTATACATTATTTTTATTATTTTAATTTTTAATTAGAAAATACCAATTAATAGGGTCTCTGACTCATCTTACAAATTGTCACAACCATGAAATATATTTATTAGGGATCAGTAAACTCTTTAAACATTCATACATTACATTTTCAACAATTTTATTAAGATTTATTTTTGACAGAGGTAGAAATAATTTTTTCTATAATTTCGGCAAACCAGTCAAGATCAAGGGGTTTGGACGACTAATATGTCTAATATGTACATGTGAATGGCTGTCCCAGGACAGATGATGTCTTGGGAAATAAAGATGCAGCATGTCACATTTCATACCGCCAATTTTTTTAGGCTACTTTCACACATCAGGCTTTTTGTTTCAGGCACAACCCGGCAATTTTTTAAAAAAATGGATCCGTTTTTTTTATGCCGTATCCGTTTTTTTTCCCATAGAGTTGTATGAACGCCAGATTGTGCCTGATGGCCACACGTTTCGTCCGTTTTTTTGCCGGATCCTTCCAAATAGTCATTTCTGGCGGACGGACAAAACGTCTACTGCAACGTATTTTTGTCCGGCGGAAAAACCGCATAGTGACGGAATCGGCCAAAAACAGATGAAACGGAGGTGTGAAAGAAGAATCCGGATAAGGTTTTCACAGTATTTTCCATGCAAATCATGGAGATTTTCTGTTCTTGTCTCTCTCTCTCTCTCTCTCTCTCTCTCTCTCACAACCAGGAAGACAAAAAATACATGCGCTTTAAGGAAGACCGGATCCAGCTAAAAAACGGATCCAGCGTGTCAGTTTTTTGCAAGAAAAGTTGGATCCGTTTTTTACAACATTAGCCGGATTTAGCCTGACACAAAAAGCCTGATGTGTGAAAGTAGCCTTATTCTCTTTGAGATAAGCCGTCACCAGAGATGTCTGACAGAAGATTTCTCGTAGACAACACAGTAGCTTTTTGTTCAGTATTTACGTCAGTATTTATAAGCCAAAATCAAGAGTCAAACAATCAGAAGAAAAATATAATAGCAACACGTCACAATTTCTGTGTTTTTCACCCACTCTTGGTTTTGGTTTACGAATATTGGTAACATTGTAAGTCTCTGACTGGAGTAAGGTTTATGAGAAGTGGCACTTTGTTTTTCAGATGCGCTTGAATCATTAAGGCTGGGTTCACACTGCGTTCAGTGACTCCATTAAACGGACTACGTTACACCACGGCATAACGCGGTGTAATGCAGTCCGTTAACGCCGCCATTGAATGCAATGTCAGACGCATTGCTAGCGCACGCCCACAATGGGTGTGCGCTAGCGATGTGCAGTCATTGAGTGACGGACCCGAGATGCAGGCTGCAGCGTTTCCGGGTCCGTCACTGCTAGCGCAGATGGAGCTAGCAGATGCTCCATCTGCGCTAACGCTGTGCCAAAGTCAGCACTTGCGTTAGTGCAGTCCGTTTAACGTATGCATTGAACGGACTGCACTAACACAATGTGAACAAGGCATAAGAGGCATGCACCTCTTAGTGAATCAGATTCTGATGACGCCAGAAATCCCCCCAGTCTAGACTGGCATGAGCAGGGCTGGTCTTGATGAATGGTGGCTAACATGTTCAAGCACTATCAGTAAATGTTCTGCCTATTATATACCACCCCCCTGATAGATGCCATTGTCACAAGAAAATCAATGTTATTCATGTGGTTTTAAAGTTATGGCTCATCAGTGTATGCTTTCAGTAGTTTAAGAAAGTTAACAAATCAACTAAAAAATAAGACAAGAATTGGAGACACATTATCTGTGCCCAGTGACAGAAACCAGTTTCTCTATTCCGAAGAGATCTCACGTTTTGAGCGGATAATCAAATCTAAAGAGAAATAGAAAGCACAGAAATCAGCTTCTCAGACAGACAGCAACTAGACAATAATCACCGGTTGTCATCTACAATCTCTTGATATGTTCTCTGGAAAATAACCAAGGCAATGTAACCTATAATATAGTATGTAAGAACACAATTTATGAGAATAATCCTAGCTGACCTCTACTTTCCCAGACTGTATTTTACTGTCATACGTTGCCTCACTATAAAAAAAACCCTTCAGATATAGCAACATATTAATTGCCGTAATCTGTGAGCATTTGTCAATGGAAATGAATTCCAACAAAAGGTGTCCATTTGAAATGCTATATCCACTTAACCCAAACCTTTTTCTCATCTTTACCAGTTACATATGGTGTGATGTATTTTTCAGAAAATTCTAAATCACACCGCCTTGACATTTTTGAAGTATGGAAGGCAATTGGAGAACCATGCAGAAAAACACAAACATGAAGCAAGACAACAACGCTAACCACTGAATGTAACGTGCATAAAGAAATAAAGACCGGCACTATTCGAACGCCATACCTCTTGCTGTGATAACATACAGTTTGCTTGCAGCTGGCCCACTTCATGTCGAATAGGTGCTCAACCAAGAGGAAGCGTGACTGTAGTTTGCTGGCAAAGACGAGGAAGGTGGCACTGCGATGCGCAAAAGGTTCTTAACTGGACTTCATTCTGTTCACACATTAAAACATGGAGTCGGGGGAAGCAGGGTTCCTGCAGGAAAACAGACGTTTCATGGCTGAATGGCGCTTTAACGGGTCCAGGTACCTAATAGCCACTATGCTGGGTATAAGAGTAATGAATCTGTAAAAACGTAATAAGGAGTTTATCAGATATTTTAGTCCCATTCCCCAATACCAATGTAACTTTCCTAAATTAAATAGAGCCACTCAATTTTCTACATAACTTGCATCTATAATTCCTGGGACAGTTCCAAATCGGGTATGATTTTTTGCAAAAGATTATGACAATCCATGTAAATTTGGACTATTGGCATGTGTGCCATGCTCCAAAAACATTCTTACAGGGTTTCCTGATCTCATGTCTGCCACCTCCTTTCATTCCCGCTGCTTCAGCACAAAGTAAGAAGCTGCCTCCTCTAGATGACCTAGGTACAAGTCTAACACTGCTCAGACCTACAAGCCTCCAATCCAGCATCTCATGAGTTAAATAGGCACTGTCATTGAAAGGTGTCAAACCTCTTCCTCATCTGTCAGTATCACTACTCTCAGCCCACTAGTGAGCACAAGACTCTTCCTGAGCCTAGCCAATACCTCCATCAACCATAAAACTCATATGTCTTCATCCAATCACTTCAAATATACAGGGCACCATGGTTCTTCTGGCAGACAAGAAAAACAAAACACATATAAAGTGCAACAAAACATATATACCACTAGATGGTGGCCCGATTCTAATGCATCGGGTATTCTAGAATATGCATGTCCACGTAGTATATTGTACAGCCCACGTAGTATATTGCCCAACCACGTAGTAAATTGCCCAGTCATGTGGTAAATTGCCCAGCCACATAAAATATTGCCCAGCCACGTAGTATATTGCCCAGTCACGTAGTATATTGCCCAGCCACGCAGTATATTGCCCAGTGACGTAGTATATTGCCCAACCACGTAGTATATTGCCCAGCCACGTAGTATATTGCGTAGTATACTGCCCAGTCACGTAGTATATTGCCCAACCATGTAGTAAATTGCCCAGCCACGTAGTATATTGCCCAGCCACATAGTATATTGCCCAGCCACATAGTATATTGCCCAGCCACATAGTATATTGCCCAGTCACGTAGTATGCAGCACAGAGCCACGTAGTATACTGCCCAGTCACGTAGTATATTGGCCAGTCATGTAGTATATTGGCCAGTCACGTAGTATGCACCATATCCCTGCTAAAAAAAGAATTAAAATAAAAAATAGTTACATACTCACCTTCCGGAGCCCCCGGATCGAAGGGGCCGGTTACCGATGCTCCTCGCGTGCTCCGGTCTGAAGAGTGCATTGCGGTCTCGCGAGATGATGACGTAGCGGTCTCGTGAGACCGCACGTCATCATCTCGCGAGTCCGCAATGCATGGAGCGGGGCGTCGCGAGGAGAATTGGTAACCGGCCGCTTCAATCCGGGGGCCAACGGAGGGTGAGTATGTAACTATTTTTTATTTTTTTATTATTTTTAGCATTAGATCTTTTTACTATTCATGCTGCATAGGCAGCATGAATAGTAAAAAGTTGTTCACACAGGGTTAATAGCAGCGTTAACCGAGTGCGTTACACCGCGGTCAACGCTGCCATTAACCCTGTGTGAGCGCTGACTGACTGGAGGGGAGTACGGAGCGGGCACTGACTGCGGGGAGGAAGGAGCGGCCATTTTTCCGCCGGACTGTGGCTGTCGCTGATTGGTCGCGGCAGCCATGACAGGCAGCTGGCGAGACCAATCAGCGACTTGAATTCTATGACAGGACAGAGGCCGCGACCAATGAATATCCGTGACAGACAGACAGACAGACGGAAGTGACCCTTAGACAACTATATAGTAGATAATCAAAAAGATCTTAGTGATTTTGTAACTTACGTCTGTAAAAGGTTTGTACTAAGTATGAAACTAATCCCCAAGATGCGGCAATTTCATAGGGACTGAATGTAGTAGAGGTGCATATGCTTGGCCTCAACACTATTCATTAGGTGGATCAAGATCAATGTAGTCACAATAGTTCAAACCCATTGATCAAGAAGGACTTTCAATCTAATAGATGAAATTCCCTACTTTGTACAAATCCTTTAACCCCTAAACGCCCAGGGGAATTTCAGTTTTTGAATTTCTGTTGTTTTCTCCCCTTTTCCTAGAGCCATAACTTTTTTATTTTTTGGTCAATATGGACATGTGAGGGCTTGATTTTTGCGGGACAAATTGTACTATTGAAATGTACCATTGGTTTTAACATATCATGTATTGCAAAGGGGAAAAAATTCCAAGTGTGGTGAAAGTGCAAAAAAAAATGCAATTCCACAGTTAATTTTTATTTTTATTTTTTATCATGTTCACTAAATATTAAAACATACTTGTCATTATGATACTCCGGGTCATTATGAGTTCACAGAGACTAAACATGTATAGGTTCTTTCTTATTTAAGTGGTGAAAAAAGTTCCAATGAAAAAAAATGGCGCCATTTTCGGAGACCTGTAGCATCTCCATTTTTTGTGATCTGGGGCTGGGTGAGGGCTTATTTTTTGTACACCAAGCTGTCATTTTTACTGATACCATTTTGGTGTAGATACAATTTTTTAATCGTCCATTATTGTTGGCGTTTTTACGCGATTTAGCAATTGAGTAAATTCTTCATTTAAATTGATAGATCGGTCGACTCTGAAATCGGTGATACCAAATATGTGTATATTGATTTTTTTGCTTATTGTTTTATTTTGAATGGGGCGAAAGGAGGGTGACTTGAACTTTTATTTTTTTAATTTTTATATATTTTTAAAAACATTGTTTTTTACTTTTTTTCATGCTTGAATAGTCTCCATGGGAGACTAGAAACTGCAGTACTTCGATCGCCTCTGCTACACACAGGCGCTGATCAGATCACCTGTGTGTAGGAGAAATGCTCACTTGCTATGAGCGCCAACCATGGGGTGGTGCTCATAGCAATCCAACAATAACAACCATAGAGGTCAGCTTCAGACCTCTGGTTGTCATGCTGACCCATCGGTGACTAACGATCATGTGACGGGGTCACCGATGGGGGGGTTTAGCGACGCACTTCAGGTAAATAGAGATGAGCGAATTTGATTGGGTCAGGACTTATTCGGCAAGCTATAGCACTTACCGAATAAGCTGCAGAGGGAACATGGCTTTCTGGATCACCCCGGCTGATCAGCTGTTCAGCTCCGCGAGCTGCATGTGTCGCGGCTGTGTGACAGTCATGACACATGCATGGAGAGCCTGTTTGTTGGGTTCTCCATGCATGTGTCGTGACTGTCACACAGCCACGAGATGGGTACTATTCTGGAATCTGAACTTTTTCTAACTGTTCGGCCAAACCCGCCGGACCTGAACACCCAGGGGTCTGCCCATCTCTTATCATGATTTCTGGAGATGGACTTTTAACCTTGAGTTTATTGATATTTTTCAACAATTTTGGTTTTCAATTCCTCAGACAGTTGTCTTCTCATCTTTCTGTTCTCCATACTTAGTGTTGCATACACAGGCACACAATGCAAAGATTGAGTCAACTTCTCCCCTTTTAATCTTGTTTCAGGTGTGATTTTCATATTGCCCACACCTGTTACTTGCTACAGGTGAGTTTAAATAAGCATCACATGTTTGAAACAAAGATGTTTACCAACAATTTTGGCAAGGTGCCTACAATTTTGTCCAGCCCATTTTGGGGTTTTTGTATGAAATTATGCCAAATTTGCTTTTTTCAGTTTTTTGTGGTGTTCCAATTCATGCAAAGAAAATAAACGTACAAAACGTGTAATTGCAACAATTTTCTAGGAGAAATACTTCATTTTCTGGATCACTTTCAAGGGTGGGTGCGAACATTTTTGGTCATGACTGTATATACAGCTACTTCTCATAAAGTTAGAATATCATCAAAAA
This sequence comes from Ranitomeya imitator, assembly GCF_032444005.1. NCBI lineage: Eukaryota > Metazoa > Chordata > Amphibia > Anura > Dendrobatidae > Ranitomeya > Ranitomeya imitator. The sequence goes on along the minus strand of NC_091287.1, from coordinate 55,740,860 downwards.
GTTAATTTATTTCAGTTCTTCAATACAAAAAAGTGAAACTCATATATTATATAGAGTCATTACAAACAGAGTGATCGATTTCAAGTTTTTATTTCTGAATCTGTTAATGTTGATGATTATGGCTTACAGCCATTGAAAACCCGAAAATCATTATCTCAGTAAATTAGAATACTTTATAACACCAGCTTGAAAATTATTTTAAAATCCGAAATGTTGGCCTATTGAAATGTATGTTCAGTAAATGCACTCAATACTTGGTCGGGATCCTTTTGCATCAATTACTGCATCAGTGCGACATGGCATGGAGGTGATCAGCCTGTGGCACTGCTGAGGTGTTATGGAAGCCCAGGTTGCTTCGATAGCAACCTTCAGCTCATCTGCATTGTAGGGTCTGGTGTCTCTCATCTTCCTCTGGACAATATCCCATAGATTCTCTATAGTTTAAGGTCAGGCGAGTTTGCTGGCCAATCAAGCACAGTGATATTGCTGTTTGTAAACCAGGTATTGGTACTTTTTGCAGTGTGGACAGGTGTCAAGTCCTGCTGGAGAATTACATTTTCATCTCCAAAAAGCTTGTCTGCAGAGAGCCCACTGAAACAGACTAAGGGACCTTTCTAAACACTTAGGAAGCATTTGCAGGTGTTTTTTGTTAATTATTTTAATTTACTGAGATAATGACTTTTGGGTTTTCATTGGCTGCAAGCCATAATAATCAACATTAACAGAAATAAACACTTGAAATAGATCACTCTGTTTGTAATGACTCTATATAACATATGAGATTCACTTTTTGTATTGCAGAACTAAAATAAATAAACTTTTTGATGATATTCAAACACCATAAAATCAAAACCCAAAATGCCATTGCATTTTATTCACCGTTACATCCTTACTTGTAATTTTTTCCCATTTTTCAGTACATTATATGGTACAATAAATAGTATCAGTCCAAACTATAATGTGTTCACCAAAAATATAAACCCTCTTATGGATATATATGTATAGAAAACAGAAAAGTTATGGCACTTGAAGGAGGAAGAGGAAAAAAAGAAAGCACAAAACTGAAAAATGGCCTGTTCTTGGTTAAGTAAGAAAGTTGTGACTATATCAATTTGCCTTTTTTTCTCTGGTTTGCTGACAATCACTTCTTAGAAGAGGGCAACAGCCTCATGTTTCAAAAACTAATAGAATACTACAGCTTCTCATGGGCCCTATGGCTGCAGCAGGAGTTACCTCTCCACTAGATATGCCTGTGATTATGCACGTTCCACAAACAACATTTTAAAGCATAATTAAAACCAATATATGTGAAAAAAAAATCAATGCATACTGTTGATTCTACATCCATAATCCATAGCTAAAGGAAAAATTGCCTGGGAGCTATCCAGCAGTGCATTGTCTAAGGAAGGAATGTTCTGTCTGTTGACATGAGTCAACTTCCACTTCCTTAAAGTTGTAGCATTCCCCATTGAGTAGATTATACATTTACAGCGGTATGTACTCACTTCCTTTCAGAGTCACATATTTGTGATTTTATGTTGATGGGAAACCGCCAATTTGTTGTATTTATGTTGGAAAGGAACTGTGTGGGAATGGAGAAGAATTCTGCTGGGATTTTCAGAAGCTTGCTGAGAAGAAGTAAATGTTCACAGCTTCAAAATATCTAACGTCACTTCATATGCCAACATATATTTGTGCTTCCTGCTTTTGCTTCTCTCATGTGGTTTTCTTAAATTTAATGTACTGTATGCTGAAATGATACTGATAGAACCAACTTTTTCATGTAAAAATATGCCCAATTCCTAATAGCAACATAACTAGAATACACACGGTAATTTAAGATGTTCACTTAATTATCACTATAATGCAGTAGATCAATCACAGGAATGGAGGTGAAAGTTTGGAGAACGGAAGATAACCCTTAAAGAAGCACTGTAATCTAAGTTTTTATCCCCTTAATATATTGCAGTCATCATATTCTATAGCACTGTGTACTTACAATTGCTCATTTTACCTTTCTGCTCAGTTAATTTTTCTCTTTTCACTTTTCTATGTAGAAACAGGAAGTCTCTTTTTCGTGCATGAATCACCCTCTCTTTATCTCCTACTGCTCTCCCCTCCCCCTTGCCAGAGACTTTTGCAGTGATGAGTCTTGCAGGGAAAAGAGACTTCCTTTTTCTACATGGAGCTTATAAGGATTCAGCTAGTCTGTTTTTTAATCTCATAATGTCATAGACCTAATGGAAAAGAGAAGAATTAACTATGTAGAAAGGCAAAAAGAGCAATTGTAAGTACATAGTGCCATACAGTATGATGACTGCATTATAATAAGAGGATACAAACTTTGATAGGAGTCCTTGAATTAAAAACATTTTGCATGTTAGTACTTCGCTAAGATGGCACAGGCACAATTATTTATGGCTGCAGTATGATGCAGCCGATACCCCACTCTAATTGACTGGATCAGATATAACTCCATTTCCAGCCTTTTCACCACCTTAGATACCTCAGTCATTATTGATTGCCTCATCTGAGTAGTTAGACAGAGGGCAGTGGCTGTGGTATCAATGCAACCATACCAACCCATAGAATAAAGTTATCACGTATTTTGTACCTCAAGGTGAAATCCTTCTTTAATAAAATAAAAAAAATAATAAAAACGATCCATTAAACAGATAAACAATGGCTCAAATTTATCAAAGTCATTACGCCTGAATTCTGGCTTAAATTGCTTTGCAAAGGCACGCACAATGTTTGCACAACTTGTAGTTGCACAAAAATGTTATGAGTGACTTTTGGCATTTTCTTAATAGTTACTCCCAACTTTCACAAAACAATCAAAGCTGGAGTGGGACAAGGGTGCGGGGGCTAAGTGATGCAAAAGTTCAGCTAATTCATGACAAGCTGTGGTGTTCCCTACACTATAAATCTTACACCAGTCTTTGAGTGGATTAAAATTTCCTTTTAATGAATCAGGAGCCTCTGACTCAAACACACCTCCTCATCAACACCATTGGTTTTGATGAATGGGGCCTATACGAGTAAAAGTATTGAGATGGTATACACATACAGTAGCTTTTATGGCAGCTCATAGTGTATCCAAAAGCATTATTCTATAGTTGGTTTTTCCTTTTACAGCTATAACCGCTTTGTCTCTCCTGGGGAGACTTCCTACATGATTTTGGAGGTGTCTGTGGATTTTTTGCCCATTTATCCAGAAGAGCATTTTGTGAGGTCAGATACTGATGCTGGATCAAGGGCTTCCTACATGATTTTGGAGGTGTCTGTGGATTTTTTTGCCCATTTATCCAGAAGAGCATTTTGTGAGGTCAGGTACTGATGCTGGATCAAGGGGTTTAGCTCACAATCTCTTATATAGTTCATCCCAAAGATGTTGGAAGGTTTTGCGGTCAGAGCTCTGTGCAACCAGTCAAGTACTTCCCCACCAATCTCCCAAAATGATGTCTTTATGGACTTTGCTTTATGCATTGGGACACAGTCATTCTGGTATGGAAAAGGTCCTTCACCAAACTGTTCCCTTGAAAGGTGGAATCTGCAAATGTCCAAAATGTCTTGTATGCTGATGCATTAGGATTTTGCTTGACTGGGACTAAGACGCCAAGGCCGATCCTTGAAAGACAACCTCAGAGTATTATTCCTTTGCTCCCAAAATTTAGTGTTGGCAAAATTCAGAAAAAAAATGCATGCCTCATGCACGCAGTCTCCTGCTTTGCCATGATTTAAGCAATAATCACAGAGCTATAAAGTAATGCCAAGTTGTAAATTCTGCTTTCTTGGCAAAGCCAGACAAAGAAAAATAGAACGTTGTAGAAAAAAAAGCTGAAATTCTAGAAGATCAATTGAATATTCCAGTTGTACTTTCTCCTGCATAACAGAAGACTTAGGTTTCCCCATTAAGTGACGTAGATTGCCAGAGAAGAACAGAAGCTGTTCCTGGCAATTTACTGGGGCACATGATACATGAAGTGTGCGGTTGAGAAAGTATTCCTGTTGATGGATGCTCGATGTGTTATAATGTACAAATATGGAAACTGTATTTGAATTGTTTATTGAAACATACCCAGCTATGTAACTCACATTCTCTTCTCGGAGAACTATTTCATTTTCAGAATTTACGTGTTTGCCAGGGTGCGCGTCTCTCAGAGATTTTCAAAGCTGTACTCAGAACAAAAGGTCATCCAGCCACTGCAAATATAATCTGTTAGAACAATTTCAACTTTAGAAATCGATCCAAAAATCACAAGGGTCATATAAAGTTAAAGACTTCAATCTATTATTTTTTATTACGTTTAATTGGAAAGTTCTACAATTTTATCAGCTTCCCAAAGAGTAGTCTACCAAGGGAGTAGGATCTTTTGGTAATACATGTTACAAGCTGTACTATACTGAAGTGCATTTGTGACACTCGACTCCGATTAGCTTAGATTACAGTATTAAAGCACTACTGTGGAATAAACACCGCAGTAGAATTTATTTTATCATTAAATCGTATTCACGTAAATTATGTTTTCGTAAAATATTACCAGCTTATCCATTATCTTTATAGAGAACACCCATATGGTGATTTTGGGATTTGCTGAAAAGAAGCCTTTATCTAATGTTTATTTACAGTGCAAAGCACTTGACCTTTTCATAGAAAGGGAAAGCTAAATTAATTTTTTTAAAGAGAAAAATGTTTCAAAACCCTGTATAAAAAGTAATTACAACCACTAAAGTAAAACAGCTTTCCCACTTTCTGCCAAAACAATTATTGTTATACTAGATGGTGGCCCGACTCTAACGCATCGGGTATTCTAGAATATGCATGCCCAAGTAGTATATTGCCCAGTGACGTAGTATATTGCCCAGTAACGTAGTATATTGCCCAGTGACGTGGTATATTGCCCAGTGACGCAGTATATTGTCTAGTGACATAGTATATTGCCCAGTGACGTAGTATATTGCCCAGCCACGTAGTATATTGCCTAGCCACGTAGTATATTGGCCAGTTACGTAGTATATTGCCCAGCCACGTAGTATATTGGCCAGTTACGTAGTATATTGCCCAGCCACGTAGTATATTGCCCAGTTACATAGTATGTTGCCCAGCCACGTAGTATATTGGCCAGTTACGTAGTATATTGCCCAGCCACATAGTATATTGCCCAGTCACGTAGTATATTGCCCAGTGACGTAGTATATTGCCCAGTGACGTAGTATATTGCCCAGTGACGTAGTATATTGCCCAGCCACGTAGTATATTGCCCAGCCACGTAGTATATTGGCCAGTTATGTAGTATATTGCCCAGCTACGTAGTATATTGCCCAGCCACGTAGTATATTGACCAGCCATGTAGTATATTGCCCAGTCACGTAGTATATTGCGCAGCCATGTAGTATATTGGCCAGTTACGTAGTATATTGCCCAGCCACGTAGTATATTGCCCAGTTACGTAGTATATTGCCCAGCCACGTAGTATATTGCCCAGTTACGTAGTATATTGCCCAGCCATGTAGTATATTGTCCAGTTACGTAGTATATTGCCCAGTGACGTAGTATATTGCACAGCCACGTAGTATATTGGCCAGTTACGTAGTATATTGCCCAGTCACGTAGTATATTGCGCAGCCGCGTAGTATATTGCCCAGTCACGTAGTATATTGCCCAGCCACGTAGTATATTGCGCAGCCACGTAGTATATTGCCCAGCCACGTAGTATATTGCCCAGTTACGTAGTATATTGCCCAGTGACGTAGTATATCGCACAGCGACGTAGTATACAGCACAGAGCTACGTAGTATATTGGCCAGTAACGTAGTATATTGCCGAGTGACGTAGTATGCAGCACAGAGCCATGTAGTATACAGCACAGCGAAGTACTATACAGCACAGAGCCACGTAGTATATTGGCCAGTCACATAGTATATTGCCCAGCTACGTAGTATATTGCCCAGCCAGGTTTGTCACAGGTGAAAAAATAAAAAATAAACATATACTTACCTTTCCGAAGGCCCCTTGTAGTCCACGGCAGCTTGCGGTCCCAGGGTTGGTATCAGAGCGCAGGACCTGTGATGATGTCGCGGTCACATGACCGTGACGTCATGGCAGGTCTTTTTAGCGCAGGTGCGCAGGGCCTGTGATGACATCGCGGTCACATAACCGTGACATCATGGCAGGTCCTTCTGCCATACCATCTTTGCCACCGGAAACTGCAGCGGAAGATGGCGGCCGGCGGGAGCGGCTACGGAGGGTGAGTATAGCAGGTTTATTTATTTTTTTTTAATTTTAACATTACATTTTTTACTATTGATGCGCATAGGCAGCATCAATAGTAAAAAGTTGGGGACACACAGGGTTAATAGCGGTGGTAACAGAGTGCGTTACCCGCGGCATAACGCGGTCCGTTACCGCCGGAATTAACCCTGCGTTATCGGTGACCGGAGGGGAGTATGTGGGTGACAGGCACTGAGTGCGGGGAGTAAGGAGCGGCCATTTTCTTCCGGACTGTGCCCGTCGCTGATTGGTCGCCTCAGCCATGACAGGCAGCTGACGAGACCAATCAGCGAATGAATAACCATGACAGAAGGACAGACAGAAGGACAGGCGGAAGTGACCCTTAGACAATTATATAGTAGATAATTCTATAACTTTTCATCATTCTCTATAAATGTATGTGCATGTTGGATGTGAGCTTGATTCACACAAGGTGGGAGCCAGCTGACATCCACACCTAATTGCCAAGGTAAGAGTTACCTAATTTCCAATTTTAATGAAAAGTGATGAACTGAGAAAAATATAGCACTGTCAGTGCACATTGTACAGGAGAGAATGTGGCAAGCAAGAACAAATACCAGCCCAGGCCCAGAAACTGATATCAATGATAGTGTCCTGTTTCTGGATTGTGATGTCTGTTTCACGGTCTAGGCTTTCCATGCTTGCCACGTTCTCTCGTTTTCAATGGACACTGACAGTGCACTCAGTTGCCGGCTGTTCACTTCTCATTAGAGCTGTCGAGAAAGTGCAATGTCAATAAGCATTTAAAAGAATGTAGCACAGTGACCAGGGAGGTCATACTGAGCATGCGATGGAACTGATAACTAATACATGCTCAGTGGAGCAGGGTCTAGCCGAATGTCATAGATGACACTTCATTTTAGAGTAGATAAAGCAGCTGTGGCAGTGACCACATCCCTAGCCCCTTGATAACATCCCATTTTGAGTATCCCAGCATGTACTGGTGTTTCTCAGTCAAAAAGAAAAAAAAGTAGGAATATAGAGTACAAAGGGAACATTTGGCAATTTTTTATTTAAATATATTGGAAAAGTGATTAGATTGTTACATTTAATAGATAGTCATTTAGGATTAAATTCAACTTTGGTTTCAGACCACCGCTTTAATTTTGGCTGCGCTATTGTAGCCATTAAAACGGAGTCACTGGTGAAGTGATGGAGGGGAGATACGTGTCACTGCGCATGATGGTGTCAGTGATTTGAAACCAGAATAGTTTCCTCCAGCACACTACGTGTTGGGACAGTTTATTGAAAGTTTTATTATGGGCTGGTTTTAGTGGACATTCATAGAGTGGGATGGAGAATGTCCAATCTCCTCCTGCAGTGTCCTGTCGGGACCTTGGTGATGTCAAAGTCATGTGATCAGTCACGTGGTTGAGTATTCACATGGTCTGGCCTTAAATAGATGAACTCCAGGGTTAGTATGAGCTGTTGAGGGCATGGAGAGGAAGACTCCAGGAGAGTGTTTATGCACATAGTGCCTGTGCAAGGACATTGTTAACGCTGAGTGGGCTGTCCCCCACTAGTGCAAGGACTGCACAAAGTGCTACAGTTTTGCTTAGCTTTGCTGTTTTGCCCAGATGGCCATGTTTATTTTTGTGCTTGAAACCTTGGTTTATGCGGTACTAAATAAACCAAGTGCACCATTAAATGAGCAGTGTTCCATTGACTACCTCCGTGTGCAGCCGAGTGAGCCGATCTACCACACCATGAATATTTCACTCTGAAATCCTGTGGTGTTTCAGCAAATATACACTTTAAAAAGATGGCCAGGGAGTAAGTCTCTTAGCTGGCTGGTCTGAGGCAAGACCCTAGCAGTTTCTCCCCTCCCTATTCCCCACACTGATACGTCTCTGCCTATGTGTGTAAAGACCAAAGAAGGAAAGCCGAACATGTGAACAACAAGGAAAATTGGAACCACAAGTATAAGGATAAAATACCTTTACTCAACAAAAGTGGTAAGAGGTATCATCACATACAAGAGGTGCCCATACAATTGATATAAAACAGCATGATTACAGGATAAAAATATAAAAGCCACAACACTAGGTAATAATGACTAATATATATAAGCCAAAATATATGTAATAAACAATGCAGTTGGTGCATGAATATGTGCAATAGGTGCATCCCTATTCTGAAAGAAAGTGCTTTGCCCTACAATATCATTTATGAAAGGCAAGGACTGAACAAACAACTGATAGGCAAAGGGTGAATAAATATGTAGGGAAGAAAGATTATACCTCCTTAAATAGAGAAGACTGGCAGTTTAGTGGGAGTTTCAGTAGTGATGTGTCCAAAGTGTCAAGGGAAATGGAATATGGCTCACGAATGCAGGCAGATAGAACATTAGTGCAGAAAGGTCGGGGATGCAATTGAGCAAAAATAAGATGGCTGGATTACCTGGGTGGATGCTGATTACCGTGCGGCGCACACACCAAGACGCATTTCGGATGGTGTCCTTCGTCAGGAAAACTCTGATGAAGGAAATAGTCCAAAACAAGGGTCGGGGAGTTGTAAAAAAATCTAAAAAACGTTTGGTTCTGGTACCAGTATGGTACCCAAGCCCGATCCCAAATCCCATTCAGATGATTGGGGGCCCCAACATGCATTATTTGCCATGCTGTCATCTGCATGACATTGCAGCAAACACAGACTCTGAACGGCGGTAAGATTCTCACCACCAGTCAGACAGCTGCGGTTCCCACACTGTCAAATGACAGTGTAAGCCAGCTGCTGTGATCAGGGGTAAAAAGTTTACTACCCATCACAGGCATTAGCTGATAAGAAAGTACTACTCTCACTAGCCTACGCCTGCTGTTGCTGAAAACAGAGAGAGGAGGCGCTGCTGATGGGAGTATTCATCAGCCAGCACCTATGCTATAAATACATGTGAAAATAAAAAAGATGTGGGGTCTCTTCTATTTTTGATAACCAGGCCAGGCACAGCTGACAGCTGCAACCTTCAGCTATCAGCTTTGTCATGGCTGGTTATTAAAAAATAGAGGGGTCCCCACAACATTTATTTTAATTATTGAAATAAATCATTTCAAAAATGGGTCCCCCCAATTTTTGACAGCCAGCCAAGCTAAAGCAAGCAGTTGGGGCAGCGATTCTCAGGCTGGTAAGGGGCCATCGATATAGCCCCCAGCCTAAAAATAGCAACCCGCAGCCACCCCAGAAAAGGATCATCTATTAGATGTGACAATTCTGGTTCTTTGCCTGGCTCTTCTCACTTGTCCTGTGGTGGTGGCAAATGGGATAATGATTGTAGGGTTGATATCAGCTGATTTATGGCGGCTAACATCAAGCCCATGTGTTAAGAATGGAGAGGTGTCTATTAGTGATGAGCGAATATACTCGTTACTCAAGATTTCTCGAGCATGCTCGGGGGTCCTCCGAGTATTTTTTAGTTCTTGGAGTTTTAGTTTTTCTTGCTGCAGCTGAATGATTTACATCTGTTAGCCAGCATAAGTAAATGTGGGGATTCCCCAGCAACCAGGCAACCCCCATATGTACTTATGCTGGTTATCAGATGTAAATCATTCTGCTGCGGCAAGAAAAACTAAAACTCCAAGCACTAAAAAATATTCGGAGGACCCCCGAGCATGCTCGAGAAATCTCGAGTAACGAGTATATTCGCTCATCACTAGTGTCTATAAGACGCCTCTCCATTTCTAAACCCATAGTTAGATTGTAAAAATGACACAGCCAGAATAAAATCCTTTTTTGAAAGAAAGAAACTGAGTCCTCTTTTGAAATAAAAACAAAAAGCACCATTGTACTCTCTTTACGCCCATTCCATTGAAGCCCTTGTCCCCTGTAAAAAAAACTGAAAATAATAAACAACCATATCCCTCACCTGTCCAAAGTGAAGAAGACCCATGCCATAATCCATGTCTGTGATATATGGTTTACAACCTGGTCGGTGCCATGATGCCATAATGCGACCATCCAGGTTGAAAACCACAGGAAAATGAGGTGCTGCGAGCACAGCTTCAGTGACTAGTGGTGAAATCATAAAGTCCACTGCCGGTCATTGAAGCTCACAGATCACTGAGATCATCGCAGTTCATCGTTCTGACTCACAGTGAAGTAACAGTGGAAACACAGCCTCAGTGATCTGTGGTAAACTCGATAACGTAATTCAAGGACACCGTTCTCTCCTGGTTCTCCTCCTATCTCTCTGACCGATCCTTCACTGTATGTTTTGCTGGTTCCTCCTCCTCTCACCTTCCCCTTACTGTTGGGGTTCCTCAAGGATCAGTCCTAGGCCCCCTCCTCTTCTCTTTCTACACTGCCCCTATTGGACAAACAATCAGTAGATTTGGTTTCCAGTACCATCTCTATGCTGACGACACCCAATTATACACCTCTTCTCCTGTTGTCACGCCGACCTTTTTAGAAAACACCAGTGATTGTCTTACCGCTGTCTCTAACATCATGTCCTCCCTCTATCTGAAACTAAACTTGTCAAAAACTGAACTCCTCGTGTTCTCTCCCTCTACTAACCTACCTTTGCCTGACATTGCCATCTCCGTGTGCGGTTCCACCATTACTCCAAAGCAACATGCCCGCTGCCTTGGGGTCATCCTTGATTCTGACCTTTCATTCACCCCCCACATCCGATCACTGGCTCGCTCTTCTTACCTGCATCTCAAAAACATTTCTAGAATTCGCCCTTTTCTTACTTTCGACTCTGCAAAAACTCTTACTGTTTCACTTATTCATTCTCGTCTGGACTATTGTAACTCTCTACTAATCGGCCTCCCTCTTACCAAACTCTCCCCGCTCCAATCTGTCCTGAATGCTGCTGCCAGGATCATATTCCTCACCAACCGTTACACTGATGCCTCTACCTTGTGCCAGTCATTACACTGGCTACCCATCCACTCCAGAATCCAGTACAAAACTATTACCCTCATCCACAAAGCACTCCATGGCTCAGCACCACCCTACATCTCCTCTCTGGTCTCAGTCTACCACCCTACCCGTGCCCTCCGCTCCGCTAATGACCTCAGGTTAGCATCCTCAATAATCAGAACCTCCCACTCCCGTCTCCAAGACTTTACACGTGCTGCGCCGATTCTTTGGAATGCACTACCTAGGTTAATACGATTAATCCCCAATCCCCCCAGTTTTAAGCGTACCCTAAAAACTCATTTGTTCAGACTGGCCTACCGCCTCAATGCATTAACCTAACGATCCCTGTGTGGCCTATTTAAAAAAAAAAAAAAACAATCAGGTTCCTCGCATCATGTTCTCATTCACTTTATGCAGTTAATAGCCATCTGTGTCTGTACTGCTACATACTTAGGCAGTTAACTGGTTCATGCAGCTTTACATGAACACCCGAGCCTTACACTATGGCTGGTCCGAATAACTATAGCAATTGTTACCATCCACCTCTTGTGTCTCCCCTTTTCCTCATAGTTTGTAAGCTTGCGAGCAGGGCCCTCACTCCTCCTGGTATCTGTTTTGAACTGTGATCTCTGTTATGCTGTAATGTCTATTGTCTGTACAAGTCCCCTCTATAATTTGTAAAGCGCTGCGGAATATGTTGGCGCTATATAAATAAAAATTATTATTATTATATATAACGTCAACGCTAGTATTAAAACTGTGCTTGCAGCACCTCATTCTCCCATGGTTTGCAGCCTGGACTGGCTCACGCTGTCATCTAACTGTGGGAACCGCAGCTCTCTGACCGGTGGTAATAATCTTACCGTGTGTTTCTCGTGCTACTCATGCAGGTGACAGCATGGGAAAAACCCAATGTTTGTGGTGCCGACCCAGAACAGTAACATGGACTTCCTGGAGAAGTCTGTATTCTGGGTCCATGCCAGAACACTAGGTGCTCATTACGGACTCCGAACTTTACTGTTCAGGTTCACCTATCTTTAATCCATGCTTCTCACTAATAATTCTGCTTTTTAAGTCCAGTCAGCAGTTAGCTCCATTTTGCTGTCTGAAATGCAACCTAAGTGTAAAACTGTCTGATCTGAGCTCTCATAATACACTGCTCTTTGGTAACAGGAGAGCATGCAATTCTGAATGTGCCTTTCTGGGTGTACAGCCAATAAAACATCTTGTGAAGCAAAATTATATAAGCAAACAATTTGCAAAGTACAATTCAAAATAAATACAAAAAAAACAGCTGTTCATGCCCAAGAAAATAAAAAGAAATTCCAAGGTTGATTATTTATTGCAGTATTTTTAATTGGGAAATCTGTGGTTTCATACTGTTTTGCCAGGTCTTGTGTTTTACAAAAGCATAAATCTGCTGCAATTTTAATTTTGAGGTGAATTTCCTGAAATTCGCATGTCCTGAAAAATTCAAACATATTGTGATTCAATTTGTGAAGAATGCAAGAAAAAAAAAATATTGGGTGCCATTTCTCACATTTTTCAGTACCACCATAAAAGATGAAGACCAGCCAGGGGCCATTTTAGTATTTTAAGACCTAGAAATAGGAGGTCAGAGCTTTTAAAAAATAAATACAAAAAGGGCTCAAATCTGCTTTTGTTGTCCTACTACACTGCTGAAAACATTGAAAATTTGAATGTTAATTCTCAGTCAGTGAATAATGATCTAAAGATGCAAGTGATATAGGGAGGTACAGGACCTGCAGAGTCATTGTGACTGTGAATCGTTGATCTATTATGTACTACTATAACAGCGGTTTTTTTTTAATCGCAGCACATTACAATCAAGAAGGGAAGTTTAATACTCCTATGTCCTAATTTTTCCAAGGTAGAAAAATCCTGAAATTAAGGCTTGCGGGTCTGAGAAACAGACAGACAAGCCATAAGTTTTTTTTATTTTGCCTTTTTGCAGTTTTATAATTAATAGAGAAAAATCTACACATTCCAGAAATGTAAATGCAGCTACTAAACAATTTGTATTTACACTTCCTTCCTGTAACAGTCTAATATTAGAAACATAAGCCTAAGTAGCTATAGCTTAGCGCTGGTTATAATACAGTAGATGGTGGCCTGATTCTAACGCATCGGGTATTCTAGAATATGTATGCAGTTTATTTATGAAGATTTTAGAATAATACAATGAATACACAGAATTCGGCTGGCCGGGCGCAACGAATTAGCGAAGCGTGGTTCAAATCCCATGCCAATTTGCGGCCAAAGTGCACCTGTCGCTGATTGTTCGCGGCCGGTCACGTAGTATATAGCACAGCCACGTAGTATATAGCACAGCCACATAGTATATAGCAGCCCACATAGCATATAACACAGCCATGTAGTATATAACACAGCTCACGTAGTATATAACAGCCCACGCAGTATATAACACAGCCCACATAGTGTATAACACAGCCCACGCAGTGTATAACACAGCCACATAGTATGTAACACAGCCCACGTAGTATATTGCACAGCCATGTAGTATGTAGCACAGCCCATGTAGTATATTGCACAGCCCACGTAGTATATTGCACAGCCCACGTAGTAAATTGCACAGCCATGTAGTATATTGCACAGCCACGTAGTATATTGGACAGCCCACGTAGTATACAGCACAGCCACGTAGTATATAGCACAGACACGTAGTATATTGCACAGCCCACGCAGTATATTAAACAGCCCACGCAGTATATTACACAGCCACGTAGTATATTACACAGCCCACGTAGTATATAGCACAGCGATGTAGTATATAACAGCCCATGCAGTATATAACACAGCCCATGTAGTGTATAACACAGCCATGTAGTATATAGCACAGCCCACGTAGTATATTGCATAGCCACATAGTATATTGAACAGCCACGTAGTATATTGCACAAACACGTAGTATATTGCACAGCCCACATAGTTGTTGTGAATTCAGCTTTTGGGCTCCCTCCGGTGGTTGTAGAGGGTAATGCAGTTGTGTCTGGATTGCAGGAGTGGACATATGTTTCTACTAATTGCAGGACGGACTGGGGTATATAGCTTTGCAGGATCCTTTAATCAGTGCCAGTTGTCCATTGTTCTTGAAGGATTCACTTCCCTGCTGGTCTCTCCAGTTTGCTGTGTTTTTCTACAAAGATAAGTCCTGGCTTTGTTTTTTCTGTCCACCTGCAGTGGACCTTATAGTTCTGTGCATTTTCATGTTTTTGTCTTGTCCAGCTTGGTCTGTGAAGGATTTTTTGCAGCCTAGCTATTTCTCTGGAGATACAGATATACCCTCCATGTCTTTAGTCAGATGTGGTGATCCGTATTTTCTGCGGTGGATATTTTCTAGTGTTTTTGTACTGACCGCATAGTACTCTGTTCTATTCTTTCTTTTTAGCTAGTATGGCCTCCTATGCTAAAATCTGATTTCATATCTGCGTATGTTTTTTCCCTCTCCTCTCACAGTCAATATTTGTGGGGGGCTATCTATCCTTTGGGGATTTTCTCTGAGGCAAGATAGGTTTCCTGTTTCTGTCTTTAGGGGTAGTTAGATCTTAGGCTGTGCCGAGGGGTCTAGGGAGAGTTAGGTACCCCCCACGGCTGCTTTTAGTTGCGCTGCTAGGTTCAAGGTTTGCGGTCAGTACAGGGACCACCTTCTCCAGAGTACGTCTCATGCTGCTCCAAGGCGACCAGATCATAACAGTACAACTGGCGAACAATGAGTTAATTGCATCTCAGAAGAAGGGTGGAAAGATTTTAGCCATTTTTTTTTCCTCAGCTTGTTTGTTCTGTTCCTCCCTCTTTACCTCTGGGTGGCTACGGAGTCTAGTATTAACATGAATCTTCAAGAGTTAGTTTCTTGGGTGGATCAGCTTGCTGCTAGGGTACAGGGGATTTCAGATTTCATTGTTCAGACTCCTGCCTTAGAACCTAAGATTCCCACTCCTGATTTATTCTTTGGTGACAGATCCAAATTTTTGAGTTTCAAAAATAACTGTAAACTGTTTTTTGCATTAAGACCCCGGTCTTCTGGTGATCCTATTCAGCAGGTTAAAATCATCATATCTCTGCTGCGTGGTGACCCACAGGATTGGGCATTTTCCCTGGAATCTGGCAATCCTGCTTTGCTTAATGTTGATTCGTTCTTTCAGGCATTGGGGTTGTTGTATGATGAGCCTTATTCTGTGGATCAGGCTGAGAAAATTTTGTTAGCCCTGTGTCAAGGTCAAGAAGCGGCAGAATCGTATTGCCAGAAATTTAGAAAATGGTCTGTACTGACTAAATGGAATGAGGATGCCTTGGCGGCAATTTTCAGAAAGGGTCTTTCTGAATCCGTTAAAGACGTTATGGTGGGGTTTCCCACGCCTGCTGGTCTGAGTGATTCTATGTCTCTGGCCATTCAGATTGATCGGCGCTTGCGTGAGCGCAGAATTGTGCACACTGTGGCGTTGCCCTCTGAGTGGAGCCCTGAGCCTATGCAGTGTGACAGGATTTTGTCTAGAGCTGAACGTCAAACATTCCGGCATCAGAATAGGTTGTGTTTTTACTGCGGTGATTCTGCTTATGTTATTTCTGATTGCCCTAAGCGTACTAAGAGAATCACAAGTTCTGTTGCCATCAGTACTATACAACCAAAATTTCTGTTATCTGTGACCTTGATCTGCTCATTATCATCATTTTCTGACATGGCATTTGTGGATTCAGGCGCCGCTCTGAACTTAATGGACTTAGAATTTGCCAGACGTTGTGGTTTTCCCTTGCAGCCTTTGCAGAACCCTATTCCTTTGAGGGGCATTGATGCTACACCGTTGGCTAAAAATAAACCTCAGTTTTGGACACAGCTGACCATGCGCATGGCGCCAGCCCATCAGGAAGATTGTCGTTTTCTGGTGTTGCATAATTTGCATGATGATATTGTGCTGGGTTTTCCATGGTTACAGCTACATAATCCGGTGTTAGACTGGAAATCCATGTCTGTGACTAGTTGGGGTTGTCAGGGGGTTCATGATCAGGTTCCTTTGATGTCAATTTCCTCTCACCCCTCTGCTGAAGTTCCTGAGTTTTTGTCAGACTTTCAGGATGTATTCGATGAGCCCAAGTCCAGTTGCCTTCCACCGCATAGGGACTGTGATTGTGCTATTGACTTGATTCCAGGTTGTAAGTTCCCTAAGGGTCGACTTTTCAACCTGTCTGTGCCTGAACATGCCGCCATGCGGAGCTATATTAAGGAGTCTTTGGAGAAAGGGCATATTCGGCCATCTTCTTCACCGTTGGGAGCGGGGTTCTTTTTTGTTGCCAAGAAGGATGGATCCTTGAGACCCTGTATTGATTATCACCTCTTGAATAAGATCACGGTTAAATTTCAATATCCCTTGCCTTTGCTTACTAATTTGTTTGCTAGGATTAAGGGGTCTAGCTGGTTTACTAAGATTGACCTTCGAGGGGCATATAATCTTATTCGTATCAAGCAGGGTGACAAATGGAAAACTGCATTTAATACGCCCGAAGGCCATTTTGAATACTTTGTGATGCCATTCGGACTCTCTAATGCCCCATCTGTGTTCCAATCCTTCATGCATGATATTTTTCGGAGTTATCTTGATAAATTCATGGTTGTATATTTGGATGATATTTTGATTTTTTCCAATGATTGGGAGTCTCATGTGAAACAGGTCAGGATGGTATTTCAGATCCTCCGTAATAATGCTTTGTTTGTGAAGGGGTCAAAGTGCCTCTTTGGAGTGCAGAAGGTTTCTTTTTTGGGTTTCATTTTTTCTCCCTCATCTATAGAAATGGATCCGGTTAAGGTTCAAGCCATTCATGATTGGATTCAGCCCCATCTGTGAAGAGCCTTAAGAATTCTTGGGCTTTGCTAACTTTTATCGTCGTTTCATTGCCAACTTCTCCAGTGTGGTTAAACCTCTAACCGATTTGACCAAGAAAGGCGCTGATGTGATGAATTGGTCCTCCGCGGCTGTTTCTGCCTTTCAGGAGCTTAAACGCCGATTTACTTCTGCCCCTGTGTTGCATCAGCCAGATGTTTCTCTTCCATTTCAGATTGAGGTTGACGCGTCTGAGATTGGGGCAGGGGCCGTTTTGTCTCAGAGGAATTCTGATGGTTCCTTGATGAAACCGTGTGCCTTCTTTTCTCGGAAGTTTTCGCCTGCGGAACGCAATTATGATGTCGGCAATCGGGAGTTGTTGGCTATGAAGTGGGCATTTGAGGAGTGGCGACATTGGCTTGAGGGGGCCAAGCACCGTATTGTGGTCCTGACCGATCATAAGAATCTGATTTACCTCGAGTCTGCCAAACGGCTGAATCCTAGGCAGGCTCGATGGTCCCTGTTTTTCTCCCGTTTTGATTTTGTGGTCTCGTACATTCCTGGTACTAAGAATGTTAAGGCGGATGCCCTCTCTAGGAGTTTTTTTCCTTATTCCCCTGTGGTTCTTGAGCTGGTCGGCATTTTGAAGGAAGGGGTGATTCTTTCTGCCATCTCCCCTGATTTGCGACGGGTTCTTCAGGAATTTCAAGCTGATAAGCCTGACCGCTGTCCTATGGGGAAACTGTTTGTTCCTGATAGATGGACTACTAAAGTGATTTCTGAGGTTCATTGTTCTGTGTTGGCTGGCCATCCTGGGATTTTTGGTACCAGAGATTTGGTTAGTAGGTCCTTTTGGTGGCCTTCTTTGTCACGGGATGTGCGTTCTTTTGTGCAGTCCTGTGGGATTTGTGCGTGGGCTAAGCCTTGCTGTTCCCGCGCTAGTGGGTTGCTTTTGCCATTACCAGTCCCCGAGAGGCCCTGGACACATATTTCTATGGATTTTATTTCCGATCTTCCTGTTTCCCAAAGAATGTCGGTTATTTGGGTTGTCTGTGACCGATTTTCTAAGATGGTTCATTTGGTGCCTTTGCCTAAATTGCCTTCTTCTTCTGATTTGGTTCCGTTGTTTTTTCAGCATGTGGTGCGTTTGCATGGTATTCTGGAGAATATTGTGTCCGACAGAGGTTCCCAGTTTGTTTCTAGGTTT
This sequence comes from Ranitomeya imitator, assembly GCF_032444005.1. Lineage (NCBI taxonomy): Eukaryota > Metazoa > Chordata > Amphibia > Anura > Dendrobatidae > Ranitomeya > Ranitomeya imitator. The sequence continues at coordinate 55,722,643 of NC_091287.1, read as the reverse complement.
TGGCGGGCCTTTTGTGCCAAGCTGGGCATTGATTTGTCTTTTTCTTCTGCATTTCATCCTGAGACAAATGGCCAGACTGAGCGAATTAATCAGACCTTGGAGACCTATTTGAGATGCTTTGTGTCTGCTGATCAGGATGATTGGGTGGCTTTTTTGCCATTGGCCGAGTTTGCCCTTAATAATCGGGCTAGTTCGGCTACTTTGGTTTCGCCTTTTTTTTGTAATTTTGGTTTTCATCCTCGTTTTTCTTCTGGGCAGGTTGAGCCTTCTGACCTTCCTGGTGTGGATTCTGTGGTCGACAGGTTGCAGCAGATTTGGGCTTATGTGGTGGACAATTTAGTGCTGTCTCAGGAGGAGGCTCAACGTTTTGCTAATCGTCGTCGGTGTGTCGGTTCCCGGCTTCGGATTGGGGATCTGGTTTGGTTATCTTCCTGTCATGTTCCTATGAAGGTTTCTTCCCCTAAGTTTAAGCCTCGATTTATTGGTCCTTATAGGATTTCTGAGATTATTAATCCGGTGTCCTTTCGCCTGGCGCTTCCGGCCTCGTTTGCTATTCATAATGTCTTCCATAAATCTTTGTTGCGGAAATATGTGGAGCCCGTTGTTCCCTCTGTTGATCCTCCGGCCCCTGTATTGGTCGATGGGGAGTTGGAATATGTTGTTGAGAAGATTTTGGATTCTCATTTTTCGAGGCGGAAGCTTCAGTACCTTGTCAAGTGGAAGGGTTATGGCAAGGAGGATAATTCTTGGGTTTCTGCCTCTGATGTCCATGCCGTTGATTTGGTTCGTGCCTTTCATCGGGCTCATCCTGATCGGCCTGGGGGCTCTGGTGAGGGTTCGGTGACCCCTCCTCAAGGGGGGGTACTGTTGTGAATTCAGCTTTTGGGCTCCCTCCGGTGGTTGTAGAGGGTAATGCAGTTGTGTCTAGATTGCAGGAGTGGACATGTGTTTCTACTAATTGCAGGACGGACTGGGGTATATAGCTTTGCAGGATCCTTTAATCAGTGCCAGTTGTCCATTGTTCTTGAAGGATTCACTTCCCTGCTGGTCTCTCCAGTTTGCTGTGTTTTTCTACAAAGATAAGTCCTGGCTTTGTTTTTTCTATCCACCTGCAGTGGACCTTATAGTTCTGTGCATTTTCATGTTTTTGTCTTGTCCAGCTTGGTCTGTGAAGGATTTTTTGCAGCCTAGCTATTTCTCTGGAGATGCAGATATACCCCCCATGTCTTTAGTCAGATGTGGTGATCTGTATTTTCTGCGGTGGATATTTTCTAGTGTTTTTGTACTGACCGCATAGTATTCTGTTCTATTCTTTCTTTTTAGCTAGTATGGCCTCCTATGCTAAAATCTGATTTAATATCTGCATATGTTTTTTCCCTCTCCTCTCACAGTCAATATTTGTGGGGGGCTATCTATCCTTTGGGGATTTTCTCTGAGGCAAGATAGGTTTCCTGTTTCTGTCTTTAGGGGTAGTTAGATCTTAGGCTGTGCCGAGGGGTCTAGGGAGAGTTAGGTACCCCCACGGCTGCTTTTAGTTGCGCTGCTAGGTTCAGGGTTTGCGGTCAGTACAGGGACCACCTTCTCCAGAGTACGTCTCATGCTGCTCCAAGGCCACCAGATCATAACACATAGTATACAGCAGTGTGGGCACCATATCCCTGTTAAAAAAAGAATTAAAATAAGAAATAGTTATATACTCACCCTCCGACGGCCCCCGGGATCCAGCCCAGACCTTTCCAGCTCCTCGTGCGCCGCTCCGGTCTCAAGCGGCAATAACATGTGATGATGTAGTGGTCTTGCGAGACCGCTACCTCATCTCCGGTCATTGACGCAATGCATTCTGGGGACCGGAGCGGCACACGAGGAGCGGGAAATGCCTGGGCTGGATTCGGGGGCCGTCGGAGGGTGAGTATATAATGATTTTTTTATTTTTTTTTATTATTTTTAACATTATATGTTTTTACTATTGATGCTGCATAGGCAGTATCAATAGTAAAAAGTTGGTCACACAGAGGGTTAATGGCAGCGTTAACAGACTGCCTTACACCGCGTAATTGCATGATTTTCCGATACCCGTAGCGTCTCCATTTTTCGTGATCTCGGGTTGGGTAATTGCTTATTTTTTGCGAGCTAACGTTTTTAATGATACCATTTTGGTACAGATACGATCTCTTGATTGCCCGTTTTTGCATTTGAATGCAATGTTGCGATAATACGTAATTTTGCCATTTTGACTTTTTTCTTGCTACGCCGTTTAGCGTATCAGATACGATATCAGCATTTAAAAAAAGGTTAGATGTTTTATAACACATTTAAACATGGGTTGTAAATAATCTATTGATAGAGTACAATAGATCGAGAAAGGTTGAACTTTAAAGACCTACGTCTCTTTTTCAACCAATGCTTCATGCCAGACAAAGAGAAGTTCCTGATTCTGGGCTCCCTCTGCAGTCTGTGGCAGAGGGTGGTCTGTGTCGGCACGGTAATAAATTGTGTTATTTCCAGCTATACAGAAGGACGATAACACCATAGAAATGATAAGAATAATAGGCGTCAGTAACGACAACTGTCTACAAGGAAAACTGTTGCTCATAGCAACCAATCTTTTAAACAGCTCTGGTGAAATGAAAGATGCTTAGTGATTGGTTGTGGACTGGGTGGGGCTATGCGGAGTGATCGTGGCCGATACATACATACACACATACATACACTCAGCTGTCTATATTAGATATAGTGCAGTATAGATTTCTATATTGTGCCCTTTGATGTATTGTGGCAAAATAAGTAATTGTTTTCCTTCTCTGAATATTTATATAATTTCCTTTAACCCCTTCTCAAAATCTGCTGTTCATGTATGGTGGATACAAGATGTGCATATATGGAACGGGCTCTGAGGATGTTATACTGTAGATCTAGCATCTGCTTCGAACATCAGTGGCCAGAACTAGCTCCGATCACTGCTGTTTAACCATTTAAATGCCACTGCCAATATCTGACACCAGCATCTAGATGGCGAAGGTGCAGTCACATACTGTAGTTCCAGTGGTCATTATCTGTGCCACAGTGGCAGAGATCCAGTGGATTGCCATGACAGCCACGGGTTTACAAAAGCATCCTGTTGACACCATCTTGGTGCTTGTATGAAGCCAAGCCTATAGGAGATCAGCAATTTTACTATATGCTGCAATACTACAATATCAAACAATTACAGATTTACTTAATCCATAACTTAAAAATGGAATAAAGTAATCAAAAAAGTTTTAGAATAATATTTAAAAAACATAAAAAAAAACCCATAAGGTTAAGTTTTCCCTGTGAGTTTTTGATACATTTTTGACTGTGTATCTTGCTACGCATCTTACAGTTCCAGGAAAGTGGATGGGATTTATAGAAATGTCATGACCACTGTGCAGTATTTTTTCACACTGTGAAAACTGACTTAGGCTGGAGTCACCCTAGCGTATGGCATCCGATGTGATATGCTAAAGACACTCGGCTCCAGCTCTGCTGCCAGTGTGAGCCGAGTGTCAGTGCTACTGTGCTGCAATCCTCTTGCATGAGGGAATCGGAGCACAGGTGTGGAGAAGATGGAGAGAGTAACTGCTCCATCTCCATCATTGCCGGCGTCCTCGGGAATCATACTGCACTCTTGTGATATCCGAGTGCAGTCCGATGTTTCTCACGCACCCATAGACTTGTATAGGTGCATGTGATCCGATTCTCCCAGCCATTCACAGCATGGTTTGATAATTTTCGCCTGCCGAATCGGCATGAAAAAATAGTTGCAGAAGTGAGCTGCCCCATAGGTTAACATTGGCCAACCATACAGTATATAAATAATACCACTCATAGCTAAAATAATACTGCTATAAAAATCCCAAAGACTTTGTTCTCAGAAGGAGTGTTCAGTACATTTCTGATTCAGAAGGTTTTCTGCACCACAATTGGCTTGTTTGGCTATGCTCCCATCATCAGGAAATAGCAGCACTTTGGACTTAGCGAATTTTCACTGCATCCAAAATCCTGCATTCTAGTCATGCAGATAAATCTGCATTAGTGATGAGCGAGTGTGCTCGTTATTCAACATTTCCGAACATGCTCGGGTGTTCTCTGAGTAATTTGGCGTGCTCGCAGATTATGTTTGAGGCCCCGCAACTACATGATTTGCGGCTGTTAGACAATCTGAACACATGCAGGGATTGCCTGTTTGTTAAGGAATCCCCACATGTATTCAGGCTGTCTAACAGCCGCAAATCATGCAGTTGCGGGGAATCAAACATAATCTACGAACACGCCCAAAATACTCAGAGAACACCCGAGCATGCTCGGAAATCTCGAGTAAGGAGCATACTCGCTCATCACTAATCTGCATGTGTTCACTGAACCTTGCAGATTTACTGCATCCAATACATTATCGTTGAAATTTCTGTTGTGGAGACTAGCATCTCCGCAAGAGAAATTGACTTGATGCGGCGCGTAAACCCGCACCGCATCTCAGTTTCCGCGGTGCACATGCACGCATATTGGGCATGAGATTTTTAGAAATCCCATCCACTATGCTGTAACAGCTGGCCGCAGCGATTCCTGATCATGGGCAGGTAGCTGCAGCGCCCCAGGTTCCTGTTCGTTGCAGTAATATCATTCTCCTCTAGGGGGGAGTGATGTTACGTTTGGAGGCAATAAAGGAGATCTCTTTACCAGGTACCACAAACATACAACACATTTCATACTCCAGTCCACCAAGGGGAGCTATGCTCCTATTTATTAGGGCACTCTTCACACTTAGGTAAAACTGGTGGCCTGGAGAGGAAGTTAGGCAGTTGCTGGCTGAGCTTTGCTCAGGTAGTTGGTCCCTGACAGGGGTGGGAGCCCGTCAGAGGCCCAGACAGAGGGTCACGGAGCTGCGCCTGCCCTAAGTGCGGCAGTTCCTAAGAAAGGACACGAAAAGAGATCTGTACTGTAGAGAGTGAGAAGAAGTCATAGCAAAGGAGTGGATACCAGAAGGAGTTCTGCCCTGCACAGGCTGCTTCCTTCAGAGGCGCAGGATCCCGGTAGCCAGAACACCGAGGGAGCAACAGTCCTTTATGCCTTGCTCCAGAGATCGGCAGGACAGCTAATTGCAAGTTTCTGATCCGCTCCATACCCAGGAGGCAAGGTGGCGCCCACTAGAGGCCAGGGCATGATAGAATCCCTGTAGAAAGCCTCAAGCCACCGGTCATACGGGTTTGTCCTATCCATCGGGGGGACAGAGAGAGAAAGATAACATCGATAACATCTACAACATCTGTGAGAGGCTTAGCAATAAGGTACTTCAACACCCAGGTGCTAGAGGAAGGCTACTGATTTCCACCTGGCTAAGGGGAATCTGGATTTGCCTCCAAACCGGCCAGACCCTGCCTGCCCTGTGATCTGGTGCTCTGGACTGTGGATGCTGAAGCCTTCAGTAAAAAGGTAAAGAGACTGCAACCTTGTGTCCTCGTTTTTCACTGCGCCTCACACCATCCACCATCTACACACTGGGAAGCCCTGGGGACATACTTCACCTTTGGAAAGGTATACCATCTAGCTGCCATAACATCACCCCAGCGGACCCCTTAAAGCAGCGTCGGTCACCCTGACCGAATACCACAGGTAGTGTCATGAACATTATCCCTTTAAAGACCTTTCCCCTTTTTCAACGGACGTCCCAGCACCATGGACCGGGTCAGCCACCGTGACATCCCCCCTGTGAACCGAAGAACCCGGTACCGAGTACCCCACGGCCCTGACGGGGCGCTCCATAGCCTTTAGTTTACTTGTGTTTTTCTCATTGCGGTTTATGTTGTATTATTTACATGTATTTTGAATGCTTTTTTTCTCTGTGGTTTTACTCTTTTGTGTTGTGGTCATGTCTTAATTAAAACCACTTTGTTTCCAAACTTCCTGTTACCAAGCATTGCTAAAACTTTATTGATAAAGTCACGTTCAGATTACATGCATTTTTGATGCATTCCACTGCAGAAACGCACTAGAATTTTTCAAATTTTTCACATCTAATCTTCAAATAAAACACATGTTGCAGATTTCAAAAATGCACCACAGGTCAATTTCCTCAGCGTAATAAAAAAAAAAACAACACAAAGGTCATGAAGTTTATGTAGGTCTCATCCATTGTGCTGAAGCTTTAAAGGAGATCTGTCACCAGGTATTTGCTACCTCATCTGAGAGCAACAAAATGTAAGGGCAGAGGCCCTAATTGCAGTGATGTATCACTTAGTATACTGGGTGCAGCAGTTGTGACACAATCAGTTTGTAGATGTAGCATGTAGCAGAGCTCAGAAAACTCACACCACACACACCACAGCTATCTGAACACATTGTTAATTGACAGCGAGCTGCTTATCACAGGAGGGGGTGTGGTCAGTCAACTGCTCAAGAGAGCACCAGTCCTGGCAGTGATAATCTCCTGGTTATAAACTTTTATTGTAAGTAAACAACAGCACACAGTCTAATAAGTGAAACATCGTTAAAATCTGTGTCTCAGCCCCTATCTCCTGTTGTTTGCAGATTACATAGCAAAAACCTGCTGACAGATTCCCTTTATTACACTGCATTTTTGTGTTCAAAAATAAGCCGGAGAGAAAATGCACCAAATAATCATTGTGGGAACTTAGCCTAATGATATTGAACTATACTGCCCAGACTGCATAGCCTCATACTGCAAAACCAGGCTACGTTGACTTCTGTGTTAGAGGGTCTGTTAGGATCAGGTTAGGAGAAACGGCAAAGCATGCGGCACTGCTGATCCTATCGAAATGGTGAACCACAAAGAAGATTTCAGCAGAATCTAAACACATGATACAGAAACAAAATGATAATGTCATACAATGCACATATGCAGTGGAGTAACCTAAAACTCATGGACCACGATGAGAAAGCTCCAACGGGGCCCCCAAATACTTTAAATCTTTAATAGCAATAGTCTTTTTGTATAGGCCAAAGGGACTTTTAGGGCCCCTTAGGCTCCAGGGCCCGGGTGCGATTGCAACCCCTGCACCTGTTGTAGTTACGCCTCTGCACATATGATTCTACCATATGGATATTAAATATCGTATTGGGTCTTATAAATAACACCCAAAAAGAGTCACCATACAGTTTTTTAACAATATCTTCTACCAGTAAGGTCTCATTCAGACATCTTATTTTTGTGTACAAGTGTTTTCCATGTTTTTCACAGATAGCATCACCTAGATTACACACCTTAAATTCTGTTGTCATAAATTGACAATGGCATTGTATGGGTTAATCAGCGGCGACTGTACCATCCATACTTTATGTTCAGAGGGCTCTTTTCCAAAGTATGACATACATTACACCATACATCGGGAAGACGTTAAATGGCAGAAATCGCTGCTAGCGCTGATTCTTGCTGTTAGAGGCAACGACTGGACGTACAACACAGCCGACACCAACCGTGTACCTACATTATGTATTCACGTTATATGTTCATGAACTACACAGTGCAAAAGGCATGTACATTATATTTATATCTCGCCATCTCCTGTCAAATGCGGATCTTGAAGTCTCCCAGCACACTCACACGCTACGAAATATGTCAAAACTTGGCACGTACAATATTTGTATTCTACAAGCTGCTATTTTCCAGGAAATTGCATTCCTGGATCAAATAAGAGCATTCAAGATATGTTATTCAAAAATGATATTAATTCCCATAATCGCATGAAGATCTACCTTCTGTCCAAACTGTTTCTTCAACAATCAGTGGAGCAAATCTATTGAAAGCACAAAATGTTCTGTGTGCTGAGAGAGAAATGATTCCAAGTGATACTAGTAAAACATTCTTATAACTGTATGTCAAGTGTATGAAAAATATCCAGCAACAAGAAACTGGCAAACTGGGTATAAATGCACGTTGGTCACAAAGCTTTTTCTATGTATTCTGCCATGTTTTATAATGCCACACAACTAGCCGTAATCCGTGGGCAAACTCAGAAGAAAGTACTCATTACCCTCCACCGTCACATTGCCTACTGACATTCATCGGTGGTCTTTGGAGTGTGGTTTAGCTAGGTGGGTTTTTTTAAACTAGAAAGAATTAAAGGTGCAGTCCCATATCCACGATCCTATCCCAATATGTAGTAGGTGTAATAATAATAATATTAGCAAATACCTCCAATTAGAAACATAGTACACTTCTACCCCTTATGTAGGGCATTGCAGTAGCTTAGGTGTCCTTGGTTATGATCACTAACAACCAACCGTCGTCTCAAACGCAAAAATATTTCCCGGATCCGTGCTTTCCTTGACCGCAACACTGCAAAAACGCTAGTGCATGCCCTTATCATCTCCCGCCTTGACTACTGCAACCTCCTACTCTCTGGACTCCCCTCTAGCACTCTGGCACCACTCCAATCCATCCTACACTCTGCTGCCCGACTAATCCACCTGTCCCCCCGCTATTCCCCAGCCTCTCCCCTGTGTCAAGCCCTTCACTGGCTTCCTATCGCCCAGAGACTCCAGTTCAAAACCCTCACACTGACATACAAAGCCATCCACAACCTGTCTCCTCCATACATCTGTGACATGGTCTCCCGGTACCTACCTACACGCAACCTCCGATCCTCCCAAGACCTCCTTCTCTACTCCCCTCTCATCTCTTCTTTCCACAACCGCATCCAAGACTTCTCCCGTGCTTCCCCCATACTCTGGAACTCTCTACCCCAACACATCAGACTCGCGCCTACCATAGAAACCTTCAAAAAGAACCTGAAGACTCATCTCTTCCGACAAGCCTACAGCCTGCAGTGATCCTCAACCTACTGAACAGCCGCACAGCCAGCTCTTCCCTCTCCTAGTGTATCCTCACCCACCCCCTGCAGACTGTGAGCCCTCGCGGGCAGGGTCCTCCCTCCTTATGTACTCGTGTGCCTTGTTATCTGCTCATGTTTAATGTATTTGTCTATATTTGCCCCGTATTCACATGTAAAGCGCCATGGAATAAATGGTGCTATAAAAATGTATAATAATAATAATAAAATAATAATAATAATAACCAGCTGTTACTATATGAGTGGTCATAACCACTTATACCTAAGCTACTGCAATGCCCTCCACATGGAGGTAAGTGATATAGTGAGGTAGAAGAACTAAACTACTTTTCTAATTGGAAATATTTGCCAATATTATTATTACGCACAACTACATATTGGTATAGAATCTTGGAGACCCTACAGAAGAGAGAGAGGATCCCAGTGACCATAACAGCTTACACCCTACAGAAGAGATCTAGAGAGGAGTCCGCTGCCATAAGAGCTTACATCTTACAGAAGAGAGAGAGGACCCCTCTGACCTTAAAAGCTTACACTATACAGAAGAGAGAGAACCCCGCTGACTATAACAGCTTACACCCTACAGAAGAGAGTGAGAGAACCCCGCTGACCATAACAGCATACACTCTATAGAAGAGATCCAGAGAGGACTCCACTGACCATAAGAGCTTACACCCTACAGAAGAGAGAGAGAGAGATCCACGCTGTTAGGGCTAGCGGAATGCACCAAATAATAAGATAGGTAGAATAAGGTGCGTTCGCAGCCCGGGGTCCACCGTGCAGAGATGGAACCTGCTGCCAAGTAATGACGGACTATATGCGGTACAATGTGAATACACACAGGTTAACTTCACCCTGTGTGAAGGAAGCGAACCCTGCAAAGTCACAGGGCCGCGGTACTGCACACAAGAGCACAAGCAAGGAGTCTCCGAGCTCAGTCCTAAGACTTGGGATCTGAGTCTGTGTAGACAACTTGCGGTCGACACCGCAACTGGGGTGTCAGCGTAACCAAAATAATAACAAAGGAATGCACGAGAGTGCGTGCGGTGCCGCACTGGCGGATGCCACTAACCACCCAGGCTTGGGTCAGGAAAGCGCTGTGAAAGCGCACTGCGCCGCACTGGCGGACACAGCAACTAGACGCTGTATTAGTGTGTAACGTGCTTTTGGATAAGTCGGGCGCTAGATAGCAATCATACACCTTCCGTGAACAGTCATCCAATAGGGAGGGTTATTTAAAGAGCGACTTTCACTCACAACACACACACGTTTATAAATGTACACTAGCGCATGGCCGTGCGGCCATGCGAGCCTTAAAAAGCTGCAGCATGTATAGGACCTTTCAAAAGAAGGACCAATGGAATTGCTGCAGTACCTGAGCATGTGACCCTAGATCTCCACTGAGAGATCTTGCCCTGGGCATGCTCATTGTGCAAAGCAGAACTTAGTCCTAGTACCTACAGGACCTTCCGTGAGAACGACCAATGGAAGTCGCTGCAGTACCTGAGCATGTGACCCTAGATCTCCACTGAGAGATTTTGCCCTGGGTATGCTCAGTGTGTGCAAAGTGGGACTTAGTCGCAGAAGCGACTGCTCGCCGCTGCCCAGCACTGGCTTCAATGGCAGAAGCTGGAAAAGCAGCAGCAACCCTATGCACAGAGTGAGACTGAGCAAGACGCTGGGACCGACATCTCCGCTGAGCAGACTCCACTGCGGCTGGAGAAGAATGGGAGACCACGGCAGAGATGGTCCGAGATTCCCCCTGTGCAGAGGCGGGAACACAACACCTAACACACGCTGACCTTAAAAGCTTACACTATACAGAAGAGAGAGAACCCCGCTGACCATAACAGCTTACACTCTACAGAAGAGAGAGAGGACCCCACTGACCTTAAAAGCTTACACTATACAGAAGAAAGAGAGAGAACCCCTCTGACCTTAAAAGCTTACACTATACAGAAGAAAGAGAGAGAACCCCTCTGACCTTAAAAGCTTGCACTATACAGAAGAAAGAGAGAGGACCTCACTGACCTTAAAAGCTTACACTATACAGAAGAAAGAGAGAACCTCGCTGACCATAACAGCTTACACCCTACAGAAGAGATCCAGGGAGGACTCCGCTGACCATAAATGCTTACACCCTACAGAACTACAGAAGAGAGAGATGGAACCCCGCTGAGCTTAAAAGCTTACACTATACAGAAGAGAGAGAGAGAGAACCCCACTGACCTTAAAAGCTTACTCTATACAGAAGAGAGAGAGAACCTCGCTGACCTTAATAGTTTACACTCTACGGGAGAGGAGATGGAAAACGATTCTGCTGTACAAGTTGTGCTCCACTGTTAACCGTTGATCTGTGATGGCCCAGGTACTGACTACCACTGTACAAGGTATGATAACTTGCAAGATGTCTTAACTGTGGGGCATTATGGGAAAGCCAGTGCGGCAGCACAAAATGACGTTAGCCCGCTCTCGGGTGCTTCAGAAGTGAGAAACGGTGCCAGGCAAATTTTTATTTACAAACCGCAAATCAAATCTCAAAATGTCTGAATTTGTGTGAAACAGAGAATTTGAGGAAAATTAACTCAAACTTGATCTCCAGCTCATCTGTAGTACTGTTGCTTTTGCTACTCATGGTAACTTTTTTTCCTGTGGTAATGGTGCTTTTGTGCTACATTGAAAAGCATTGTTTACTAGTGTTTGTTTGATCAAAGGCATCCTGCGAAGAGATGGGTATTGTGACTTACATCTACAGCTTACAGGTGCCCTATGTAGCTGTATACATCAAGAATGTATGGTCAGCACATATTAAAATAGATTTCCTTTTACTATGAAATTACCAGAATCAGTATTTTATGTTACTGAATTAAAAAAATAAGGTTTGGTTCCAACAACCAAAGTAAATTTTGCTTAAGGTATTCCATCATATTTACTGTAGAATTTATATATATATGATTCCACCATAACTGTGGTCAAGATGCAAACTTTAAATATTTTTAATCGGCAAGTTTGTCTAGTCATTCTCATATCTCTGATTCTATGTCTGTGATATTAATATCAACTGACATTGAATTAAACCTATGGCAGAATTCTGTACATTGCATTCCATGATACAAATGCTTAGCGTGAAAAATTATCATATTCACAAATTCCTTCCTAGAAAATCTAAAGTAAATGGTGGCTGAGCAGGTTCACTTAGGAAATGAGGATATTCTGGACATCATTAGCTACAGATCAGATTCAATGGGCACTGACAGCAAAGAATAAAACAGCCAAAGAACTAATTGGATGACAGTTTTAGGAGCTGCCAGAGAAGATAATGAAATTATCATATACCATATGTGAACAGTTCGCTCGTCCTTTGTGATTTCCAGTCTATACAGAAATCTGATATCATGTTTTACAGCATAAAACTTATGAACAGTTTCATCCGTCTTGGTCAATAAATTAAACATCGTATGTCAAAGTTTTTATATGCAGTGTTTGTTCTTTTTAGGTTTCCAAAAATATATTCATATTAAAGTGTTATCCAACAGCAAAAAAGGAGAATATAAAAAACAGCTGCAAGAAACATCTCACTACTTATGTTCCCTGAAGAGTCATTAGTGATACAAGTGCCAAGCACCTGACCTCTGCAGGCAACCAATAGGAGCAATGATTATTTTTTATGCTTTGCTTATATAGCGCCATATAATTCTGCCTTTAACATAAGATATTACTATCGCTGTCCCCAATGGGGCTCACAATCTAAATGCCATATCAGTATATCAAGCAAACACGAGGAGAACATACAAACTCCTTACAGATGTTGTCCTTGGTGGGATTTGAACCCATGACCTGCAAAGCAACAGTGCTAACCACTGAGCCACCGTGCTGCCCAATGATGCAATCAGTATGACATGTGACTGCTGAAGCCTCTGATTGGCTGCAGCAGAACCATTTGTGCCACCCTCTATAGGAGAGGACTCCCCTTAAAGAACCTGTAATATAATGTATTTGGGGTATTTGAGCATTAGATTGAATTGAACGAAAACTTTGCGTTGTGCTACCCAGGCTGATCAATTAACCCCGGCTTTGAAATATGCCAGCTTTAATGAAAGGGGAGTGCGCGAGTAAGATGTGCCTAATTTATTTTGACTCAGACCGAATAGGGCCCCTTTACAAAAAAAAGTACATAGGTCCTTGTTAGACCAATAGCTCATCATAATGCATAATTCCACCTGGTTTGGAGGTAGATGTGGCTCCTTTACATTTTGAGCACCTGTGTTACTTTACAGGTTGAACCAATGATCTGTCCACCCCTGTATTAGAAGATGCATCCTACTTATTGAATTAGAAGCATTCTAAAGACACCGTGCCTCCATCAGCGATGTACTCCAGCATGAACGTACAAAACATTTCTGGCAAAATTTGGTGTACATTTTCATAAATTAGACAGGCAGGTTTAGCCATGCCTCATCCCGTGCTCCACCCATTTAGGTGAAGTGGGCTTGGACTGGTGTGAAAACACCAAAAGTCAAAAAATGGGCGTCAACTTTTACAAAAAGTTACGCAACATTTTTAATGCGTTTTTATGTCAGAATTCTGGCATAAACACGTTGATGAATCACGGACTATGTCTCTCGCGTCAGTCACTGAAGTATCAATTTGATTTCCCAAAACGTAGATTTCCATTATGGCTGTTGCATCCTTTGCTGTGCAGGCATCATCTTGCCCTGAATGCTTTTAGGATCTGAGTAACAGAGTACACAGCCACCATCTTGGGAAACTATGGCCCTTGCCGATTTAGTGGTCTAGCCATGAAGCGTTTGAACATTTTTTTTTTATATTATTACTTGTCTCTGTATTACATTTCATACATTTTAACAGAAAGTAGAAAACCCCATTAAACTCCTCTTAGTGGCAGTATTTAACTATTATAACCATGCAGTAAATTTATATATATATATATATATATATATATATATATATATATATATATATATAAATGAAAATCAGCCGCAAACCCATTAAGAAAAAATTGTTGCAAAATTTTGGACATAAAAAATGGCATGGTGTAAAAAATAGAAATTCTCTTTAACGCTCTTATATCTAGATCTGTTTGTTTTCATCCTATATGTGAGCGTACATGAAGTTATATTACTTATTGGAATTCAGATTTAGTCAAGCAAATAATTGCCTCTAATCCCAAATCATATTTAAAATTCCCCCCCCAATTCCTCCGCCCTTATACACTACTTATCTCCCTATACTAATTCTATTTTCCTTGCTTTCCTTATCGTCTTTCACCGCATTAATCTTATTAGACGTTGCGTAATGTAATCTTATATTCCATTACCTCAAAGTCGCCTTCTACCTCAACTTCAACTTTCTTCTAAAACCCATCACGTGACTGCATTCTTTCCAATCTATGATGTATCCAGATACTTGACCTGCTACGAGGGAGTGTGATGGCTCACATTGCTAAGTGATCTTTATTAAGTTCTTCATAAAACATTTCTACTTTTATTGCTCAGCCGTAGTACATACCAGAAGTAAAAACTTTGGAATTAAGTGCAATTAGAAGAAGAGTTTACTTTGCACAGGGAATAGATATATTCACACTTTTCGAATATAAACTATTTCAAGTGCTTTCATTACACCGACTGAACAAAGAATTGTACACTTTTCACCTTTTGTGTCCTAAATGGCACTGAAAATATTGATATTTCCCATTACTTCAAATCTTGAATTACTTTTTTAAAGTTTTTCTAACTAGTTAAATATTTTTAAATGCTTCACATTAAGGTGAGTTACCACGAGAAATAATAAAAAATACCATGAGAAAAATATAATAATTTTATCTCAGATATATTGAGTTGAGATATACTGAATTCACGTCAAAATTTTACAAAAAAAATTTGATGAACATAAATATGAATTTTTTGTGATTTGATTCATGTAAATTTTGCTAAATTTAGCTTATTTCTAGATGGCTGTGAAAGTGGTTGAAAATAACAGATGGGGAACTGAGGCGTCAAAATACGTGAGTTACAAGAAGACACAAAAAGAGTACAGCGAGGTCAAAAATACTCTGTTGTAAAGAAGTCACAGTAAATAAACAAGTGCTAGTCAAAAAATGAAAAAAAAATGAAAAAAATACAGGGTATTTAGTTAATACGTTTTTTTGCAAAAAAATGTATATTAAGCTGCTCCACCATTCGCCAAGGTATACCCATAATATTCTCTCTGAACCCTGCTTATACAGGTACTATACAGATGATCAGGTTTTTAAATACATCAGATAGGGATTATATACATTAGATAGGACTGCTCTATTATGGGTATACCTTGGCGATTGGTGGAGCAGCTTAATATACATTTTTTTGCAAAAAAACGTATTTCGGGTCTATAAAGAAATACCAGAATACCCGGGAATTTTTGGGTCTATAAAGAAACACCAGAATATAACTGTAGAACCAATGAAGAAAAAAGGATTTTCCTTCACTTCTACCCATAAATTTAATCTTTTTATTAGAAATTAATTTATAAACAGGAGGATTCATCACGAGGATAAAACCATACGCAATTCTGGAGTATACTAAGCCCTTATTCATTGGAATATGCATAGACTCATGGGAACTCTGTTTTAAACTATGAACAACCAATGGCAATACTCATCACAAATACAATTAAATATGTATGCAAACTGCAGTCCCGGCAGCCCTTATTACAGGTGATCTTAAATAGTGACTCTTCTAGGTCAGAAAAAAGCATCATGTGAAACAGCATCTCTGTTTTCATTGCAAGCAAAAAACACATTAAGACAAACTACATAGATATCTGGTTTGAAGTATAAAAAAGAGAAAATTTAAATATAACAGTGCATGTATTAATAATAAGAATTGCAAAAAATAGTTTATATATATATATATATATATATCTAATATATAAAGCTGAATGTGTGTATGTGTGTGTGTATGTGTGTATGTATGTCCGGGATTGGCATCTGCACCGTCGCAGCTACAGCCACAAAATTTTGCACAGTCACACGTCTGGACCCCGAGAGCGTCATAGGCTATGTTGTGAGGCGAAATTTTAACCCCACGCGTTCCAATTCACCAAACAATTTTGCCCCTATCTACATAATGGGGAAAAAGTGAAAGGAAAAGTGTTGGAGGCGTCGCAGCTACAGCTACAAAATTTTGCACAGTCACATGTCTGGACCCCGAGAGCGTCATAGGCTATGTTGTGAGGTGAAATTTTAACCCCGCGCTTTCCAATTCACCAAATAATTTTGCTCCTATCTACATAATGCGAAAAAATGAAAGAAAAAGTGTAGGAGGCAAATTGACAGCTGCCAGATGTGAACAAGAGCAATGGCGCCAAAGAGTATATACCGTACAGTTGCTAAGGTGGGGCCCCGACATGGGATACTCACCACACACGGGGATATAAACACACACACAAAATGCGCCACACACTACCACATGCTTGAACACATATTACCCTCAGCACACATTTCACCACAAATGCACCAACCTCGCCACATAAAAGTCGAAACACAAAAGTCGCCACTCAAAACTCGCCACGCGCAGAACTCGCCACATGCAAAAACTAGGCTCACGCAAAACTCGCCACAAGTGCAAAACTCGCCTCATGAAAAACTCGCCACACGCAAAACTTGCACACGCGGAAAAATTGCCACATGCACAAAAGTTGCAACACATGCAAAAGTTGCCTCACACAAAACTTTCACATACTCAAAAGGCACCACACATAAAACTCGCCACGCGCAAAACTCGCCATGCGCAAAACTTGCTGCACACAACTTGCTACACTAACCTGTCACATGCAACTCGACACACAAAAAGTTGCTACGCGCATGTTGCCACACAAAACTCATCTCACAAAAGTCGCTACATGCATGTCGCCACACGCAACTCAACACACACAACTTGACAAACGAAACTCGCCCTAAAACACACACAAGTCTGGTATTATCCTTCAAAAATAAAAATCTGATTAATAAGCAGACAAACTACAACAATTGTACCATATAGGAAATACGGCAGCTGTCAGTCACATGATCTGTCTATTATGTGTATGTGTGAGCTAATATATACTGCCAGGGGGAGGGCTTCCTGTTGGCTGGGGATTTATCAGGCTGCCAATTTAGCTTACAATTACTGAGGTAAAAATACTGACCAAATAACGTGTGAACGAGGTCTAATACAGGAGGAGATGACACACAGGTATATACTATATACAGGGGAGATGACACACAGATATATACTATATACAGGAGAGATGACACACAGGTACATATATATACAGGAGGAGATGACATATAGGTATATACTATATACAGGAGGAGATGACACATAGATATATACTATATAGAGGAGGAGATGACATACAGGTACATATATATACAGGAGGAGATGACATACAGGTATATACTATATACAGGAGAAGATGACACACAGGTATATACTATATACAGGTGCAGATGACCTACAGGTATATACTATATACAGGAGGAGATGACATACAGGTATATGCTATATATAGAAGATGACATGCAGGTATATACTATATACAGGAGGAGATGACACACAGATATATACTATAAACAGGGGAGATGACACACAGGTATATACTACATACAGAAGGAGATGACATACAGGAATATACTATATATAGAAGGAGATGGCATTCAGGTATATACTATATATAGGGGAGATGACACACAGCAGGTATATACTATATACAGGGGAGATGACATACAGGTATATACTTACAGACTTGTTCACTGTGCAAGTAGCCCATGTGTTCCTGTTTCCATGATTGTTCTCTTGTGTCTACAAGACTGGGGAGTTCCACCACTCCTCTTGGGCTAGCTGCACAAAAGCTGTTCTGCCTTGTATGCACACATGGATTTTTCCTCTCTGAACCCTGTTCACACAGGTAATATACAGATGATCAGGTTTTTAAATACATCAGATAGGGATTGCATACATTAGTTAGGACTGCTCTGATATGGGTATACCGTGAAGATTGGTAGAGCAGCTTAGTATACATTTTTTGCAAAAAACGTATCAACCAAATACCCTGTTATTTACATCTTTTACTAGCACTTGCGGATTACTGCAAACATTTTTTCAAACTGAGTGTTTTTGGTTTTACCATTCTCTTTTGTGTCTTCAGGTTTCTTGGTGGTGTGTGAACATGTTCTTACAGACTTGTTCACTGTGCAAGTAGCCCATGTGTTCCTGTTTCCAGGTATATACTATATACAGGAGATGACATACAGATGTATACTATATATAAGGGAGATAACAAACATGTATATACTGAGGTGATGAGGTGAAAATGAGAGGTGTGAGGTGAAAATGAAAAGGTGTGAGTGCAAAATGAGAGGAGTGAGGAAAAATAGTGGAGTGATCAGAAAATGACAGATGTGAGGTTGAAATGACAAGTGTTAGGGGGGAATGAGAGATGTGAGGGGGAAAATGAAAGATGTGATTGGGAAAATGAGAGGCGTGATGGGAAAATAAGACAAGTGAGGTGCTATAACTAACCACAGATATTTACTATGCCCAGGCAACGCCGGGCTCTTCAGCTAGGATATATATATATATATATTGACTCCTTTTGTTCTACCACTCTCTGCTGTGAACAAGTAAATTGAAGTAGGTTATTTGATGGAGAGCAGGAAACAACATGCTGTATGGTTATGATGTTCTTTCTTGTGTAAATTAGTTTCCTGGCTTCAAAGTAACACAGGCAACCCAAATGGAGTCAGATACCCAATATGATTATTGGGTTTTTGTGACTGGTGTAGGTTCCATAGTTATGGGAGACATATTTTTTGGCATTATAGTGCATTTACTTGCATTGCTATGTAGTCCGTGCATTAGTCCAATATTAATATCCACCCGATGGATAAAGTTGTATATGCCAGGTCCCATAGCTATAGAAAACTAAAATCATGACTAAGCTCTCATCATTGTCACCTGGTTGTGCTGAGATCATGATGATGGGAGTTGTCATCAGTGTGACAAATATCGGCACCTGGGAAGAAGCGATACAGTTCACACTTTTCACAGGTGCTGGCCAACTGCTGATGGCAGCTCTCATGATTGTCTCCTGCCTGTGCTGATCTCCTATGATGTCGTTCAAAAGTACAACTCGTTCCGCAGAAAACAATCCCTCACATGGGCATATTGATGGAAAAATTAAAAAGTTATGGCTCTGGGAAGAAGGGGAGCAAAAAATGAAAACTCAAAACGGAAAAAAACAAGATGGTGAAGGGTTGCGGTTTACAGAGCATCTGACTTATAGGGCTTTTTTCATTCCTCTGAATCAAAACGACACAATTAAAAATAGAACTTGATGAACTTGTGTCATTCGTCATCCTTAAAAGCAATAAAACTATAAATATAAGAAATTGAAATGTTATCTATTTATATTTATTCTTCATTACCAATTTTTGTAGCCTAACATATGATTTTTATTGTGTAGTCCTTGAAATTTCATAGTCATTTAGTGCTATAATAATCTATATGATCCACCCGTAGATGGCCACGCATATAATATTTTATGCCTCTAATCTCTCCCTGCAGGTCCCAGGTTATGTGCAATTATTACACTTATGAACTAGCAATGCCATGAATATGAAATTAAGCTGTCAATCTACCGAGTCTTTACCCTTTCAGCCACTTTTATGACATGCTTTCAATTCATAGTAGATTAATGTTCTAGCCTTTTATAGGTTAAGGAAATGTCAAACTAGATTATAACACAAATATAATTTGGGGAAAGCGTAGGTCTGTTTCCTTCTGTGACATTCATGTAGTGCTCTAGGAAATACTGTACAGTTTCTCAGTTTTTACAGTGCAGGCTGGGAATGTGCCAAGAGAGAAAATCATCTTACTTGTGACACTTCTCTTAAAAATTACGGTAATTCGAAAATAGCTTCAATGTTGGATTGAAGAACTTCAGAAATAATTCTGAGTGCTCATTCTTCAGGTAGACAGAGCAAGTTAATGTTTCCTTTTAATTACACTGTACTTCTTCATAATCATTGTATGCTGTCGGTTACCGTAGGATTAATGGAATTTTTTGTGCATTAACAGACAAAAAAAAATTGAGAATACTCCCGTTCATATTTAGACATATCATGCAGGGCAAGTTGTGAAAAACAGACCCCTGATTTCCTTCCATCATATTCTCCCCTGCCAGTTCAGTGGTTTTCTTTAGGGCAGGTGCAGATGGTCTTAGATTTCTTCATCCGAATAAGGCAGATAATGCAAATTACACTCTTATCAAACTCTAATCAGAGTTTGATCCGAGTGTGATCACAATGTCCTCCGATTCTCTCTGATGATATTAACATGTCCTGAAATTGCTACACGTGAAGCCATACCATACCAGTTGTCAGTGTAAGAGTAATGGCAGTCCGTCAGTCCAATCTGGCCATATAAACTAAGTACATAGCCTTGTAGGAGATATAGCTTGTTTGAAAAAAAAAAGAGTCAAATTTAGCGCTGTAATCATTGCCTCTGTCCCTCAAAAACTGAAGTTTAATCAAATATCATAATTAGCTTTACTCAGTGCATCATGGGTGTGTTGAAACAGCTTAGTGCATGGCTTCGTCCACTGGTTTTACACGTCCACACCTACTTCACTAGTGATTGACAGCAGTTTCTTGCCTACAGTGATCTGCAGAGAAAGTTACCCCCCAATCAAGGGTGCACTGAGCAGCCCAATTAAATTCTATTTCTGCAGAATGGAGGCAGAGACTAAAATACCAAAGGTCTGATTTTTACAAGGAGGAGAAAAATACAAGAAAAATATCAAGACAAGACTGACATACTGCAGGAACTACAAAGATTAGACTGCAGAGCACTAGAGTAAAGTTATTTTCTCTGATGAAGGCCCCTTCAGACTGTTATGGACATCCTGAAGAATGATTTTCAGAAGAATAGATCAACACAACTATGAGTCCTGCATCTTCCCAAAACTAAAGCATCCTGACACTATTCATGTGTAGGGGCTTTTCATCCATAGAGTGGGCTCACTCACTATTTTCCCTAAGGACACTACCATGAATAAAAAATGGGATATACAATGCCTTGCAAAAGTATTCGGCTCCCTGGAACTTTTCAACCCTTTTCCACATATCATGCTTCAAACATAAAGATACCAAATGTAAATTTTTGGTGAAGAATCAACAACAAGTGGAACACAAGTGTGAAGTTGAACGAAATTTATTGATTATTTTACATTTTTGTGGAAATTCAAAAACTGAAAAGTGGGGCATGCAATAATATTCGGCCCCTTTACTTTCAGTGCAGCAAACTCACTCCAGAAGTTCTTTGTGGATCTCAGAATGATCCAATGTTGTCCTAAATGCCTGATGATGATAAATATAATCCACCTGTGTGTAATCAAGTCTCCGTATAAATGCACCTGCTCGGTGATAGTCTCAGGGTTCTGTTTGAAGCACAGAGAGCATCACGAAGTCCAAGAAACACGATAGGCTGGTCTGTGATACTGTGGTGGAGAAGTTTAAAGCCGGATTTGGATACAAAATGATTTCCAAAACTTTAAACATCCCAAGGAGCACTGTGCAAGTGATCATATTGAAATGGAAGGAGAATCATACCACGGCAAATCTACCAAAACCCGGCAGTCCCTCTAAACTTTCATCTCAAACAAGGAGAAGACTGATCAGAGATGCAGCCAAGAGGCCCATAATCACTCTGGATGAACTGTAGAAATCTACAGCTGAGGTGGGACAGTCTGTCCATAGGACAATCTTCAGTCGTACACTGCACAAATGTGGCCTTTATGGAGGAGTGGCAAGAAGAAAGCCATTTCTCAAAAATATCCTTAAAAAGTGTCATTTAAAGTTTGCAACAAGCCACCTGGGAGACACACCAAACATGTGGAAGAAGGTGCTCTGGTCAGATGAAACCAAAATCGAACTTTTTGGCAACAATGCCAAACGATATGTTTGGCATAAAGGCAACACAGCTCATCACCCTGAACACACAATGCCCACTGTCAAACATGGTGGTGGCAGCATCATGGTTTGGACCTGCTTTTCTTCAGCAGGGACAGGGAAGATGGTTAAAATTGATGAGAAGATGGATGGAGCCAAATACAGGACCATTCTTGAAGAAAACCTGTTGGAGTCTGCAAAAGACCTGAGACTGGGACGGAGATTTGTCTTCCAAAAAGACAATGATCCCAAACATAAAGCAAAATCTACAATGGAATGGTTCCCAAATAAATGCATCCAGGTGATAGAATGGCCAAGTCAAAGTCCAGACCTCAATCTAATCGAGAATCTGTGGAAAGAGCTGAAAACTGCTGTTCACAAACGATCTCCATCAAACCGCACTGAACTCGAGCTGTTTGCAAAGGAAGAATGGGCAAAAATTTCAGTCCCTTGATGTACAAAACTGATAGAGACATACCCCAAGCGACTTGCAGCTGTAATCACAGCAAAAGGTGGCGCAACAAAGTATTAAGTTAAAGGGGCCGAATAATACTGCACGCCCCACTTTTCAGTTTTTGAATTTCCACAAAATTTTAAAATAACCAATAAATTTCGTTCAGCTTCACAATTGTGTTCCACTTGTTGTTGATTCTTCACAAAAAATTTACATTTGCTATCTTTATGTTTGAAGCATGATATATGGGAAAAGGTCGAAAAGTTCCAGGGAGCCGACTAATTTCGCAAGGCACTGTAAATATCCTCCAAGAGCAACTTCTCCCAAAGATCAAGGAACAATCTGATGATGAGCAATGCTTTTTTCCAGCATAGTGAAGATCAAGTCACAAAACAAAAGTGATAACTAAGTGGCTCGGTGAAGAAAATATTAACATATTGGATCCTTGGCCAGGAAACTCACCAGATTATTAACCTTATCGGGAACCTTTCGATGATTCTGAAAGAGCGGGTGGACAAACAAAAACATTGAAATTGTGATAAACTCCAAGCACAGATTAGACATGAATGTGTTGTTTTCAGTCAGGATTTGGGTCAGAGGTTGATATCCAGATGACAGAATTAATTGCAGAAGTCTTGAAAAAGAAGGGTCAACATTGTAAATATTGAGTCTTTGCATAAACTTAATTTATTTACCAATATAATTTGAAAAACGTATTAAATGCTTATAATTGTAGTTCAGTAACCATAGAAACATGATAAAAAAATCTGAAAACAATTTGTAAGTTCTAAAACTTTTTGCCACAACTGTACTCAGGCTGCTCTGATCTATCTGCACTGAGCTCTAACCAGAGGTTTGGGAATACACATTTTCCCAAGAATAGAGAAACAGCATCGTCCACCTCATCGATATCAGTCTCTTGCACCAAAAAATTGCCAAACTGCATCATGTGAGTGCTAGGTCATTTGTAAGAATAAAAAATGAAGTCCGTCCATCCATTCAAAAGCAAAGGGGTGGACATCCAGTCAAAATTTTGGAGTCAACTAGTGTTAGGAGTCGAGTTTCCTCTGCTGCACAGGGGGAATTTCGATCCGTCTCCACTGCGGTCTCCCATTCTCCTCCAGCCGCAGTGGAGTCTGCTCAGCAGGGACGTCGCTCCCAGTGTCTTGCTCGCTCTCACTCTGTACAGAGAGTTACTGCTCCTTCTTCAGCTCCTGCCATTAAAGTCAGTGCTGGTCAGCGGCGAGCGGACTTCCCTGGGACTAAGTCCTTGTTTGCGCACACTGAGCATGCCCAGAGCAAGATCTCCCGTTGGAGATCGAGGGTCATGTGCTCTGGCTCTGCAGCGCATTCCATTGGTCCTCTTGGCAGGCCCTGGAAGGGCAAAGTTTCTGTGGCCACTTCCTGTCCTGCAATTATATAAACTGCGCATGACCGCACGGCCATGTGCTAGTGTACAATTGAATACGTGTGTTTGTTGTGAGTGCAAGTCGTTCATTAAATACCCCTACCCTATTGTATGACTGTTCGCGTATGGAGTATGGCTGCTATCTAGCGCCCGACAAATCACTCAACGTGTCACACACGTATCAGCGTCTATTGCTGTGACCGCCAGTGCGGCGCCACGCGCCAGTAGTGCGCTTCCTGACCCACGTCTGGGTGCTTAGTGGTGCCTGCCAGCACGGCACAGTTCGCACTTCGGTGCTCTAATTATAAGAGTTGCCTAGCACACCCTGTTGCGGTGTTGTGTCAGCAAGTGGTCTAATCGGACTTCAATCCGAGTTGGGGTTAAGTTCGCTGACTGCTTGCTCGCCTTCTATGTGCGGTACCGCGATCCTGTGACGCAACAGGATTGCTTCCTTCACGTTGGGTGAAGTTTAACCCACGCGAGTATACTTATGAATACCGCCATATAGTCCGTCATTACTCAGCAGCAGGTTCCATCTCTGCACGGTGGACCCCGGGCTACGAACGCACCGTACACTATCAGTCTTATTATTTGGTGCGTTCCGCTAGCCCTAACATTACACTAGCGCCAGGGTCTGGCTAGTGATGACGGACAAACAGCAATCCCTACGGTATATACAGCAGCTGGAGGGTAGGTTGGCGGCTCTCGAGAGCGCAACCTCAGCTGTGGATGTTACCGCAGTTGCTGTACAGGTTGCCAGCGTGGCTGCAGCAACTTTGTCCATTGCCACCCCTGTTCCGACATTTTCTCGCCTCCCGCTGCCAGAAAAATTTTCTGGTAATAGCAAATTTTGTAGGGGATTCGTGAGTCAGTGCTCTATTCATCTCGAGCTTCTGGCTGCACATTTCCCCACAGAGCGGGCTAAGGTGGGATTTATTGTGTCTCTATTGTCGGACAGGGCGTTGGAATGGGCTACGCCGCTGTGGGAGCGTGGCGATCATGTGGTGCAGAGTGCTCCTCTGTTTTTGAGCACTTTAAAACAGGTCTTTTTAGGACCTCAAGTCACCCATGACACTGCGCTCCAACTGCTGGCATTAACTCAGGGTGAGTCCTTGGTCAGTCATTTTGCCGTCCAATTCCGCACTTTAGCATCTGAGCTGGAATGGTCGGATAAAGCTCTTATCCCCATATTTTGAAGGGGTTTGGCTGACCATGTAAAGGACGCTCTGGCCACTAGGGAGATTCCTGTCACACTGGAGGAGTTAATAACAGTCTCCACTCGAATTGACCTCCGTTTTAACGAGCGGAGGTTAGAGCGAGCCCAGTGTAGGCAGAGGTTTCAGCTGGCTCCTACTTTCGCCAAACCTCTGGAATCTCCGGTCCTGGTTCCTGAGTCACATGAGGCCAGGGAAGTATCACAAGCGGGACCTAAGTCCCGGACCGCTTGTGCATTCAGGGTCTGTCATGTTTGCCAGCAGTCTGGACACTTAGCCACCAGATGTCCTCAGCGGTCGAGGAAACGTCAGCGTCTAGTGGTCGTAGGTGGAGGTACACTGGACACGGCGACGTTTGCCTCTAAATTGTCCTTTAAGGGGACAATTACTATAGGCTCATTCTCCCACTCGGTAGAGCTCTGCGTGGATTCTGGGGCGGAGGGCAATTTTATGTCTTCTGCCTTCGCCCAACGCCACGCAATACCTCTGGTTATGCTAGCTCAACCTGTAATGGTACGAGTGGTGAATGGGTCGACTCTGCCCTCACAGATAACTCACCAGACCATCCCTTTTACTCTGTCCATGTCGCCAACTCATCAGGAGATTATTTCTCTGCTCGTCATTCCAGAGGGAATTGATGAGGTCCTGTTGGGAATACCTTGGCTACGGTACCACTCTCCTCATATCGAGTGGTCCTCAGGCAGAATTCTGGGATGGGGTGAATCTTGTGGGGGTAGGTGTCAGAGGGAGTGCGTTCAGGTCGCTACAACTGAGGTACCCGCAGATCTTTCCTCTCTCCCCAAGCAGTATTGGTTGTATGCAGACGTATTCTCCAAAAAGGCGGCGGAGACCCTTCCGCCCCATCGCCCCTATGACTGTCCTATTGACCTCTTGCCTGGTGCTGAGCCTCCCTGGGGTCGAGTCTATCCGCTATCTCTCCCGGAGACGGAGGCAATGTCACAGTACATCCAGGAAAATCTGGCAAGAGGGTTCATCAGGAAGTCAGTGTCACCTGCTGGGGCAGGGTTCTTCTTCGTGCAGAAGAAGAGTGGGGAATTGCGTCCATGCATAGACTACAGGGGTCTTAACGCCATCACCGTTAAGAATAAATACCCTTTGCCTTTGATATCTGAACTGTTCGATAGGCTTCGGGGAGCAAGGGAATTTACTAAATTAGATCTGCGGGGTGCTTACAACCTGATTCGCATCCGTGAGGGGGACGAATGGAAGACGGCTTTTAACACCAGGGATGGGCACTATGAATATCTGGTGATGCCCTTTGGGCTCTGTAATGCCCCAGCCGTTTTCCAAGACTTTGTGAACAATATCTTCCGGGATATGCTTTCCACCTCGGTCGTAGTCTATCTGGATGATATTCTCATCTACTCTCCAGATATTGACTCCCACCGGAGAGATGTTTGCAAAGTCTTCGACCTCCTACGGGCAAACTCCCTCTATGCCAAGTTGGAGAAGTGTATGTTTGAGCAGGAGTCCTTACCTTTCCTAGGCTACATCATCTCAGCCCAGGGATTGGCTATGGATCCTGCCAAACTACAGGCTGTGATGGACTGGCAGGAACCCCATTCTCTTAAAGCGGTGCAGCGCTTTATGGGGTTCATCAATTATTATCGCCAGTTCATCCCGCATTTCTCAACTTTGGTGGCTCCCTTGGTTGCCCTCACCAAGAAGGGAGCGAATCCCAAATTGTGGTCTGAGGAGGTCTCCAAGGCCTTTGTCTCTATAAAGTCACACTTCGCTAGCGCTCCCATTCTTCATCGCCCCGATGTTGATAAGCCATTTATCATGGAGGTGGATGCCTCTTCTGTTGGTGCTGGAGCAGTCCTCTTCCAAAAGGATGCTCAAGGTCGGAAGCATCCTTGCTTCTTTTTCTCCAAGACCTTCGCACCAGCAGAGAGGAATTATTCCATCGGGGACAGGGAGTTGCTAGCCATGAAGTTGGCTTTCTCGGAGTGGAGACATCTCTTGGAGGGAGCACGTTTTCCCTTCCAAGTCTTCACAGATCACAAAAATTTGGTGTATCTGCAGACAGCTCAGCGGTTGAATTCTCGCCAGGCCAGATGGTCCTTGTTCTTCTCCCGGTTTCATTTCACCCTCCATTTCCTTTCTGGGGAGAAGAACATTCGGGCCGACGCTCTCTCTCGCTCCGTTGTGTCATCTGCGGAGGAGGAGGAGGAGCCTCGGCTTATTGTCCCCACCGAGAGTTTGAGAACCGTGGCCCCGGTTTCGCTGGAGTCTGTGCCCCCGGGCAAGACTTTTGTTCCATCTAGTTTGCGACCGGAGGTTCTCTCTTGGGCGCACTCGTCCAGGATGGGTGGACATTTTGGTACTAAAAGGACATCAGAGTTACTGGCGAGGACATACTGGTGGCCGCATATGGCTCGTGATGTCGTGGAGTACGTTCGGGCGTGTGTCTCTTGCGCCAGGAACAAGACTCCTTGGCAATGGCCAGCTGGTTTGCTTTATCCTCTGCCCGTGGCTGACAGGCCCTGGGAGATGGTCGGGATGGACTTTGTGGTTGGCTTACCCAAGTCTCGTAATTGCACCATTATCTGGGTGATCACCGATCATTTTTCCAAAATGGTGCATTTGGTGCCTCTTCCACGGCTACCATCTGCACGGGCGTTGGCTGTCTTGTTTATCAAGCATATCTTTCGCTTACACGGTATGCCAGACAAAATTGTTAGTGACCGGGGTTCCCAGTTTGCGTCTCAATTCTGGAGGGAGCTATGTCGTCTACTCAGTATTGAGTTAAATCTCTCTTCGGCATATCATCCCGAGACGAATGGGTTGGTAGAAAGGGCCAACCAGACCTTGGTCACATATCTGCGACATTTTGTTTCTGCCAGACAGGATGACTGGGCATCCTTGCTACCGTGGGCAGAGTTTGCACTTAACAATGCCGTAGCCGACTCCACCGGTCAGACTCCATTCCTCTTAAATTACGGCCAGCATCCGCGTGTTCCTCTGCCCATGCCTGTGTCTTCCGCTGATCCCAGGGTGGCAGACTGGGCTGTGGAGGCACGGGACATTTGGGATCGCACGCAGGATGCCATTCGGGCCTCCAAGGAGAGAAAGAGGTCCTCCGCCGATGTTCATCGGCGCCCCGCTCCGACTTTTGCCCCTGGCGACTTGGTGTGGCTCTCCACCCGTAACATCAGGCTGCGAGTTGAGTCCAGGTTTGCTCCTCGCTACTTGGGTCCCTTCAAGGTTCTCGAACAGGTTAATCCTGTGGTCTACCGCCTGGCTCTTCCTCCACGCTTGGGTATCACTGACACCTTTCATGTGTCCCTCTTGAAACCCGTATACATGTCCCGGTTTTCCGAGTCATCTGCCGGGACATCGGGTTCGTCTACGGACGATTACGAGGTGAACGCTATTTTGGGGTGCAAGGTGGTACGCGGCAAAAATTTTTATTTGGTGGATTGGGAGGGTTATGGTCCAGAGGACAGGTCTTGGGAGCCTGCTGAAAACATTCGGGCCCCACAGCTCATTGCTGCCTTCGAGCGTAGCGAGGCCCAGGGAGGGGGGGGCCCTAGGAGGGGGGGTAATGTTAGGAGTCGAGTTTCCTCTGCTGCACAGGGGGAATCTCGATCCGTCTCCGCTGCGGTCTCCCATTCTCCTCCAGCTGCAGTGGAGTCTGCTCAGCAGGGACGTCGCTCCCAGTGTCTTGCTCGCTCTCACTCTGTACAGAGAGTTACTGCTGCTTCTTCAGCTCCTGCCATTAAAGTCAGTGCTGGTCAGCGGCGAGCGGACTTCCCTGGGACTAAGTCCTTGTTTGCGCACACTGAGCATGCCCAGAGCAAGATCTCCCGTTGGAGATCGAGGGTCATGTGCTCTGGCTCTGCAGCGCATTCCATTGGTCCTCTTGGCAGGCCCTGGAAGGGCAAAATTTCTGTGGCCACTTCCTGTCCTGCAATTATATAAACTGCGCATGACCGCATGGCCATGCGCTAGTGTACAATTGAATACGTGTGTTTGTTGTGAGTGCAAGTCGTTCATTAAATACCCTTACCCTATTGTATGACTGTTCGCATATGGAGTATGGCTGCTATCTAGCGCCCGACAAATCACTCAACGTGTCACACACGTATCAGCGTCTATTGCTGTGACCGCCAGTGCGGCGCCGCGCGCCAGTAGTGCGCTTCCTGACCCACGTCTGGGTGCTTAGTGGTGCCTGCCAGCACGGCACAGTTCGCACTTCGGTGCTCTAATTATAAGAGTTGCCTAGCACACCCTGTTGCGGTGTTGTGTCAGCAAGTGGTCTAATCGGACTTCAATCCTAGTTGGGGTTAAGTTCGCTGACTGCTTGCTCGCCTTCTATGTGCGGTACCGCGATCCTGTGACGCAACAGGATCGCTTCCTTCACGTTGGGTGAAGTTTAACCCACGCGAGTATACTTATGAGTACCGCCATATAGTCCGTCATTACTCAGCAGCAGGTTCCATCTCTGCACGGTGGACCCCGGGCTACGAACGCACCGTACACTATCAGTCTTATTATTTGGTGCGTTCCGCTAGCCCTAACAACTAGTCGGCACATCACAGGGTGTGACAAACACAGCAGTGAAAGTGGCTCAAAAGTTTTGCAATTGTTAGATCACAGACGTCCATGCAAGCACCGTGTGATGCACATTTCATATATCTGGAATGGTGGCCCGAGTAAAAGTGAAGAAACCTTGACTTCAATGTCGTAGTTAGAAGTGTCAGCTCGAGTTTGAAAAAAAGTGCGAAAAGTGGACAGTAGAAGATTGGAAACTGGTGATTTGGAGTGATGAGATGAAAGTCAATAGACTAGGCTCTGATGGGTGTAAATGGGTCTAGAAAAAACAATGGAAAATGAGGCTAACAGCCTGAGAAAAAATCTTGACCAGTATTGATGGTGTTCTCAATGCTGAGCAATATGTGAGTATCCTATTAGACGAGTTACTTCATACACTCGAGCACTATGGGTATGAAAAGTATCGTATTCTACCTGGAAAACCTGAAGCATATGTCGAGATTGGCAAAGAAATGATGTAGAGGTGCTTGAGTGACCCCCACAGATCGCAGTCCTCAACCCAATTGAACACATGTGGGTAGAGTTGAAGAAAAAGCTGTATACATACTCAAGTGAGTCGACAAGTATGCTCCAACTTTAGGAACATGTAGAAGAGACCAGGGATCAGATTTTAGTCAAGACATGCTTGAATTTGATCGACAGCATGACCAAAATGATCCAGGTAGTGTTGAAAGCCAAAGGTGGATTTACAAAATAATAAAAATTAAAAAATGTTATTCTTTTAGGAGCAAAAAAGTAACAATGCAGTGTCATGACAAGAACCTACATAACTAATCATCTGCAAAATCGTTGCAAGTCGTCAAATTTAGGTATGAGATAGTCAAGAGGATTGTCTATAAAATGATGTTAGTCTCACATTCGAAGCTGTAGGGGATGGTGAGACATGGAGCCTGAAAGTCAAACATTCTAAACATTGTTACCGTTTTGCTCATCAGTGTAGGTAACACCCATATTTGGGGTATTATCTCTCATAAGATGGAACCTTTGCTTTATCTCTTATTACTATTGATCTTTGAGAAGTTTGTTGAAATGACAGTGATCATTTAAATTCTTAAAACATGCAGAAAACAAGAATATTGTGTAGAAATGTTTTCACTTTTTGCTGATATGCCAGAAAGTAATGACTAGGGTTGAGCGAAACGGGTCGAACATTTTCAAAAGTCGCCGACTTTTGGCTAAGTCGGGGTTTCATGAAACCCGATCCGACCCCTGTGCGGGGTCGGCCATGCGGTACGCGACTTTCGCGCCAAAGTCGCGTTTCAATGACGCGAAAAGCGCCATTTCTCAGCCAATGAAGGTAAACGCAGAGTGTGGGCAGCGTGATGACATAGGTCCTGGTCCCCACCATCTTAGAGAAGGGCATTGCAGTGATTGGCTTGCTGTCTGCGACGTCACAGGGGCTATAAAGAGGCGTTCCCGCCGACCGCCATCTTACTGCTGCTGATCTGAGCTTAGGGAGAGGTTGCTGCCGCTTTGTCAGAAGCAGGGATAGCGTTAGGCAGGGTCCATTAACCACAAAACCGCTTGTGCTGCAGCGATTTGCACTGTCCAACACCACCCTCGGTGTGCAGGGACAGTGGAAGTTTTTTTTTTTTTTTTTTTCCCCTCAGCGCTGTAGCTCATTGGGCTGCCCTAGAAGGCTCCCTGATAGCTGCATTGCTGTGTGTACGCCGCTGTGCAAACCAACTGCTTTTTTCAAAGCACAAATCCTCTTGTTCCTTCCTTTCTGCACAGCTATCTTTTTTGTTTGTCCACACTTTTTATTTCATTTGTGCATCAGTCCACTCCTTATTGCTGCCTGCCATACCTGGCTGAGATTACTGCAGGCAGGGAGATAGTAGCTGCCTGCCATACCTGGCTGAGATTACTGCAGGCAGGGAGATAGTAATTGTAGGACATTCCCTGTTTTTTTTTTTTTTTTTTTTTTGGTGGGAGATTAAGATTGGCAATTTGGCATTTCTGCTAGAGTGCCATCCCTGTGTGTGCCATCTCTCTCACATAGTGGGCCATAGAAAGCCTTTTCATTTTTCTGTATTTTTTTTTGTGGGGTGTATAAATTCTCCCTGATAAAAATACAGTGGGAGATTAATATTGGCCTTTGGGCTTGTGTGCCAGTCCTGAGTGTGCCATCTCTCTCACAAATAGTGGGCCATAGAAAGCCTATTTATTTTTTTTTTTGGTTTTATAAATTCTCCCTGAAAAAAAGGGAGATTAATATTGGCCTCTGGGCTTGTGTGCCAGTCCTGAGCGTGCCATCTGTGCCAGCCCTGAGCGTGCCATCTCTCTCACAAATAGTGGGCCATAGAAAGCCTATTTAATTTTTTTTTTTGTTTTATAAATTTTCCCTGAAAAAAGGGAGATTAATATTGGCCTCTGGGCTTGTGTGCCAGTTGTGAGCGTGCCATCTGTGCCAGTCCTGAGCGTGCCATCTCTCTCACAAATAGTGGGCCATAGAAAGCCTATTTAAATATTTTTTTGGTTTTATAAATTCTCCCAGAAAAAAAGGGAGATTAATATTGGCCTCTGGGCTTGTGTGCCAGTCCTGAGCGTGCCATCTGTGCCAGCCAGCCCTGAGCGTGCCATCTCTCTCACAAATAGTGGGCCATAGAAAGCCTATTTAATTTTTTTTTTTGTTTTATCAATTTTCCCTGAAAAAAGGGAGATTAATATTGGCCTCTGGGCTTGTGTGCCAGTTGTGAGCGTGCCATCTGTGCCAGTCCTGAGCGTGCCATCTCTCTCACAAATAGTGGGCCATAGAAAGCCTATTTAAATATTTTTTTGGTTTTATAAATTCTCCCAGAAAAAAAGGGAGATTAATATTGGCCTCTGGGCTTGTGTGCCAGTCCTGAGCGTGCCATCTGTGCCAGCCAGCCCTGAGCGTGCCATCTCTCTCACAAATAGTGGGCCATAGAAAGCCTATTTAATTTTTTTTTTTGTTTTATCAATTTTCCCTGAAAAAAGGGAGATTAATATTGGCCTCTGGGCTTGTGTGCCAGTTGTGAGCGTGCCATCTGTGCCAGTCCTGAGCGTGCCATCTCTCTCACAAATAGTGGGCCATAGAAAGCCTATTTAAATATTTTTTTGGTTTTATAAATTCTCCCAGAAAAAAAGGGAGATTAATATTGGCCTCTGGGCTTCTGTGCCAGTCCTGAGCGTGCCATCTGTGCCAGTCCTG
The DNA here is from genome assembly GCF_032444005.1 of Ranitomeya imitator. Lineage (NCBI taxonomy): Eukaryota > Metazoa > Chordata > Amphibia > Anura > Dendrobatidae > Ranitomeya > Ranitomeya imitator. Next base: position 55,689,995 of record NC_091287.1, on the reverse strand, counting down.
AGCGTCCCATCTCTCTCACAAATAGTGGGCCATAGAAAGCCTATTTTATTTTTTTTTTGGGTTTTAGAAATTCTCCCTGAAAAAAGGGAGATTAATATTGGCCTCTGGGCTTGTGTGCCAGTTGTGAGCGTGCCATCTGTGCCAGTCCTGAGCGTGCCATCTCTCTCACAAATAGTGGGCCATAGAAAGCCTATTTAAATATTTTTTTGGTTTTATAAATTCTCCCAGAAAAAAAGGGAGATTAATATTGGCCTCTGGGCTTCTGTGCCAGTCCTGAGCGTGCCATCTGTGCCAGTCCTGAGCGTCCCATCTCTCTCACAAATAGTGGGCCATAGAAAGCCTATTTTATTTTTTTTTTGGGTTTCAGAAATTCTCCCTGGAAAAAAAAAGGGAGATTAATATTGCCCTTTGGGCTTGTGTGCCAGTACTAAGCGTTCCATCTCTCTCTCTCTCTCAGTCAGTGGGCCATAGAACGCATATTTTTGGTTTTATTTGTTTTCTAAATTCTCCCTGAAAAAATCATTTTATTTTATTTGGTTTCTAAATTCTTCCTGATAAAATCATATTTTTTTTATTATTTTTATTTCTAAAGTCTCCCTGAAAAAAAAAAAAAAAAAACAACCAAAAAAACAGTGGGAGATTAATATTGGCCTTTCTGCTTGTGTGCCAGTCTTGACTCCTGGGTGTGCCATCTCTCTCTCTCTCTCTCTCTCTCTCTCTCTCTCTCCAATTGTGGTCCATAGAAAGCCTATATTTTTTTTCCTTGATTTGGGTTCTAAAATCTACCAGAGAAAATAACTACATCAATCATTGGTAGAAAAATATTGGCCTCTGGGTTTGTGTGCCACTCCTGACTCCTGTGTGCGTCATCTCTCAGTCAGTGGGCCATAGAACGCCTATTTTTGGTTTTATTTGTTTTCTAAATTCTCCCTGAAAAAATCATTTTATTTTATTTGGTTTCTAAATTCTTCCTGATAAAATCATATTTTTTTTATTATTTTTTTTTCTAAAGTCTCCCTGAAAAAAAAAAAAAAAAACAGTGGGAGATTAATATTGGCCTTTCTGCTTGTGTGCCAGTCTTGACTCCTGGGTGCGTCATCTCTCAGTCAGTGGGCCATAGAACGCCTATTTTTGGTTTTATTTGTTTTATAAATTCTCCCTGAAAAAATCATTTTATTTTATTTGGTTTCTAAATTCTTCCTGATAAAATCATATTTTTTTTATTATTTTTTTTTCTAAAGTCTCCCTGAAAAAAAAAAAAAAAAAACAACCAAAAAAAACAGTGGGAGATTAATATTGGCCTTTCTGCTTGTGTGCCAGTCTTGACTCCTGGGTGCGTCATCTCTCAGTCAGTGGGCCATAGAACGCCTATTTTTGGTTTTATTTGTTTTATAAATTCTCCCTGAAAAAATCATTTTATTTTATTTGGTTTCTAAATTCTTCCTGATAAAATCATATTTTTTTTATTATTTTTTTTTCTAAAGTCTCCCTGAAAAAAAAAAAAAAAAAAACAACCAAAAAAAACAGTGGGAGATTAATATTGGCCTTTCTGCTTGTGTGCCAGTCTTGACTCCTGGGTGTGCCATCTCTCTCTCTCTCTCTCTCTCTCTCTCTCTCTCTCTCTCTCTCTCTCCAATTGTGGTCCATAGAAAGCCTATATTTTTTTTCCTTGATTTGGGTTCTAAAATCTACCAGAGAAAATAACTACATCAATCATTGGTAGAAAAATATTGGCCTCTGGGTTTGTGTGCCACTCCTGACTCCTGTGTGCGTCATCTCTCAGTCAGTGGGCCATAGAACGCCTATTTTTGTTTTTATTTGTTTTATAAATTCTCCCTGAAAAAATCATTTTATTTTATTTGGTTTCTAAATTCTTCCTGATAAAATCATATTTTTTTTATTATTTTTTTTTCTAAAGTCTCCCTGAAAAAAAAAAAAAAAAAAAAAAAAAAAAAACAGTGGGAGATTAATATTGGCCTTTCTGCTTGTGTGCCAGTCTTGACTCCTGGGTGTGCCATCTCTCTCTCTCTCTCTCTCCAATTGTGGTCCATAGAAAGCCTACATTTTTTTTCCTTGATTTGGGTTCCAAAATCTACCAGAGAAAATAACTCCATCAATCATTGGTAGAAAAATATTGGCCTCTGGGCTTGTGTGCCACTCCTGATTCCTGTGTGCGTCATCTCTCACTCAGTGGCCCATAGAAAGCATATAGTTTGTTACATTTGTTTTCTAAATTCTCCCTGCAAAAATCTATTTTTTTTTTTTTGGGGGGTTTCTAAAGTGTTCCTGAAAAAAATAAAAATAAAAAAAAAATAATAGTGTGACATTAATATTAACATTTGTGCTTCAGTGACAGTCCTGCGTGTGGGGCATCTCTCTAATTTGCAGCCACCAAAAAAAGAGTGTGTAACATTGGGCCTGATTTTCGCTGTGGTCTCACCAACCTGTAAAGGGGTAGCTAAATCATACTGAAGTTATAGCTCACCGTGTAAGTTGTGTGACTGCAACAAATAACGTTAGTTTGGTTACGTTTTTAAAACAATGAGGAAGTCTAGTGGAAGAGGTCGTGGCCGGGGGCGTTCATTGTCAGCTGGTAATGAGGGTAGTGGTAGTGGTGGAGCATCAGGTGGTCGTGGGGGAAAAAATATTGCACCTAAGTCTGGAGCTGTGGAGCCAGGTTCGTCGTCCGGCTACACAAGGCCTCGAACGCTCCCTTTTCTGGGATTAGGAAAACCGCTTTTAAAGCCGGAGCAGCAAGAGCAAGTTTTGGCTTATCTTGCTGACTCAGCCTCTAGCTCTTTTGCCTCATCTCGTGAAACTGGTAAAAGTAAAAGCAGCGCGTCGTTAGTGGATGTTCACGGTCAGGGACAAGTCACTTCCTTGTCCTCTTCAGCAAAAACAACAACAGAGAAGAATGCAGCAGGCGACACAACGGGTTACTCCATGGAGCTCTTTACACATACCGTCCCTGGCTTAGAAAGTGAAGCAGTTAACAGTCCATGCCCATTACAAATTGAATCTGACATGGAGTGCACTGACGCACAGCCACAGCCAGACTACTATGCTGGTCCTTTGACTCAGACCACAACATTGCCCTCGCAGGGTGCTGATCAAGAATCAGACCCTGATGAGACTATGTTGCCCCATCACGAACGCTATACCACCGAACGACACGGTGACACAGACGAAGTTGCGCAGGAGGTACAAGAAGAGTTATTAGATGACCCAGTTCTTGACCCCGATTGGCAGCCATTGGGGGAACAGGGTGCAGGCGGCAGCAGTTCTGAAGCAGAGGAGGAGGAGGGGCCGCAGCAGGCATCAACATCGCCACAGGTTCCATCTGCCGGGCCCGTATCTTGCCCAAAACGCGTGGCAAAGCCAAAACCTGGTGGAGGACAGCGTGGCCATCCGGTTAAAGCTCAGTCTGCAATGCCTGAAAAGGTATCCGATGCTAGAAAGAGTGCAGTCTGGCATTTTTTTAAACAACATCCAATTGATCAGCGCAAAGTCATCTGTCAAAAATGTTCTACTTCCTTAAGCAGAGGTCAGAATCTGAAAAGTCTCAATACTAGTTGCATGCATAGACATTTAACCACCATGCATTTGAAAGCTTGGACTAACTACCAAACGTCCCTTAAGGTTGTTGCACCCTCGGCCAATGAAGCTAGTCATCAACGCAACATCCCTTCCGGCAGTGTAGGACCACCATTTAGCGCACCACCTGCTGTATCTGTGCAGGTATCTTTGCCAGGCCAAAGCAGTCAGGGTCAGGGAATCACCAGTTTCGTAGTAGGAAACACTGCATCTAGGGCACCGGCGGCAACAATACCATCTCCCACCGTCTCTCAGTCTGCCATGTCCACCGGCACCCCCGCTAGTTCCACGATCTCCAGCTCTCCAGTCCAGCTCACCCTACATGAGACTATGGTTAGAAAAAGGAAATACTTAGCCTCGCATCCGCGTACACAGGGTTTGAACGCCCACATAGCTAGACTAATCTCGTTAGAGATGATGCCCTACCGGTTAGTTGAAAGCGAAGCTTTCAAAGACCTGATGGACTACGCTGTACCACGCTACGAGCTACCCAGTCGACACTTTTTTTCCAGAAAAGCCATCCCAGCCCTCCACCAGCATGTTAAAGAGCGCATCGTCCATGCACTCAGGCAATCTGTGAGCACAAAGGTGCACCTGACAACAGATGCATGGACCAGTAGGCATGGCCAGGGACGTTACGTGTCCATCACGGCACACTGGGTAAATGTGGTGGATTCAGGGTCCACAGGGGACAGCAAGTTTGGGACAGTTCTGCCTAGCCCACGGTCTAGTAAACAGTTGTCTGTAGCCGTTCGCACCCCCTCCTCCTCCTCCTCCTCGTCCTCCTGCAGAAGCAAGAGCTCGTCCACAGACCGCAGTCGCACAAACACTCCATCCGCACCTGCCACTGTTGCACACCAGGTCTCCCATTATGGGGCAGCTACTGGCATACGTCAGCAGGCTGTATTGGCTATGAAGTGTTTGGGCGACAATAGACACACCGCGGAAGTTCTGTCCGAGTTCTTGCAGCAAGAAACGCAGTCGTGGCTGGGCACTGTAGATCTTGAGGCAGGCAAGGTAGTGAGTGATAACGGAAGGAATTTCATGGCTGCCATCTCCCTTTCCCAACTGAAACACATTCCTTGCCTGGCTCACACCTTAAACCTGGTGGTGCAGTGCTTCCTGAAAAGTTATCCGGGGTTATCCGACCTGCTCCTCAAAGTGCGTGGACTTTGCGCACATATCCGCCGTTCGCCTGTACACTCCAGCCGTATGCAGACCTATCAGCGTTCTTTGAACCTTCCCCAGCATCGCCTAATCATAGACGTTGCAACAAGGTGGAACTCAACACTGCACATGCTTCAGAGACTGTGCGAACAGAGGCGGGCTGTTATGTTTTTGTGGGAGGATACACATACACGGGCAGGCAGTAGGATGGCAGACATGGAGTTGTCAGGTGTGCAGTGGTCGAAGATTCAAGACATGTGTCAAGTCCTTCAGTGTTTTGAGGAATGCACACGGCTGGTTAGTGCAGACAACGCCATAATAAGCATGAGCATCCCCCTAATGCGTCTGCTGATGCAAAGTTTGACGCACATAAAGGATCAGGCGTCTGCACCAGAGGAAGAGGAAAGCCTTGATGACAGTCAGCGATTGTCTGGTCAGGGCAGTGTACATGACGAGGTACCGGGCGAAGAGGAGGTGGAGGATGAGGAGGATGATGGGGATGAGTATATTTTTAATGAGGAAGCTTTCCCGGGGGCACGGGAAATTGGTGGCGTGGCAAGGCCGGGTTCTGGTTTTTTGAGGGACACAAGTGACGTAGATTTGCCTGCAACTGCCCCTCAACCAAGCACAACCGCAGATTTGACAACGGGAACTTTGGCCCACATGGCGGATTATGCCTTGCGTATCCTCAAAAGGGACACACGCATTACAAAAATGATGAACGATGACGATTACTGGTTGGCCTGCCTCCTTGATCCTCGCTATAAAGGCAAATTGCAAAATATTATGCCACATGAGAACTTGGAACTAATATTAGCAACAAAACAATCAACTCTTGTTGACCGTTTGCTTCTGGCATTCCCTGCACACAGCGCCCGTGATCGTTCTCACACGAGCTCCAGGGGCCAGCAGACCAGAGGTGTTAGAGGGGCAGAAATCAGAAGTGGCGTTGGACAGAGGGGTTTTCTGACCAGGTTGTGGAGTGATTTTTCTATGACCGCAGACAGGACAGGTACTGCAGCATCAATTCAAAGTGACAGGAGACAACATTTGTCCAGTATGGTTACAAACTATTTTTCATCCCTTATCGACGTTCTCCCTCAACCGTCATTCCCATTTGATTACTGGGCATCCAAATTAGACACCTGGCCAGAATTGGCAGAATATGCATTGCAGGAGCTTGCTTGCCCGGCAGCTAGTGTCCTATCAGAAAGAGTATTCAGTGCTGCAGGTTCAATACTAACAGAAAAAAGGACTCGTCTGGCTACCCAAAATGTAGATGATCTAACCTTCATTAAAATGAACCACAACTGGATTTCAAAATCTTTTGCCCCACCCTGCCCGGCTGACACCTAGCTTTCCTATGAAAAGGTCTTGCCTGTGGACTATTCTGAATGACTTTTCCAATCTCGTAATTTTCTTCACCTGATTGTCCAGCATACGACATGTTTCCACCTCACGAAATGGCCAAACTCCCCACACGGGGCCGTGCTATCGCCACTTTGCGCTTGGACCCTTGAGAGTGCTGTTTGTCTGAAGAGGTGGGTGTGGCCGCTTTTGGTCGACGGCACTGCCACTGGGTCCCTCATAGTACAATAAAGTGTCTCTGGCGGTGGTGGTGCGCACCCAACGTCAGACACACCGTTGTAATATGAGGGGCCCTGTGCCTGTACCGCCGGCCACAAGACAGTTCCCCCCCCCAGCTCAAACAGTGCTCTACCACTAGCAAAATTATCTCTCACAGCTTCACCAATGTGTAGTCTAGCCGCTGACATCCTTCAATGCCTGGCACTGACAATACCATTGTTTTGACATTTTTGTTATGTTAGGCCTTCGAAGCCTGTCTGCGGTCCCTTCTTTCTACAACTACTACACTGACCAGGCCACTGCTGGCCGTGTTACCCTGGAACCAATTTAAAAGTGCCTACAGTCAGCCCAATTTTGTTATGTTAGGCCTTCGAAGACTGTCTGCCGTCACTCCTTCCACTAGACTTCCACTGACCATACACTGCTGCCCATGTACCCCTGGAACCAATTTAAAGTGCCTACAGCCAGCCCAATTTTGTTATGTTAGGCCTTCGAAGCCTGTCTGCGGTCACTCCTTCCACTAGACTTCCACTGACCAGACCACTGCTGCCCGTGTACCCCTGGAACCAATTTAAAAGTGCCTACAGCCAGCCCAAGTTTGTTATGTTAGGCCTTGGAAGCCTGTCTGCGGTCACTCCTTCCACTAGACTTCCACTGACCAGACCACTGCTGCCCGTGTACCCCTGGAACCAATTTAAAAGTGCCTACAGCCAGCCCAAGTTTGTTATGTTAGGCCTTGGAAGCCTGTCTGCGGTCACTCCTTCCACTAGACTTCCACTGACCAGACCACTGCTGCCCGTGTACCCCTGGAACCAATTTAAAAGTGCCTACAGCCAGCCCAAGTTTGTTATGTTAGGCCTTGGAAGCCTGTCTGCGGTCACTCCTTCCACTAGACTTCCACTGACCAGACCACTGCTGCCCGTGTACCCCTGGAACCAATTTAAAAGTGCCTACAGCCAGCCCAAGTTTGTTATGTTAGGCCTTGGAAGCCTGTCTGCGGTCACTCCTTCCACTAGACTTCCACTGACCAGACCACTGCTGCCCGTGTACCCCTGGAACCAATTTAAAAGTGCCTACAGCCAGCCCAAGTTTGTTATGTTAGGCCTTCTAAGCCTGTCTGCGGTCCATTCTTTCAACTACTACTACACTGACCAGGTCACTGCTGCCCGTGTACCCCTGGAACCAATTTAAAATTGCCTACAGCCAGCCCAATTTTTTTATTTTAGGCCTTCGATGCCTGTCTGCGGTCCATTCTTTCAACTACTACTACACTGACCAGGTCACTGCTGTCCGTGTACCCCTGGAACCAATTTAAAATTGCCTACAGCCATGTGTTATTATTTTAGGCCTTCGATGCCTGTCTGCGGTCACTCCTTCCACTAGGCCTCCACTGACCACACCACTGCTGTCCGTGTACCCCTGGAACCAATTTAAAATTGCCTACAGCCATGTGTTATTATTTTAGGCCTTCGATGCCTGTCTGCGGTCACTCCTTCCACTAGGCCTCCACTGACCACACCACTGCTGCCCGTGTACCCCTGGAACCAATTTAAAATTGCCTACAGCCAGCCCAATTTTTTTATTTTAGGCCTTCGATGCCTGTCTGCGGTCCATTCTTTCAACTACTACTACACTGACCAGGTCACTGCTGTCCGTGTACCCCTGGAACCAATTTAAAATTGCCTACAGCCATGTGTTATTATTTTAGGCCTTCGATGCCTGTCTGCGGTCACTCCTTCCACTAGGCCTCCACTGACCACACCACTGCTGTCCGTGTACCCCTGGAACCAATTTAAAATTGCCTACAGCCATGTGTTATTATTTTAGGCCTTCGATGCCTGTCTGCGGTCACTCCTTCCACTAGGCCTCCACTGACCACACCACTGCTGTCCGTGTACCCCTGGAACCAATTTAAAATTGCCTACAGCCAGCCCAATTTTTTTATTTTAGGCCTTCGATGCCTGTCTGCGGTCCATTCTTTCAACTACTACTACACTGACCAGGTCACTGCTGTCCGTGTACCCCTGGAACCAATTTAAAATTGCCTACAGCCATGTGTTATTATTTTAGGCCTTCGATGCCTGTCTGCGGTCACTCCTTCCACTAGGCCTCCACTGACCACACCACTGCTGTCCGTGTACCCCTGGAACCAATTTAAAATTGCCTACAGCCATGTGTTATTATTTTAGGCCTTCGATGCCTGTCTGCGGTCACTCCTTCCACTAGGCCTCCACTGACCACACCACTGCTGCCCGTGTACCCCTGGAACCAATTTAAAATTGCCTACAGCCAGCCCAATTTTTTTATTTTAGGCCTTCGATGCCTGTCTGCGGTCCATTCTTTCAACTACTACTACACTGACCAGGTCACTGCTGTCCGTGTACCCCTGGAACCAATTTAAAATTGCCTACAGCCATGTGTTATTATTTTAGGCCTTCGATGCCTGTCTGCGGTCACTCCTTCCACTAGGCCTCCACTGACCACACCACTGCTGTCCGTGTACCCCTGGAACCAATTTAAAATTGCCTACAGCCATGTGTTATTATTTTAGGCCTTCGATGCCTGTCTGCGGTCACTCCTTCCACTAGGCCTCCACTGACCACACCACTGCTGTCCGTGTACCCCTGGAACCAATTTAAAATTGCCTACAGCCAGCCCAATTTTTTTATTTTAGGCCTTCGATGCCTGTCTGCGGTCCATTCTTTCAACTACTACTACACTGACCAGGTCACTGCTGTCCGTGTACCCCTGTAACCAATTTAAAATTGCCTACAGCCATGTGTTATTATTTTAGGCATTCGATGCCTGTCTGCGGTCCATTTTTTCAACTACTACTACACTGACCAGGTCACTGCTGCCCGTGTACCCCTGGAACCAATTTAAAATTGCCTACAGCCATGTGTTATTATTTTAGGCCTTCGATGCCTGTCTGCGGTCACTCCTTCCACTAGGCCTCCACTGACCACACCACTGCTGCCCGTGTACCCCTGGAACCAATTTAAAATTGCCTACAGCCAGCCCAATTTTTTTATTTTAGGCCTTCGATGCCTGTCTGCGGTCCATTCTTTCAACTACTACTACACTGACCAGGTCACTGCTGCCCGTGTACCCCTGGAACCAATTTAAAATTGCCTACAGCCATGTGTTATTATTTTAGGCCTTCGATGCCTGTCTGCGGTCACTCCTTCCACTAGGCCTCCACTGACCACACCACTGCTGTCCGTGTACCCCTGGAACCAATTTAAAATTGCCTACAGCCATGTGTTATTATTTTAGGCCTTCGATGCCTGTCTGCGGTCCATTCTTTCAACTACTACTACACTGACCAGGGCACTGCTGGCCGTGTACCCCTGGAACCAACATCAGAAAATATAAAAATAAGTATTTTGCTTATAAAAAAGAAAATACTGGTGAGATATCAAATGCAGACATTTTAACATTAAAAACAAACACACAACTCTAATCTGGTACAGTACTAAAAATGGCCACCAGCTACAATTACTTTCTCCTGCAAGTAGTTAACTGAAAGTTTTTTTAAATTGAAAACACACATATGGCATCCACCGAGTGTTGTCCTGTCGCGTCTTCTTTATATTATTGCCGAGAAGATGCAAAATAATGAAAATAATAAAATCATTAATTACCAAAATAATAGAGAAAGTCAACACCACATTGCAAATAAACATTCATTCCAAATAAAGAAGCAGGGCGCGTCCGAGGGTGAGTATATACCTAATAAGAATATAATCACCCTCGGACGCGCAATGCTTATTTCCAACAGCCTTCCTTCCTAAGAATCAGCCCTTCCGTCGTGTAGAGAGACGTTGTGTTACACTCCAAGGTGTTCCCCAGGTTGCCTTTCCTGAGCTTCGATCTTCCGGCTCTCGTTTAGTAGTTCTTGGAAACTACTCTGCATTAGGCCTTCAAATTGGGTATGGGGTGTAGAGAGATGGTGTGTTCCACTCCAAGGTGTTCCCCAGGTTGCCTTTCCTGAGCTTCGATCTTCCGGCTCTCGTTTAGTAGTTGTTGGAAACTACGCTGCATTAGGCCTTCAAATTGGGTATGGGGTGTAGCGAGAGGGTGTGTTACACTCCAAGGTGTTCCCCAGGTTGCCTTTCCTGAGCTTCGATCTTCCGGCTCTCGTTTAGTAGTTCTTGGAAACTACACTGCATTAGGCCTTCAAATTGGGTATGGGGTGTAGAGAGAGGGTGTGTTACACTCCAAGGTGTTCCCCAGGTTGCCTTTCCTGAGCTTCGATATTCCGGCTCTCGTTTAGTAGTTGTCGGAAACTACGCTGCATTAGGCCTACAAATTGGGTATGGGGCGTAGAGAGAGGGTGTGTTACACTCCAAGGTGTTCCCCAGGTTGCCTTTCCTGAGCTTCGATATTCCGGCTCTCGTTTAGTAGTTGTCGGAAACTACGCTGCATTAGGCCTACAAATTGGGTATGGGGTGTAGAGAGAGGGTGTGTTACACTCCAAGGTGTTCCCCAGGTTGCCTTTCCTGAGCTTCGATCTTCATGCTCTCGTTTAGTAGTTGTCGGAAACTACGCTGCATTAGGCCTACAAATTGGGTATGGGGTGTAGAGAGAGGGTTTGTTACACTCCAAGGTGTTCCCCAGGTTGCCTTTCCTGAGCTTCGATCTTCCGGCTCTCGTTTAGTAGTTGTTGGAAACTACGCTGCATTAGGCCTTCAAATTGGGTATGGGGTGTAGCGAGAGGGTGTGTTACATTCCAAGGTGTTCCCCAGGTTGCCTTTCCTGAGCTTCGATCTTCCGGCTCTCGTTTAGTAGTTCTTGGAAACTACACTGCATTAGGCCTTCAAATTGGGTATGGGGTGTAGAGAGAGGGTGTGTTACACTCTAAGGTGTTCCCCAGGTTTCCTTGCCATTGCTTCGGTCTTCCGACTCTCGTTTAGTAGTTGTAGAAAAGTACACTGCATTAGGCCATACAAAATGGGTATGGGGTGGAGAGAGATGGTGTGTTACACTCCAAGGTGTTCCCCAGGTTGCCTTTCCTGAGCTTCTATCTTCAGGCTCTCATTAAATTGTGGTTAAATGGAACAACTGCATTTGGCGTACTAGTTGGTTTGGGGCCTACTATCGGTGTCTGCCACTCCTTGCTGTTCTCCTCCACTGAACAAAGCTGTGCCGCCTGTTTACTACGGTTGCCAATTTTGAACTGCATTTCGACTACTTACTGATTTGGCCCTACTCTCTGTGTCAGCCTCTCATTCCAGTTGTCCTCCACTGCAATGCCCCCTGGTTATTCCTGTGTTACCAATTTTGAACTGCATTTAGCCCACTTTCTTCTTTGGGCCTATATCTGTGTTTCCACTTCATCGTGCCCATTGCCCAGCCAGTGATAGATGAGTCTGCTGGTACATTGACCCATAACGCAACATTCCCCGTGCACGCTACACAACAACATTGTGACCCTGCTGAAAGTCAGGTTGCTCTTCCCGCATACCATACCACCTTACACGGGGACAAAGAGGAAGGTGCAGATGAAAGTGCAGGTTCCTTCATCAGGTGGGGGGAGGAATACTAGTTGGCGACGTCACTGGCACAGGGCCTCTCATAGTACGCAAAAGTGTTGCTGCCGGTGGGAGGCGCCCCCGCCGTGCAAACACACCGCTGTACTTTGAGGGGCCCTGTGCCAGTGCCAATGCCAACGAGTGGGCCCCCCCTGCTTGCTCAGGTTCACAGCACTTGCAAAGTTGAAATACTTACCTCTCCCTGCTCCACTGCCGTGACGTGGTCCAGATTTCCTGGGCCCACTAATTACTTGAACCAGCCCTACCCCCCACAACTTTAGCCAAATGACCCCCAATTTCAAATGCCTTCCAATTATTATAAGGTAAATTACGCTTGACAAGCTTCATTAAGAAGAATGGATGGTTTTGACATTAAAATGGCCACTCTAGGTGTTTTCCTGGCCCCCACTCACTGCCGACTATGCTGCCCCATTGACTTGCATTGGGTTTCGTGTTTCGGTCGATCCCGACTTTACGTCATAATCGGCCGATTTCACTCGACCCGACTTTGGACATAGTCGGGTTTCGCAAAACCCGGCTCGACTCTAAAAAGGTCAAGGTCGCTCAACTCTAGTAATGACAAACATCTCCAGAAATAAATTTACTTTAATCCAGAGATGATAAATATTATCTAGTCTCTTGCCTCCAGTGTATCTGTTTAGAAAGCTAATAAAAATTATTGTTGTGGCAACAGCCAAAAGCGATCATTCCATTGTGATTAATGAGAGTGCCATTCTAGAGGGAGAGCTGAGGAAGTTAATGAACTATATCACAATGATAGCACTCTGACTGCTTCGTATAGGACTCTTGGGGTCACATTAATAAATTACCAGATTGTTAGAAAGAAATATCTGTTTACATTAGAAGGAAAAATGTTTTGTTGCTTTCAAGGAAGAATGGTTATTTATTATTTTTTTATTTTTTGATACATTAGCATTAGATAGAAATAAAATCTTTTAAGTATTTTACCACTTGTACTTACAGCTTCAGTTCTGCATGCAGCTGTACATTAGAAAATCAGAATAGTTTGCACATGTGCTAATCATATTAACTATTATCTAAATGTTTATTGTTCATTTTAATAATAATTATTATTTTTAATACTAACCCCATTAAAAGCTTCATTCGCCCACTCAATTTTGCAGTCACACCATCACCAGGATAGACATAACATGTGTGCAATCTGTAAGGATATCCATAAGAAGAAATGAACTGATTAGGCAAAATTCCAATTCGTCTGTTCGCGCAGATTTTCTTGGGAAATTCGATTCATGGAGAAGTTATTCAATGAGATTTTAATGTGCCTTATTATTCTCTATGGTCTCTCCAGACCCCAGAGCATAATAAATGTAATAAGTAGAAAGTGAAATATCCTTATACTCACATCACCGTTCACCTCTCCGGTCCCTCCGCTCCTTACCGTCACCCATTCAGTCCCAAATGTGAAGTCATGATGTCTCAGCTTAGGCTGCAAATTTTACTGGCATATGCACAAAACTCTCCCAGGCCTACCAAGCCCAAAATCCTTGACTTAGTATGAGTCATCAGGGGGTTTTAGCGCTTTCTACGGAGGTCCAAAAATGGACCAGGCAAATGAGAGTGAAGAGCATATGAGCCGGTGAGGTGAGTGGTGAGATGAGTATAGGGATTTTTCATTAACATTTTGATGACCTTTTACAGTTCAGAAAAATGGTAGAATTCATGGAGAAGTTGGAAATGAAGATTTTTGTAAAATAATAGAATTTAATCCTCCCAAAATTCTTCTCTCATCTCTAGTAGTGATGAGCGAGTATGCTCGTTTCTTGGGTTTCTCCAAGCATGCTCAGGTTGTCTCTGAGTATTTTCGGCGTGCTCAGAGATTTAGTTTATGTTGATGCAGCTGCATGCTTTGCGGCTGCTAGATAGCTTGAATGCATGCGGCTATGGCCTGTTTGTTAAGCAATCCCCATATGTATTCACGCTGTTTAGCAGCAGCAAATCATGGAGCTGCATCAACGCAAACTAAATCTCTGAGCAAGCCGAAATACTCGGAGACCACCCGAGCATGCTTGGAGAAACTCCAGTAACGAGCATACTCGCTCATCCCTAATCTCTACCCATTAGGCAAGGAGCCCACTGTCATATTGTAGTTGCAAGTAATTGCTGATAATAAAATGCTTTGTCCCTTCTTGTACAGTTATGGCACATACTTAGGATATGTCATAGATATTTGGTAGACTCACATCTATTTGAGAATGGGCTTCGATACATGCTTTTATTGGTGAAGAGGTGGCCAGTGGCCACACAAGTGTGGCTCTATCTTTTGATTTGTGTACGAATTGTTCACCAATTTGTGGAAATTTTAAAGAAGTGAATGGACAGGGCCACATAGTCTTACCTTTCTATCCTTAGCTGGCACTGCACAATGAGGCTCCAATTTCAACACAGTTCTGGAACGTGTATTTTTCATATAGATATCCAAGATGGGAAAGTGCTTTAATTTTATGACTCAAAATTACTGTTGGTCAATAGACATTTAAAAGGCTACATCATGCAGAACTATAGAGAAACAAGGGTCTCATATACTAATCTTGTATTGGACCCTCTTTTGTCTCTGTTCATCCCAGCATACAAATTCTAATATTCAGACATATTGTTATAGACCAATGATATCAATCATTATTAGATACATGCCTAGAAAGACCTGTAGTCAGCGCACAAAACTCTCCAGTAGTTCAAGAGCTTATATATTTAGTATGTTGGGTTTACGATAAACTAGTGATCATTCTGTAAGGGCAATCTTTTGATTATTTCCAGCAACAATTCTCAGATATTAAATCAGCTGTAATACTACCAGGTAGAGTACATCCTAGAAAGAATATAAAAAAAGTAAAAAAAAAAAACATGCGAATTACTAGAAAACAGAAAATTGCACGTATCTCCGACAATCTCTCAATATAGAAGCAACAGCTTCTTCTTGATTGAGAGTGGACATCAGCACTTACATATGCTTTGTCCTAGGATAAAATCAAAATGAACATATACCCTGCTATAAGTAAATTAGAAAAAGCAATAGTGCATATATATAACTTTGGGTACTTCGTAAACACTGTCATTGGCAGAAAAAAAAAAAGCATAAAGCCATCCAACCAGAATCAAAGTGTACCCAATTCGGGATGGTCCTAACCTCTAGAATTAAAACCTTACCATGTGTCAAAGTAACGTCACTATGAATGAGGGTCAAGCAGGACTGGTTCCCGAATATGGACACACAGCAAATGGGAAGCTATAAGAAGGTAATGTCCAGCTCAAAGAAAGATAGGCTCAAAGAAACCAGAAACTTGACCGAAAAAAAATTAACTGGAGTTTAAGTTGGTATGCTTGCAAAATATTTGCATGCATACTTACTTAGACTCCAGTTAATTTATTTTGGCTAAGTGTCAATAAAGAAGCAGAGGTGGTGCCAGCTGAAAAAAGCAGGAGACCTAGACTGCAAGTGCACTGATACACGCTCCAGTGCACTTGCAAACTTAATTTATACAGTTAGGGCCAGAAATATTTGGACAGTGACACAAGTTTTGTTATTTTAGCTGTTTACAAAAACATGTTCAGAAATACAATTATATATATAATATGGGCTGAAAGTGCACACTCCCAGCTGCAATATGATAGTTTCCACATCCAAATCGGAGAAAGGGTTTAGGAATCATAGCTCTGTAATGCATAGCATCCTCTTTTTCAAGGGACCAAAAGTAATTGGACAATGGACTCTAAGGGCTGCAATTAACTCTGAAGGCGTCTCCCTCGTTAACCTGTAATCAATGAAGTAGTTAAAAGGTCAGGGGTGGATTCCAGGTGTGTGGTTTTGCATTTGGAAGCTGTTGCTGTGAGCAGACAACATGCGGTCAAAGGAACTCTCAATTGAGGTGAAGCAGAACATCCTGAGGCTGAAAAAAAAGAAAAAATCCATCAGAGAGATAGCAGACATGCTTGGAGTAGCAAAATCAACAGTTGGGTACATTCTGAGAAAAAAGGAATTGACTGGTGAGCTTGGGAACTCAAAAAGGCCTGGGCGTCCACGGATGACAACAGTGGTGGATGATCGCCGCATACTTAATTTGGTGAAGAAGAACCCGTTCACAACATCAACTGAAGTCCAGAACACTCTCAGTGAAGTAGGTGTATCTGTCTCTAAGTCAACAGTAAAGAGAAGACTCCATGACAGTAAATACAAAGGGTTCACATCTAGATGCAAACCATTCATCAATACCAAAAATAGACAGGCCAGAGTTAAATTTGCAGAAAAACACCTCAAGAAGCCAGCTCAGTTCTGGAAAAGTATTCTATGGACAGATGAGACAAAGATCAACCTGTACCAGAATGATGGGAAGAAAAAAGTTTGGAGAAGAAAGGGAACGGCACATGATCCAAGGCACACCACATCCTCTGTAAAACATGGTGGAGGCAACGTGATGGCATGGGCATGCATGGCTTTCAATGGCACTGGGTCACTTGTGTTTATTGATGACATAAGAGCAGACAAGAGTAGCCGGATGAATTCTGAAGTGTACCGGGATATACTTTCAACCCAGATTCAGCCAAATGCTGCAAAGTTGATTGGACGGCGCTTCATAGTAGAGATGGACAATGACCCCAAGCATACAGCCAAAGCTACCCAGGAGTTCATGAGTGCCAAAAAGTGGAACATTCTGCAATGGCCAAGTCAATCTCCAGATCTAAACCCAATTGAGCATGCATTTCACTTGCTCAAATCCAGACTTAAGACGGAAAGACCCACAAACAAGCAAGACCTGAAGGCTGCGGCTGTAAAGGCCTGGCAAAGCATTAAGAAGGAGGAAACCCAGCGTTTGGTGATGTCCATGGGTTCCAGACTTAAGGCAGTGATTGCCTCCAAAGGATTTGCAACAAAATATTGAAAATAAAAATATTTTGTTTGGGTTATGTTTATTTGTCCAATTACTTTTGACCTCCTAAAATGTGGAGTGTTTGTAAAGAAATGTGTACAATTCCTACATTTTCTATCAGATATTTTTGTTCAACCCTTCAAATTAAACGTTACAATCTGCACTTGAATTCTGTTGTAGAGGTTTCATTTCAAATCCAATGTGGTGGCATGCAGAGCCCAACTCGCGAAAATTGTGTCACTGTCCAAATATTTCTGGCCCTAACTGTATATTAGTAATATTTGAATTTCAGCACATCGGCAGAGAGTATGGTGCCAGAATAGGGATCTTTCTTCACGTTCTACACTACCCTATTTTGTGGTACCTTTGTTTGTGCACGAGAGGGGTTATTGTCAGCCTCTCTTTAAGCTAAGAACACATTTCTCTCACAATCAACCTGGTCTACTGATATAAGGAATAATGGATCCATGGATTCAAATGACCTTTCTTTAATAATAATGACCCTGCCATTTGAATCATATAGCAGAAAACAAGATTCGCCAGACTAGTGACATTTTTTGTTTTGCTTATTCATTTTTGGTGAGCTTTTGCCCAGGGTAGCTCATTTTATTTTGTGTGGTCTTGTGCTTCAGTAACCAAAGGATTAATATGCTGTTCATTATGGATTGCTCTTATCCATAGCAGTGTTGTATATATTTATTTGACTTACTGCTGCCTTTCAGTCAGCTTGAACCAGTCTGCTTTTCCTCCTCTGACCTTTGTCAGGGCATTTCTACAACTAAGTGTATAATATCATCATGCACAGAATGCTCTCAGCTAATTCCCTTCTTTCTTTAGGATCTAAAAGTCACATCAATTTTCCAACCACAGCAGATCTGTGATTATCTTATGTTTGGGAGACTGGAATAAAACGTGCCTCCAGACATGATACAGAGACATTTCAGAACTTGTCATAACATAGGTTGCTGTGATTAGAGAATAAAAACTGAAATTGTTACTTATCTCGTATGTTTGAATGTGAAATGGAGGGCCCGGTATTCTAACAAAGCAAGAAACACAACTTCCATTACTTTTATCGATACCATAAGGCTATTTCTACACAAAATCAACAATTGCTATATTAGAAGTTAGATGCATTATTATGACCAAGCATGAACCAATCTGCCAGAATTCGAATTCGACAGATTTGTTCATTATTATACTTTGAGTTCTCTCTGGACCCCAGGACATAATAAACATCGGTAAAACAAAATAAAAAAAAATGCTCATTTGGTTCTCATTAATCCCCGTTCTGGTTCTGTAGTCTTCTTCTCTTTGATCAAAGGGCGACACACGCCAAGATGACGCATGAGACTTAGTCACAAGGCCTCACACCATGCAATAACGTGTCTTACCGCTTCTGTAAAACTCTAATCTATCAAATAAAAAATTAATTAATTAGTACTGCAAAAGCAATAAAGATAAGAATCACTCAAACGACATAATGTGTTTATTTGGTTGATGTCGTTCCACGAAAATGCTCTTTTTTAAATGATGGAAAGCGGGATGATTTAAATCTTTATATAGTGTTAAAAAAATCTTTTTTCACTTTATTCTTAGCCTCTTAAAGGACCTGAACCATCAAACACTTGATTTCTTGTTTTATACACTACCAAAGTTTAGCAATATGTGGAAAAAAATTAATGTTTTAATTGACCGGAGTATCAATATGGCATGCATAGGGCCTGAAATGGCAAAGTGTTTCAGGGACAATAAACTTTAAAAATACAACTGGGGACCATAGTCGGAGGTAAGACTGGTACAGCTCAGCCCCCGATCAGCTGGTCCCAATGCAGGTAATTGATGGGTCTCTATAGATGTTTGTACATATTAAATTCATAACATATGGGCTTAAGTGATTGGTCAAGTAGTTTTCTGCTCATTTTGTAACATTTAAAAGGTAATGATGCCTAAAATAGAAATTGGCAGAAGCTTCAGATGCCTGGTCGTTGGGACATGATCAAATGCATCTTCGGCAGAAACAATCAGAGCAGCGTTACTGTTGAACCTGGGAAATTGGCATATTCTCGAGGTAAATATTTATTGTTACTTTCTTTTATAAGCATCCTAACAGTCCATAATCGTAAAAAAATGCTTACAGAAAACATCTTTATCCCCTTAGTGACAGAGCCAATTTGGTACTTAATGACTGAGCCAATTTTTTCAATTCTGACCACTGTCACTTTATGAGGTTATAACTCTGGAACGCTTCAACGGATCCCGCTGATTCTGAGAATGTTTTTCAAGACATATTGTACTTCATGTTATTGGTAACATTTCTTTGATATTACTTGCGATTATTTATGAAAAAAATGGAAATATGGCAAAAAATTTTAAAATTTTCCAAAAAATTTTAAAATTTTCCAATTTTCAAACTTTGAATTTTTATGCCCTTAAATCAGAGAGATATGTCACAGAAAATAGTTAATAAATAACATTTCCCACATGGGTACTTTACATTGGCACAATTTTGGAAACAAAATTTATTTTTGTTAGGAAGTTATAAGGGTTAAAATTTGACCAGCGATTTTTCATTTTTTCAACAAAATTTACAAAACCATTTTTTTAGGGACCATATCACATTTATAGTCACTTTGAGAGGTGTACATGACAGAAAATACCAAAACTTGACACCATTCTAAAAACTACACCCCTCAAGGTGCTGAAAACCACATTCAAGAAGTTTATTAACCCTTTACTTGCTTCACTGGAACTGAAACAATGTGGAAGGAAAAAATGAACATTTAACTTTTCTTGCAAACATTTTATTCAGAACCAATTTTTATTTTCACAAATGTAAAAAGAGAAAATGAACCACAAAATGTATTGTGCAATTTCTCCTGAATACGCCAATACCCCATATGTGGGGGTAAACCACTGTTTGGGTGCACGGCAGGGCTTGGAAGAGAAGGAGCACCGTTTGACTTTTTCAATGCAGAATTGTCTGGAATTGAGATCGGACGCCATGTCGCGTTTGGAGAGCCCCTGATGTGCCTAAACAGTGGAAAGCCCCCACAAGTGACACCATTTTGGAAACTAGATCCCTTAAGAAACTTATATAGATGTGTGGTGAGCACTTTGAACCCCCAAGTGCTTCATAGAAGTTTATAACGTAGAGCCGTGAAAATAAAAAAACGCATTTTTTACACAAAAATGATTTTTCGCCCACAAATTCTTATTTTCACAAGGGTAACAGGGGAGATTAGACCACGAAAGTTGTTGTGCAATTTCTCCTAAGTATGTAGATACCCCATGTGTGGGGGTAAACCGCTGTTTGGGCTCACGGGAGAGCTTGGAAGAGAAGGAGCGCTGTTTGACTTTTTCAATGCAGAATTGGCTGGAATTGAGATCGAACGCCATGTCGCATTTGGAGAGCCCCTGTGTGCCTAAACAGTGGAAACCCCCACAAGAGACCCCATTTTGGAAACTGGACCCCTAGTTGTGTAGTGAGCACTTTGAACTCCCAAGTGATTCACAGAAATGTATAATGTAGAGCCGTGAAAATAAAAAATCCTATTTTTTCTGAAAACTGATTTTTTAGCTCACAATTTTTTATTTTCTCGAGGGTAACAGGAGAAATTGGACCCCAAAATTTGTTGTCCAGTTTTTCCTGAGTACGCTGATACCCCATATGTGTGGAGGAGACCACTGTTTGGGCACACATCGGGGCTCGGAAGGGAAATAGTGGTGTTTTAAAATGCAGACTTTGATGGAATGGTCTGCGGGCGTCATGTTGCATTTCCAGAGCTCCTGATGTACCTAAACAGTAAAAACCCCCCACAAGGGACCCCATTTTGGAAAATAGACTCCCCAAGGAAGTTATCTAGATGTGAGGTGAGCACTTTGAATGCCCAAGTGCTTCACAGAAGTTTATAATACAGAGTCGTGAAAATAAATATTTTTTTTTCCACAAAAATGATTTATTTTATCCCCCAATTTTTTATTTTCCCAAGGAGGAGAAATTAGACCCCAAAATTTGTTGTCCAATTTGTCCTGAGTATGCTTATACCCCATATGTGGGGGGACCACTGTTTGGGCACACATCAGCGCTCGGAAGGGAAGTAGTGACGTTTTAAAATGCAGACTTTGATGGAATGGTCTGTGGGTGTTATGTTGCATTTTCCGAGCCCCGATGTACCTAAACAGTGAAAAAAAAAAACCACAAGTGACCCTATTTTGGAAACTAGACCCCCAAGGAACTTATCTAGATATGTTGTCACGCCGTAAGCGGCGTTAAAGGGGCAGGACGGCGTACTGGAATCCGCACCTGTCCCTACCACTTTAATGGGGCCCTGGCTTTCTCTTATCTCTGAGGTACCTATGATGGTTAGGAGGCCCGAGCCGCCAGTGTATCCCTGTCTACGGTGCAGGCCTTATAAGTGGCCCCCTCTCCCCCCCAGGGAGGAGGACTGCACCAGTGTATAAACACAGCAATAAACAGGGTATACAGACAAGGTAACTAAACGTCTCAAACTCACCAAATACTCACAAAACCACAGAGGGTACACATAGAAGGGAAGAGAAGGAGAAAACTAGGAAGGAAAACTGGTTTAACAAGCACCCAAACAACAGACACCAATCTCTGTAATAAACCTTCAAGCTCCAAATATCACTCTCCTTCAACCTCCAAGCCAGGCAGCAGAACTGATCACTGACACTAGCTGAAGTCAGGACTGGGTCTATATAGAGAAGGAGATTACAAAAATCCACTTCAGCTGAGAGACCCAGCTCACAGCAACTTAGCAAATAAGGTTAACTCCTGCACTGCTGGCACAAAGCAGCCAGGTCAAAATACAGGAAAAGAGCTTCTGTTCACTGTGTGTGAGCGAGGCCCAGAGCTCTTCGGTTCTCTGGAACCTCTCTGTAGCGGTAGCCCCGTGACATATGTGGTGAGCATTTTGAACGCCCAAGTGCTTCACAGAAGTTTGACACAGAGCCGTGAAAATAAAAATTTATTTTGTTCCACAAAAATGATTTTTTAGCCC
This sequence comes from Ranitomeya imitator, assembly GCF_032444005.1. Classification (NCBI taxonomy): domain Eukaryota; kingdom Metazoa; phylum Chordata; class Amphibia; order Anura; family Dendrobatidae; genus Ranitomeya; species Ranitomeya imitator. Next base: position 55,668,185 of record NC_091287.1, on the reverse strand, counting down.
CCAATTTTTTTTATTTTCACAAGGGTAACAGGAGAACTGGACCCCAAAAGTTGTTGTCCAATTAGTCCTGAGTATGCTGATTCCCCATATGTGGGGGTAAACCACTGTTTGGGCACACGGCAGAGCTCAGAAGGGAGGGAACACCATTTGACTTTTTGAGAGCAAAATTGGCTGTCGCATTTGGAGAACCCCTGATGTACCTAAACAGTGGAAACCCCCCAATTCTAACTCCAACCCTAACAGCAACACACCCCTAACCCTAATCCCAGCCCGATCCATAATCCTAATCACAACCCTAACCCCAAAACACCCTTAACCCTAATCCCAACCCTAACCACAACCCTAATCAAAGCCCTAAGCCCAACACACCCCTAACCCTAATCCCAACCCTAACCTTAACCCTAATCCCAAACCTAACCCAAATCCCAAATGTAACCCTAACGCCAACCCTAGCCCTAATGCCAATCGTAACCCTAATGCCAACCCTAACCCTAATCCAAACCCTAATCCCAACTTTAACCTAATCTCAACTCGAACCTTAACTTTAGCCCAAACCCTAACCCTAGCCCTAACCCTAACATTAGCACCAACCCTAACCCTAACTTAAGCCCCAACCCTAACACTGACTTTAGCCCCAACCCTAACCCTAATTGGAAAATGGAAATACATATATTTTTTTATTTTATTGATTTTTCCTAAATAAAGGGGTGATAAAGGGGGTTTATTTATTATTTTTTTCTTTTTTGATCACTGTGATAGGATCTCACAGTGACCAAAATTAAACAAGAGGAAGAATCTTCCTCTGCCGGCCGGCAGATCTCGGCAGGCGCACTGCGCCCGCGCCTGCCATTTTCTTACCGGAGGAAGAAGCCAGCGGCCAAGAGTGGATGCAGGAGGACCCAGGGACACTGGTAAGTATAACAGGGTCCCCGATCCCCCTATTTCTCTGTCCCCTGATGTGCGATCACATCAGAGGACAGAGAATGACAGACATCGCTTTTTTTTGTTTTGCGGTCGCCGGTAAACAGTTAACTACCGGTGATTGCATAAAAGGGGTCAGTAAAAACCGACCCCCATCCTGTTCTTTGGGGTCTCTGCTACCCCCAGCAGCTGAGACCCCAAAAGATCTGCCAGGTGCTGGCCATTTTTTTCCAGGAAAAAGATGGCGGCGCCAATCGGGAGCCACAAGGAGCACCAAGTAAGTTTTGGGGGGCGATCGGGGGCCCCATTTCTCTGTCCTCTGATGTGCGATCACATCGGAGGACAGAGAAATTAAATCTGAAATTGCGTTTTGGTTTTTTTTGTTTTTTCTTTTGCGGCTGCCGGTAAATGGTTAATTACCGGTGATCATAACCCAGGGGTCGGTAAAAACCGACCCGAATCATGTTCTCTGGAGTCTCGGCTACCCCTGGCAACCGAGACCCCAGAGAAAATCCAACTCTGGGGGGGACTATACACTTTTTCCTAACGGCGCTGTGGTTTAAGTACCCGTAACTGCCGTCGTTGAAAGTCGCATCGGCGGTCGTTAAGGGGTTAAATCTTGATTAAAATTATATTCCTCATCCAAACAATATATTGACAGCCCCGTATACTATTCTCTTTTTCTTCAATTTATTACTAAAACCAGATCAAATAAAATGACTTCTTGTATACACAGAGAGCATTCCATGAAGATTGCATTTCAAGCTACTGTAATGTTTCTGTAGATTTATGCCTTCCATACAAACTAGTTTACATGCTAGTCAAATATTGACCCATGGGAGTGAAAACAAGTAAAATTACTCCACTGTTTTAGAAAGGAATCCCCAAGTAATATCATAAAATACTTTAACATCAACAAGAGGAATTTTCTTGATAGTAGCCATGAAGAGACATGCCACATTCTTGTAATTCCGATTATCTGAATGGTCTGTTTACATTATGAGAAACATCCTTTCATCCAAGCAATGCCAGATTGTAGAGTTATGAAGAAGTCTGGTAGGGATGAATACCACATTGAAATCTTCAGCATATCAGAATGAAATAACTCAGAGACATGCAAAAGAAAAAAAAAAGAATATAGAATACTTTTATAAAGCCATTTATAATTCATATTTTTAAATTAAAAGACACCCAAATAACATATATACATATTCCCACAAAGAATACAAATAAATGCACAAGGACATATATACACACATATACTAACACGTAAGTTAACATAGTGTAGGGATTTCTGCTTTCAGGTAGCTGGTTGAATATACACAGGCGCAGGATGTTTATATCAAACAGAATAAAGTTTATTGTCCTTCATAAACTTTGGAGCTCAAATTGAAAACAGCATTTATTCAACACAAATGAATAACAAAATGCTCCTTCCTTAAAGGGAACCTGTCACTAGAAATAGCGCTGTTAACCTGCAGATTTGGGGTTAATCTGCAGGTTAACAGCATTATGATGCTGTCCGATTCCTGCACCCAGCCAAATGTAGAGGGGAGAAAATTATATTTTTTCTCCCCGCCAGCATTCAGTATTCAGTGATAGGAGCGGGGGCAGCGCTGGTTCAGTCACGCTCTGAGTATACAGAGCAGCTGCTGTAGCCGCACAACCTGCCTTGAGTGACAGCCGGTCGCAATGTAGAGTGAGTGTCAGTCAGTGCTGGGGACATGGTTACAGCAGCAGCTCTGTCGCGTATCACCCCTACTCTGGAACCCTCTACCACAACATATCAGACTCTCACCTACCATCGAAACCTTCAAAAAGAACCTGAAGACCCACCTCTTCCGACAAGCCTACAACCTGCAGTAACCACCGATCAACCAAAGCGCTGCATGACCAGCTCTACCCTCACCTACTGTATCCTCACCCATCCCTTGTAGATTGTGAGCCTTCGCGGGCAGGGTCCTCATTCCTCCTGTACCAGTTATGACTTGTATTGTTTAAGATTATTGTACTTGTTTTTATTATGTATACCCCTCCTCACATGTAAAGCGCCATGGAATAAATGGCGCTATAACAATAAATAATAATAATAATAATAATACTTAGAGCGTGACTGAACCAGCGCAGCCCCGCCCCTGTGACTGAAGACCGAATGCTGCTGGGGAGAATATAGATCATTTTCTCCCCGCTACATTCGGCTGGGTGCAGGGATGTATCGGGGCCACCCCCACCCCTATGACTGAATCCTGAATGCTGACGGAGAGAATAAAGATAATTTTCTCTCCTCATATCTGCAGGTTAACAGCGTTATTTCTCGTGACAGGTTCGCTTTAAACACAAATGAATAACAAAATAAATTAACTGGGCAAAGCCAAATAAATCAAAATGGCCTCATCAACTTGATATTGCCGTCTCTAGCTTAGATTGTCCACCAACTGCCTTTCTCCTGCTCCAACACAACACACTCTGCTAAGCTAACCTAGCTGCCTGTTATTATGCCTGTAAGACTGGAGTATAGAAGCGACCTTTCCCACTCAGGCATTTTTGGTTGTTCCTAAATTCAGGACCCAAAATCCAGTCAGTTAAAAACCCTCTCAATAGCCTATTGTTACTGGCACAGACTTTACATTACTGAGACCAACCTCCTCGGCAACACATACCTGCCATTCAGGACCTTACGTCCTGTTTTCGTACGATATATACACAAATTTGGAAAAATAAAATACTTTTGCACAAAACCACTCATCTTGTGGGAAATGTATTCTGGCAGAGGTTTTCCACTTTATACTAGTAACTCATGAGTACATTTCCAAAAGCAGTAACATCCCATCTGATCGATGTTTGGCAACGGTCAGGTGACTGCAATTTCAAATCCGTAGAGCTGATCAATTTTCATGGTAGATTTTGTTTGCAGGATTTGAATGAGCTGCTACTTTTTTCCGCAAATTTGTGTTACACAATTTCACGGAGGAAAATCAACTGATGTAGAAAACATAGGAATGTGCTTTCATCCTTTCCTCTGATAATGATGTACATGATGTAAATTATAGTAGAACTAATTTGTCACTGATTTATTTATTAGTGCAATATGCGCTCCAGTCCGGAGTGGTCTTTCCATTCTCCCACATGACTGACTGGTCAATAGCTTTTTCAATAAAAGCCTCAATTTGACTATCATAGAAATACATAGAAAAACTGACTTCCAATCCACACTGAAGACATTGCAGGGTTCTGAGAGTCAGAATATGGTTATGGGAATAGTGGAATGACTGAAGAGAGAGGATAATTCACTACTAAATTGAGCGGTGAGAAAAGTGTTGACATTAGTATATGGATTGCTTATATTACATAAATACATTATACATCTCCAATACTATATCTTATATTACACACATATCTATTAACCCCTATCTGACCTCGGACGGGATATTACGTCCGAGGTCAGATCCCCTGCTTTGATGCAGGGCTCCGCGGTGAGCCCGCATCAAAGCCGGGACATGTCAGCTGTTTTGAACAGCTGACATGTGCCCGTAATAGGTGCGGGCAGAATCGCGATCTGCCCGCACCTATTATCTATTTAAATGCCGCTGTCAAACACAGACAGCGGCATTTAACTACCACTTCCGGCCGGGCGGCCGGAAATGACGTCATCGCCGACCCCCGTCACATGATCGGGGGTCGGCGATGCGTCAGGATAGTAACCATAGAGGTCCTAGAGATCTCTATGGTTACTGATCACCGGTGGCTGTGAGCGCCACCCTGTGGTCGGCGCTCATAGCACACCTCCATTTCTGCTACATAGCACCGATCAGCAGATCGCTGCTATGTAGCAGAGCCGATCGCGTTGTGCCTGCTTCTAGCCTCCCATGGAGGCTACTGAAGCATGGCAAAAGTTAAAAAAAAAAAGTAAAAAAAAATGTGAAAAAAATAAAAAAAATATAAAAGTTTAAATCACCCCCCTTTCGCCCCAAACAAAATAAATCAATAAAAAAAAATCAAATCTACACATATTTGGTATCGCCGCACTCAGAATCGCCCGATCTATCAACTAAAAAAAAGCATTAACCTGATCGCTAAACGGCGTAGCGAGAAAAATATTCAAAACGCCAGAATTACGTTTTTTAGGTCGCCGCGACATTGCATTAAAATGCAATAACGGGCGATCAGAAGAACGTATCTGCACCAAAATGCTATCATTAAAAATGTAATCTCGGCACGCAAAAAATAAGCCCTCAACCGACCCCAGATCACGAAAAATGGAGACACTACGAGTATCGGAAAATGGCGCAATTTTTTTTTTTTTTTTTTAGCAAAGTTTGGAATTTTTTTTCACCACTTAGATAAAAAATAACCTAGTCATGTTAGGTGTCTATGAACTCGTACTGACCTGGAGAATCATAATGGCAGGTCAGTTTTAGCATTTAGTGAACCTAGCAAAAAAGCCAAACAAAAAACAAGTGTGGGATTGCACTTTTTTGCAATTTCACCGCACTTGGAATTTTTTTCCCGTTTTCTAGTACACGGCATGCTAAAACCAATGATGTCGTTCAAAACTACAACTCGTCCCGCAAAAAATAAGCCCTCACATGGCCAAATTCACGGAAAAATAAAAAAGTTATGGCTCTGGGAAGGAGGGGAGTGAAAAACGAACACGGAAAAATGAAAAATCCCAAGGTCATGAAGGGGTTAAATTATATTTCGTATACTACATTTTTCTTATCAGAAAAAGGGATACAAAAATGTTTATGAAAGTGCTTCTTTATTTACAAAGTTAAAAAAAATTGGCAGAAAAATTTGGTAACACTTTAGTCATATAATTTTTTTAACATTTTTTATGACCTACTGTTGTGTGAGAAAGTGTATGCCCCTTCCTGATTTTCTATTCCTCTGAATGTTTGTCACACTTACATTTTTTCAGATCACCAAACAAATTTAACTATTAGACAAAGTAACACAAGTAAACACAAATTGTAGTTTTTAAATGGAGGTCTTTATTACTAAGGAAAAAAGAAATCCAAACCTACAGAGCCCTGTGTGAAAAAGTAAGCCATTCAGAGGCGGACTTCCTGCTGTGTTTTGGATCATTGTCTTGCTGCATAACCCAAATGCGCTTCAGCACATTTTTTGAAGTGTCAAAAACAGATGGCCGTATGCCAGACATTCTCCTTCAGGATTTTTTGGTAAACAGCAGGATTCATTGTTCCATTTATCACAGCAAGTCTTCCAGGTCTTGAAGCAGTAAAACAGCCCCAGACCATCACACTACTTCCACCATATTTTACTGTTCGTATGATGTTCCTTTTCTGAAATGCTGTGTTACTTCTACTGCACATGTAATGGGACATACATCTTCCAAAAAGTTCAACTTTTGTCTCGTCAGTCCACAGAGTATTATCCCCAAAGTCTTGGGAATCATCAAGATGTGTTGTGCCAAAATGAATCAAACCTTTATGTTCTTATTGCTCACCAGTGGTTTTTGTCTTGGAACTCTGCCATGCAGGCCATTTTTGACCAGTCTCTTTCTTATGATGGATTAATGAACACTGACTTTTACTGAAGCAAGGGAGGCCTACAGTTCTTTGGATGTTGTTGTGGAGTCTCTTGTGATCTCTTGGATGAGTCATCGCTGTGCTCTTGGGGTAACTTTGGTCAGCAGGCCACTCCTGAGAAGATTCACCACTGTTCCATGTTTTTGGAATTTGTGGATAATGGCTCTGACTGTGGTTCACTTGAATCCCAAAGCTTTAGAAATGGCTTTATAACCATTTTCAGACTCATACATCTCCATTACTTTGTTTCTCATTTGTACCAGAATTTCTTTGGATCGTGGCATGATGTTTTGCTTTTGCACATCATTTTGTCTACTTCACTTTGTCAGGCAATTCCCATTAAAGTGAATTCATAATTGAAAACAAGTGTGGCAATAATCAGACCTGGGTGTGGTTAGGGCATTTGAACTCAGCTTCCCAAATATGTGATAAACCACAGTTAATTTATGTTTTAAGTGAGAGGATCACCTTTTCACACAAGGCCCTGTAGGTTTGGATTTCTTATCCCCCTAATAATAAAGTTCTTAATTTTAAAACCTCATTTTGTGTTGACTTGTGTTCTCTTTGTCTAATATTTAAATATACTTGGTGATCTGAAACATTTAAGGGTGACAAACATGCAAAAGAATAGGAAATGAGGAAGGGGCAAACACTTTTTCACACAATTGTATATCTAGAAAATTAATTGTTTTCGAAGCAGCTTTTTATCATTTTTAAACAAGGACATCATGACATTATGTGCATCATGACTTTGCTTTAAGCTTAGTCATAGCCTAAAGGTCTGAAGAGTGAAAACCAGAGAGAGCGAGTGAGCCAGCAGAGGTCTGGGCTTGGAGCTGCTGCAACAGGACAGCTGAAAGGAGTTTAATATTTGTTTCCGTATCTCATGACATTGGCTCTGAAGAGGTTTCACAGCATTAAAAACATCCTTTACAAGCAATTCAATTTGCATCCAATAAATTTGAGTGAACCTTGCAAATCCAAATTTAAGCAGAGTTTCTCATCCTTGACAATTGGTTGATGTCAGATTGTCTCAAGGATTGGACCCAAATACACAATGCCCATTAAAATCAGTAGGTTTTTGTAATGCTGAACAGGTCCTCCAGAGTGATAGACACCATTTGTAATTGACTTTTTACCCAGGGTTACGCAAGCATTAAGATCCTGAAAAGAGGCCTTTTATTCAAACCACCCAACCTCCCTTATGGTATCTTAGAATTTGTAGGGAACATGAAAATAAATTATCTAACCTAGAGAACTCATTTAATGTAATTGTTTGAATACATTAAATTTAACATAAAAGGGTATTCGAAAGTTGTATGTAGAACAACAGTTTTCCTGTCCCTTCCACTTCCTGGTATGTGGCAGGGTGGGTAAGGCCATGTTCACACAGTGCGTTTTTTACCGCGGAACCGCGGCGGTTTTGCCGCTGCGGTTCCGCAGCTGTTTTCCATGCAGGGTACAGTACACTGTACCCTATGGAAAACAGGACACACTGTGCACATGGTCCGGAAATTGTAAAAAAAAAGCCGCGCTGAATAGCTCCCGGAAAAAAGAAGGAGCATGTCAATTCTTCTTCCTGAACCGCAGCGGTTCTGCACCCATAGACCTCCATTGTGAGGTCAAAATCGCAGTAAAACCCGCAGATCAAAAATATATCTGCGGGTTTTACTGCGATTTGATGTGCAGAACCGCTGCAGCAGGAAGTGCGGGGGAGCGGGCGGAAGTGCGTGGGCGGAGTGTGGCTGCCCCCCCGTGCTCCGATCCCGCCCCCCCGTGCTCCGATGCCCCCCCCGTGCTCCGATGCCCCCCCCAGTGCTCCGATGCCCCCCCCGTGCCCTAATCTCCCCCCCTTATACTTACCCGGCGTCCCGGTGTCCGTCCGGCCGTCTTCTCCCTGGGCGCCGCCATCTTGCAAAATGGCGGGCGCATGCGCAGTGCGCCCGCCGAATCTGCCGGCCGGCAGATTCGCTCCAAAGTGCATTTTGATCACTGAGATATAACCTATCTCAGTGATCAAAATAAAAAAATAGTAAATGACACCCCCCCCACTTTGTCACCCCCATTGGTAGGGACAATAAAAAAATTAAGAATTTTTTTTTTTTTTTTTCACTAAGGTTAGAATAGGGTTAGGGTTAGGGGTAGGGTTAGGGGTAGGGTTAGGGGTAGGGTTAGGGTTAGGGGTAGGGTTAGGGGTAGGGTTAGGGTTAGGGGTAGGGTTAGGGGTAGGGTTAGGGTTAGGGTTAGGGGTAGGGGTAGGGGTAGGGTTAGGGGTAGGGGTAGGGTTAGGGGTAGGGGTAGGGGTAGGGGTAGGGTTAGGGGTAGGGGTAGGGTTAGGGTATTTTCAGCCATTTTAGCCCTAAAAAGCTTCCTAGGAAACACACAGTAAAAAAAGGATAAAAAAACGCATCAAAAAACGCATCAAAAAACGCATCAAAAACGCATCAAAAAAGGACAAAAAAAGGACCTGCGTTTTCTGCCAAGAGCTGCAGTTTTTTAAAAAAACTGTCCTGAAAAAAAAAGGATGGAAATCCTGAACGTGTGAACATACCCTAATTCTTACAGGAGCTATAAATCTCAGCAAAAGTTGTTTACACTGCAGTCTACACTTACACTATAGTTACACATAGAGATGACAGGGCATTTGAACAAGCACATAACTCCAAACAGTGAGAGCCATTATTTATTAGAAGCCAATGCTGAGGGCTGGTGATATAGCAAGATCGGTAACATTAAATTGTTAGGAGCTTAGAGGGCATTGGATGGAGATGAGTAGCCAACTGCTGTATAGAAATCTATGGGCTGGAAAGAGCTGACTGGGATGTTAGGAGTTAACTCCTTTGCTGGAATATAACTACTGTGCACATTTGACCAGAGACTAGGCAGGCACTAATGGAAAAACTCCTTGGAAACCAGCCCCACACTATCTAATATATAATTGCCTAGAATACTACTTCCTGCAATTTGTGCCAACTTCCGTGGCTTTGTCCGGAGCTAATGTCCGGAGCTAATGTCCGGAGCTAATGTCCGGAGATTAATTGCCTAGAATACTACTTCCTGCAATTTGTGCCAACTTCCGTGGCTTTGTCCGGAGCTAATGTCCGGAGCTAATGTCCGGAGCTAAGTGACGTCAACAGTGTCCAGTGTCTGATTGGTTGCCGCCTGCTGCGAGCGACCAATCAGAAACGTGCTGTACTGTGACACACTCCGCCCGCCATTTTGGTGTGATTTTTGAATTTTTACCTCACAGCAAGTTTCTACTGCGTGGAGGCGGGCCCAGTGACGTTGCTATTCAAGCTCCTGCCGAATTTCGTCAAAAAAATGATAATACCATTTACCAAAACTATATATATTTAGTTGTGAAGTGGTTCAGTGACATTTTCACACCAATTTTGAACTTTTGTTTGGTGTTTTCTCCATATACTGCCTATTATTTTTGTTCTTTCTTACTATTATTTATTAATTGTATTATTCTTACATTTGAATAAATAAAGTATATATGGATTCTAGACTCCCGATTCTTTAGAATCGGGCTGCCATCTAGTATAAGATAAAATCTCTAATTGAAAGAGAATTACAGCAGATAGAAAAAGAAAGTCAAGTTCAAACTTGCTTATATTTATTCCAACTAACTAAAGCAATTTCATTATTTGAGAATACCCCTTTAAATAAAAAAAAGTACTATATAGACTAGAAATAATTTAACATAATGTTAGGGTTGGCAGAATGCACCGAGTATAAATATATGTAATAATAGGTGTGTTCGCAACTCGGGGTCCACCGTGCAGGAGAGGAACCTGCTGCTAGCAATTGGTGGTGCTATATAATGGTATTAGCGAACTCTGATATTTCACAGAATCGCTAGGATAGGGAAACACTGTGCCCTGTTAACCTCACAGAGGAACACAGCTACCAAACAGAGCAAAACTGAGGTCATGCAGTCAGCATAGCACACAAACAACTCCTCACTGGAGGTGCCGGTATTCTAGGGGCTTATTTCAGCCAAGACCTGAATCCAATCACACAAAACTCCTCACTGGAGGTGCTGGTATTCTAGGGGCTTATTACAGCCAACCCTGACCTCATGCAAACATGACCACACAGTAGCAAGGCTCAAAATATAGGTTGATACGAGCGCATGGCCATGCGGCCATGCAAACCTTTTATAGCTGTAGCAGACAAGGACCTTCCTGGTGGTCCAATAGGAGCTACTACAGGACCTGAGCATGTGACCCCAAACCTCCAATGGGAGGTCGTCCTGTGGGCATGGTCATTATGGGAAAAGCGGGACTTAGTCCCAGAAAGACCTGCTCGCTGCTGAACATTGCTGGCTACAATGACATAGCCTGGAAGGGCAGTAGTAACCAGTCGTCCAGTATCAGCCTGAGCCAGATACTGGGACTGACATCTCCGCTGAGCAGGCCCCGCTGCGGCTGGAGGAGAATGGGAAACTGCAGCAGACATGGTTCGAGATTCCCCCTGTGCAGCGGTGGGAACTCGACACCTAACACATAATCCTTAAACTTGAAAGTTGTCATGCTGGTACAATATATATATATTTTTTTAAATTAAGAAAATTCCTTTGCGGCGTCTATAGTTAATGAAAATGTCTACAAGAGGAAATGCATGTAGAGGAGCTGCGGAGACACCATCACGTGTTTCTCAACGCAGGCAGTGAATAGCCAGGCCTTTCCCAGGGATGGAACAACCAAGGGAAGGGCAGCATCCAATAAAGGAAAACATCCAATAAAGGAAAACCACCTATGCCAAGCATGGTATCCATCCACAGACAGCTGTTTTGGGGTTTTTGCCCCTCATCAGTGTGAAGTAGGAAACTGGCTATCAGGAGCAATGCCTAGTAGAAAGTCTATAAAGGCACGGATGATTGACCTCGTGGAGACCAAAACATCCAACACCGCGGAGACACCATCACGTGTTTCTCAACGCAGTGATCCAGAACACTGCCCCCAAATATGCAAATGCATGTAGAGGAGCTGTGGAGACACCATCACGTGTTTCTCAACGCAGGCAGTGAATAGCCAGGTCTTTCCCCGGGAAGGAACAACCAAGGGAAGGGCAGCATCCAATAAAGGAAAACCACCTATGCCAAGCATGGTATCCATCCACAGACACCTGTTTCAGGGTTTTTGCCCCTCATCAGTGTGGAGTAGGAAACTGGCTATCAGGAGCAGTGCCTAGTAGAATGTCTCAGAAAGATTTAATATTTCCTTCTTGTGCACATACAAAATTAAATATTATATTATATAATTACTTAATTTTGTTAGGCATTTTGTTATCACCTTCCAAACATATTTTTACCAAACTTATTTTTTTCTTTCTGTTTAAATTTCTTTCCTGTTTTATGTTTTGTACTTACACCCCCATTTTAGTTATATCTGAGACATCATTTACTCAATATGTTATTTCACATAAGAATTGAAATCCCCTCCATGAAGTCTTCTTATTTCCTCTATTGATTGTTTCAGCTTAAGTTCATCTTCACTCATTGATTTTTTTTACAGAAATGTGCTTTCCAAATTTATCTTTTTTAAGAGTAGATCAACTTTATAGAGGTCCTAAAACAATTTTTTTTATTTGTACTATAACTATCTATCTCTACACATCTGATAAAAATAAAATGTTTTCTTCGTGTTAGAAAACAATGATATAATAGATTGCTTTAACCTAATTAAATTAGCTCTTCATTGCCTTCATTGATCCATTTAAGGCCTTTTTCACATGTCCTGAAATTACTGGTGCTGAAAAAAACAGTACTGGTGCTATCCGTGTCCGTGTGTTACATATGTGTGGCATTCGTGTGCTGCATCAGTGTGATATGTATCGGTGCCTGGAAAAAATACAGTTGGCACTGTTCCTAGGTGTCAGGTGCTGAATGCAACTCTCATCGTCACCTGTTTTCCTGCAATCATTGAGACCAGGCAACACTGATGAGAATTGTAGTCAGCATCGCCATCTGTGTATCATGTATATTAAATAAATAAATATAAAGTAGGGTCCCACGTTATTTTCATAACTAGCTGAAGGAAAGCTGATGTTAATATTCTGGGAAGGGGCCACTAGCCATGGACCAGGGATTATCCCACCGAACGGGCATAATACTACTCAGACAACCCAGGGTGAGGGTAAAACAGAGTTGCAGTATTTTAGTAAACCACTAAACAGGCAAATTACACATAGAACAGTACCAGCAAAATACCTAAGATGTTGCAAAATTTCAGAGTCTCATAATTATTCTTTCTTCACTGCCCAGTGGTATAGAATTCTGTTAAGCACATGTGGTGTCAATAAACTGACTGTACCCCTATATAAAGTCATTGAGGGGTGTAGTTCATAAAGTGGTGCAATTTTTGGGGGGGTTGTTTTTCTTGCACCCAAAGAGTTCTGCCAATGTGACATGGCACTATCAAGCCATTCCAGCAAAATCTGCATTTCAATATGGCAACCCTTCCCTTCTGAGCTTTGCACTGTTTTGGATCACATACACTACCACTCAAAAGTTTAGGGTCACCCAGACAAGTTTGTGTTTCCCATGAAAACTATACTTTTATTAATCAAATGAGTTGCCAAATGAATTTAAAATCTAGTCCAGAAATTGACAAGGTTCGAAAAAAAGATTTTTATTTGAAATAATAATTTTCTCCTTCAAACTTTGCTTTTGTCAAAGAATGCTCCCTTTGCAGCAGTTACAGCATTGCAGACCTTTGGCATTCAGGCAGTTAATTTGCTGAGGTAATCTGGAGAAATTTCACCCCATGTTTCCAGAAGCCCCTCCCACAAGTTGGTTTGGCTTGATGGGCACTTATTGCGTACCATATGGCCAAGCTGCTCCTACAACAGCTCAATGGGGTTGAGATCTGGTGACTGCACTGGCCACTCCGTCACAGATAGAATACCAGCTGCCTGGTTCTTCCCTAAATAGTTCTTGCATAACTTGGAGTTGTGCTTTGGTTCATTGTCCTGTTGTAGGATGAAATTGGCTCCAATCATAAGCTGTCCACGGGGTATGGCATGGCTTTGCAAAATGGAGTGATAGCCATCCTTATTCAATATACCTTTTACCTTGCACAAATCTCCCACTTTACCAGCAGCAAAGCAACTCCAGACCATCACATTACCTCCACCATGCTTGGCAGATGGCGTCAGACACTCTTCCAGCATTTTTTCTGTTGTTCTGCATCTCACAAATGTTCTTCTGTGTGATCCAAACACCTCAAACTTGGTTTAGTCTGTCCATAACACTTTTTTCCAATCTTCCTCCAATGTCTGTGTCCTTTTGCCCATATTTTATTTCTATTAGCCAATCTCAGATATGGCTTTTTCTTTGCCATGCTGCCCTGAAAGCCAGCATCCCGGAGAGGCCTCTTCACTGTAGATATTGACACTGGTGTTTTGTGCAGAATATTTAATTGAAGCTGCCAGTCGAGGACCTGTGAGGAGTCGATTTCTCAAACTACAGACTCTACTGTACTTGTCTTGTTGCTCAGTTGTGCAGTGGGGCCTCCCACTTCTCTTTCTACTCTGGTTAGAGCCTATTTGTGCTCTCCTCTGAAGGGAGTAGTACACACCGTTGTAGGAAATCTTAAGTTTTTTGGCAATTTCTCGCATGAAATAGCCTTCATTTCTAAGAACAAGAATAGACTGTCAAGTTTCACATGAAAGTTCTTTTTTTCTGGCCATTTTGAGAATTTAATGGAACCAACAAATGTAATGCTCCAGATTCTCAACGAGCTCAAAGGAAGGTCAGGTTCATAGGTTCTCTAATCAGCCAAACTGTTTTCAGCTGTGCTAACATACTTGCACAAGGGTTTTCAAAGGTATTCTAACCATCCATTAGCCTTCTTACACAGTTAGCAAACACAAAGAACCATAAGAACACTGGAGTGATGGTTGTTGGAAATGAGCCTCTATACACCTATGAAGATATTACATTACAAACCAGACATTTTCAGCTAGAATAGTCATTTACCACATTAACAATGTATAGAGTGTATTTCTGAATCATATAAAGTTAGCTTCATTGGAAAAAAAACTGCTTTACTTTCAAAAATAAGGAAATTTCTAAGTGAACCTAAACTTTTGAGCGGTAGTGTATGGGTATTGGCGCACCCAGAAGAAATTGCGTAACAAATTTTACTGTTCAGTTTTTCAGATTGCCTCTGAAACATGGTAATTTTCCATGTACTCAGCCCAATGTTATACAATTTTGTGAATCGCCTGAGGGCTAAAAAAAAAAAGCTTACTACACAGCTAAATTAATTCCTCTAGTTTGTAGTTTCCAAAATGGAGTCACTTGTGTGGATTTTTTGCTGTTTTAGCATGTTAGGTGCTCTTTAAATGGGACATATGCAATCTGTTCTAGTCAAAATGGCACTCCAAAATTAAATAGCACTCCTTCCATTCTGAGCTCTGCCGTGTGTCCAAACAGTAGTTTACTACCACATATGAGCTATCAGTGTGCTTAGAAGATATTGCACAGCAAATTGTATAGTCCATTCTCTCTTGTTAGCCTTGGATGAATTTAGTTTTAGTTTTCATGAATGTTTTTTAAATTCTGTGAATCACCTGTGGGTTGAAGGTGCTCACCACTGTTTAGAAACATCAGGGGCCCTGTAAACATGATATGGTATCCTCTATCTATTCCAGACAATTTTTTTTCCCCAAAAGTCAAACTGTGCTCGTTGCCTTCAGAGCCCTTTCATGTGCCAAAACAGTAGTTTTCCACCATTTATGAGGTCTCAGTGTACTCAGGAGAAATTGGACAAACTGTATGGTCCATTTTCTCCTGTCACCCTTGTGAATATGAAAAATTTGGCGCAAAAGTAAATTTTTTGGTGGGAAAAAATTAAAATGTTCAATTTTCCTTGAACATTGCTTTAATTTGTGTGTAACATCTAAAAGGTTAATACATTTCTTGATATTTTCATAAATAATTGCAAAACATATCAATCAAAATTTACCACTAAAATAAAGTGAAATGTGTAACAGAAAAACAATCTCAGAATCACTGGGATATGTTGAAGTGTTCAAACATTATTACCACATAAAGTGACACTTGTCAGGAAGGATTGTAAAATTTGGTCTAATGATAATAATAATAATATTTTTTTTATTTATATATCGCCAACATATTCCACAGCGCTTTGCAGTTTGCACACATTATCATCGCTGTCCCTGATGGGGCTCACAATCTAAATTCCCTATCAGTATGTCTTTGGAATGTTGGAGGAAACTAGAGTGCCCAGAGGAAACCCACGCAAATACAGGGAGAGCATACAAACTCCTTGCAGAACATATAAACTCCTTGGTCTGGTCAGGAAGGTGAAAAATTTTAAAATTTGTGATGGTGACCTCAATTCCACTATAATTTATTTGATCACCTCTGATATTATATATTATTTATTAATATTATTAGGCAGTGAGGGAAATCATATACAAGTGCATTGTAATTACAGCCACAACTGTGGTTACATTGCAAAATGAAAGAGTGTGGATTTGGTCAAACTATTTGACGAAGTCAGATTTAAGAAAACCTGACAAGGGGTTTTATTTTTGGAAAGATCTGTAGGATGGTAGTGGGATGGATCTCTCCCTCCACTTCAGGTCTTGGGAGTAACCCATGTCCATGATTCCCATTTAAACTTTCAGTTAAGGTTTGGGTGTGTTAGTTTTGGTTTGCAAGCATCAGAGCAGGAGGCTCTGCGTAGGACACATCTGTGTGAGACTAAACACAGGCCAGAGCCAGAGAAAGCAAAGCCACTGATGCACCCATGAGTCGTATGGTAACTCCTTTGATACAGACTGCTACGGACGATCCGGCTGCAAACCCAAGGATAACTTTTGGGATATTGTTGTAAATTGACAAAATGAAGATGTTTAATTTGAACTAACTTGGATCACTGTCTCATTACTGCAATGTCGTGAAAGCCGCTGCCATATATATTAAAAATAGAGAAAATAATATATTACTATTATTTTCTTTTTTAATTATTATTTAAGGATAGTGTAGTGCAGCAGTGTTCACACAGTTTGACAGACAGGCAGGGACCCAAGAAAGTTCAACCTAAATCATCTTTATTCCAGAAAACTCACAAAACAAGGTAAGCAGTATCCTCTAGGGTTGAGCAAAACGGATCATTCATTTTCAAAAGTGGCCGACTTTTGGCAAAGTCGGGTTTCATGAAACCCGACCCGATCCCTGTGTGGGGTCGGCCATGCGGTACGCGACTTTCGTGCCAAAGTCGCGTGTCGTATGACGCGCTTGGTGCCATTTTTTCAGCCAATGAAGGAGCGTGGGCAGAGTGATGACATAGGTCTTAGGAGCGTGGACGCCTATCGTCATCTTGTCGCTTGTGCGCTGTAGCGATTTGCAATGTGTAACACCAGCTTTTCAGTTCAGGGACGGGGGGAGAGAGAGAGAGAGAGAGAGAAAAAAAAATTCCCATTGACTTTGCATTGGGTTTCGTGTTTTGGTCGATCCCCAACTTTTCGCCATAATCGGCCGATTTCACTCGACTCGACTTTTGAGATAGTCGGGTTTCGCGAAACCCGACTCGACCCTAAAAAAGTAAAAGTCGCTCAACCCTAGTATCCTCCGATTTGCAGTCGGGTCATCCAAAACATTTTGTGTCCAAACCTGTTGTCTCAGGCTCTGTGTTCAACCTCACACAGGCTAGGGTTGCATAGAGCCTCCTGCTCTGCAGCTTGTAATCAAACACTGACACACTCAAGACAAAGCTGAAAGTTTATATGGGATTTGTGGACATGTGCCACTCCCAAAGCCCAGATAGGAGGGAGAGATTCGCCCCACTACCAAAACTGCAAAATCCCTCCAAAAATAAAAGCCCATGTCGGGTGTTCCTAAAATCTGACTTGGTCAACTACTTTGACTAAATCCACACTCATTTTAATGCGCTACAGTGGGTTCAATATGTCTCTATATGCATTGTGGTGGACACATACTGACCTTCATATATGATTCCCCTCACTGCCTCACAATAGGTAGATGGTTATAAGAAATCAAAATCTATAGGGAAAATATATAATCATGCAATTGTACGTATTTGTCCAAATATTAGTAATGTGAGTGTTGCGTAAATATGATATTCATAATGAATGCTATTTTGCACATTTTGTCATGTATTTGTTATTCGTTTATATGCTAGTTTGGCTTAATTTTCTGCAAATTTCCTGGAAATCATATTATAATAATAATAAAATTAGTCACATCACTTTACATGTAAGCACTGTCTTTTGCATGACTCATTGTTTTCTACAAAAACACAAGCTTCTAGCTACACAGGTAAATGAAGATGTGTACTTGTTTCTAGTTTTACCGAGAATTCTTGCCATCCCTTAAGAACCGCCAATTGCAGCACATTAACCAACATCAAAGCTAATTTAAAACCAGTGCACCATGTACTTTCTGTGGATGATAAGCTTCTCAGTCACTATCCTGTCATAGTAAATATAATTTAATACCCAGTTCTCCTAGAGTGACCATTGCAACTTGAAAATAATTTTTTGAGAATATAACTATTTTTAAACGCAGCAATCATTCCCAAACGACCAAACTGCCAACAAAAAATATTTCAAAGACAAGGTAATGGGTTGAGCTAGCTTACTGGAAGTACGGCTACAGGAAAAATTGTAATCTTTAATCTCCATGTGATTACCTAACCACTCACTATATTGTGAACACGACTGTAAACACTCCCTGACACTTTGATTGACAGCACAGACTGCACATGCTGTAGAGCAGGCTGTCAATGAATGTGCGGGGAAGTGATGTCAGGGCGCTCACAGTAGGGAGCGCTGATATATTCATTCCCCTGCACTGCCCCTTTGACTCAGAGAGAGTAGTAATCAGATTGAAACTTCATTTTCTCCCAGTAGTCACACTTCCAATAAACTGGCTACTTGGGATTTAATCACTATTTGCCTGAAGATTACTCTTTAACCCTGCTGTTCTGTTCGGGTCATAGTGACCCGAACAGACTTTTTGCGGCCCTGTAGATTTTTTTCTGTAAGTCTCTAAAACTTGAGACTCCTTGACTTTTCCTCATTTGGGGGGACCTACCTATGAGTATTTTTTTTTTTTGTTTACTTTTTGCTACATGCAAAAAGTTACACTTGTTGTGTTCGGGTCATAGTGACCCGACATCGTTTTTTACAGCTGTGAGGCCATATTTTCAGTGAAATAAAAGAGTTATAACCTCAGTTGGGTCTATTTATTGCATCTACTATTGTATATCAATTGATTTATTTCCTAAATTATTTCAATGGGGACGTACACGCGCTCTACCGGGGGTATGCATTGAGATCTACGCACCATAAAAATGGCTTTATATTGATTATTTTTGGTGCGCAGTCTATTCTAAAATGTAGAGTGCATCTGGAGAGATCACTAGGTGTGCACTACATGTGTATATTATGCGCAGAACGGACTGCTCAGAACGCGATGTCTTAGACGTTTTTTTTTGTAAAGCTGAGCTGTAAAGTCTTGCAAATAATTTTTTTTTGCTAAATAAGTCTGTCTTCCTGGCTTATCTGCTTGTTTTCAGAAGGGTTCTTATCTTCTCTGCTCTTATCAGCACACATATGCTAGCCCAGACATGTTACCTTTCAGTTTCTTTGGAGAGCAGCTTTGTGCTTCTACCCCCATCGCCTCTTCCGGCATCAAAAGAAAAAGATGCAGCTATTGCCCTTCTACTTGTGACAACAAGACGAGTATAACATGTTCTGGCTGTAAAACATTTCTATGCAAAAGTCATGTGTATTGTTTTTCATGCAAGAATCCGTAAATTTATATGATCATGTAAATATATTCACATTGTAATGTTTATTATCTTTAATTTTTTATCACAAAATGTTTGATTTGATTGTTTGTTTTGTTTTTTTTTTTTTTACAAAATATGTGTAGTTTTCTATTTTCGTTTTGCTCATTGGATGGATCTGTTTTTTCAGAATAAAAACAAAAAAAAAAAGATTTCTAGTTCATTTTTCTTTTTTTTTTTACTACCAAACATGTTCACAAACAGTCTAGTAAGCAAAAAGTATAAAAAAAATGGAGTTAGAGTGTCTAAAATCAAGATTTAATAAGCCGGGTCATAGTGACCCGGAACACTACAAGTATATAGTAAATGCGACCAAAACAGCAGGGTTAAAAGGGTATTCCAGTAGGCAGACTATCACTTATCCAGAGAATAGATGACATTTTTTAGATCATCAGAAGTCTGACCGATGTCAAAGTGACCTCAACATATTTCGCTATGAGTAATCGGATGATAACTGGTGGAAACCAACAGCCTGTTTAATAACACGCTGCGCTGACAGACTTTTCATACTTTTAAAAACTTAACATTGTTCAAACGTCATCCATCATGGGAGGGTCAGATGACTGCCATGCAGGAACAATGCTGCTCAGTTAAATACTCCTAGAAGCTGGTCCCTGATGGCTTGTTCCCTTTATGCTCACTTTGACTGACAGGTCACTAACTAGGATCCAAGTTTATCCTAAGGCATGTGGCAAGGTTCGATAAAAGGTTAATATTGACTTTTAGGATTGCTACTTCCAATAGAGTCCTAGTCCTCTTCCTCTCTGAAGAGGTCACTACCAATACGCACATATAAGGTGAGACTGAAGCGCCTCTGCATGATTCGGGCAGCATGCACAGTACCAACCATCAGGTATACTTTACGTTAAACAGCTCATTTATTATTTCCCTGATGTCTACCATCTAGAAACTAAACTGTCCCTTTAAATGGTGTTAAATGTGTGGAAATTAGGAGACCAATTCTCCAGCTGAGCTTTCCTCTTAGCACAGTAAGCTTTGGAAAATCTGTGAAAATCATTCTTCCAGATCTACGTTACAGTCATTAACTCTGTAAGTGTTCTTGTAAAGGGGGCTTTGTACTTGAAATTGTAAGCATGAGAGATCAGATGCATTCCAATAATGAACCAGATAATCTGTCACATGTGCGATAGGAAGGTGTTAGAATTACATACGGCACAATGTGATAATGACCTGGCATTATCAGTGCTTGTAAAGCAGCTTTGGCCAGAAACCAACATGAAATTGATCTACTTGCAGTGTCGATGCCTTTAACATTGTAGAAGAGCAAATGGAATTTTCATTATACTATTACCTACAGGACTGAGATTTTTATTTAACACATTTATGTCATGATGATATGTTCCATGTGTTTTCAGATCTATCATAGGCCTCATAACAAATTCTATAACATGACCTATTATATGCCATTTCTCAGTCCGTTAGATGGACTACGCTACACCGCGGCATAATGCGGTGTAACGCAGTCCGTTAATGCTGCCATTGAATCCAATGTTGGACGCAACACTAGCACACGCCCACAATGGGCGTGCGCTAGCGATGTGCTGTCATTGAGTGACGGACCCCGAGACATGGGCTGCAGCGCTTCTGGGTCCGTCACTGCTAGCGCACTGCCATACCAGCACTTGTGTTAACAGTAGCCCGTTAACGTATGTGTTGAACGGGCTGCTGTTAACGCAATGTGAACGCAGCCCTATTTATCTATTAGATAGGTTCCCCTTAAATATAAAAAACTGTGAGAATGTGTAGTCGAAAGTTGGAGATGATCCATACAATGTACTGTCAAGGTATTTCCAGGTTTCAGCAGCCAATTAGCATTTAGACAGATAGGGCTGGCAGCCTCTTCTTGCCTTGGCACCCCTGCTATTTCTAAAATTAGACCAAGAAGACAGGGTGGATAGCAGTGTGAGCAGCCTCTTCTTACCTCAGCACCCTGGTATCTCCAGTATTAGATCAGACATACAGGGTAGACCGCAGTTTGAGCAGCCTCTTCTTACCTTAGTACCCCTGGTATCTCCAGTATTAGATCAGACATACAGGGTAGACCGCAGTTTGAGCAGCCTCTTCTTACCTCAGCACCCCTAGTATCTCCAGTATTAGATCAGATATACAGGGTGGACAGCAGTGTGAGCAGCCTATTCTTACTTCAGTACCCCTGGGATCTCTAGTAGTGATGGTCAAGCAGTAAACTGTGTGTGAAAAACAAGATAATCTTGTACTTATCCCATAGAATGTAAGTCCGCAAGAACAGGGTCCTCTCCCCTCTGTACCAGTCTGTCAAAGTAAATTTGTTTACTGTAAATGATGTCCATAACTTTGTATGTAACCCCTTTTCGTGTACAGCACCATGGAATTAATGGTGCTATATAAATAAATAATTAATAATAATAGTTATGATATGTTTTAATGGCTTACAAAAGTAAAATAAATTAGCCAACCAGCCAGCTATTTACAGGACACCACAGATGTTTTAAAAAAGCTATCTACAATAGGTCCTCTCCCTAAGAATGCCATCTTAGCCACTATGCATGTGGAATCCCTATGTTCAAACATCCCACATGAAGATGGACTATCTGCCTGCCAAACTTTTCTTGAAACTAATGGGATCCATTCTGAATCTGTATTAAGACTCACTAGATTTATCCTCGCATACAACTTTTTTTCTTTCGGAGAGGAGATATATCTACAATGCACTGGAACTGCTATGGGCAGCAAAATGGCACCCCAGTATGCCAACCTTTTCATGGGTAAAGTGGAAAATGATTTTTTAACATCCCACGCCAGCAAACCCTTGGCTTATCCGTTATATCAATGACATCTTAGTAATCTGGACTGAGTATGAACAAGAACTTCTAAAATTCCATGGCAAATTTTACACATTTCACCCCACAATAAACCTGACATTGGACCACTCAAAAACGGAAATCAACTTTCCGGATACAACCATAAAATTTAAAAATTGTTCAATCCAGACATCGGGGTATCGGAAACCAATTGAGCATCCCACATACCTCACATAGGACAGTTTCCATCTGAAACACATTAAAAGTCCATTGTTTACAGCCAGGCCCTTAGATATAATCGTATCTGTTCCAGCCCAATGGATTGCGATGAACACTTAACACATCTTAAAAAGACATTTTTAAATCAAGGCTACCACCCAACCTCCATTGATCAAATCATTAGACCCTCGAAGATCCCTAGAAGTCAATTACTTCAATACAGAGAAAAAGAGGAAAATAATCGTGTACCTCTGGTGGTGATGACGTACAACCCACAGCTTGAGGTACTGAAAAAAACTGCTAAAAAATTCACCGCATCTTACACAAGGATAACCAGCTAAAGACAATATTCAAAGATCCTCCCTTGCTGTGCTACAGGCAATCTCCAAATTTAGGAAACTTAATGATCTGAAGTTCAATGCCCTCAGTTACATCGAGAAGAACTTATGTGAAGAGCTGCAAAACCTGCACTTATGTAGAGCCCAAAGACAGGATACTGATTCCCAACACACAGCAGACCTATAAGAGTCCTGGGACATTCACATGTTCTTTCAATGTGGTGCACTTAATTCTGTGCACTATATGTCCTCTAAGTGGGAGAAACAGGACAGAAACTGAGAGCAAGGATGAGGTCTCATCGCCACACAATTGCAGATAAAAAAACCCATTTACCAGTGGCGAAACATTTCTGTAGTGTAGGACCCATCATAAACAATAAGAAAGTTGTCATATTAAACATCAATTTTAAAATCACAAAAACATTGCAGGGTTTGGGAATACGAACGTATTAAAGTCTTTGATTCCATACACACAGGACTAAACCTGTCAGGATTCATGACTCACTACAGAATCTGAAGAATCTGCTCCAAAGAAGTTGAGGACACCAGGTCTCTGATCTTACTTGGATATTAAGACTAGGGTTGAGCGACTTTTCTTTTTATAGGATCGGGTCGGGTTTCACGAAACCCAACTTTTTCAAAGGTCGGGTCGAGTGAAATCGGCCGATCCTATAGAAAAGTTGGGGTCGGGGTCGGCCGAAACACGAAACCCAATGCAGTGCATTGGGTTTCTAATGATTCCCAGGGTCTGAAGGAGAGGAAACTCTCCTTCAGGCCCTGGGATCCATATTTAAGTGTAAAATAAAGAATCAAAATAAAAAATATTGATATACTTACCCTCGGACGCGCCCTGGTTCTCACCGGCAGCCTTCCTTCCTAAGAATGAGCGCCTGAAGGACCTTCGATGACGTCGCGGCTTGTGATTGGTCACGTGAGCGGTCACATGGGCGTCACGTGACCAATCACAAGCCGCGACGTCATCTAAGGTCCTTCTGGCGCTGATTCTTAGGAAGGAAGGCTGCGGGTTAGAACCAGGGCGCGTCCGAGGGTGAGTATATAACTATTAGGAATATACTCACCCTCGGACGCGCCCTCGGACGCTTCCTTCCTAAGAATTAGCGCCTGTAGGACCTTAGACGATGTTGCGGCTTGTGATTGGTCGCGTGACGCCCATGTGACCGCTCACGTGACCAATCACAAGCCGCGACGTCATCGAAGGCCCTTCAGGCGCTCATTCTTAGGAAGGAAGGCTGCCGGTGAGAACCAGGGCGCGTCCGAGGGTGAGTATATCAATATTTTTTTATTTTTATTCTTTATTTTACACTTAAATATGAATTCCGATACCAATTCCCGATATCTTAAACATATCGGAACTCGGTATCGGAATTCCGATTCCAGATCAGAAGATCGCCGACCTCATGGCCGACCCCACACAGGGGTCGGGTCGGGTTTCATGAAACCTGACTTTGCCAAAAGTCGGCGACTTCTGAATCTGGCTGACCCATTTCGCTCAACCCTAATTAAGACTATAAAGCTTTTACACCACTAATCTAATCCAATTAAGAATTCAGTCTCTGAGCTCAGTTTGTATATTCAAAGGTTCATTTATTATACCATGTCCCTCTTATTTTGTTTCTTTTCTGTTTGTTTATGCATATATTTGTGTTTCTTCAGAAACTTTGTTATACCATGCCTGAGGAATGGACCAAAGAAGTCCTGGAAACTTGCTTTGTAACATCATTTATTTTATTTTTGTTAGCCATTAAAAGGTATCATAATTACAGCAAATCATTGGACGCAGTGGTGGCTGCACTAGTCATGTGCCATCCAATGGCCATAGTGGTGGAATCAGCTTCGGTGGTTCGTCTAACCCCTTTTCATCCACCCTCATGGTGTCAATAGAATATATAGCTATGAGGGTCCCATTTCAATAAAATATAACTTTTATTGACCAAAGTTAAAAAGGTTCCTCCAAACCAATAAACTCACATAAACCAATACAAATAAAGTGCTTGTGTATAAACAGTGCTCAATTAAAAAGACGGTAAAGTTGGACGGTAAGATGGTATATGCTTCTGCTTCCCACTGATCATCAAGTTTGTGCATTCTCCTTTTATGCTTTAACACTTGTTCACCTGGTGACAAGAGAATTCCGGAAGCACGTTGGTTGTAGTCTCTCTCTTGTTTTTGCCTGGCTTCAGATAGACTTCTTTCTACACATTCTTGACCTTGACGGTACTTTTGCTGTCTCTCAGTATCCCAATCTGCATCAGATGAGGTATTTTCTGGGGTTAGTACTCCCATATCTAGATCAACAGGTAGTTTGCTGGATCTTCCTCTCATCAGGTATGCTGGAGTACAGTTGGTGGAATTTACTGGAATGTGGTTGTACAAATCTACCACGTCTGGCAACTTTTCTGGCCATAAGTTGCTTTCCTGTATAGGTAAGGTCTTCAGTAGGTCAATCACTACTTGGTTCATCCTTTCACACATTCCGTTGGTTTGTAGGTGGTACGGTGTTCTGATCTTTTTGCATCCGTACAGGTTGCAGAATTCTTGAAACACTTCCGCTTCAAAGGCTAGACCTTGATCAGTAAGGACCATCTCTGGGTATCCGTGTGGTCTACAAAAGTACCGTTGGAAGGCCTTGGCTGCTGTTCTTGCTGTCAGATCCTTGACAGGTACAACTACCTGGAATCTGGAGTAGTGATCCACGATGGTCAGGGTGTAGACATAGCCTGACCGGCTTGGAGTTAGCTTCTTGTAGTCTAAGGCTTCCAGTTCAAGTGGCTGTTTGGTGACTATGGGCTGTAGGGGAGCCCTCTGGCTGTCACGGTCCTTTCTGCACAGGCTACATGGGCCACACTCTCGGCACCACTTTTCGATGGCTTTTCTCATGCCAACCCAGTAGAAACTTCTACGAAGTAAGCTCTCCAACTTTTTCCACCCGAAGTGTCCTGTTCCATCATGGTATGCTTCCAGAACCATTGGTGCATCTTGTCTTGGGACCACTATCTGCCAAACTAACTCATGAGTGCGTGGGTCGATGTTTCTCTGGCACAGTTTACCATCATAGATAAATAGTTTGCCTTTCTCCCTCCACAACGTCTCTTGTGGATCATCTGGACCATGATGTGAACCTGCCTGCGTCAGGAGTTCTTTTACCAACCGGACAACGGGGTCACTGTTCTGGGTCTCTGCCCATCCAGGTTGGGACAGGGGATTCAGTGTGGCTTCACACTTGTTTCTGTGCCGGTTCCTCATATGATGAGAGTACTGAGTTGCCTTGGGGCAATGGAAAGCTGGCAATTCTATTTCTTCTATTGTTTCCAAATCTTCTCCCATCTCTGGCAAGTTGGGCATTCTGGACAAGACATTGGCATTTGCATTCTTGTGCCCTGCCCAGTACTTGATGGTGAAATCATAATTGGACAACCGGGCCATCCACCTTTGCTCCAGGGCACCAAGTTTTGATGTGTCCAGGTGTGTCAGTGGATTGCTATCCGTGAAGATGGTGAATCTTGCCGAGGCTAGGTAGTGCTTCGATCTCTCTGTCTCTGCCCAAGACGATGGCGAGGAACTCCTGCTTAAAGGAACTGTAGTTCTCAGGGTTCCTTTCGGTGGGACGAAGCTTCCTGCTGGCGTAAGCGATTACCCTTTCTTTGTCTTTCTGGACCTGGGACCACACAGCTCCCAGTCCCATGTTGCTGGTGTCCGTGTACAGCATAAACGGTCGGTCATATTCTGCGTAAGACAATACCTCATCTCCCGTCAGAGCCAACTTCAAATGAGTGAAGGATCTCTCCAGTCCGTCGTCCCAGTCAAATGGGGTATTCTTACCCTTGGTTTTCTTGGATTGGCCCACTAACAGGTTTTGTAGTGGCGCGGCTTTCTTGGTGAAGTCTTTGATAAATCTTCGGTAGTAGCCTACCAATCCAAGGAACTGCCGGACTTCATGGAGGTTGCTGGGCTTCAGGCCAGTCTCTGATCACAGTGACCTTGTTAGGGTCTGGGGCCACTCCTTCGGCACTCACCACATAGCCCAGATACTGTACTTTGGGCTTTAACAGATGGCATTTGGATGGCTTTACCTTCAGACCAAAGCTAGACAGAGCTTCGAACACCTCAGCCAGGTGCTCCA
The DNA here is from genome assembly GCF_032444005.1 of Ranitomeya imitator. Taxonomy (NCBI): domain Eukaryota; kingdom Metazoa; phylum Chordata; class Amphibia; order Anura; family Dendrobatidae; genus Ranitomeya; species Ranitomeya imitator. The sequence continues at coordinate 55,641,362 of NC_091287.1, read as the reverse complement.
GATGGTCCTTATAAGTCTTGGAGAAGACAATGACATCGTCCAGATACAGCAAGACGGTTTCAAAGTTCTTGTGTCCAAGACAGCACTCCATCATACTCTGAAATGTTCCTGGGGTGTTGCACAGTCCGAATGGCATGTAGTTGAATTCACAGAGACCCATCGGTGTGGTGAAGGCCATCTTTCCTTTGTCTGCCTCTGCTACGGGAACCTGCCAGTACCCACTGGTGAGATCCAAGGTAGAGAAGTAGTTAGCAGATTTTAAAGCAGCTAATGACTATTCTATTCTAGGCAAAAGGTATGCATCCTTGTGTGTAATGCGGTTTATCTGCCTATAATCTACACACATCCTCATCGTGCCGTCTTTCTTTCTGACGAGAACTAATGGAGCTGCCCAGGGGCTACAAATGTCTCTAACTACCCCAGCCTCCTTCTTCTCTCGCGACATGTCCTTGGCACACTGATAATAAGCTGGTGGTACAGGATGGTATCTCTCTTTAATGGGCGGATGATCTCCCGTGGGGATATGATGTTGAATCCCTTTTACCTGCCCAAAATCTAGGGGGTGCTTGCTGAATACCCGCTCATACTCATGGACCACCCTGTAAGCCCCTTGTTTTTGGTGTGATGGTGTAGAGTCAGTGCCCACGTGTAATTTCTGACACCAATCTTACATTTGTCTTGCAGAGCCATGGTCCTCCACCTGGTTGTACAGGACCTGTTGCCTGTATCACATTATTATCAACAGTAAACAGTTTGGCAATTGTGCCATATTTGGTTAGGTGGACCTCTTTTTTTCCACAGTTAAGGACACGTATTGGCACCCTCTCCTTGCGGACTTCAACCACCCCTCGGGCTGTTAGGATTGTGGGCCTACTATCTGAATACACAGGTTCTACCAAGGCCTGGTAGTCTTTACCTCTGAGGCCTATTGCTGCCTGACACCATATTAACATTTCACTCATGGGGGTATTGCGATGGGGATTGAATCACTCACTGTGGCACGGACAATTTCTCCACCAGATAGTTCTACCTGCTGTCTCTGTACCAGAGCTCTGATTTCTTTCTGCAATACATGTTGCTCAGTGGAACCAGCAGTTTCGGCCACCTGTTGTAATAAAAAAATAACCTCGGACAGACAATTTTCAATAACATTAGTGCCAATGGTCATCATGGGGTTACATTTACGTCGATCAATATCAACAATCACGATCCCTTGGGATTTTAACTCTACCCACCCCACTTTATTGGTGACCTCTTTGTATCCCACTTGTGGTAATGGCTGACCGTTACTGGCTACTATGGTGAAATCATCGTCAGGACCACGAGTAATGTCTGTATCAGCCCAATAACGTTTATAAAGGATGTATGGCATAGTTGTCACCTGAGAACCGGTGTCCAACAGAGCGTTCATGGGGATACCATCGATCGCAATGGGGAGAACAGGTCATCCTCCAACGTACTTGGCTCTCCAGTTCTTTGGGCATGGTCATCCTACTCCTGGGGATTGGCCCTCTGCCCCAGGGGTCGCTCGTTTAAATGACTGTACCTTGCAATGTGGCCTGCCTGACTGCAGCGGCGGCAGATGGGTCGCCCGTCCTGATGATAGCAATCGTCATCTCTTCCTCTGGTCGGCGGCATCCTCTTGTGTTGTCGCCAGTGAGCATCCTCCAGTCTGGAAGCCAGCTTGATCTTCTCTTTGGGGGCCTCCTGTAGGGACTGCACGGTCTGGGCTAATGCAGTAAAGTTCTTGGTCAGCTCCTGCAGCTGTAGGCGTAGTCCTGCGGGAGAATCATCTTCAAGGATCTGGGCATCGGCCTCAGCAGGGACTTGAGGATCTGGCGCCTGCTCCTGGTGGTACGTTAGGGCTTGAGGCCTAGGGGGTACTGCACGGCTGGGCTGCCGTTCCTGTAGCACCTGGATGGCCTTGTCTGTGAATTGCGCAAAGGCTAGATCCAGATTCTGCATGGCCAGGAGCTGCAGTTGGGCCCTTTGGTTATTACACAGGAGTCCCTCAATGAACCACTCTTTTAAGAGTTTGTCTTCATCTTGCCCGCTGTTAGGGTCAACCTGCCTGATCGCCCGCAGTGCTTCCTGGAGATTATGGGCATAGTCCCGTAGGCTATTCTGCGGCCTCTGTTTGCACCCATAAAACTTCAATTTGATTTCTGCAGCGGTGCGGGTGTCAAAGGTGGTTTTAAGCTTAGCAAAGACCCGCTGCACAGTCTCTTTATCCACAGCTGGCCAGGATTTCACCTCCCTCAGGGCCGCTCCAAGCAGTTGGCCTGTTACAATGTGAAATTTCTGATGTTCTTTCAGGGGACAAACTTCAAGCAGGCTACCGAGTTTTTCTTTAAAGTCAGCTAACGTATGCGATTCTCCAGAATATTGCAGGAGCCAGGCTGCTCCAGGTATGTATGGCATGGAGAGGGGCATGATGGCCATTGTCTGGCTGGCCTATGGGAGCTGAGGCTGTGTTCTCCGCGGGGCTCAGGGGCATCACTGGGCCTGCGGGCACATCTGCTGCGAGGTTGGGGATGCTATTAGGTCCACGGCTGCGACCGCCGTCAACTCCCCTCCCGTGTTATACATTGTTCTTCCCCTCGCTAACCTGATAGAAGCTGGCACCTCCTTTTGCAGCTCTGCTGTACAACGTCTTCACTTCCGGCATTCCAGGCAGCAGCGCAGCACCCATCCTTTCTGCTTTGCGCTCTTTTTGGCTAGCTCCACCCACGAAGGTACATCTCCTCCCCTTGCGCTCCATGCAGCACAGCAATGGCAGATTTTGGCAGCAATTTTTGGTGGCAATGCGCAATGTACAGTCTTTCAATAAATCACAGTTCAGGCACAATTTTGGCACAGTCTCTAGGCCCACATGACCCAATTTTTTTTTTCAGGCTTAAGTAGATCCTGTTCATGATGCCAAAAAGATTGAGCGCCCCCAAGGGCAGCGGGGTACTCGGTACCGGGTCCTTCGGTTCTCAAGGGCGATGTCACGGTGGCTGACCCAGTCCGTTGATCTTAGGATGTCCGAGTTAAAGGGAAAGGTTTTTATAGGGATATTGTTTGTGTTCGGGATGCCACCTGTGGTATTCGGTCAGGGTGACCGACGCTGCTTTAAGGGGTCCGCTGGGGGTGATGTTATGGCAGTTAGATGGTATACCTTCCCACAGGTGAAGTGTATCCCCAGGGCTTCCCAGTGTGTAGATGGTGGATGGTGAGAGGCGCAGTGAAGAACGAGGACACAAGTTTCTTTACCTTTTGCTGAAGGCTTCAGCATCCACAATCCAGAGTACCAGACAACAGGGCAGGCAGAGTCCGGCCGGTTTGGAGGCAAATCCAGAGTCCCCTTGTCCAGGTAGAAATCAGTAGCCTTCCTCTAGCACCATGGTGTTGTAGTACCTTACTGCTAAGCTTCTCATAAGGTCCTCACAACTGTTGAAGATGTTACAGATGTTACAGTATGTCTCTCTCTGTCCCCCAGATGGATAGGACAAACCCGTATAACCGGTGGCTTGAGGCGTTTTACAGGGACTCTATCATGCCCCAGCCTCTAAGCAGTGCCACCTTGCCTCCTGGGTATAGGGCGGGCAGGTAACGTGAAATTAGCTGTCCTGCCGGTCTCTGGAGCAAGGCATAAAGGACTGTTGCTCACTTGGTGTTCCGGCTACCGGGATCCTGCGCCTCAGAAGGAGGCAGCCTGTGTAGGGCAGAAATCCTCTGATATCCACTCCTTTGCTACAACTTCATTTATGCTTTCTGCAATATGTTCTCCTTTCTATCCATCTGTTTCCTAGGAGCTGCAGCCCTTCAGGCCACAGGGCTCCTCTGCTTCCTTTCCTTCTGTCTTTCTGACAGGAACTGAACCCTTTCCTTCCAGATCAGGATCTTCTTATAGGGGAGTTCACATTAAACAGGCTTAGAGCTTCCCCTTCTGGTCTGGAGTGTGAACATGTTGCATGCATTGTGTTACCTAACAAAGAGTTCTCCTTCATTGCCTCCAAACATAGTATCACTATCCCCGTGGGGAAAGCAATACCACTGCGACGACCAGGACCCTGGGGCCCCGCACTAGTCATGTGCCATCCAATGGCCATAGTGGTGGCAGCCCCAGTCATATACCATCCAATGGCCACAGTGATGGCAGCACCGGTCATATGGCATCTAATGGCTGCAGTGGTGGCAGCACCAGTCATATACCATCCAATGGCCACAGTGGTGGCAGCACCAGTCATGTGACATCCAATTTGGAGTGTTTGTTTTTTCTTCCTGCTTGGTATCACAGCAGTTACTGTACATGAAGTCCTTGTCCACAATAAATGAGTAGACCAGAGGGTGTGAAAAGACAGCAGTAAGGGAACAGGCCAGATCTGGTGGTGAGTCTGTTTTAATCTTTTCAGAACACGATGTTGTAGATTAATATCATGTATAGTAAAGTCAACTAAAATATATGCCCCCATAATCGCTGGTTCATATATCATACTTGTAGTTTGCAGAACCTCCACACAAAAAATTGTATCCATATCTTAATAATATTAGCAGCTCTTTTTCAACTGTAGGCTGCACTTTAACCCCTTTCTGCCATTAGACGTACTATTGCGTCCATGTGGGGTGGGCTTTACTTCCCAAGGACGCAATAGTACGTCATATGCGATCGGCAGCGCTCACGGGGGGGAGCGCCGCCGATCGCGGCCGGGTGTCAGCTGTTTATCGCAGCTGACATCCGGCACTATGTGCCAGGAGCGGTCACGGACCGCCCCCGGCACATTAACCCCCGGCACACCGCGATCAAAGATGATCGCGATGTGCCGGCGGTACAGGGAAGCACCGCGCAGGGAGGGGGCTCCCTGCGGGCTTCCCTGAGACCCCCGCAGCAACGCGATGTGATCGCGTTGCTGCGAGGGTCTCACCTCCCTCCCTGCTCCCTCCAGCCCCGGATCCAAGATGGCCGCGGATCCGGGTCCTGCAGGGAGGGAGGTGGCTTCACAGAGCCTGCTCAGAGCAGGCACTGTGAAGCAGCCTGCACTCCTATCAGATCAGTGATCTGACAGAGTGCTGTGCAAACTGTCAGATCACTGATCTGTGATGTCCCCCCCTGGGACAAAGTAAAAAAGTAAAAAAAAAAATTTCAAATGTGTAAAAAAAAATAAAAAAAAATATTCCAAAATAATGAAAAAAAAAATAAAAATATTATTCCCATAAATACATTTCTTTATCTAAATAAAAAAAACAAAACAATAAAAGTACACATATTTAGTATCGCCGCGTCCGTAACGGCCCGACCTATAAAACTGGCCCACTAGTTAACCCCTTCAGTAAACACCGTAAGAAAAAAAAAAAAAAAACGAGGCAAAAAACAACGCTTGATAATCATACCGCCGAACAAAAAGTGGAATAACACGCGATCAAAAAGACAGATATAACTAACCATGGTACCGCTGAAAACGTCATCTTGTCCCGCAAAAAACGAGCAGCCATACAGCATCATCAGCAAAAAAATAAAAAAGTTATAGTCCTGAGAATAAAGCGATGCAAAAATAATTATTTTTTCTATAAAATAGTTTTTATCGTATAAAAGCGCCAAAACATAAAAAAATGATATAAATGAGGTGTCGCTGTAATCGTACTGACCCGAAGAATAAAACTGCTTCATCAATTTTACCAAACGCGGAACGGTATAAACGCCTCCCCCAAAAGAAATTCATGAATAGCTGGTTTTTGGTCATTCTGCCTCACAAAAATCGGAATAAAAAGCGATCAAAAAATGTCACGTGCCCGAAAATGTTACCAATAAAAACATCAACTCGTCCCGCAAAAACCAAGACCTCACATGACTCTGTGGACCAGAATATAGAAAAATTATAGCTCTCAAAATGTGGTAACGCAAAAAATATTTTTTGCAATAAAAAGCGTCTTTCAGTGTGTGACGGCTGCCAATCATAAAAATCCGCTAAAAAACCCGCTATAAAAGTAAATCAAACCCCCCTTCATCACCCCCTTAGTTAGGGAAAAATTAAAAAAATGTATTTATTTCCATTTTCCCATTAGGGCTAGGGTTAGAGTTAGGGCTAGGGTTAGGGCTAGGGTTAGGGCTAGGGTTAGGGCTAGGGTTAGGGCTAGGGCTAGGGTTAGGGCTAGGGTTAGGGCTAGGGTTAGGGCTAGGGTTAGGGTTAGGGCTAGGGTTAGGGCTAGGGTTAGGGCTAAGGTTAGGGCTAGGGTTAGGGCTAGGGTTAGGGTTAGGGCTAGGGTTAGGGCTAGGGTTAGGGTTAGGGCTAGGGTTAGGGCTAGGGCTAGGGTTAGGGTTAGGGCTAGGGTTAGGGCTAGGGTTAGGGCTAGGGCTACAGTTTGGGTTGGGGCTAAAGTTACAGTTAGGGTTTAGATTACATTTACGGTTGGGAATAGGGTTGGGATTAGGGTTAGGGGTGTGTCAGGGTTAGAGGTGTGGTTAGGGTTACTGTTGGGATTAGGGTTAGGGATGTGTTTGGATTAGGGTTTCAGTTATAATTGGGGGGTTTCCACTGTTTAGGCACATCAGGGGCTCTCCAAACGCGACATGGCGTCCGATCTCAATTCCAGCCAATTCTGCGTTGAAAAAGTAAAACAGTGCTTCTTCCCTTCCGAGCTCTCCCGTGTGCCCAAGCAGGGGTTTACCCCAACATATGGGGTATCAGCGTACTCAGGACAAATAGGATAACAACTTTTGGGGTCCAATTTCTCCTGCTACCCTTGGGAAAATACAAAACTCGGGGCTAAAACATATTTTTTGTGGGAAAAAAAAAGATTTTTTATTTTCACGGCTCTGCGTTATAAACTGTAGTGAAACACTTGGGGGTTCAAAGTTCTCACAACACATCTAGATTAGTTCCCTGGGGGGTCTAGTTTCCAATATGGGGTCACTTGTGGGGGGTTTCTACTGTTTAGGTACATTAGGGGTTCTGCAAACGCAATGTGACGTCTGCAGACCATTCCATCTAAGTCTGCATTCCAAATGGCGCTCCTTCCCTTCCGAGCTCTGCCATGCGCTCAAACGTTGGTTTCCCCCAACATACGGGGTATCAGCGTACTCAGGACAAATTGGACAACAACTTTTGGGGTCGAATTTCTCCTCTTACCCTCGGGAAAATACAAAACTGGGGGCTAAAAAATAATTTTGGGGGGAAAGATTTTTTTTTTTAATTTTCACGGCTCTGCGTTACAAACTGTAGTGAAACACTTGGGGGTTCAAAGCTATCACAACACATCTAGATGAGTTCCTTAGGAGGTCTAGTTTCCAAAATGGTGTCACTTGTGGGAGGTTTCTACTGTTTAGGTACATTAGGGGCTCTGCAAATGCAATGTGACACCTGCAGACCATTCCATCTAAGTCCTCATTCCAAATGGAGCTCCTTCCCTTCCGAGCCCTCCCATGCGCCCAAACAGTGGTTCCCCCCCACATATGGGGTATCAGCGCACTCAGGACAAATTGGACAACAAATTGTGGGGTCGAATTTCTCCTTTTACCCTCGGAAAAATACAAAACTGGGGGCTAAAAAATAATTTTTGTGGGAAAAAATTTTTGTTTTATTTTTACGGCTCTCCATTATAAACTTCTGTGAAGCCCTTGGTGGGTCAAAGCGCTCAGCACACATCTAGATAAGTTCCTAAGGGGGTCTACTTTCCAAAATGGTGTCACTTGTGGGGGGTTTCTACTGTTTAGGTACATTAGGGGCTCTGCAAACGCAATGTGACACCTGCAGACCATTCCATCTAAGTCTGCATTCAAATGGCACTCCTTCCCTTCTGAGCCCTCCCATGTGCCCAAACAGTGGTTCCCCCCACATATGGTGTATCATCGCACTCAGGACAAATTGGGCAACAAATTTTGGGGTCCAATTTCTCCTGTTACCCTCAGGAAAATACAAAACTGGGGGCTAAAAAAATAATTTTTGTGGGAAAAAAATTTTGTTTTATTTTTACGGCTCTGCATTATAAACTTCTGTGAAGCACTTGGTGGGTCAAAGTGCTCACCACACCTCTAGATAAGTTCCTTAGGGGGTCTACTTTCCAAAATGGTGTCATTTGTGGGGGGTTTCAATGTTTAGGCACATCAGTGGCTCTTCAAACGCAACATGGCGTCCCATCTCAATTCCTGTCAATTTTGCTTTGAAAAGTCAAACGGCGCTCCTTCCCTTCCGAGCTCTCCCATCCACCCAAACAGTGGTTTACCCCCACATATGGGGTATCCGCGTACTCAGGACAAATTGTACAACAACTTTTGGGGTCCAATTTCTTCTCTTACCCTTGGGAAAATAAAAAATTGGGGGCAAAAAGATAATTTTTGTGAAAAAATATGATTTTTTATTTTTACGGTTCTACATTATAAACTTCTGTGAAGCACTTGGTGGGTCAAAGTGCTCACCACACCTCTAGATAAGTTCCTTAGGGGGTCTACTTTCCAAAATGGTGTCACTTGTGGGGGGTTTCAATGTTTAGGCACATCAGTGGCTCTTCAAACGCAACATGACGTCCCATCTCAATTCCTGTCAATTTTGCATTGAAAAGTCAAACGGCGCTCCTTCCCTTCCGAGCTCTCCCATCCGCCCAAACAGTGGTTTACCCCCACATATGGGCTATCAGCGTACTCAGGACAAATTGTACAACAACTTTTGGGGTCCAATTTCTTCTCTTACCCTTGGGAAAATAAAAAATTGGGGGCGAAAAGATAATTTTTGTGAAAAAATATGTTTTTTTATTTTTACGGTTCTACATTATAAACTTCTGTGAAGCACTTGTTGGGTCAAAGTGCTCACCACACCTCTAGATAAGTTCCTTAGGGGGTCTACTTTCCAAAATGGTGTCACTTGTGGGGGGTTTCAATGTTTAGCCACATCAGGGGCTCTCCAAACGAAACATGGCGTCCCATCTCAATTCCAGTCAATTTTGCATTGAAAAGTCAAATGGCACTCCTTCGCTTCCGAGCTCTGCCATGCGCCCAAACAGTGGTTTACCCCCACATGTGGGGTATTGGCATACTCAGGACAAATTGTACAACAATGTTTGGGGTCCATTTTCTCCTGTTACCCTTGGTAAAATAAAACAAATTGGAGCTGAACTACATTTTTTGTGAAAAAAAGTTAAATGTTCATTTTTATTTAAACATTCAAAAAATTCCTGTGAAGCACCAGAAGGGTTAATAAACTTCTTGAATATGGTTTTGAGCACCTTGAGGGGTGTAGTTTTTAGAATGGTGTCACACTTGGGTATTTTCTATCATATAGACCCCTCAAAATGACTTCAAATGAGATGTGGTCCCTAAAATAAAATGGTGTTGTAGAAATGAGAAATTGCTGGTCAACTTTTAACCCTTATAACTCCCTAACAAAAAAAAATTTTGGTTCCAAAATTGTGCTGATGTAAAGTAGACATGTGGGAAATGTTACTTATTAAGTATTTTGTGTGACATATCTCTGTGATTTAATTGCATAAAAATTCAAAGTTGGAAAATTGCGAAATTTTCATAATTTTCGCCAAATTTCCGTTTTTTTCACAAATAAACGCAGGTACTATCAAAGAATTTTTACCATTGTCATGAAGTACAATATGTCACGAGAAAACAATGTCAGAATCACCAGGATCCATTGAAGCGTTCCAGAGTTATAACCTCATAAAGGGACAGTGGTCAGAATTGTAAAAATTGGCCCGGTCATTAACGTGCAAACCACCCTTGGGGGTAAAGGGGTTAAGGAGTTTCAAAGCGCTTTAATGTCACAGCACCGGCCAGAAGATCTGTAACATGCCTCAATCATGCTGAACCAGCAGACACTCCACAGAGTCTTCACATACTGTCAATGTTGGAAAAATAATCTGCTTGGCGATCCTCCTTGGGTTTCTTTTTCCTATTTGCCATTTTTTTCCTTGTGGCAGTCGGGATTGTAAATGCTGGAGGCGCCACTGCTTATCAGCTCAGAAATTATTCATTACAGTTTTCATTCAATTAGAATAAGAAATTGTAGGTTTTACAGAAGTTTCCTTTTGAATGGAAAGTGCTGAAATAATATAAGGATCCACTTATAAGGCAAAGTTACAGCTATAATGCGTAATGTAGGCACTCTTTTTATCCTTCCGAACAACTGAACATACTTTTATGCAGCTCAGTTCACACTCCCATCATTGACTCCCATTCTCACCCGAGAGAACAAGGGTAATATGAACAGAAGCTTGTCAGTAATGTCACACGTCAGTCTAGGTCACTAATAATATATGCATACTATATGCACTCGTAAATTCTGGATTAGGTCATGCGATTGTTCCATCTCTCCCTAAGTCCTGAATGACATTAGATCCCTTACTTTATGCAAATTAGCTACTGTTCAAGAGAATGAAAGCCAGCTCGCTATCGCCACATATTGGAAGAACAAATTTAGCATTTCATGACCTATAGTAACACACATACCACAATAAAGAAAAATATCTTGATGTAGCAAAGTGTAATGTAACACCTATCTTGACATGCTCAAAGCTTCTACTATGTTGAAAGGCAGGTCAACAGTATGATCCATAGGGGTCTGACACCTGATAACATCAGGTGCTTACTGCTCCAATGGCAGCTGGATGTATAAATGAGAAAAGACTGACTGATACTTCCAACCTAGTGTGCACCTGTTCACACTAGGTTGGAAGTGCAAGTCAGTCTTTCGTCATTTGTATGTTAGCTCTCTGACCGAGCACTCCGCCCTTCAGCATGGGGTGGTTTTTAATTGCAACAGGATCCTACCTATCCATAAATTCAGGTTTAAAGAGAGATAGTCACATCTACCCAGAAATTCAGAGTCCAGTTTTAGAGAGGTGTTCACACTAGATACGTAGGTTCCCAGAAGTTCTGAAACCGCCTTATCGTTGGCCGCTGGGCATGCATGAATTGGCCAAATTATATGCTAAGCGTCTCATTTTTTTTCCTATTATCAAGAAGCAGTATAGCTATTCAGATTTCATATATTTCATATTGACATGGATGAAGAGAGAAAGGAAGCATCTAACATCATAGGCTGAAGAACAACAAAGGAGATCACTAAAAAGCCTGCGGATAAAGGTGATGATGACATTGTCCTCCTCAAAACAACGGACTACATTAAAGAAGCACACAGACAGCTCTGACAGATAGTACTACACCAAACTGGATGATGACCTAACTCCAAAATATATGAGAGCATTTAAAAGGGTCATCAGTGGCCTGTGTACAGATTCCACAAACCTTTTTTTACTTTATTTCTGAAAATACTAGGATAGGAATTTTCTATATGTCTCCCAAGATTCATAAGCCAGTCAACCCAGGGAGGCCAATCATCTCAAGGGTGAACACTCACTGAAAAAAAATCTCAGGATAGGTAGACAATGCTCTTAAACTGCTAGTAATAAAACATTAAGCTATTTACAGGAAACAACTGTATTTTTTTTTTACAAACTATCTACAATAGGTCCCCTCTCCAAGAGTGCCAACTTAACCACCATGGATGTGGAATTCCTCTATTCTATCATCCCACATGAAGATGGACTAACTGCCTGCTCAAATGTTTCTGGAAGCTAATGGGATCACTTTTGAGTCTGTATTAAAACTCACCAAATTTATCCTGACGCATAACTCATTCTGTTTAGGTGAAGAGCTATAGCTACAATGCACTGGAACTGCTATGGGCAACACAATGGCGTCCCAGTATGCCAACGTTTTCATGGCTATACTGGTGATTTAACATTCTATATATCAATCCCTTGGCCTACTTCATTACATCGATGACGTCTTAATAATCTGGTCTGAGTCTGAACAAGAAATTATAAAATTCCATGAAAGATTCAATACCTTTTATCCTACCATAAACTTGACTCTGGACTATTCAAATACAGAAATCATCTTTCTTGATACCACTATACAAATTCAAAATGGTTCACATACCTCAGATGAGTCTGCTTCTACCAAAAAAACATTAAAGGTTCATTGTTTACAGCCAAGCCCACAGTTATAATCCTATCTGCTTCAACCCAGCAGACCAGGATGAACACTTAAGGTACCGTTACACTAAACAATTTACCAACGATCGCGACCAGCGATACGACCTGGCTGTGATCGTTGGTAAGTCATTGTGTGGTCGCTGGGGAGCTGTCACACAGACAGCTCTTGAACAGTGAAAAAGTTAAGTTTCAGCTCACCCCCATCAGCAAATCCATGAGAGCCCACAGGAACATCCGAGCAAGGAAAACGCCACCGCCCAACGTCCTCTGCTGAGTAAGTAAGAAAAAAAATCCAGCTCCGGAGTAAAAGTCATCAATTTTATTTCCACATATTTAAAATTCGGAAAAAGCTGCTTGCAAGTAACTGCACAACTATTCCAGAAAAGAAGCCATAAGTTAGCTGAACGCGTTTCGAGCACGAGCTTTGTCTTTTTTTGCTTTATTTATTTAATTTTTAATTTTTATTTTTTATTTTCTCTTCTTTAGACTTTTTTTTTTTTTCCACGGGGATTATTATACCTGGCTGTGCAGTATTCATGGTATGTGTATATAATATGCGCTCAATGATTTTTGTTTTTTTGTACCTGTCCTAATGACTGCATGTTCTGGATGTCCAATAGGATTTGTCGGGGTGGAGTTAATTATTCTCATGGCTATTCACCTGTTAAATCTGTTTTTATATGTCTTGTTGGGCTATTCAAGCTTATGCTGTGGACAAAGAGCACCATGCGTGCTCGAAACGCGTTCAGCTAACTTATGGCTTCTTTTCTGGAATAATTGTGCAGTTACTTGCAAGCAGCTTTTTCCGAATTTTAAATATGTGGAAATAAAATTTATCACTTTTACTCCGGAGCTGGATTTTTTTTTCTTACTTACTCACACAGACAGCTCTCCAGCGACCAACGATGCCGGGTAACCAGGGTAAACATCGGGTTACATTCCGGTGTCTGTCGCGTCCCCCGGCATCAGCTTCCCTGCACTGTGTAAGCGCCGGCCGTAAAACAGAACGGTGATATCACCGCTGTGCTCTGCTTTACGGCCGGCCGGCGCTGACACAGTGCGGAAAGCTGACGCCGGGGGATGTGACAGACACCGGAATGTAAGTGTGTAGTGGTTTTTTTTTACATTTACAATGGTAACCAGGGTAAACATCGGGTTACTAAGCGCGGCCCTGCGCTTAGTAACCCGATATTTACCCTGGTTACCAGTGAACGCATCACTGGATTGGCATCACACATGCCGATTCAGCGATGACAGCGGGTGATCAGCGACCAAATAAAGGTCCTGATCATTCGCAGCGACCAACGATCACCCAGCAGGGGCCTGATCGTTGGTCGCTGTCACGCATAACGATTTCGTTAACGATTTCGTTAACTATATCGTTGCTACATCACAAAAAGCAACGATATCGTTAACGAAATCGTTATGTGTGACGGTACCTTAACTCATCTTAAAAGACATTTTTAAACAAAGGCTACCACCCCACCTCCATTGATAATCAGATTACTAGAGCCACAAGGATCCCTAGAAGTCAACAATTTCAACATGGAGAAAAAGATTCAAATTGTCGTGTTCCTCTGGTGATGACCTACAGCACACAGCTTGAAGTGCTCAAAAAAATCTACACAAAATGACCAGCTAAAATTATATTCAAATGCCGTCCCTTGCTATGCTACAGAAAACCTCCAAATTTAAGAAATATTGTGATCAGAAGGTCAATGCCCTCTAATACGCCAAGAGGAACATATCCTTGCAATGTGAAGAGTTGCAAAACCTGCACTCAAGTAATGACCACAGACAGGATACAGATCCCCAATGCACAGCAGGACTATAAGATTCATAGGACAATCACATGTTCCTCTTCCAATGCGGTGTTCTTAATTTTGGGCACTACTTGCCCAACTGGGGCTCTTTATGTTGGAGAAACAGGTCAGAAACTGAGAACAAGGATGAGTTCTCATCTCCACACGATACAAACAAAAAAACATCAACGTGTGGGGAAACATTTCTGTTGTCCAGGACACAACATAAACAAAATTAAAGTTGCTCTATTAAAAGGCATTATATATCAAAAAAGGTAAGCGCAGCCTGGGTAATACAATAAGGTGCATCATCATGTACAATACATAAGCAAGGAGACAAAGAAAGGCAAGAAATGCAATCGTGATGCGCATCACAATTGTATTTCTTGGCTTTCTTTCTCTCCTTGCTATATTAAAAAGCAACTCAAAAAACACAAAAACAACAAAGTGTCTGTGAACAAACATTTATGGCAGTCTTTGATGACCGCCATATAAGACTAATTCTGTCACGAGGATTTATGACTTACTGCAAAATCCGCTTCAGAATCAGTGAGGGCTTCAGGTCTCTGATCTATGGATTTTGGGACAATGAAACTTTCACACCACTTCTCTAAGCTAATGAAGGAATCATTTTCTCAGTTCTGTTTTTTTTTTTTTTTTTTTTTTAAATGTCCATTGACTTTTTGTGTGTATATTTGTGTTTCTTCAGACACTTTGTTATACCATGCCTAATGAAGAGGACCAAGGAGTCTCGAAAGCTTGCTTTGTAACATCACTTATTTTATTTTTGTTAGCCATTAAAGGGTATCACAATTATAAGACTGTTCTCAGTGGGAGAAGCAAAATAATAATCAAAGCTGGAAGAGCATAGCTACACATGCTGTGAGGTGACAGTTCTCAGGTATTGCAGTTTAGCTTCCATTCAATTTAATAGCGTTTCAGCTACATTACCTGAGAATGACTACTACACAGTGTATGTAGCTGTGCTGCTCGGGTTCTTAACGCTGCATCCATTTCAACTACTGTGGGAGCTTCAAATGCCTTACTGCTGAGGGAGACAGGTGTTCAATGGGATGTCATCAAGCCCCAAAAACCCCTTTTAAGTGTCCAGTTACAGTTTCCTACATCGTGATATCTTTCTGTGACATGGTATAGATAATGCTTTGTTTGCTAGATTAATATTTTAATCTCATCAAAATTTTTATCCTCTTAATATATTGCAGTCATCAAACTATATTACACTATGTACTTACAATTGCTCATTTTGTCTTTCTACCCAGTTAATTATTCTCTTTTTACTTAGTTTTATGACATCACGTTATTAAAAACAGACTAGCTGAATCCTTCTAAGCTTGTATAGAAGGATTCAGCTAGAGAATAATTATCTGGGTAGAAAGGCAAAATAAGCAATTTTAAGTACATAGTGCTATATAATAGGATAACTGCAATATATTAAGAGGATAAACATTTTGATGGGAGTGCTTCTTTAGAAATGTTGCATTTGTAGCCACCCTATAAATCAGTGACACGTCACTTAGACACTTAGGCCTTTTAGCCAACCTAGAATCTTTTCTAAAATGATAAGACACTCATACACATACAGATGTTTCAGATTTCTTGTTTCTCATAATTGTAGAATAGGTTAGCATACTGGTAAGCTACGTTAGAGGCCTTTAAAGGCATGGAGAGGCATAAAGGGTTAGCAATGTTCCTTGGAAAAAGGCAAATTATTACTCCTCCAAGATGAAAGCTTGCTGTCTTGTGCCAACTATTGGATCCTTTTTAGCAGAGAGCATTGCAAGGCCAATAAGTCTCCTTTCGTCATGAGGAGAAACCGTTCCTCCCTTAAAAGAACAGGAAGCTGATACGACAACCACATTCTGTCGCTATTAAAAAAAATAAACAGTGAATGAGGAAAGTGACAAAAGAGGAAAATAATGTAGAGTTTATATTGAATGTCTAAATTATTTCCCTTTTCCATGGTGACGTATATTATTTGCAGGTCTCTAGTGGCTAACCAAGCCAAGCAGCCCATTGCCATTACCCACCTTTGGGCTGTCATAGTAACAGTCTGATCCTTCTAGTGTGACAGGAATCAGAAATAATTTGTTCCCTCTCACTAACAACCCTAAAATGTTTCTGTGCATGTAAGATGCCACTTTAGGACATTGCTATGGTGACCAGTAATGTCATTTGGGGCTGGGAGGAAATCTAATGGATATTCCCCGATAGATCACTGTGTCTTGGAAGACACAAATCTGATATTCCCTGTTTCCATAATCCTCATTAATGACAAAATAAAACCAAATATTGTATTATATGATATATATGTAAATATTTGGAAACGACGGTAATTGAAAAAAATATAATTTATAATATATAAATAACTGCATCTGCCAAAATAAAACAAAAACACAGAACAGTTAAAAAAAATTCTGCCCATGACATACAGACTACATGATAAGGACACATTTCACATGCTTTTCAGGACAATGTAAGTATTATCCGCTTAGAAAAATGGTTCTTAGTCACAATTTGTTCTGTCCCTACCAAGTTTAAAATGGCTGGACATGGGTGTTTTACACTCAAAATAAGAGGCCAAAAATAAACATAGAAAGGGAGACACAATGAAAATGGACCAGGGATCTTTTTTCTAGTGATGTTATCAATGCCAAATGTTGGACAACATTAACAAATTTGGCAGGTCTATGCTTCGTGGCACTAATTGATTTTTGTATAAAATATTTATTGGTAAACCAAGTACTGAAATAGAGCAAAAATAGAGAAAAAAGGCATCTAATTTAATTTGATAAAAAGCTCCTAGTAAGAAAACAAAAAAATGTCAAAGAACACTACTAAAAAAAATGCCTCTAGAACGGAGCAAAAAGTGATATTTTGTCCTTTAGGTCTCATATTCATCTGCATTTAAATTGGACGAGTGCAATCCGATTTTCTATTGGCTTGCACTCTGAATAATTTCATTGAATGATTATGTGTTCATCTGCAATTTTTTTTCTCAGCTCGGATCGAGCTAAAAAAAATTGCAGCATGCTGCAAGAGGCTGCAAGTATTGGATGAGACTCACCAGTGCAAGTCAATGGGTGCGAGAAACAAATCTCACGGTGCTCGGTCCATGCATTTGCCATCAGTATAGCGTCCGTATAATACACACCTATGTAAAAAAACAAACAGGAAATTTAATTTGCCCAGCCCAGGAAACTTATCATTTGGTACAAGGGATATTATAAAGGGTAAAAAAATAAAACACGCCTCCACGAAAATCAACAATATGGCTCACACCATCAATGTCGAAGTGATGCGGGTTCTTTTTCAGCAAAGGCCAGAATTGTGGGACAGCAAGTATGATGGCTATGGGGACCAGAGTCACTGGCTGATGCCAACTGTATCCTGATTTTGAAGGCAGCTCGCAGCAAGTTCAAGATGATAAAAGAAAGTATGGCAAATATAAATGATTAATTAGGATTGCCTAAATATGTGCTATTGACTCAGTGGTTAGCACTGCAACCTTGCAGCGCTGGGGTCCTGGGTTCAAATTCCACCAAGGACAACATCTGCAGGGAATTTGTATGTTCTCCCTGTGTTTGCGTGGGTTTCCTCCAGGTTCTCCGGTTTCCTCCCACACTCCAAAGACATACTGATAGGGATTCTAGATTGTGAGCCCCATTGGGGAGAGTGCCAATAATGTCAGTAAAGGGCTGGGGAATTAATGGCGCTATATAAGTGAGTAAAATAAATAGGCAAATAACATTTTGAAGGTGACGTCAAACCCAAATAACTATTGAAACCAAAACATTATATGTCCAATTTTTTGAACAAGAAATTTCGCCACCAAGCGCAAAAATATTGCAAGCCAGCATACACACAAAAAAGACATAAAGAAAAATAGCCAACATACTATCAGTGATCTTATAATACATACTATAAATGTTATTGCATACAGCGTCCTTTACCTATATACATTTAATTTCATTTCTTATACTTTTCTTTACAGTGTTTGTTGTGACAAGACGATGGAGCAGTTGCAGGGACCAGTTTCGCTGCAAGCGCTAAAAGCACACCAAGAGTGGTGGTGTGGCTCTTAAAAAAATGACCATTCCCATCCCTATATTATGACAGACTCCAGTTTTTGTGCCCAGTCCTAAATCTTCGCCAGTAAGTGGCTACTTTTTTTAATTTATTTGTTGGAAAGTTTTGTATATGATTTTGCCTACTAAGAATGTTTTTTTATCTGTCATCCCTGACCGTACAAATCTGAATGGACCAAAAAGGGAAATACCTTCTGTTCGAAGGTGCTAGGGCCCAGAGAGGAATCAGAAGTGGATGCCAGATCTGAGGGCCAGGAAGAAGAGGAGCCTGTGGAGAACACCAGCCCACCAAAGCCCCTCAACACCTTCCCCCATTCACCAATAAGCCAGCGATGCTACCACCAAAGATGGGCCTACAAACCTTCACTCGCATATGTGATGAGGGAATACCTGTGAGAAAGGATTGAAGGAGGATTTTTGATTGAGCCTTGCCCATTATGTCAGGCATGTTCCGTTTTCTTTGAGGCTGTGGACCAGTACCGCCCTCCAAATTGTTTTGGCTGCCGCCATGCCACCAAATTCCCAATGACCATTTTTTTATTCATCGAAAAGTGTCATTTTTCTGAGGCCAACAAAAACAGGCCATTTGACCCCAAAGAAGGGCACTCAGTAGCCCCACCATCGCGCCAGGCACTACTACCTCCAGTGACAGCATCACATCAACCACCACCATCTACAGTGACACCATCTTGACTGCCACCACCAGTGCCAGTATCATGGCAGCCACCATCACTTAGAGTGCCAGTATTACATCACCCACCACCATCTGCAGTGACACTGTCTTGACAGCCACCTCCAGTGCCAGCAACTTTATTTAATAGGTTTAAAGAGACTAAACACCCTTTAGTGCCATACGAAAGGCAAAAAAGGGTTCTGTATGGGGCTTGTGACATGAAATATCTACAGGACAGCTATCCTATTTATTATATCTATCCAATCGATCTATATCTACATGACAGAGAATGACAGTATGTAAAAGCTAATGTTAAAAACACATTGCATACTGATTGCATACGCATGTCATACAGATAATACTTGATAAATAGTCCCTCTTCCCCGTCCGTCTTCAAGGTTGGTTTTGCATTCATGGTTTGATCACACTGTCCTCCTTTTTCAGCCAACATTACATGTGTCTGTCTCCTTTATAAAAGGGACGTATTATGGCAATACATCAATTATAGGGTTTCTTGGTTACTTGATAAATATCCCATTGTACTTGCAGGACACTTGTCCTACTTTTCAAGAAGCGTATTGGAGCGATTTTATTTATGCTGATGAGTGCGAGTCCTTTTACAAAGTTTCAAAAGTTTTCTGATCTTGAAAAGTGCAAAAAGTGGGTTAAAATATATTGAAAGTTTAATACCTCACCTACATTTTCCTTTTTTCTGTACCCGCTAAACAACTTTCACGACGAAGATTTATTTAAAGTTTCTTGAAATGTCATCTTCTAAGATGACCAAGAAGAAATAAATGAGTCACTACTTTCTCTAAAAGGTTCTTTCCAAGTTTTTAAAATTCCATTACTAATTTGAATTATATTGCTAGCACCTACAGAGAGCATGTAGCACTAGTGACACGGAGACTTGCCAGAAGTACTTATTGGATAGATGTATGCCCTTCATAGCAATTAAGGCCGGAGACACACTAGCATATCACATCCGATGCGAGAGCACCAGATGCGATATGCTAATGACACTCGGCTCTTGATCTGCTGTGAGCGGTAGCTGAGTGTCAGTGCTCTGTGCTCTGAGCCTCTCGCATGAGAGAATCGGAGCACAGGTCCGGAAAAAGGGGAGAAAGTAATTTCTCCAACCTTTCTGATGATGACGTCCGCGTGAATATCACTACACTCGGGTGATATCGGAGTGCAGTGCAATGTTTCACACACATCCATAGACTCACATGGGTGTGTGCGACCCGAATCTTGCATGCAATCGCAAAAAAAAACACCACTGAGAACACAAGCATAGGATTAAATTTTTGGGTGGGTTTAGCAGCACATTGCTATCAGTTTATTGTCTCGGGACACTTCGATTACAAATACGTAGTCCAAAGTAGACAATCCTTTTAACATCTTTAGGTTATTACCAGTAAGAACTTGCATGACCTCTCCAGTACCACTCCTCACTGGAAAATATTTTTTATATACTGTAGCTGTTTAATAATTCTTCATCTGCAGCCTAAATGTTCTTAGCTAGTTGTCAGTCCACTGTACATGGCGCATTGAAGTTGATCTGGGAATGGCAATATTGGTCCTCACTAGAAATGAGCAAATCAATTCTCAAATAATTGAATTACTTTATATCTTTCCAAAATTTGTGGATTCTGACAAATTTGAATTTTGAGCAATTTGCTGGATGTTAGACCAATGTAGCTGGATTTTGCGGTCCAGAAAAGAGGTAAGAAAAACAGTAGCTTTTTTAAAATTCTCCTGGGACCTCTCAAAACTTGCCCCACATCACTTCCCACGTGGCCCTCAGCAAAACTCTGTACTATCTCTTGTTTCCTTCGATGCATGACATCTGGCATCTTCTCTGAGTCAGGGCTTCAGATGCCAAGTAAGCATCTGACATCAAGACGCACAGTGGAATATCATGATGTGTCTGCTGAGGCACTTACTAGGTGACAGGTGAGTATTTTTTTTGACTCTACAGTTATTATGCTCTGGGTTCCGCAGAGACCCTAAAGCATAATAAAGAATATTTGAATTACATTTTATTATTATTAATAATAATAATAATAATGATCTTTATTTTTACACAGTGCTAACATATTCCGCAGCACTTTACAGTTTACACACATTATCATCGCTGTGCCCATTGGGGCTCGCAATCTAAATTCCCTATCAGTATGTATTTGGAATGTGGGAGGAAACCGGAGAACCTGGAGGAAACCCACGCAAACACGGGGAGAACATACAAACTCTTTGCAGATGTTGTCCTTGGTGGGGTTTGAACCCAGGACTCTGGACAAATTGAAGGGACCTTTGAATTTTGGCAAATTTTTATCTCATTAAGTGTCGGATTCTGACTTCTGTTCTGCAGACCTATATAAAAGAGAAGATACCAAGGATCTCTTCCCTGCAGATCAAGTTACATCATTTGATTGGCTATTGTTTCAGTATATCCTATATACCTCTACTCTTGACTCCTGATTATGGCTCTGAGCTCGACCTTAATCTAAGATTATTCTACTATTTTTCCTTCGAATTTTATGCCTTGTTTCGGTGGTTCTACGTCTGTCTCTAGACTGTGTTTCTGTCTCATTCTCTGCTTTGCTGCATCATCACTGCCATTTTGTGGGGGATGCTGGGTTATATTTTTGACTTTGCTGAAAATCCTTTTCTACAGGTCACCAGCAGCCAATTAGTGACCATTTCAACAAAGTAGGAAACTTGACAAGCCATGCCTTTGTGTAGGAGTTAATGGTGAAGAATGAGGAAATTTCTTAGATAATGCAGCTCAATGTAAAGTGCTCCAGACTTAACTGATTATGGTTCCATTTCTCCAGTCTGAAGCACCCCGAAGTGTCATCATGGTTGTCATTAAAATCAATTGATTATCTGTGTAATTTAGGACAGGACTGTTTCCCCAGAGCAAGGAGCAAAGTTTGTAAATGGTCTTTAGTTTTTACTCTGTATTGTACTTATTTGTCTCTTTCGGTAGTACTCACATTGAATTAAGTGGTATTGTGCAATATATGATCAGCGATCCATTGTGTCCTCTCGTGAATGGAACGCGGGACTTTCCTTCTGCTAATTTTGAAGGTTCCGTTAAGCTAATTTCAATGAAGACAAAACAACAAATATAAATTCTACTAATTCATCAAAAACTTAATCCAGATCAAATATTAATAAATATGGTATCTAGGAAATTCTACAAAGCCTTGAGTAGCCCCAACTTAGACAGTACATAAGGAACAAATGTCATATTTGTGATCTGTGTATTATTCTACAGCACCTGGATAATATGTTATAGAACACAGCCATTAGTCTTTGAGCACCTCAAATCTGGGCAAGTTCTATACATACATATTATGAGGGCATTGTCCTTGGACTATTCATAGTTAATGCATCTATTCATCATACTAAAAGTTATGTATGACCTTAGGAAAAGTAATTCATCATTCCGAATGATGAGACATTATTTACACAAACCCAACAGTCAAGTGATTCAAGAGAAGAGATTTTCATGATAATATTGGATCATAGAACTTGTCAGAATAGATTCTATATTCTAATGGGTAGTCTGAATAACGATATTGATGTGTTTTCATAAAAGGTAAACTACTCTTTTTTTATCATTGCTTTCTGTCATGGTCCGCATCCAGTTCTTGAAAAGGACATGGAAGAGTTGTTTCATGACCATATATACAGTACTGTGCAAAAGTTTTAGGCTAGTTTGTAAAAAATGCTGCAGGGTAAGAATGCTTTAAAAAATAGAAGTGTGAATAGTTTATTTTTATCAATTAACAAAATGTAAAGTGAATGAATGAAAAGAGAAATCTAAATTCAATCAATATTAGGTGTGACCTCTTTATGCATCAATTATTCTAGGGACTTTCACAAAGGTTTTGAAGGAACTTGACAGGAAGGTTGTACGAAACATCTTGTAGAAATAATCACAGATCTTCTGTGAATGTAAGCGTCACTATCTCTCCATAGAACATATATAGTACTCTATAAAAGTATAATCCCCTCATACAGAAGAACACGTAAAGCCTACTGAGTCCAAAGAGAGATAATGGGATCCAAATTCACAAAACCAAT
Organism: Ranitomeya imitator; assembly: GCF_032444005.1. NCBI lineage: Eukaryota > Metazoa > Chordata > Amphibia > Anura > Dendrobatidae > Ranitomeya > Ranitomeya imitator. Next base: position 55,618,707 of record NC_091287.1, on the reverse strand, counting down.
ATCATAATATATTTATAAATAGTACATACAATGGTATACCTAAATGGGTAACCACATAAATAGTTTACAAATAATAAATAAAAAAAGCAGAAAAAATGCTATATAACCCACTATTATGTAGGTATGTACTATCATAAGTATACAGACAGTCACATGACAGATATACGGTATGGCTACCACACAAATTGTGCTAAAACATTATCAAAAAGAGTATCTGTATAGTAGCCATTATATATATTGCATCAAAAAATGCCTACATAAATACCAGATCATAAACATAATAGTAAAGTGTATGGGTAATGTGGCTATAGTAGTCTCCACAGTTAATTCACATACATAATGCAACCATGTACAAACATAAAGAGAAAGTATATGTTAATTGTGAGGCAGTGACCCCTGTTACAGCTAGGGGGTGCTGTTTTTTCTCCCCAGGATACGCACAGAGGCATAGTGAGGCCATGAGGGGGCGTTGTAGTCGCAGGTGTAGCTGTGATTACAATTGTTAAGAGCCCTGTAGTATAGAGAGGTTTTAGAATTGAGTCTGAGGAATCTCAGGTGTGTCAGGGCCAGAGTGATGCCTGACAACCCACAGCATACACAGTGGTGCTGCTGTCCACAATGGCTGGTCAGGGATGTGGACAGGTCTTGTTGCCGGAGGTGAACCAGAGGTAGACTGTCCTGTGCCCGAAGAAAGGACTGGCGTGTCTCACAGCTGCAGACAGGAGGTTGTCAAGGTCTGTGTATGGCTGTGAGTAGAGAAAGCAATAGAGCGGTGCAGGACACCCATGGAACTAGTCAGAGGAGGACTGGCCTGTGTAGTGACTGCAATATAAAGGATGCTGTTATGAACTGGAGTGAACTGAACACTGAAGTTATATGCTTGGAACCTTTTCTGTGTGAAGATAACGCATTAAAGAGACTTTTATGTTTGAACTTTGTGGGTCACTGCCTCTTCACTGATACCGGTGCCTTATAATATATATGTCTCATAGCAATGAATTAGAAAATATTTTTTACAAATTATATTAGATGCAGTCATGGTGCATACAAAGAAGGGGATACTGAACAGCCTCGAAGCGCGTTTCACCGCCTCTACTACAATAATGCCTGTTTTGTACTAATCTCATACGCCAGTGAAGAGAATTCAATTTTTGAAGTCACATGCAAATTAGTCTGGATGTGCACTGTGGGCGTGTCGGTGGTCTCAAGTGCACTTCAAGGTTAAATTTGCATGTTGTTTCAAAGCTTCTTGTCTCAGAGCAGGCACATCAAATTATTACAAGGCCACATTGTGTATTTGGTGATTTTTTTATCTCACTATTTGTAAGCTAAAACCAGGAGTGGGTGAAAAATAAATGCCTTTACACAGCCAAATATAGCAGGGCACTTTCATGAAACAACAAAGAATGGAAGTGCAAAAACGCAAATGTCAAAAAGTATAAAAATTTTATTAGTTTAATTATTATTATTATTATTTATTGTTATAGCGCCATTTATTCCATGGTGCTTTACATGTGAGGAGGGGTATACATAATAAAAACAAGTACAATAATCTTAAACAATACAAGTCATAACTGGTACAGGAGGAATGAGGACCCTGCCCGCGAAGGCTCACAATCTACAAGGGATGGGTGAGAATACAGTAGGTGAGGGTAGAGCTGGTCATGCAGCGGTTTGGTCGATCGGTGGTTACTGCAGGTTGTAGGCTTGTCTGAAGAGGTGGGTCTTCAGGTTCTTTTTGAAGGTTTCGATGGTAGGCGAGAGTCTGATGTGTTGTGGTAAAGGGTTCCAGAGTAGGGGTGATACGCGAGAGAAATCTTGTATACAATTGTGAGAAGAGGAGATAAGAGGGGAGTAGAGAAGGAGATCTTGTGAGGATCGGAGGTTGCAGGTAGGTAAGTACCGGGAGACGAGGTCACAGATGTATGGAGGACACAGGTTGTGGATGGCTTTGTACGTCATGGTAAGGGTTTTGTAGTGGAGTCTCTGGGCAATGGGGAGCCAGTGAAGGGATTGACAGAGGGGAGAGGCCGGGGAATAGCGGGGGGACAGGTGGATTAGTCGGGCAGCAGAGTTTAGAATAGATTGGAGGGGTGCGAGAGTGTTAGAGGGGAGGCCACAGAGCAGGAGGTTGCAGTAGTCAAGGCGAGAGATGATGAGGGCATGGACTAGGGTTTTTGCAGATTCATGGTTGAGGAATGAATGGATTCATGAAATATTTTTGAGTTGAAAGCGGCAGGAAGTGGAAAGGGCTTGGATATGTGGTTTGAAGGAGAGATCAGCGTCAAGGATTTCCCCGAGGCAGTGAGCCTGTGGGACTGGGGAGAGTGGGCAGCCATTTACTGTAATGGATAGGTTCGTTGGGGGGGTCGCGTGAGATGGGGGAAAGATGATGAATTCTGTTTTGTCCATGTTAAGTTTTAGAAATCTAGTGGAGAAGAAGGACGAAATAGCAGACAGACATTGAGGGATTCTGGTTAGAAGGGAGGTGATATCTGGTCCAGAGATGTAGATCTGTGTGTCGTCAGCGTAGAGGTGATACTGAAAGCCATGAGATTCTATGAGCTGTCCCAGGCCAAAGGTGTAAATGGAGAAGAGCAAGGGCCCAAGAACTGAACCTTGTGGGACTCCAACAGATAAGGGGCGAGGTGAGGAGGTGGTGTGTGAGTGGGAGACGCTGAATGTCCTGTCTGTTAGGTATGATGAGATCCAGGATAGGGCCAAGTCTGCGATGCCAAGGGATGAGAGGGTTTGTAATAATAGGGAATGGTCCACTGTGTCAAAGGCAGCCGACAGGTCGAGGAGGAGGAGGATAGAGTAGTGTCGCTTGCTCTTGGCGGTTAAGAGGTCATTGGTGACTTTAGTTAGGGCAGTTTCGGTGGAATGGTGTGACCGGAAGCCAGATTGTAGGCGGTCAAAGAGGGAGCAAGAAGAGAGATGGGAGGCTAGTTCAAGGTAAATGTGTTGTTCCAGTAGTTTGGAGGCATAGGGGAGAAGTGATATAGGGCGATAGCTAGATACAGAGTGTTGTGAATTCTGTGGCTGAATTCACTCCTGTGGTCACAAGTGGTACTGCAGCTTCTGAGCTTCCTCCCTCAGGTGTTCTGGTGAGCTCGTTGGCTGCTTTGTTATTTAACTCCACCTGATTCTGTCTTCCTTGCTCCTTGTCAATGTTCCAGTGTTGGATCTGAGCTTCTGGATCTTTCCTGTGGCCTGCTGCTCTGCTTAGATAAGTGCTTCTTTGCTTTTGTTGCTACTTTTTCTGTCCAGCTTGTCATTTCGTTTTGCTGGAAGCTCTGAGACGCAAAGGGTGTACCGCCGTGCCGTTAGTTCGGCACGGTGGGTCTTTTTGCCCCCTTTGCGTGTTTTTTTGCTTTAGGGTTTTTTGTAGACTGCAAAGTTCTCTTTGCTATCCTCGCTCTTTCTAGAATATCGGGCCTCACTTTGCTGAATCTATTTCATCCCTACGTTTGTCTTTTCATCTTGCTAACAGTCATTATATGTGGGGGGCTGCCTTTTCCTTTGGGGTATTTCTCTGAGGCAAGTCAGGCTTGTTTTTCTATCTTCAGGCTAGTCAGATCCTCAGGCTGTGCCGAGTTGCATAGGTAGTGTCAGGCGCAATCCACAGCTGCCTTTAGTTGTGTTTAGGTTAGGTTCAGGTATTGCGATCTACAGAGATTCCACGTCTCAGAGCTCGTTCTATTGTTTTTGGGTTATTGTCAGATCACTGTATGTGCTCTGATTGCTGGCACACTGTGTCACTGGATTGCCTACATAACAGTACAAGGAGCCAACCTAATGATTCTCAATAGAGGGAAAAAAGAAGTTCTGACATCATTTTTTTTTCTCAGCTCTGTGTTCAGTCTTTTTTTTCCCCTAGACATTTGGGTGTTTCAGGACACAGGTGTGGACATGGATATTCAGGGTCTGTGCTCTTCAATGGATAATCTCGTTACACATGTACAAAGGATTCAAGATACTATTGATCAGAAATCTATGTTAGAACCAAGAATTCCTATTCCTGATTTGTTTTTTGGTGATAGAACTAAGTTTCTTAATTTCAAAAATAATTGTAAGCTATTTCTGGCCTTGAAACCTCATTCTTCTGGTAATCCTATTCAACAGGTTTTGATTATTATTTCTTTTTTGCGCGGCGACCCTCAGGACTGGGCATTTTCTCTTGCGCCAGGAGACCCTGCATTGAGTAATGTCAATGCGTTTTTCCTGGCGCTCGGATTACTTTACGATGAGCCTAATTCAGTGGATCAGGCTGAGAAAAATTTGCTGGCTTTGTGCCAGGGTCAGGATGATATAGAAGTATATTGTCAGAAATTTAGGAAGTGGTCAGTACTCACTCTGTGGAATGAATCTGCGCTGGCAGCTTTGTTCAGAAAGGGTCTCTCTGAGGCTCTTAAGGATGTCATGGTGGGTTTTCCTATGCCTGCTGGTTTGAATGAGTCTATGTCTTTGGCCATTCAGATCGGTCGACGCTTGCGCGAGCGTAAATCTGTGCACCATTTGGCGGTATTGTCTAAGAGTAAACCTGAGCCTATGCAGTGCGATAGGACTATGACCAGAGTTGAACGGCAAGAACACAGACGTCTGAATGGTCTGTGTTTCTACTGTGGTGATTATTTCTGATTGTCCTAAGCGCACTAAGCGGTTCGATAGGTCTGCCGTCATTGGTACTGTACAATCCAAATTCCTTCTGTCCATTACCTTGATATGCTCTTTGTCATCGTATTCTGTCATGGCGTTTGTGGATTCAGGCGCTGCCCTGAATCTGATGGATTTGGATTATGCTAAACGTTGTGGGTTTTTCTTGGAGCCTTTGCGGTGTCCTATTCCGTTGAGAGGAATTGATGCTACACCTTTGGCCAAGAATAAACCTCAGTACTGGACCCAGCTGACCATGTGCATGGCTCCTGCACATCAGGAACTTATTCGCTTTCTGGTGCTACATAATCTGCATGATGTGGTCGTGTTGGGGTTGCCATGGCTGCAAACCCATAATCCAGTATTGGATTGGAACTCTATGTCGGTATCCAGCTGGGGTTGTCAGGGGGTACATGGTGATGTTCCATTTTTGTCTATTTCGTCATCCACTCCTTCTGAGGTCCCAGAGTTCTTGTCTGATTATCAGGATGTATTTGAAGAGCCCAAGTCCGATGCCCTACCTCCGCATAGGGATTGTGATTGTGCTATCAATTTGATTCCTGGTAGTAAATTCCCTAAAGGTCGATTATTTAATTTATCCGTGCCTGAACACGCCGCTATGCACAGTTATGTGAAGGAATCCCTGGAGAAGGGACATATTCGCCCATCGTCATCACCACTGGGAGCAGGGTTCTTTTTTGTAGCCAAGAAGGATGGTTCGCTGAGACCGTGTATTGATTACCGCCTTCTTAATAAGATCACTGTTAAATTTCAGTATCCCTTGCCATTGTTATCTGACTTGTTTGCTCGGATTAAGGGGGCTAGTTGGTTCACTAAGATAGATCTTCGTGGTGCGTATAATCTGGTGAGAATCAGGCAAGGAGATGAATGGAAAACTGCATTTAATACGCCCGAGGGTCATTTTGAGTATCTAGTGATGCCGTTCGGACTTGCCAATGCTCCATCTGTGTTTCAGTCTTTTATGCATGACATCTTCCGTGAGTATCTGGATAAATTCCTGATTGTTTACTTGGATGACATTTTGATCTTCTCAAATGATTGGGACTCTCATGTGAAGCAGGTCAGAATGGTTTTCCAGGTCCTGCGTGCTAATTCTTTGTTTGTGAAGGGATCAAAGTGTCTCTTCGGTGTGCAGAAAGTTTCATTTTTGGGGTTCATCTTTTCCCCTTCTACTATCGAGATGGATCCGGTTAAGGTCCAAGCCATCCAGGATTGGACTCAGCCGACATCTCTGAAAAGTCTGCAAAAATTCCTGGGCTTTGCTAATTTTTATCGTCGCTTCATCTGTAATTTTTCTAGCATTGCCAAACCATTGACCGATTTGACCAAGAAGGGTGCTTATTTGGTTAATTGGTCTTCTGCTGCTGTGGAAGCTTTTCAGGAGTTGAAGCATCGTTTTTGTTCTGCCCCTGTGTTGTGTCAACCAGATGTTTCTCTTCCGTTCCAGGTCGAGGTTGATGCTTCTGAGATTGGAGCAGGGGCGGTTTTGTCACAGAGAGGTTCTGGTTGCTCAGTGTTGAAACCATGTGCTTTCTTTTCCAGGAAGTTTTCGGCTGCTGAGCGTAATTATGATGTGGGCAACCGAGAGTTGCTGGCCATGAAGTGGGCATTCGAGGAATGGCGTCATTGGCTTGAAGGAGCTAAGCATCGCGTGGTGGTATTGACTGATCATAAGAACCTTACTTATCTCGAGTTTGCCAAGCGCTTGAATCCTAGACAGGCCCGTTGGTCGTTATTTTTTGCCCGCTTCGATTTTGTGATTTCGTACCTTCCGGGCTCTAAAAATGTGAAGGCGGATGCTCTGTCTAGGAGTTTTGTGCCTGACTCTCCGGGTTCATCTGAGCCGGCGAGTATCCTCAAGGAAGGAGTCATTGTGTCTGCCATCTCCCCTGATTTGCGGCGAGTGTTGCAAAAATTTCAGGCGAATAAACCTGATCATTGTCCGGCGGAGAAACTGTTCGTCCCTGATAGGTGGACTAGTAAAGTTATCTGTGAACTTCATTGTTCGGTGTTGGCTGGTCATCCTGGAATCTTTGGTACCAGAGAGTTAGTGGCTAGATCCTTCTGGTGGCCATCTCTGTCACGGGATGTACGTACTTTTGTGCAGTCCTGTGGGATTTGTGCTAGGGCTAAGCCCTGCTGTTCACGTGCCAGTGGGTTGCTTTTGCTCTTGCCGGTCCCAAAGAGCCTTGGACACATATTTCGATGGATTTCATTTCTGACCTTCCCGTTTCTCAAAAGATGTCAGTCATTTGGGTGGTCTGTGATCGCTTTTCTAAAATGGTCCATCTGGTGCCCTTGGTTAAATTGCCTTCCTCCTCTGATTTGGTGCCTTTGTTCTTCCAGCATGTGGTTCGTTTGCATGGCATTACTGAGAATATTGTTTCTGACAGAGGTTCCCAGTTTCTTTCAAGGTTTTGGCGAGCCTTTTGTGGTAGGATGGGCATTGACCTATCTTTTTCCTCGGCTTTCCATCCTCAGACTAATGGCCAGACCGAACGAACCAATCAGACCTTGGAAACATATCTGAGATGTTTTGTTTCCGCTGACCAGGATGATTGGGTGTCCTTTTTGCCGTTGGCTGAGTTCGCCCTTAATAATCGGGCCAGCTCGGCTACCTTGGTCTCTCCATTTTTCTGCAATTCTGGGTTCCATCCTCGTTTTTCTTCAGGACAGGTTGAGTCTTCGGACTGTCCTGGTGTGGATTATGTGGTGGACAGGTTGCAGCAGATCTGGACTCAGGTAGTGGACAATTTGACCTTGTCCCAGGAGAAGGCTCAACTTTTCGCTAATCGCAGATGCCGTGTGGGTCACCGACTTCGTGTTGGGGATCTGGTTTGGTTATCTTCTCGTCATATTCCTATGAAGGTTTCCTCTCCTAAATTTAAACCTCGTTTTATTGGTCCGTATAGGATTTCTGAGATTCTCAATCCTGTGTCTTTTCGTCTGACCCTCCCAGACTCCTTTTCCATACATAATGTATTCCATAGGTCGTTGTTGCGGAGATACATGGCACCTATGGTTCCATCTATTGAGCCTCCTGCCCCGGTTTTGGTGGAGGGGGAATTGGAGTATATTGTGGAGAAAATTTTGGATTCTCGTGTTTCTAGACGGAAACTCCAGTATCTGGTTAAATGGAAGGGTTATGCTCAGGAAGATAATTCCTGGGTTTTTGCCTCTGATGTCCATGCTCCAGATCTTGTTCGTGCCCTTCATGTGGCTCATCCTGGTCGGCCTGGGGGCTCTGGTGAGGGTTCGGTGACCCCTCCTCAAGGGGGGGGTACTGTTGTGAATTCTGTGGCTGAATTCACTCCTGTGGTCACAAGTGGTACTGCAGCTTCTGAGCTTCCTCCCTCAGGTGTTCTGGTGAGCTCGTTGGCTGCTTTGTTATTTAACTCCACCTGATTCTGTCTTCCTTGCTCCTTGTCAATGTTCCAGTGTTGGATCTGAGCTTCTGGATCTTTCCTGTGGCCTGCTGCTCTGCTTAGATAAGTGCTTCTTTGCTTTTGTTGCTACTTTTTCTGTCCAGCTTGGCATTTCGTTTTGCTGGAAGCTCTGAGACGCAAAGGGTGTACCGCCGTGCCGTTAGTTCGGCACGGTGGGTCTTTTTGCCCCCTTTGCGTGGTTTTTTGCTTTAGGGTTTTTTGTAGACTGCAAAGTTCTCTTTGCTATCCTCGCTCTATCTAGAATATCGGGCCTCACTTTGCTGAATCTATTTCATCCCTACGTTTGTCTTTTCATCTTGCTAACAGTCATTATATGTGGGGGGCTGCCTTTTCCTTTGGGGTATTTCTCTGAGGCAAGTCAGGCTTGTTTTTTTATCTTCAGGCTAGTCAGCTCCTCAGGCTGTGCCGAGTTGCATAGGTAGTGTCAGGCGCAATCCACAGCTGCCTTTAGTTGTGTTTAGGTTAGGTTCAGGTATTGCGGTCTACAGAGATTCCACGTCTCAGAGCTCGTTCTATAGTTTTTGGGTTATTGTCATTGGGTTATTGTGCTAACCACTGCATCACCGGGCTCCCCATATATAGTACAGTGCTAACCACTGCATCACCGGGCTCCCCATATATAGTACAGTGCTAACCACTGCATCACCGGGCTCCCCATATATAGTACAGTGCTAAACACTGCATCACCGGGCTCCCTATATATAGTATAGTGCTAACCACTGCATCATCGGGCTCCCTATATATAGTACAGTGCTAATAACTGCATCACCGGGCTCCCCATATATAGTACAGTGCTAACCACTGCATCACCGGGCTCCCTATATATAGTACAGTGCTAACCACTGCATCACCGGGCTCCCTATATATAGTACAGTGCTAACCACTGCATCACCGGGCTCCCTATATATAGTACAGTGCTAATAACTGCATCACCGGGCTCCCTATATATAGTACAGTGCTAATAACTGCATCACCGGGCTCCCTATATATAGTACAGTGCTAACCACTGCATCACTGGGCTCCCTATATATAGTACAGTGCTAACCACTGCATCACTGGGCTCCCTATATATAGTACAGTGCTAACCACTGCATCACTGGGCTCCCTATATATAGTACAGTGCTAACCACTGCATCACCGGGCTCCCTATATATAGTACAGTACTAACCACTGCATCACCGGGCTCCCTATATATAGTACAGTGCTAACCACTGCATCACCGGGCTCCCCATATATAGTACAGTGCTAACCACTGCATCACCGGGCTCCCTATATATAGTACAGTGCTAACCACTGAGCCATGGGGCTCCCTATATATAGTACAGTGCTTACCACTGCATCACCGGGCTCCCTATATATAGTACAGTGCTAACCACTGCATCACCGGGCTCCCTATATATAGTACAATCCTAACCACTGCATCACCGGGCTCCCTATATATAGTACAGTCCTAAACACTGCATCACCGGGCTCCCCATATATAGTACAGTGCTAACCACTGCATCACCAGGCTCCCTATATATAGTACAGTGCTAACCACTGCATCACCGGGCTCCCTATATATAGTACAGTGCTAACCACTGCATCACCGGGCTCCCTATATATAGTACAGTCCTAACCACTGCATCACCGGGCTCCCCATATATAGTACAGTGCTAACCACTGCATCACCGGGCTCCCTATATATAGTACAGTGCTAACCACTGCATCACCGGGCTCCCTATATATAGTACAGTGCTAACCACTGAGCCATGGGGCTCCCTATATATAGTACAGTACTAACCACTGCATCACCGGGCTCCCTATATATAGTACAGTGCTAACCACTGCATCACCGGGCTCCCTATATATAGTACAGTGCTAACCACTGAATCACCGGGCTCCCTATATATAGTACAGTGCTAACCACTGTCACGATTCCCCTGACCGCTGTCACCAATTGGTCAGGATTCACACCGTGACCGTCACCCCTGCGTCACGGGTTGTGGTGACTTTAGGCCAACAGACGGCTATCACATGTGCAGGGGGGCTTATCTTAGTTATCCCTCCACTCCACGATGTGATGAAAAACCACACACAAGGCTATTGACCTCTTGCTTACAGCAGGGGCTTATTCTAGGTATCCCACTGCTTTCAATATACCACAAACTGCAGGGATTTATGTATATCCCGCTTACAGTTCCACTTAACACTTGCAGCTCTCTGGCGCCCCCCTTACTCTCAGGTCAGATTAGGTACTGCACCCTGCTTAATTAGTCGCCAGAAAGGCTGCCTGCTATGTACTGGCTATTGGGCACGCTGCAGCGACGCGATAACTACTCCCACTCAGGCAGGAACAATAATTATCAAACCCGCAGTTGCTTCAGCATAATCCAACAGTCAGCACACTTTCGCTGCCACCAGCTTCGATTAAACGGGTCCGAAGCTAACCCAACACAACAGTAACAGTAGCGTATTTCCCTTCAGAAGACAGGGTAAGTTTAGAGCATGGATGAACGAACTAATATATAATAGTATATTCCATTGAAATTAATTAGGCAGTGCTTTACCAAAAATATTTTATAAAGAAGTTACAAATGAGACAATTGCAAATATGTACAAGGGTAATTATGAAATAAACAGGGATTAAATGAGAAAAAAGTATCACTCACATGTTCAAAGCATTGCAGGCAATCAGGCTAGGGCAGTTTCCATATATCCCAGTCCATGGGATGCTGCTGGCTTCAGGAGAGGACAAGAAGTCAGGAAGAAATCTAGCAGAAAGTGCCTCCTCAGAGCCTGCCAGACACTTAAAACATTAAGGCTGTGACATCACAGAAAGGCTGGCTTATCCAGACCCTCCTCTCTCTACATTCTGCCTAAACTTTAAACTATTTTCTCTGATTTCGATAACTTCACTACAAAACATGTCAGCGTCCTAAAAAGCTCATCATTCATCTCAGATTAACGTGAGCATTCTAATGAGATCAAATATGTCCTAACTGGGATACATATTTACAGAGAAATTCCTACTTCTTTACCAGATGGAGTTAGAATCCCGAGATTCATGGGATGTGTAAATACACCGAGTGAGACTAAGAATATATATTTTCGTATTTCTAGCTTAAATCGTTTGCCTAATATCTAACAAAAACTAAACAAAGAATCTTTCATGAATTTTTGGAGCCATTTTTCCTGTTCTAGCTGGACAAGAGCTTACACAGGAAATGCCAGTCGTAAATTCCGTTCGGCCATAAAACTTCTAACCCCCACACTCTCTGAGAAGGAAAGCCAGGAATTTGCAGCCACAAACTGTTACTCCAAGAAGGGGGCTTAGCCCACGCAGGCTAGAAAAAAAAAACTAACTATGATATTTCATACCATATCGTGACACCTCCCCCTTTTGGTGTGCGCTAGGGAGGTAGAACCCGACGGTATGCCTCCATGGGCACCTCAGTAGGTTCACCCTGGCGGGAGAGTCCATCTGCATTCCCATGCTCCCTGCCCGTTTTGTGTTCAATGGTGAAGTCAAACTGCTGAAGGGCAAGGCTCCAGCGTAGCAACCTGCCGTTGGTTCCACACATGGCGTTTAGCCAGCGCAGAGGGTTGTGGTCGGTCACCACGGTGAAGGTGTGACCGTACAAGTAGGGCTGCAAGCGCTGCAGGGCCCAGACTATGGCCAGGCACTCCTTCTCGATGGTGGAGTAGGCCACTTCCCTCGGCAAAAGTTTCCGGCTCAGGTATAACACGGGGTGCTCTTGGTCCTCCGAGTCAACCTGGCTGAGTACAGCACCAAGGCCAAACTCGCTGGCGTCGGTCTACACAAAGAACGGTCGACTGCTGTCGACTGCTTTCAACACAGGGGCGTTGCACAGTGCAGTTTTCAACGCCTGGAAGGCCGCCTCACAGCCATCTGTCCAGTTGACAATGTGAGGTAGCTTCTTCCTGGTGAGGTCCGTCAAAGGTTTTGCCAGGCTACTATAGTGCTTTACGAAGCGCCTATAGTACCCTGCAGTGCCCAAGAAGGACATCACCTGTTTCTTGGTCACGGGAGTGGGCCAGTTCACGATCACTCCCACTTTGTCAGGCTCTGGCTTCAGGGTGCTCCCGCCTACCCGGTGCCCCAGGTAGTGAACCTCCCTCATGCCCATCTGACACTTTCCCGGCTTGATAGTCAGTCCTGCTTGGTGAATTCGCCTGAGCACCTCCTCGAGATGCTGCAGGTGTTCCTTCCAGGAGGAACTGAAGATGGCAATGTCATCCAAGTACGCCACGGCGTACTTCTCCAGTCCCTGAAGCAGGAGGTTGACCATCCGCTGGAAAGTGGCAGGGGCATTCTTCATGCCGAAGGGCATGACCGTGGACTCGTACAGTCCGAAGGGCGTGATAAAGGCGGACTTCTCCTGCGCCTCGGGGCTCAGGGGAATCTGCCAGTATCCTCTACTCAGATCCATTATTGTTAGGTAATTTGCGCCAGCTAACTTCTCAAGCAGCTCCTCGATGCGCGGCATGGGGTGCGCGTCAGAGGCTGTAATGGCGTTGAGCCCCCTGTAGTCCACGCAGAACCGGGTGGTCCGGTCCTTCTTTGGCACGAGAACTACAGGTGATGCCCACGCGCTCTTTGACCGTCGAATCACCCCCAGCTGTAACATCTCATCGATCTCTTGGCGCATAGTCTGCTGCACCTGGTCAGAGATTCGATAGGGTGTTCGCCGTAGTGGGGCGTGATTCCCGGTGTCCACCTCATGGACTGCTAACTCAGTCCTCCCAGGCCGGTTGGAGAACACGACCCGGAAAGGTTTCAGTGTGGTTTGCAACTGCACCCGCTGGGGTTCAGTTAACGAGGCGCTTACCTCCACATCCTCGATGGACCCATTGGCCTTGGCTTGGGCCAGCAAGTCCAGGAGGGTGTCTTCCTCACCGTCTTCGGGCAAGCTGCAGACCGGTAGGACGAAAGGTTCACGTTCGTGATGAGCCTTCATCATGTTGACGTGAAAGGCCTTTCGCCTACCCCGAGCGTGGTCAAGCGTGACCACGTAAGTGACCGGGTTGAGCTGTTGGTGGACGACGTACGGGCCCTCCCAGGCTGCCTGAAGCTTATCCGTTGGTACGGGGACCAGCACCCACACCTTTTGACCCACGTGGTAGGTCCGCTCCCGGGCGTTCTGGTCGTACCAGTGCTTCTGATCAGCCTGAGCCTGCGTCATGTTGTCATGCACCAAATGCGTCAAGGTCTGCATCTTGTCACGGAAGCGCATGACATACTCCACTATGGACACTTCAGAAGGGTTCGGCTCCTCTTCCCAGGATTCTCTTACCAACCCAAGGGGTCCCCGGACTCTCCTGCCGTACAGGAGCTCGAAGGGGGAGAACCCCGTCGAGGCCTGCGGAACTTCTCGGTAAGCGAACAGCAGGGGTGGGAGGTACCGCTCCCAGTCGCGCCCTTGAGTCTCAACCAGCATGCGTAGCATCTGTTTGAGGGTACCATTGAAGCGTTCACACAAGCCATTGGTCTGTGGGTGATACGCACTCGATACCAGGTGCTTCACCTGCATTTTCTTGCAGAGAGCCTCCATTAGGCGAGACATAAATTGGGCCCCTTGATCAGTAAGCATTTCCTTGGGAAATCCTACATGTGAAAAGATGGCCAACAGGGCATCCGCCACCTTATCTGCCCTAGTTGAGGACAGAGCTACTGCCTCTGGGTACCGGGTAGCATAGTCTACCACAGTAAGGATGTATTGCTTTCCAGAGCTGCTGGGGACGGCCAGCGGGCCCACAATGTCCACTGCGATCCTCTGGAAAGGCTCCTCTATCACTGGCAAAGGGATCAGGGGAGCCTTAAGAGCAGACCCCGCTTTCCCCACCCTTTGACAGGTGACACAGGAGCGGCAGTAGTTTGACACATCTGTCCCCATCTTAGGCCAATAGAAGTGTTGAGACAGCCGGGCCTTAGTTTTGCTGATCCCCAAGTGTCCAGCTAGCGGGATCTCATGGGCAATCCGCAACAACTCACCCCGGAATTGCTGTGGGACGACCAGCTGTCTTTCCCTCAACCACTCCTTTTGTGATTCTCCGGGTACTGTCTCCCGGTATAACCTTCCTTGTTCCCAGAACACCTTCTCCTTATCAGTCTCGGAGAAGGGCGTCCCGGCAAGTTGTCTCAAACTCTCTAGGCTCGCATCTGTGTGCAGAGCGGCCTGAAACTCCTGGCTAGGGGAAGCCAGAAGCGATGTCAGGGTCCCTTCCCCACGGGAACCCTCTTGGACCTGCTCTGGGTCCACCTCTGGTTCAGTCACAGTGATGACTGAGGAGGGTCCGGAAGGCAGACAGTTATCTGCGTTCCGGGCACTCTGACTGCGGGTGACAGCAGCTACGTAGGCTGTCTCCCCGGGGATTTCTACAGGCCCATCAGCCGGCGCTGCTATGGGCTCTACCTCCCCATCCACCCCCAACACTCCAGGGGCAGTGCTACTTATGGGCCAGTTACCTTCCTCGGTGGCACTGGTCACTTTCATGGCGTCACCTTCCTCACGGTTCCCATGCATCTCCCCATTTCCTGTAGCACCGACACTTGCCCCTGTTAGGGGTTCCTCAGCCGTCTCACTCCGCAGAGCGACGTGGCTGGGCACGCCTGTACCTATGGACAAATTAACCTTCACAGAAAAATCATTATCAGGTTCAGCTGGCACAGGTACAACATTTTCACCATCAATCCTAGGGAAATAATGGTTATTAGATGCATCATTACAAGATAAAGCATGGTCAGGTAACACATGCGATTTCCCATCATCATCATCATCATCAGGGTTAACTTTACCCGCATTAGTAGATTGGGGAGGGGTGTCAGGAACGTAGTATGCAAACATCCTCCCCAAATCAGTCCCCAACAAAACATCAGTGGGCAAATTATCAGACAGCCCCACTTCCTTCACCCCGCTCCCAGCACCCCAATCAATAAAATCCCGGGCCATTGGTAAGGGACAGCTGATGCCCCCAATCCCAGTGACAGTTAGGGTTTTCCCCGGAATGATTTCTTCAGGGGCCGCCAGTTCGGGTCGGATGAGGGTTCGTTCAGCCCCGGTGTCCTTGAGGCCTGTAGCAACATGGCCTCCCACAGTGACGGGCTGTACGTTGTCACACACCCTCCCAACCACACCACCCACCAAAAGAACTGCTGCATTAGGCCCTGGGGCCTTGGCTTGGGTGTTCTTCTGCTTGGTTGGGCAGGAGAGACTGATATGCCCAGTCTGATGGCAGGTGTAACACGTGCGAGGTTCGGTGGTAGGTCTGGTGCTGTTGGCTACGGGAACCGGACCTCTGGTGTACTGGCTGGCAGAGGTACTGGCGTTGGTTGCAGGCTTACACCCTCTCCAGCTGGTGGTGACTGGCTTCCGCCCTTCCGATCTACGGTTGGCCTCATAGGCATCGGCAATCTGTGCTGCTTTCGTCACGTCTTTGGGTTCTCTGTCCATCACGAACTGTCGCACCTCAGCTGGGCAAAGATGAAAGAACTGGTCTTTGATCATCAGGTCTCGCAGCTGGGCAAAGGTGGTCACTGACAGTCCTTGGGTCCACTGGTCGAAGTGGGTCCCCAGTCCATGCACCACATCACTGTAACTGTCGTGTGGGCCACGTTGGAGGGTCCGGAACTTTCTACGGTACACCTCGGGTGTAAGCTGGTACTTGGCTATCAAAGCCTTTTTGATGGCCTCATAGTCACCATCTTGTTCTTGAGGGAGGGCAGCAAACGCCTCCAGAGCTTTACCTCTCAGCCCTGGTGTCAGGTATCGGGCCCATTCATCTGTAGGCAGCTGGTACTGCCTGCAGGCTTTCTCAAAGGCCCGCAGAAAAGTGTCCAAGTCCCCTTCCTTCTCCATAACAGGGAAGTGATCGGGCCGGGGCTTAGGTATCTGAGCGCTGCTGGGCTCACGTCTCTGGGCGGTGGAGGGCATCCCCCCCTGCCGGAGCATCTCCAGTTCATGTTCTCGCTGGGCTTGGCGCTCGGCTCTCTCAGCCTCCCGCTCAGCTCGCTGGGCCTGGGCCTCTCGCTCAGCTCGGGCCTCTCTCTCGGCGCGCTGGGCCTGGGCCTCTCGCTCGGCTCGCTCCTGGTATTGCTGCATCAGCTGCAGACGTCTCTCTAGGTCATCTGCGGAGCATTGTTGCAGAGCCAGCTGCAGGAGGAGGTCTGCACCCCCCTGGTTGCCAGTAGGGCCCGTATTCAGTGGTTGGACCTCTGCTGCAGCACCATGTTCGCTTGTGCTGGCTTCTGCGGCCTCTGGGCTCTGTGACCTGGCTTGGTCTGCTTCAAATTGCACCAGTTCAGCGACCATTTGAGTCTTGGTCTTACCCTGGGGGTTCAGGCCATGGTACGTGCATATCCCAGCAAGAATGTCCTTCTTCTGCTGGTTGTACCAGGCTTCCCCTTTCGCAGCCATGGTTGCCAAATAAAAGATAGGATAGAAAAACGAAGAGAAAGGGAAGGGATAATTACCAGTACGCAATTGTCTCACAACTAAAAAGCACTGAGTTCGTTCTCCAAACTTAATTGCGCAGAGTCCTCGCAAGAACTTTCTGCAAGTTTTTAGTGAGAGGAATGATTACTCAAACCAAATCACTAATGCTCTAAGATATCCCACCGCCTTGCCACCAAATGTCACGATTCCCCTGACCGCTGTCACCAATTGGTCAGGATTCACACCGTGACCGTCACCCCTGCGTCACGGGTTGGGGTGACTTTAGGCCAACAGACGGCTATCACATGTGCAGGGGGGCTTATCTTAGTTATCCCTCCACTCCACGATGTGATGAAAAACCACACACAAGGCTATTGACCTCTTGCTTACAGCAGGGGCTTATTCTAGGTATCCCACTGCTTTCAATATACCACAAACTGCAGGGATTTATGTATATCCCGCTTACAGTTCCACTTAACACTTGCAGCTCTCTGGCGCCCCCCTTACTCTCAGGTCAGATTAGGTACTGCACCCTGGGTAATTAGTCGCCAGAAAGGCTGCCTGCTATGTACTGGCTATTGGGCACGCTGCAGCGACGCGATAACTACTCCCACTCAGGCAGGAACAATAATTATCAAACCCGCAGTTGCTTCAGCATAATCCAACAGTCAGCACACTTTCGCTGCCACCAGCTTCAATTAAACGGGTCCGAAGCTAACCCAACACAACAGTAACAGTAGCGTATTTCCCTTCAGAAGACAGGGTAAGTTTAGAGCATGGATGAACGAACTAATATATAATAGTATATTCCATAGAAATTAATTAGGCAGTGCTTTACCAAAAATATTTTATAAAGAAGTTACAAATGAGACAATTGCAAATATGTACAAGGGTAATTATGAAATAAACAGGGATTAAATGAGAAAAAAGTATCACTCACATGTTCAAAGCATTGCAGGCAATCAGGCTAGGGCAGTTTCCATATATCCCAGTCCATGGGATGCTGCTGGCTTCAGGAGAGGACAAGAAGTCAGGAAGAAATCTAGCAGAAAGTGCCTCCTCAGAGCCTGCCAGACACTTAAAACATTAAGACTGTGACATCACAGAAAGGCTGGCTTATCCAGACCCTCCTCTCTCTACATTCTGCCTAAACTTTAAACTATTTTCTCTGATTTCGATAACTTCACTACAAAACATGTCAGCGTCCTAAAAAGCTCATCATTCATCTCAGATTAACGTGAGCATTCTAATGAGATCAAATATGTCCTAACTGGGATACATATTTACAGAGAAATTCCTACTTCTTTACCAGATGGAGTTAGAATCCCGAGATTCATGGGATGTGTAAATACACCGAGTGAGACTAAGAATATATATTTTTGTATTTCTAGCTTAAATCGTTTGCCTAATATCTAACAAAAACTAAACAAAGAATCTTTCATGAATTTTTGGAGCCATTTTTCCTGTTCTAGCTGGACAAGAGCTTACACAGGAAATGCCAGTCGTAAATTCCGTTCGGCCATAAAACTTCTAACCCCCACACTCTCTGAGAAGGAAAGCCAGGAATTTGCAGCCACAAACTGTTACTCCAAGAAGGGGGCTTAGCCCACACAGGCTAGAAAAAAAAAACTAACTATGATATTTCATACCATATCGTGACAACCACTGCATCACCGGGCTCCCTATATACAGTACAGTGCTAACCACTGCGTCACCGGGCTCCTTATATATAGTACAGTGCTAACCACAGCATCACCGGGCTCCCTATATATAGTACAGTGCTAACCACTGCATCACCGTGCTCCCTATATACAGTACAGTGCTAATCACTGCATCACCGGGCTCCCTATATATAGTACAGTGCTAACCACTGCATCACCGGGCTCCCTATATATAGTATAGTGCTAACCACTGCATCACCGGGCTCCCCATATATAGTACAGTGCTAACCACTGCATCACCGGGCTCCCCATATATAGTACAGTGCTAACCACTGCATCACCGGGCTCCCTATATATAGTACAGTGCTAACCACTGCATCACCGGGCTCCCCATATATAGTACAGTGCTAACCACTGCATCACCGGGCTCCCCATATATAGTACAGTGCTAACCACTGCATCACCGGGCTCCCCATATATAGTACACTGCTAACCACTGCATCACCAGGCTCCCTATATATAGTACAGTGCTAACCACTGCATCACCGGGCTCCCTATATATAGTACAGTGCTAACCACTGAGTCACCGGGCTCCCTATATATAGTACAGTGCTAACCACTGCATCACCGGGCTCCCTATATATAGTACAGTGCTAACCACTGAGTCACCGGGCTCCCTATATATAGTACAGTGCTAACCACTGAGTCACCGGGCTCCACATATATAGTACAGTGCTAACCACTGCATCACCGGGCTCCCTATATATAGTACAGTGCTAACCACTGCATCACCGGGCTCCCCATATATAGTACAGTGCTAACCACTGCATCACCGGGCTCCCCATATATAGTACAGTGCTAACCACTGCATCACCGGGCTCCCTATATATAGTACAGTGCTAACCACTGCATCACCGGGCTCCCTATATATAGTACAGTGCTAACCACTGCATCATTGGGCTCCCCATATATAGTACAGTGCTAACCACTGCATCACCGGGCTCCCTATATATGGTACAGTGCTAACCACTGAGCCATGGGGCTCCCTATATATAGTACAGTGCTAACCACTGCATCACCAGGCTCCCTATATATAGTACAGTGCTAACCACTGAGTCACCGGGCTCCCTATATGTAGTACAGTGCTAACCACTGCATCACCGGGCTCCCCATATATAGTACAGTGCTAACCACTGCATCACCGGGCTCCCTATATATAGTACAGTGCTAACCACTGCATCACCGGGCTCCCTATATATAGTACAGTGCTAATCACTGCATCACCGGGCTCCCTATACAGTGGGGCAAAAAAGTATTTAGTCAGTCAGCAATAGTGCAAGTTCCACCACTTAAAAAGATGAGAGGCGTTTGTAATTTACATCATAGGTAGACCTCAACTATGGGAGACAAACTGAGAAAAAAAATCCTGAAAATCACATTGTCTGTTTTTTTAACATTTTATTTGCATATTATGGTGGAAAATAAGTATTTGGTCAGAAACAAACAATCAAGATTTCTGGCTCTCACAGACCTGTAACTTCTTCTTTAAGAGTCTCCTCTTTCCTCCACTCATTACCTGTAGTAATGGCACCTGTTTAAACTTGTTATCAAACAAAAATAGCGATCAGAAAAATAACTCCCAATATTCGGACCACAACCGGGCTGGAATAATGATATTTAGAGAGATTGTGCAATGTGCAAATACCAAAAGACCACTACTTAGTGTATGAATGGCAGACCATTCGGTGTAAGAACAGAACAAAGAACCTCAAGTATGAAGATCAAGACATATCATAAACACCAGTGTGAATATGTATAAGCATCCCAATTAAAATAGTAAAAACAGGGAAAGGTACGGTAAAATAAAATGCCTTTATTACATATAATATATATAAATATACAGGGCAACAATAGGCAATCACAAAAGTGTGCCTGTAACTGGAGGACCAAAAAATATATATATAAAAATATACAGCAGCAAAAAATAGCAACAATTACTGAAAATGGACACAGAGAGGACTGGGTAAAAAAATACTAAAGAATATTATTGGAGAAATAAAGAACAATGTATATATCCTGAGTGTATAGATGGCGATATAGGTATGAAAATGATATATATATATGTATAAGACAAATGGCCATAAATGATAGAAAAAAATAAAATAAAAAGGCACTCAGCAAGCCAAGTGAGGGCTACTAAAAAACATATAAAAAGTGTAATAAAAACCATGTACGAATATAATAACCGCTAATAATATGAAAATGTGCACATTGGCAATAAAGTGCAAAATAGAGGTGTAAGAGACAATAGTCCAAACCAGTGTGAACAAGGGTAGAGGCAGACCTCTAAATAATAAACTAGAGGATACACATAGCGTGCAAAAAATAGTGAGAGATGAGCCCAGAGTCACAAAAGCTGCCAGGTGCAGAGAAAAAAATGCGGCCGAAAATATATATATATAATTACCTCTGCCAACTACGTGTCCGGTCCTCCAGGTACAGCGCACCCCGACGCGCGTTTCGGACTGTGTCCTTCGTCAGGGGACCACCCCCTGACGAAGGACACAGTCCGAAACGCGCGTCGGGGTGCGCTGTACCTGGAGGACCGGACACGTAGTTGGCAGAGGTAATTATATATATATATTTTCGGCCGCATTTTTTTCTCTGCACCTGGCAGCTTTTGTGACTCTGGGCTCATCTCTCACTATTTTTTGCACGCTATGTGTATCCTCTAGTTTATTATTTAGAGGTCTGCCTCTACCCTTGTTCACACTGGTTTGGACTATTGTCTCTTACACCTCTATTTTGCACTTTATTGCCAATGTGCACATTTTCATATTATTAGCGGTTATTATATTCGTACATGGTTTTTATTACACTTTTTATATGTTTTTTAGTAGCCCTCACTTGGCTTGCTGAGTGCCTTTTTATTTTATTTTTTTCTATCATTTATGGCCATTTGTCTTATACATATATATATATATCATTTTCATACCTATATCGCCATCTATACACTCAGGATATATACATTGTTCTTTATTTCTCCAATAATATTCTTTAGTATTTTTTTACCCAGTCCTCTCTGTGTCCATTTTCAGTAATTGTTGCTATTTTTTGCTGCTGTATATTTTTATATATATATATTTTTTGGTCCTCCAGTTACAGGCACACTTTTGTGATTGCCTATTGTTGCCCTGTATATTTATATATATTATATGTAATAAAGGCATTTTATTTTACCATACCTTTCCCTGTTTTTACTATTTTAATTGGGATGCTTATACATATTCACACTGGTGTTTATGATATGTCTTGATCTTCATACTTGAGGTTCTTTGTTCTAAACTTGTTATCAGTATAAAAAGACACCTGTGCACACCCTCAAACAGTCTGACTCCAAACTCCACTATGGTGAAGACCAAAGAGCTGTCAAAGGACACCAGAAACAAAATTGTAGCCCTGCACCAGGCTGGGAAGACTGAATCTGCAATAGCCAACCAGCTTGGAGTGAAGAAATCAACAGTGGGAGCAATAATTAGAAAATGGAAGACGTACAAGACCACTGATAATCTCCCTCGATCTGGGGCTCCACGTAAAATCCCACCCTGTGGGGTCAGAATGATCACAAGAACGGTGAGCAAAAATCCCAGAACCACGTGGGGGGACCTAGTGAATGAACTGCAGAGAGCTGGGACCAATGTAACAAGGCCTACCATAAGTAACACACTACGCCACCATGGACTCAGATCCTGCAGTGCCAGACGTGTCCCACTGCTTAAGCCAGTACATGTCCGGGCCCGTCTGAAGTTTGCTAGAGAGCATTTGGATGATCCAGAGGAGTTTTGGGAGAATGTCCTATGGTCTGATGAAACCAAACTGGAACTGTTTGGTAGAAACACAACTTGTCGTGTTTGGAGGAAAAAGAATACTGAGTTGCATCCATCAAACACCATACCTACTGTAAAGCATGGTGGTGGAAACATCATGCTTTGGGGCTGTTTCTCTGCAAAGGGGCCAGGACGACTGATCCGGGTACATGAAAGAATGAATGGGGCCATGTATCGTGAGATTTTGAGTGCAAACCTCCTTCCATCAGCAAGGGCATTGAAGATGAAATGTGGCTGGGTCTTTCAACATGACAATGATCCAAAGCACACCGCCAGGGCAACGAAGGAGTGGCTTCGTAAGAAGCATTTCAAGGTCCTGGAGTGGCCTAGCCAGTCTCCAGATCTCAACCCTATAGAATACCTTTGGAGGGAGTTGAAAGTCCGTGTTGCCAAGCGAAAAGCCAAAAACATCACTGCTCTAGAGGAGATCTGCATGGAGGAATGGGCCAACATACCAACAACAGTGTGTGGCAACCTTGTGAAGACTTACAGAAAACGTTTGACCTCTGTCATTGCCAACAAAGGATATATTACAAAGTATTGAGATGAAATTTTGTTTCTGACCAAATACTTATTTTCCACCATAATATGCAAATAAAATGTTAAACAAACAGACAATGTGATTTTCTGGATTTTTTTTTCTCAGTTGGTCTGCCATAGTTGAGGTCTACCTATGATGTAAATTACAGACGCCTCTCATCTTTTTAAGTGGTGGAACTTGCACTATTGCTGACTGACTAAATACTTTTTTGCCCCACTGTATATAGTGGTGACGCAGTGACGCTAACCACTGCATCACCGGGCTCCCTATATATAGTACAGTGCTAACCACTGCATCACCGGGCTCCCTATATATAGTACAGTGCTAACCACTGAATCATCGGGCTCCCTATATATAGTACAGTGCTAACCACTGCATCACCAGGCTCCCTATATATAGTACAGTGCTAACCACTGCATCACCAGGCTCCCTATATATAGTACAGTGCTAACCACTGCATCACCGGGCTCCCTATATATAGTACAGTGCTAACCACTGAGCCATGGGGCTCCCTATATATAGTAAAGTGCTAACCACTGCATCACCGGGCTCCCTATATATAGTACAGTGCTAACCACTGCATCACCGGGCTCCCTATATATAGTACAGTGCTAACCACTGAATCACCGGGCTCCCTATATATAGTACAGTGCTAACCACTGCATCACCGGGCTCCCTATATATAGTACAGTGCTAACCACTGCATCACCAGGCTCCCTATATATAGTACAGTGCTAACCACTGCATCACCGGGCTCCCTATATATAGTACAGTGCTAACCACTGCATCACCGGGCTCCCTATATATAGTACAGTGCTAACCACTGAATCACCGGGCTCCCTATATATAGTACAGTGCTAACCACTGCGTCACCGGGCTCCCTATATATAGTACAGTGCTAACCACAGCGTCACCGGGCTCCCTATATATAGTACAGTGCTAACCACTGCATCACCGTGCTCCCTATATACAGTACAGTGCTAACCACTGCGTCACCGGGCTCCCCATATATAGTAGTGCTAACCACTGCATCACCGGGCTCCCCATATATAGTACAGTGCTAACCACTGCATCACCGGGCTCCCCATATATAGTAGTGCTAACCACTGCATCACCAGGCTCCCTATATATAGTACAGTGCTAACCACTGCATCACCGGGCTCCCTATATACAGTACAGTGCTAACCACTGCATCACCGGGCTCCCTATATACAGTACAGTGCTAGCCACTGCATCACCGGGCTCCCTATATATAGTACAGTGCTAACCACTGAGCCACCAGGCTCCCTATATATAGTACAGTGCTAACCACTGCATCACCGGGCTCCCTATATATAGTACAGTGCTAACCACTGCATCACCGGGCTCCCTATATATGGTACAGTGCTAACCACTGCATCACCGGGCTCCCTATATATAGTACAGTGCTAACCACTGAATCACCGGGCTCCCTATATATAGTACAGTGCAAACCACTGCGTCACCGGGCTCCCTATATATAGTACAGTGCTAACCACAGCATCACCGGGCTCCCTATATATAGTACAGTGCTAACCACTGCATCACCGTGCTCCCTATATACAGTACAGTGCTAACCACTGCGTCACCGGGCTCCCTATATATAGTACAGTGCATACCACTGAGCCACTGTGCTGCCCTATATATAGTACAGTGCTAACCACTGAGTCACCAGGCTCCCTATATATAGTACAGTGCTAACCACTGCATCACCGGGCTCCCTATATATAGTACAGTGCTAACCACTGCATCACCGGGCTCCCTATATATAGTACAGTGCTAACCACTGAGTCACCGGGTTCCCTATATATAGTACAGTGCTAACCACTGCATCACCGGGCTCCCTATATATAGTACAGTGCTAACCACTGCATCACCGGGCTCCCCATATATAGTACAGTGCTAACCACTGTAGTTTCACAAGTTTCACCTGTCTTTCACTAGGGGGACTTGTCAGGGAGTCACAAAAACACTGAACTTTAGGAAGGCAAAGTTTGACCAGCTTAGAGATGCCCTTAATCTGGTAGATTGGGACAATATCCTCAGAAATAAGAATACAGATAATAAATGGGAAATGTTTAAGAACATCCTAAATAGGCAGTGTAAGCGGTTTATACCTTGTGGGAATAAAAGGACTAGAAATAGGAAAAACCCAATGTGGCTAAACAAAGAAGTAAGACAGGCAATTAACAGTAAAAAGAAAGCATTTGCACTACTAAAGCAGGATGGCACCATTGAAGCTCTAAAAAACTATAGGGAGAAAAATACTTTATCTAAAAAATTAATTAAAGCTGCCAAAAAGGAAACAGAGAAGCACATTGCTAAGGAGAGTAAAACTAATCCCAAACTGTTCTTCAACTATATCAATAGTAAAAGAATAAAAACTGAAAATGTAGGCCCCTTAAAAAATAGTGAGGAAAGAGTGGTTGTAGATGACGAGGAAAAAGCTAACATATTAAACACCTTCTTCTCCACGGTATTCACGGTGGAAAATGAAATGCTAGGTGAAATCCCAAGAAACAATGAAAACCCTATATTAAGGGTCACCAATCTAACCCAAGAAGAGGTGCGAAACCGGCTAAATAAGATTAAAATAGATAAATCTCCAGGTCCGGATGGCATACACCCACGAGTACTAAGAGAACTAAGTAATGTAATAGATAAACCATTATTTCTTATTTTTAGTGACTCTATAGCGACAGGGTCTGTTCCGCAGGACTGGCGCATAGCAAATGTGGTGCCAATATTCAAAAAGGGCTCTAAAAGTGAACCTGGAAATTATAGGCCAGTAAGTCTAACCTCTATTGTTGGTAAAATATTTGAAGGGTTTCTGAGGGATGTTATTCTGGATTATCTCAATGAGAATAACTGTTTAACTCCATATCAGCATGGGTTTATGAGAAATCGCTCCTGTCAAACCAATCTAATCAGTTTTTATGAAGAGGTAAGCTATAGGCTGGACCACGGTGAGTCATTGGACGTGGTATATCTCGATTTTTCCAAAGCATTTGATACCGTGCCGCACAAGAGGTTGGTACACAAAATGAGAATGCTTGGTCTGGGAGAAAATGTGTGTAAATGGGTTAGTAACTGGCTTAGTGATAGAAAGCAGAGGGTGGTTATAAATGGTATAGTCTCTAACTGGGTCGCTGTGGCCAGTGGGGTACCGCAGGGGTCAGTATTGGGACCTGTTCTCTTCAACATATTCATTAATGATCTGGTAGAAGGTTTACACAGTAAAATATCGATATTTGCAGATGATACAAAACTATGTAAAGCAGTTAATACAAGAGAAGATAGTATTCTGCTACAGATGGATTTGGATAAGTTGGAAACTTGGGCTGAAAGGTGGCAGATGAGGTTTAACAATGATAAATGTAAGGTTATACACATGGGAAGAAGGAATCAATATCACCATTACACACTGAATGGGAAACCACTGGGTAAATCTGACAGGGAGAAGGACTTGGGGATCCTAGTTAATGATAAACTTACCTGGAGCAGCCAGTGCCAGGCAGCAGCTGCCAAGGCAAACAGGATCATGGGGTGCATTAAAAGAGGTCTGGATACACATGATGAGAGCATTATACTGCCTCTGTACAAATCCCTAGTTAGACCGCACATGGAGTACTGTGTCCAGTTTTGGGCACCGGTGCTCAGGAAGGATATAATGGAACTAGAGAGAGTACAAAGGAGGGTAACAAAATTAATAAAGGGGATGGGAGAACTACAATACCCAGATAGATTAGCGAAATTAGGATTATTTAGTCTAGAAAAAAGACGACTGAGGGGCGATCTAATAACCATGTATAAGTATATAAGGGGACAATACAAATATCTCGCTGAGGATCTGTTTATACCAAGGAAGGTGACGGGCACAAGGGGGCATTCTTTGCGTCTGGAGGAGAGAAGGTTTTTCCACCAACATAGAAGAGGATTCTTTACTGTTAGGGCAGTGAGAATCTGGAAATGCTTGCCTGAGGAGGTGGTGATGGCGAACTCAGTCGAGGGGTTCAAGAGAGGCCTGGATGTCTTCCTGGAGCAGAACAATATTGTATCATACAATTATTAGGTTCTGTAGAAGGACGTAGATCTGGGGATTTATTATGATGGAATATAGGCTGAACTGGATGGACAAATGTCTTTTTTCGGCCTTACTAACTATGTTACTATGTTACTGCATCACCGGGCTCCCTATATATAGTACAGTGCTAACCACTGCATCACCGGGCTCCCTATATATGGTACAGTGCTAACCACTGCATCACCGGGCTCCCTATATATAGTACAGTGCTAACCACTGAATCACCGGGCTCCCTATATATAGTACAGTGCTAACCACTGCATCACCGGGCTCCCTATATATAGTTCAGTGCTAACCACTGCATCACCGGGCTCCCTATATATAGTACAGTGCTAACCACTGCATCACCGGGCTCCCCATATATAGTACAGTGCTAACCACTGCATCACCAGGCTCCCTATATATAGTACAGTGCTAACCACTGCATCACCGGGCTCCCTATATATAGTACAGTGCTAACCACTGCATCACCGGGCTCCCTATATATAGTACAGTGCTAACCACTGCATCACCGGGCTCCCTATATATAGTACAGTGCTAACCACTGCATCACCGGGCTCCCTATATATAGTACAGTGCTAACCACTGCATCACCGGGCTCCCTATATATAGTACAGTGCTAACCACTGCATCACCGGGCTACCCATATATAGTACAGTGCTAACCACTGCATCACCGGGATCCCTATATATAGTACAGTGCTAACCACTGCATCACCGGGCTACCCATATATAGTACAGTGCTAACCACTGCATCACCGGGCTCCCCATATATAGTAAAAAAAAGGGGGAAGAAGCCAGCACTGCTTATGGTCAGAACGCAATAACTGAAATGCAATTGCACATAAATTCTAACTGTATTTCAAATATGAGACATTTAGCAAACAATTGATCAATTCTTTGAGCTACCCCGCCACTTCACGGCATTCTCATAATGGGGCAGTCCTAATCTACATATTTTATTTACATTGTGCCATTATGGCCTCCTGAATGTATAAAAAAAAAAAAAAAAGGATAACATGCGAACTGTACCTGGAGCATTTTCAGAATCACTCCCTTGGTGCCAGGAAAGACAAACGCAGGTAAAGGCCGATCAGGTCCAGTGCGGACATTTCAGATCTGGCATCCACACTGCCAAACCCGCACCAAAGATGAAGGGTGAGACAGGCTGAGACACAGGTGCACAATTAACTGGAGCCTGAGGCAGGGCAGGGCTGCTATGTGTGTGCACAGCAGCCTATCAATCACAGTGAACACAGAAAGAATGGCGCACATAACCCAGCGTGCACGGCAACAGTGGTGGTCAGCCACATACCAATGCAAAGCAAAAAAAAGGGGGAAGAAGCCAGCACTGCTTATGGTCAGAACGCAATAACTGAAGTGCAATTGCACATAAATTCTAACTGTATTTCAAATATGAGACATTTAGCAAACAATTGATCAATTCTTTGAGCTACCCCGCCACTTCACGGCATTCTCATAATGGGGCAGTCCTAATCTACGTATTTTATTTACGTTGTGCCATTATGGCCTCCTGAATGTATAAAAAAAAAAAAAAAGGACCACATAACATGCGAACTGTACCTGGAGCATTTTCAGAATCACTCCCTTGGTGCCAGGAAAGACAAACGCAGGTAAAGGCCGATCAGGTCCAGTGCGGACATTTCAGATCTGGCATCCACACTGCCAAACCCGCACCAAAGATGAAGGGTGAGACAGGCTGAGACACAGGTGCACAATTAACTGGAGCCTGAGGCAGGGCAGGGCTGCTATGTGTGTGCACAGCAGCCTATCAATCACAGTGAACACAGAAAGAATGGCGCACATAACCCAGCGTGCACGGCAACAGTGGTGGTCAGCCACATACCAATGCAAAGCAAAAAAAAGGGGGAAGAAGCCAGCACTGCTTATGGTCAGAACGCAATAACTGAAGTGCAATTGCACATAAATTCTAACTGTATTTCAAATATGAGACATTTAGCAAACAATTGATCAATTCTTTGAGCTACCCCGCCACTTCACGGCATTCTCATAATGGGGCAGTCCTAATCTACGTATTTTATTTACGTTGTGCCATTATGGCCTCCTGAATGTATAAAAAAAAAAAAAAGGACCACATAACATGCGAACTGTACCTGGAGCATTTTCAGAATCACTCCCTTGGTGCCAGGAAAGACAAACGCAGGTAAAGGCCGATCAGGTCCAGTGCGGACATTTCAGATCTGGCATCCACACTGCCAAACCCGCACCAAAGATGAAGGGTGAGACAGGCTGAGACACAGGTGCACAATTAACTGGAGCCTGAGGCAGGGCAGGGCTGCTATGTGTGTGCACAGCAGCCTATCAATCACAGTGAACACAGAAAGAATGGCGCACATAACCCAGCGTGCACGGCAACAGTGGTGGTCAGCCACATACCAATGCAAAGCAAAAAAAAGGGGGAAGAAGCCAGCACTGCTTATGGTCAGAACGCAATAACTGAAGTGCAATTGCACATAAATTCTAACTGTATTTCAAATATGAGACATTTAGCAAACAATTGATCAATTCTTTGAGCTACCCCGCCACTTCACGGCATTCTCATAATGGGGCAGTCCTAATCTACGTATTTTATTTACGTTGTGCCATTATGGCCTCCTGAATGTATAAAAAAAAAAAAAGGACCACATAACATGCGAACTGTACCTGGAGCATTTTCAGAATCACTCCCTTGGTGCCAGGAAAGACAAACGCAGGTAAAGGCCGATCAGGTCCAGTGCGGACATTTCAGATCTGGCATCCACACTGCCAAACCCGCACCAAAGATGAAGGGTGAGACAGGCTGAGACACAGGTGCACAATTAACTGGAGCCTGAGGCAGGGCAGGGCTGCTATGTGTGTGCACAGCAGCCTATCAATCACAGTGAACACAGAAAGAATGGCGCACATAACCCAGCGTGCACGGCAACAGTGGTGGTCAGCCACATACCAATGCAAAGCAAAAAAAAGGGGGAAGAAGCCAGCACTGCTTATGGTCAGAACGCAATAACTGAAGTGCAATTGCACATAAATTCTAACTGTATTTCAAATATGAGACATTTAGCAAACAATTGATCAATTCTTTGAGCTACCTCGCCACTTCACGGCATTCTCATAATGGGGCAGTCCTAATCTACGTATTTTATTTACGTTGTGCCATTATGGCCTCCTGAATGTATAAAAAAAAAAAAAAGGACCACATAACATGCGAACTGTACCTGGAGCATTTTCAGAATCACTCCCTTGGTGCCAGGAAAGGCAAGCGCAGGTAAAGGCCGATCAGGTCCAGTGCGGACATTTCAGATCTGGCATCCACACTGCCAAACCCGCACCAAAGATGAAGGGTGAGACAGGCTGAGACACAGGTTCACAATTAATTGATTCAGTGATTGATAGGCTGCTGTGCACACACACAGCAGCCCTGCCCCGCCTCAGGCTCAAGTTAATTGTGCACCTGTGTCTCAGCCTGTCTCACCCTTCATCTTTGGTGCGGGTTTGGCAGTGTGGAAGCCAGATCTGAAATGTCCGCACTGGACCTGATCGGCCTTTACCTGCGCTTGCCTTTCCTGGCACCAAGGGAGTGATTCTGAAAATGCTCCAGGTACAGTTCGCATTTAATGTGGTCCTTTTTTTTTTTTTTTTTTTTATACATTCAGGAGGCCATAATGGCACAACGTAAATAAAATACGAAGATTAGGACTGCCCCATTATGAGAATGCCGTGAAGTGGCGGGGTAGCTCAAAGAATTGATCAATTGTTTGCTAAATGTCTCATATTTGAAATACAGTTAGAATTTATGTGCAATTGCACTTCAGTTATTGCGTTCTGACCATAAGCAGTGCTGGCTTCTTCCCTTTTTTTTTGCTCCCCATATATAGTACAGTGCTAACCACTGCATCGCCGGGCTCCCTATATATAGTACAGTGCTAACCACTGCATCACCGGGCTCCCTATATATAGTACAGTGCTAACCACTGCATCACCGGCTCCCTATATATAGTACAGTACTAACCACTGCATCACCGGGCTCCCTATATATAGTACAGTGCTAACCACTGCATCACCGGGCTCCCCATATATAGTACAGTGCTATCCACTAGGGTTGAGTGAAACGGGTCGAACATTTTCAAAAGTCACCGACTTTTGACAAAGTCGGGTTTCATGAAACCCGATCCGACCCCTGTGCGGTGTCGGCCATGCGGTACGCGACTTTCGCGCCAAAGTCGCGTTTCAATGACGCGAAAAGCGCCATTTCTCAGCCAATGAAGGTAAACGCAGAGTGTGGGCAGCGTGATGACATAGGTCCTGGTCCCCACCATCTTAGAGAAGGGCATTGCAGTGATTGGCTTGCTGTCTGCGGCGTCACAGGGGCTATAAAGGGGCGTTCCCGCCGACCGCCATGTTACTGCTGCTGATCTGAGCTTAGGGAGAGGTTGCTGCCGCTTCGTCATAAGCAGGGATAGCGTTAGGCAGGGTCCATTAACCACCAAACCGCTTGTGCTGTAACGATTTCCACTGCCCAACACCACCTTCGGTGTGCAGGGACAGTGGAAGCTACATTTTTTTTTTTTTCCCCTCAGCGCTGTAGCTCATTGGGCTGCCCTAGAAGGCTCCCTGATCGCTGCATTGCTGTGTGTACGCCGCTGTTCAAACCAACTGCTTTTTTCAAAGCACAAATCCTCTTGTTCCTTCCTTTCTGCACAGCTATCTTGTTTGTTTGTCCACACTTTTTATTTAATTTGTGCATCAGTCCACTCCTTATTGCTGCCTGCC
Source organism: Ranitomeya imitator (assembly GCF_032444005.1). Classification (NCBI taxonomy): domain Eukaryota; kingdom Metazoa; phylum Chordata; class Amphibia; order Anura; family Dendrobatidae; genus Ranitomeya; species Ranitomeya imitator. The sequence continues at coordinate 55,587,168 of NC_091287.1, read as the reverse complement.
ATACCTGGCTGAGATTACTGCAGGGAGAAAAAAAGGACAGTTCCTTTTTTTTTTTTGTGGGAGATTAAGATTGGCATTTCTGCTAGAGTGCCATCCCTGTCTGTGTCATCTCTCACTCAGTGGGCCATAGAAAGCCTATTTATTTTTTTGCTTGATTTGGGTTCTAAAATCTACCTGAAAAAATCACTACATCAATCAGTGGGAGAAAAATATTGGCCTCAGGGCTTGTGTGCCACTCCTTACTCCTGTGTGTGCCATCTCTCAGTGGGCCATAGAAAGTCTATTTATTTTTTTGCTTGATTTGGGTTCCAAAATCTACCTGAAAAAATCAATAAATCAATCAGTGGGAGATTAATATTGGCCTTTGGGCTTGTGTGCCAGTCCTAAGCGTGCCATCTCTCTCTCTCAGATAGTGGGCCATAGAAAGCCTATTTATTATTTTTTTTATTGGGTTTATAAATTTTCCCTGGAAAAAAAAAAAAAGTGGGAGATTAATATTGGCCTCTGGGCTTGTGTGCCAGTCCTGAGCGTGCCATCTCTCTCACAAATAGTGGGCCATAGAAAGCCTATTTATTTTTTTGGTTGATTTGGGTTCTAAATTCTACCTGAAAAAATCAATAAATCAATCAGTGGGAGATAAATATTGGCCTCTGGGCTTGTGTGCCACTCCTGACTCCTGTGTGCGTCCTCTCTCACTCAGTGGGCCCTAGAAAGCCTATTTTTTGTTTTTTTTTGTTTTCTAAATTCTCCCTGAAAAAATAAAAAAAAACAAATCAGTGGGAGATTAATATTGCCCTTTCTGCTTGTGTGCCAGTCTTGACTCCTGGGTGTGCCATCTCTCTCTCTCCAATTGTGGGCCATAGAAAGCCTATTAATTTTTTTGCTTGATTTGGGTTCCAAAATCTACCTGAAAAAATCACTTAATCAATCAGTGGGAGATAAGTATTGGCCTCTGGGCTTGTGTGCCACTCCTGACTCCTGTGTGCGTCCTCTCTCACTCAGTGGGCCCTAGAAAGCCTATTTTTTGTTTTATTTGTTTTCTAAATTCTCCCTGAAAAAATCATTTTATTTTATTTGGTTTCTAAATTATTCCTGAAAAAATCATTTTTTTTGTTTTTTTTCTAAAGTCTACCTGAAAAAAAACAAAAAAAACAAATCAGTGGGAGATTAATATTGCCCTTTCTGCTTGTGTGCCAGTCTTGACTCCTGGGTGTGCCATCTCTCTCCCTCCAATTGTGGGCCATAGAAAGCCTATTAATTTTTTTGCTTGATTTGGGTTCCAAAATCTACCTGAAAAAATCACTTAATCAATCAGTGGGAGATAAGTATTGGCCTCTGGGCTTGTGTGCCACTCCTGACTCCTGTGTGCGTCCGCTCTCACTCAGTGGGCCCTAGAAAGCCTATTTTTTGTTTTGTTTTCTAAATTCTCCCTGAAAAAATCATTTTATTTTATTTGGTTTCTAAATTATTCCTGAAAAAATCATTTTTTTTGTTTTTTTTCTAAAGTCTCCCTGAAAAAAAACAAAAAAAACAAATCAGTGGGAGATTAATATTGCCCTTTCTGCTTGTGTGCCAGTCTTGACTCCTGGGTGTGCCATCTCTCTCTCTCCAATTGTGGGCCATAGAAAGCCTATTAATTTTTTTGCTTGATTTGGGTTCCAAAATCTACCTGAAAAAATGACTTAATCAATCAGTGGGAGATAAGTATTGGCCTCTGGGCTTGTGTGCCACTCCTGACTCCTGTGTGCGTCCGCTCTCACTCAGTGGGCCCTAGAAAGCCTATTTTTTGTTTTATTTGTTTTCTAAATTCTCCCTGAAAAAATCATTTTATTTTATTTGGTTTCTAAATTATTCCTGAAAAAATCATTTTTTTTGTTTTTTTTCTAAAGTCTCCCTGAAAAAAAACAAAAAAAACAAATCAGTGGGAGATTAATATTGCCCTTTCTGCTTGTGTGCCAGTCTTGACTCCTGGGTGTGCCATCTCTCTCTCTCCAATTGTGGGCCATAGAAAGCCTATTAATTTTTTTGCTTGATTTGGGTTCCAAAATCTACCTGAAAAAATCACTTAATCAATCAGTGGGAGATAAGTATTGGCCTCTGGGCTTGTGTGCCACTCCTGACTCCTGTGTGCGTCCGCTCTCACTCAGTGGGCCCTAGAAAGCCTATTTTTTGTTTTATTTGTTTTCTAAATTCTCCCTGAAAAAATCATTTTATTTTATTTGGTTTCTAAATTCTTCCTGAAAAAATCATTTTTTTTTTTTTTTCTAAAGTCTCCTTTTTAAAAAAAAAAAACACAAATCAGTGGGAGATTAATATTTACATTTGCGCTTCAGTGACAATCCTGCGTGTGTGGCATCTCTCTCATTTGTTGCCACCAACAACAGAGTGTGTAACATTGTGCCTGATTTTCGTTGTGGTCTCACCCACCTGTAAAGGGGTAGCTAAATCATACTGAAGTTATAGCTCACCGTGTAAGTTGTGTGACAGCAACAAATACCGTTAGTTTGGTAACGTTTTTAAAACAATGAGGAAGTCTGGTGGAAGAGGTCGTGGCCGGGGGCGTTCATTGTCAGCTGGTAATGAGGGTAGTGGTAGTGGTGGAGCATCAGGTGGTCGTGGGAAAAAAAATATTGCACCTAAGTCTGGAGCTGTGGAGCCAGGTTCGTCGTCTGGCTACACAAGGCCTCGAACGCTCCCTTTTCTGGGAGTAGGAAAACCGCTTTTAAAGCCGGAGCAGCAAGAGCAAGTTTTGGCTTATCTTGCTGACTCAGCCTCTAGCTCTTTTGCCTCCTCTCGTGAAACTGGTAAAAGTAAAAGCAGCGCGTCGTTAGTGGATGTTCACGGTCAGGGACAAGTCGCTTCCTTGTCCTCTTCAGCAAAAACAACAACAGAGAAGAATGGAGCAGGCGACACAACGGGTTACTCCATGGAGCTCTTTACACATACCGTCCCTGGCTTAGAAAGTGAAGCAGTTAACAGTCCATGCCCATTACAAGTTGAATCTGACATGGAGTGCACTGATGCACAGCCACAGCCAGACTACTATGCTGGTCCTTTGACTCAGACCACAACATTGCCCTCGCAGGGTGCTGATCAAGAATCAGACCCTGATGAGACTATGTTGCCCCATCACGAACGCTATACCACCGACCGACAAGGTGACACAGACGAAGTTGCACACGAGCTACAAGAAGAGGTAATAGATGACCCAGTTCTTGACCCCGATTGGCAGCCATTGGGGGAACAGGGTGCAGGCGGCAGCAGTTCTGAAGCGGAGGAGGAGGGGCCGCAGCAGGCATCAACATCGCAACAGGTTCCATCTGCCGGGCCCGTATCTTGCCCAAAACGCGTAGCAAAGTCAAAACCTGTTGGAGGACAGCGTGGCCATCCGGTTAAAGCTCAGTCTGCAATGCCTGAAAAGGTATCCGATGCTAGAAAGAGTGCAGTCTGGCATTTTTTTAAACAACATCCAATTGATCAGCGCAAAGTCATCTGTCAAATATGTTCAACTACCTTAAGCAGAGGGCAGAATCTGAAAAGTCTCAATACAAGTTGCATGCATAGACATTTAACCACCATGCATTTGCAAGCTTGGACTAACTACCAAACGTCCCTTAAGGTTGTAGCACCCTCGGCCAATGAAGCTAGTCATCAACGCAACATCCCTTCCGGCAGTGTAGGGCCACCATTTTCTGCACCACCTGCAGTATCTGTGCAGGTTTCTTTGCCAGGCCAAAGAAGTCAGGGTCAGGGAATCACCAGTTTCGTAGTAGGAAACACTGCATCTAGGGCACCGGCGGCAACAATACCATCTCCCACCGTCTCTCAGTCTGCCATGTCCACCGGCACCCCCGCTAGTTCCACGATCTCTAGCTCTCCAGTCCAGCTCACCCTACATGAGACAATGGTTAGAAAAAGGAAGTACTTAGCCTCGCATCCGCGTACACAGGGTTTGAACGCCCACATAGCTAGACTAATCTCGTTAGAGATGATGCCCTACCGGTTAGTTGAAAGCGAAGCTTTCAAAGCCCTGATGGACTACGCTGTACCACGCTACGAGCTACCCAGTCGACACTTTTTTTCCAGAAAAGCCATCCCAGCCCTCCACCAGCATGTTAAAGAGCGCATCGTCCATGCACTCAGGCAATCTGTGAGCACAAAGGTGCACCTGACAACAGATGCATGGACCAGTAGGCATGGCCAGGGACGTTACGTGTCCATCACGGCACACTGGGTAAATGTGGTGGATGCAGGGTCCACAGGGGACAGCAAGTTTGGGACAGTTCTGCCTAGCCCATGGTCTAGGAAACAGTTGGCTGTAGCCATTCGCACCCCCTCCTCCTCCTCCTCGTCCTCCTGCAGAAGCGAGAGCTCGTCCACAGACCACAGTCGCACAACCACTCCATCCGCAGCTGCCACTGTTGCACACCAGGTCTCCCATTATGGGGCAGCTACTGGCAAACGTCAGCAGGCTGTATTGGCTATGAAGTGTTTGGGCGACAACAGACACACCGTTGAAGTTCTGTCCGAGTTCTTGCAGAAAGAAACGCAGTCGTGGCTGGGCACTGTAGATCTTGAGGCAGGCAAGGTAGTGAGTGATAACGGAAGGAATTTCATGGCTGCCATCTCCATTTCCCAACTGAAACACATTCCTTGCCTGGCTCACACCTTAAACCTGGTGGTGCAGTGCTTCCTGAAAAGTTATCCGGGGTTATCCGACCTGCTCCTCAAAGTGCGTGGACTTTGCTCACATATCCGCCGTTCGCCCATACACTCCAGCCGTATGCAGACCTATCAGCGTTCTTTGAACCTTCCCCAGCATCGCCTAATCATAGACGTTGCAACAAGGTGGAACTCAACACTGCACATGCTTCAGAGACTGTGCGAACAGAGGCGGGCTGTTATGTTTTTGTGGGAGGATACACATACACGGGCAGGCAGTAGGATGGCAGACATGGAGTTGTCAGGTGTGCAGTGGTCGAAGATTCAAGACATGTGTCAAGTCCTTCAGTGTTTTGAGGAATGCACACGGCTGGTTAGTGCAGACAACGCCATAATAAGCATGAGCATCCCCCTAATGCGTCTGCTGATGCAAAGTTTGACGCACATAAAGGATCAGGCGTCTGCAGCTGAGGAAGAGGAAAGCCTTGATGACAGTCAGCCATTGTCTGGCCAGGGCAGTGTACAGGACGAGGTAGCGGGCGAAGAGGAGGAGGAGGACGAGGAGGATGATGGGGATGATTATATTTTTAATGAGGAAGCTTTTCCGGGGCCAGTGGAAATTGTTGGCGCGGCAAGGCCGGGTTCTGGTTTTTTGAGGGACACAAGTGACGTGGATTTGCCTGAAACTGCCCCTCAACCAAGCACAACCACAGATTTGAGAACTGGAACTTTGGCCCACATGGCGGATTATGCCTTACGTATCCTCAAAAGGGACACACGCATAACAAAAATGATGAACGATGACGATTACTGGTTGGCCTGCCTCCTTGATCCTCGCTATAAAGGCAAATTGCAAAATATAATGCCACATGAGAACTTGGAACTAATATTAGCAACCAAACAATCAACTCTTGTTGACCGTTTGCTTCTGGCATTCCCTGCACACAGCGCCCGTGATCGTTCTAACACGAGCTGCAGGGGCCAGCAGACCAGAGGAGTTAGAGGGGCAGAAATCAGAAGTGTCGTTGGCCAGAGGGGTTTTCTGACCAGGTTGTGGAGTGATTTTGCTATGACCGCAGACAGGACAGGTACTGCAGCATCAATTCAAAGTGACAGGAGACAACATTTGTCCAGTATGGTTACTAACTATTTTTCATCCCTTATCGACGTTTTCCCTCAACCGTCATTCCCATTTGATTACTGGGCATCAAAATTAGACACCTGGCCAGAATTGGCAGAATATGCATTGCAGGAGCTTGCTTGCCCGGCAGCTAGTGTCCTATCAGAAAGAGTATTCAGTGCTGCAGGTTCAATACTAACAGAAAAAAGGACTCGTCTGGCTACCCAAAATGTAGATGATCTAACCTTCATTAAAATGAACCACAACTGGATTTCGAAATCTTTTGCCCCACCTTGCCCGGCTGACACCTAGCTTTCCTATGTAAAGGTCTTGCCTGTGGACTATTCTGAACGACTTTTCCAATCTCGTAATTTGCAGCACCTGATTGTCCAGCATCCGACATGTTAACACCTCCCTAAATGGCCAAAGTCCCCACACGGGGCCGTGGTATCGCCACTTGGCGCCAGCACCCGTGAGAGTACTGTTTGTCTGAAGAGGTGGGTGTGCCCGCTTTTGGTCGACGGCACTGCCACTAGGTCCCTCATAGTACAATAAAGTGTCTGGCGGTGGTGGTGCGCACCCAACGTCAGACACACCGTTGTAATGTCAGGGGCCCTGGGCCTGTACCGCCGGCCACAAGACAGTCCCCCCCCCCCAGGTCAAACAGTGCTCTACCACTTGCAAAATTTTCTCTCACAGCTCCACCAATGTTTAGTCTAAGCGCTGACATCCTTCAATGCCTGGCACTGTCAATACCATTGTATTGACATTTTTCTTATGTTAGGCCTTCGAAGCCTGTCTGCGGTCACTCCTTCCACTAGGCCTCCACTGACCTGTCTACTGCTGCCCGGGTTCCCCTGGAACCAATTTTAAATTGCCTACAGCCAGCCCAATTTATTATGTTAGGGCTTCGAAGCCTGTCTGCGGTCCCTCCTTCCACTAGGCCTCCACTGACCTGTCTACTGCCGCCCGTGTTCCCCTGGAACCAATTTTAAATTGCCTACAGCCAGCCCAATTTATTATGTTAGGGCTTCGAAGCCTGTCTGCGGTCCCTCCTTCCACTAGGCCTCCACTGACCTGTCTACTGCCGCCCGTGTTCCCCTGGAACCAATTTTAAATTGCCTACAGCCAGCCCAATTTATTATGTTAGGGCTTCGAAGCCTGTCTGCGGTCCTTCCTTCCACTAGGCCTCCACTGACCTGTCTACTGCTGCCCGGGTTCCCCTGGAACCAATTGTAAATTGCCTACAGCCAGCCCAATTTATTATGTTAGGGCTTCGAAGCCTGTCTGCGGTCCCTCCTTCCACTAGGCCTCCACTGACCTGTCTACTGCCGCCCGTGTTCCCCTGGAACCAATTTTAAATTGCCTACAGCCAGCCCAATTTATTATGTTAGGGCTTTGAAGCCTGTCTGCGGTCCCTCCTGCCACTAGGCCTCCACTGACCTGTCTACTGCTGCCCGTGTTCCCCTGGAACCCACATCAGAAAATATAAAAATAAGTATTTTGCTTATAAAAAAGAAAATACTGGAGAGATATCAAATGCAGACATTTTAACATTAAAAACAAACACATACAACAAAAATCTGGTACAGTACTAAAAATGGCCACCAGCTACAATAACTTTCTCCTGCAAGTAGTTAACTGAAAGGTTTTTTCAATTTAAAACACAGATATGGCATCCACCGAGTGTTGTCCTGTCGCGTCTTCTTTATATTATTGCCAAGAAAATGCAAAACAATGAAAATAATAAAATCATGATTTACCCAAAAAATAGAGTAAGTCAAAACCACATTGCAAATAAACATTCATTACAAATAAAGAAGCAGGGCGCGTCCGAGGGTGAGTATATACCTAATAAGAATATAATCACCCTCGGACGCGCCCTGCTTCTTTATGACAGCCTTCCTTCCTAAGAATCAGCCCTTCCGTGGTGTAGAGAGAGGGTGTGTTCCACTCCAAGGTGTTCCCCAGGTTGCCTTTCCTGAGCTTCGATCTTCATGCTCTCGTTTAGTAGTTGTCGGAAAGTAGGCTGCATTAGGCCTACAAATTGGGTATGGGGTGGAGAGAGATGGTGTGTTACACTCCAAGGTGTTCCCCAGGTTTCCTTGCCATTGCTTCGGTCTTCCGACTCTTGTTTAGTAGTTGTAGAAAACTACACTGCATTAGGCCTACAAAATGGGTATCGGGTGGAGAGAGATGGTGTGTTCCACTCCAAGGTGTTCTCCAGGTTGCCTTTCCAGAGCTTCGATCTTAATGCTCTCGTTTAGTAGTTGTTGGAAACTACACTGCATTAGGCCTACAAAATGGGTATGGGGTAGAGAGAGATGGTGTGTTCCACTCCAAGGTGTTCTCCAGGTTGCCTTTCCAGAGCTTCGATCTTAATGCTCTCGTTTAGTAGTTGTTGGAAACTACACTGCATTAGGCCTACAAAATGGGTATGGGGTGGAGAGAGATGGTGTGTTCCACTCCAAGGTGTTCTCCAGGTTGCCTTTCCAGAGCTTCGATCTTAATGCTCTCGTTTAGTAGTTGTTGGAAACTACACTGCATTAGGCCTCCAAATTGGCTATGGGGTGGAGAGAGATGGTGTGTTCCACTCCAAGGTGTTCTCCAGGTTGCCTTTCCAGAGCTTCGATCTTAATGCTCTCGTTTAGTAGTTGTCGGAAAGTAGGCTGCATTAGGCCTACAAATTGGGTATGGGGTGGAGAGAGATGGTGTGTTACACTCCAAGGTGTTCCCCAGGTTGCCTTTCCAGAGCTTCGATCTTAATGCTCTCGTTTAGTAGTTGTCGGAAAGTAGGCTGCATTAGGCCTACAAAATGGGTATGGGGTGGAGAGAGATGGTGTGTTACACTCCAAGGTGTTCTCCAGGTTGCCTTTCCAGAGCTTCGATCTTAATGCGCTCGTTTAGTAGTTGTCGGAAAGTAGGCTGCATTAGGCCTACAAATTGGGTATGGGGTGGAGAGAGATGGTGTGTTACACTCCAAGGTGTTCCCCAGGTTTCCTTGCCATTGCTTCGGTCTTCCGACTCTCGTTTAGTAGTTGTAGAAAACTACACTGCATTAGGCCTCCAAATTGGCTATGGGGTGGAGAGAGATGGTGTGTTCCACTCCAAGGTGTTCTCCAGGTTGCCTTTCCAGAGCTTCGATCTTAATGCTCTCGTTTAGTAGTTGTCGGAAAGTAGGCTGCATTAGGCCTACAAATTGGGTATGGGGTGGAGAGAGATGGTGTGTTACACTCCAAGGTGTTCCCCAGGTTTCCTTGCCATTGCTTCGGTCTTCCGACTCTCGTTTAGTAGTTGTGGAAAACTACACTGCATTAGGCCTCCAAATTGGCTATGGGGTGGAGAGAGATGGTGTGTTCCACTCCAAGGTGTTCTCCAGGTTGCTTTTCCAGAGCTTCGATCTTAATGCTCTCGTTTAGTAGTTGTCGGAAAGTAGGCTGCATTAGGCCTACAAATTGGGTATGGGGTGGAGAGAGATGGTGTGTTACACTCCAAGGTGTTCTCCAGGTTGCCTTTCCAGAGCTTCGATCTTAATGCTCTCGTTTAGTAGTTGTTGGAAACTACACTGCATTAGGCCTACAAAATGGGTATGGGGTGGAGAGAGATGGTGTGTTCCACTCCAAGGTGTTCTCCAGGTTGCCTTTCCAGAGCTTCGATCTTAATGCTCTCGTTTAGTAGTTGTTGGAAACTACACTGCATTAGGCCTACAAAATGGGTATGGGGTGGAGAGAGATGGTGTGTTCCACTCCAAGGTGTTCTCCAGGTTGCCTTTCCAGAGCTTCGATCTTAATGCTCTCGTTTAGTAGTTGTAGAAAACTACACTGCATTAGGCCTACAAAATGGGTATGGGGTGGAGAGAGATGGTGTGTTCCACTCCAATGTGTTCTCCAGGTTGCCTTTCCTGAGCTTCTATCTTCAGGCTCTCGTTAAATTGTGGTTAAATGGAACAACTGCATTTGGCGTACTAATTGGTTTGGGGCCTACTAACAGTGTCTGCCGCTCCTTGCTGTTCTCCTGGTTTCCTGTCCTGAAATTCCGTTTTCAGGCGCTCGTTAAGTAGTTGTTAATGTTAGACTGCATTTGGCCTACTAGTTGGGTTAGGGCCTACTATCGGTGTCTGCCACTCCTTGCTGTTCTCCTCCACTGAACAAAGCTGTGCCGCCTGTTTACTACGGTTGCCAATTTTGAACTGCATTTCGACTACTTACTGATTTGGGCCTACTCTCTGTGTCAGCCTCTCATTCCAGTTGTCCTCCACTGCAATGCCCCCTGGTTATTCCTGTGTTACCAATTTTGAACTGCATTTAGCCAACTTTATTCTTTGGGCCTATATCTGTGTTTCCTCCTCATCCTGCCCATTGCCCAGCCAGTGATAGATGAGTCTGCTGGTACATTGACCCATAACGCAACATTCCCCGTGCACGCTACACAACAACATTGTGACCCTGCTGAAAGTCAGGTTGCTCTTCCCGCATACCATACCACCTTACACGGGGACAAAGAGGAAGGTGCAGATGAAAGTGCAGGTTCCTTCATCAGGTGGGGGGAGGAATACTAGTTGGCGACGTCACTGGCACAGGGCCTCTCATAGTACGCAAAAGTGTTGCTGCCGGTGGGAGGCGCCCCCGCCGTGCAAACACACCGCTGTACTTTGAGGGGCCCTGTGCCAGTGCCAATGCCAACGAGTGGGCCCCCCCTGCTTGCTCAGGTTCACAGCACTTGCAAAGTTGAAATACTTACCTCTCCCTGCTCCACTGCCGTGACGTGGTCCAGATTTCCTGGGCCCACTAATTACTTGAACCAGCCCTACCCACCACAACTTTAGCCAAATGACCCCCAATTTCAAATGCCTTCCAATTATTATAAGGTAAATTACGCTTGACAAGCTTCATTAAGAAGAATGGATGGTTTTGACATTACAATGGGCACTCTAGGTGTTTTCCTGGCCCCCACTCACTGCCGACTATGCTGCCCCATTGACTTGCATTGGGTTTCGTGTTTCGGTCGATCCCGACTTTACGTCATAATCGGCCGATTTCACTCGACCCGACTTTTGAGATAGTCGGGTTTCGCGAAACCCGGCTCGACTCTAAAAAGGTCAAGGTCGCTCAACTCTACTAACCACTGCATCACCGGGCTCCCTATATATAGTACAGTGCTAACCACTGCATCACCGGGCTCCCTATATATAGTACAGTGCTAACCACTGCATCACCGGGCTCCCCATATATAGTACACTGCTAACCACTGCATCACCGGGCTCCATATATATAGTACAGTGCTAACCACTGCATCACCGGGCTCCCTATATATAGTACAGTGCTAACCACTGCATCACCGGGCTCCCTATATATAGTACAGTGCTAACCACTGCATCACCGGGCTCCCCATATATAGTACAGTGCTAACCACTGCATCACCGGGCTCCCCATATATAGTACAGTGCTAACCACTGCATCACCGGGCTCCCCATATATTGTACAGTGCTAACCACTGCATCACCGGGCTCCCCATATATAGTACAGTGCTAACCACTGCATCACCGGGCTCCCTATATATAGTACAGTGCTAACCACTGCATCACCGGGCTCCCTATATATAGTACAGTGCTAACCACTGCATCACCGGGCTCCCTATATATAGTACAGTGCTAATCACTGAGTCACCGAGCTCCCTATATATAGTACAGTGCTAACCACTGAGTCACCGGGCTCCCTATATATAGTACAGTGCTAACCACTGCATCACCGGGCTCCCCATATATAGTACAGTGCTAATCACTGCATCACCGGGCTCCCCATATATAGTACAGTGCTAACCACTGAGTCACCGGGCTCCCTATATATAGTACAGTGCTAACCACTGCATCACCGGGCTCCCTATGTATAGTACAGTGCTAACCACTGAGTCACCGGGCTCCCTATGTATAGTACAGTGCTAACCACTGCATCACCGGGCTCCCTATATATAGTACAGTGCTAACCACTGAGTCACCGGGCTCCCTATATATAGTACAGTGCTAACCACTGAGTCACCGGGCTCCCTATATATAGTACAGTGCTAACCACTGCATCACCGGGCTCCCCATATATAGTACAGTGCTAACCACTGCATCACCGGGCTCCCTATATATAGTACAGTGCAAACCACTGCATCACCGGGCTCCCCATACATAGTACAGTGCTAACCACTGCATCACCGGGCTCCCTATATATAGTACAGTGCTAACCACTGCATCACCGGGCTCCCTATATATAGTACAGTGCTAATAACTGCATCACCGGGCTCCCCATATATAGTACAGTGCTAACCACTGCATCACCGGGCTCCCTATATATGGCACAGTGCTAACCACTGCATCACCGGGCTCCCTATATATAGTACAGTGCTAACCACTGCATCACCGGGCTCCCTATATATAGTACAGTGCTAACCACTGCATCACAGGGCTCCCTATATATAGTACAGTGCTAACCACTGCATCACCGGGCTCCCTATATATAGTACAGTGCTAACCACTGCATCACCGGGCTCCCCATATATAGTACAGTGCTAACCACTGCATCACCGGGCTCCCTATATATAGTACAGTACTAACCACTGCATCAACGGGCTCCCTATATATAGTACAGTGCTAATAACTGCATCACCGGGCTCCCCATATATAGTACAGGGAGCCCGGTGATGCAGTGGTTAGCACTGTACTATATATAGGGAGCCCGGTGATGCAGTGGTTAGCACTGTACTATATATAGGGAGCCCGGTGATGCAGTGGTTAGCACTGTACTATATATGGGGAGCCCGGTGATGCAGTTATTAGCACTGTACTATATATAGGGAGCCCGGTGATGCAGTGGTTAGCACTGTACTATATATGGGGAGCCCGGTGATGCAGTGGTTAGCACTGTACTATATATAGGGAGCCCGGTGATGCAGTGGTTAGCACTGTACTATATATAGGGAGCCCGGTGATGCAGTGATTAGCACTGTAATATATATAGGGAGCCCGGTGATGCAGTGGTTAGCACTGTACTATATATAGGGAGCCCGGTGATGCAGTGGTTAGCACTGTGTTATATATAGGGAGCCCGGTGATGCAGTGGTTAGCACTGTACTATATATGGGGAGCCCGGTGATGCAGTGGTTAGCACTGTACTATATATAGGGAGCCCGGTGATGCAGTGGTTAGCACTGTACTTTATATAGGGAGCCCGGTGGTGCAGTGGTTAGCACTGTACTATATATAGGGAGCCCGGTGATGCAGTGGTTAGCACTGTACTATATATAGGGAGCCCAGTGATGCAGTGATTAGCATTGTACTGTATAAAGGGAGCACGGTGATGCAGTGGTTAGCACTGTACTATATATAGGGAGCCCGGTGATGCTGTGGTTAGCACTGTACTATATATAGGGAGACTGGTGATGCAGTGGTTAGCACTGTACTATATATGGGGAGCCTGGTGACTCAGTGGTTAGCACTGTACTATATATGGGGAGCCCGGTGATGCAATGGTTAGCACTGTACTATATATAGGGAGCCTGGTGATGCAGTGGTTAGCACTGTACTATATATGGGGAGCCCGGTGATGCAGTGGTTAGCAGTGTACTGTATATAGGGAGCCCGGTGATGCAGTGGTTAGCACTGTACTATATATGGGGAGCACGGTGATGCAGTGGTTAGCACTGTACTATATATGGGGAGCCCGGTGATGCAGTGGTTAGCACTGTACTATATATGGGGATCCCGGTGATGCAGTGGTTAGCACTGTACTATATATGGGGAGGCCGGTGATGCAGTGGTTAGCACTGTACTATATATGGGGAGCCCGGTGATGCAGTGGTTAGCACTGTACTATATATAGGGAGCCCGGTGATGCAGTGGTTAGCACTGTACTATATATAGGGAGCCCGGTGATGCAGAGGTTAGCACTGTACTATATATGGGGAGCCCGGTGATGCAGTGGTTAGCACTGTACTATATATGGGGAGCCCGGTGATGCAGTGGTTAGCACTGTACTAAATATAGGGAGCCCGGTGATGCAGTGGTTAGCACTGTACTATATATAGGGAGCCTGGTGATGCAGTGGATAGCACTGTACTATATATAGGGAGCCCGGTGATGCAGTGGTTAGCACTGTACTATATATAGGGAGCCTGGTGATGCAGTGGTTAGCACTGTACTATATATGGGGAGCCTGGTGACTCAGTGATTAGCACTGTACTATATATAGGGAGCCTGGTGATGCAGTGGTTAGCACTGTACTATATATAGGGAGCCTGGTGACTCAGTGATTAGCACTGTACTATATATAGGGAGCCCGGTGATGCAGTGGTTAACACTGTACTATATATAGGGAGCCTGGTGATGCAGTGGTTAGCACTGTACTATATATGGGGAGCCCGGTGATGCAGTGGTTAGCACTGTACTATATATAGGGAGCCTGGTGATGCAGTGGTTAGCACTGTACTATATATAGGGAGCCTGGTGATGCAGTGGTTAGCACTGTACTATATATAGGGAGCCCGGTGATGCAGTGGTTAGCACTGTACTATTTATGGGGAGCCCGGTGATGCAGTGGTTAGCACTGTACTATATATAGGGAGCCCGGTGATGCAGTGGGTAGCACTGTAATATATATAGGGAGCCCGGTGATGCAGTGGTTAGCACTGTACTATATATAGGGAGCCCGGTGATGCAGTGGTTAGCACTGTACTATATATAGGGAGCCCGGTGATGCAGTGGTTAGCACTGTACTATATAAAGGGAGCCTGGTGATGCAGTGGTAAGCAGTGTACTGTATATAGGGAGCCCGGTGATGCAGTGGTTAGCACTGTACTATATATGGGGAGCCCGGTGATGCAGTGGTTAGCACTGTACTATATATAGGGAGCCCGGTGATGCAGTGGTTAGCACTGTACTATATATAGGGAGCCCGGTGATGCAGTGATTAGCACTGTACTGTATATAGGGAGCACGGTGATGCAGTGGTTAGCACTGTACTATATATAGGGAGCCCGGTGATGCAGTGGTTAGCACTGTACTATATATGGGGAGCCCGGTGATGCAGTGGTTAGCACTGTACTATATATAGTGAGCCTGGTGATGCTGTGGTTAGCACTGTACTATATATAGGGAGCCTGGTGACTCAGTGGTTAGCACTGTACTATATATGGGGAGCCCGGTGATGCAGTGGTTAGCACTGCACTTTATATAGGGAGCCCGGTGATGCAGTGGTTAGCACTGTACTATATATAGGGAGCCCGGTGATGCTGTGGTTAGCACTGTACTATATATAGGGAGCCTGGTGATGCAGTGGTTAGCACTGTACTATATATAGGGAGCCTGGTGATGCATTGGTTAGCACTGTACTATATATAAGGAGCCCGGTGATGCAGTGGTTAGCACTGTACTATATATGGGGAGCCCGGTGATGCAGTGGTTAGCACTGTACTATATATAGGGAGCCTGGTGATGCAGTGGTTAGCACTGTACTATATATAGGGAGCCTGGTGATGCAGTGGTTAGCACTGTACTATATATAGGGAACCCGGTGATGCAGTGGTTAGCACTGTACTATTTATGGGGAGCCCGGTGATGCAGTGGTTAGCACTGTACTATATATAGGGAGCCTGGTGATGCAGTGGTTAGCACAGTAAAATATATAGGGAGCCCGGTGATGCAGTGGTTAGCACTGTACTATATATAGGGAGCCCGGTGATGCAGTGGTTAGCACTGTACTATATATAGGGAGCCCGGTGATGCAGTGGTTAGCACTGTACTATATATAGGGAGCCCGGTGATGCAGTGGTTAGCACTGTACTATATATAGGGAGCCCAGTGATGCAGTGATTAGCACTGTACTGTATATAGGGAGCCCAGTGATGCAGTGGTTAGCACTGTACTATATATAGGGAGCACGGTGATGCTGTGGTTAGCACTGTACTATATATAGGGAGCCCGATGACGCAGTGGTTAGCACTGTACTGTATATAGGGAGCCCGGTGACGCAGTGGTTAGCACTGTACTATATATGGGGAGCCCGGTGATGCAGTGGTTAGCACTGTACTATATATAGGAGCCCGGTGATGCAGTGGTTAGCACTGTACTATATATGGGGAGCCCGGTGATGCAGTGGTTAGCACTGTACTATATATAGGGAGCCCGGTGATGCAGTGGTTAGCACTGTACTATATATGGGGAGCCCGGTGATGCAGTGGTTAGCACTGTACTATATATGGGGAGCCCGGTGATGCAGTGGTTAGCACTGTACTATATATGGGGAGCCCGGTGATGCAGTGGTTAGCACTGTACTATATATGGGGAGCCCGGTGATGCAGTGGTTAGCACTGTACTATATATAGGGAGCCCGGTGATGCAGTGGTTAGCAGTGTACTATATATAGGGAGCCCGGTGATGCAGTGGTTAGCACTGTACTATATATAGGGAGCCCGGTGATGCAGTGATTAGCACTGTAATATATATAGGGAGCCCGGTGATGCAGTGGTTAGCACTGTACTATATATAGGGAGCCTGGTGATGCAGTGGTTAGCACTGTACTATATATAGGGAGCCCGGTGATGCAGTGGTTAGCACTGTACTATATATGGGGAGCCCGGTGATGCAGTTATTAGCACTGTACTATATATAGGGAGCCCGGTGATGCAGTGGTTAGCACTGTACTATATATAGGGAGCCCGGTGATGCAGTGGTTAGCACTGTACTATATATGGGGAGCCCGGCGATGCAGTGGTTAGCACTGTACTATATATGGGGAGCCCGGCGATGCAGTGGTTAGCACTGTACTATATATGGGGAGCCCGGTGATGCAGTGGTTAGCACTGTACTATATATAGGGAGCCCGGTGATGCAGTGGTTAGCACTGTACTATATATAGGGAGCCTGGTGATGCAGTGGTAAGCAGTGTACTGTATATAGGGAGCCCGGTGATGCAGTGGTTAGCACTGTACTATATATAGGGAGCCCGGTGATGCAGTGGTTAGCACTGTACTATATATAGGGAGCCCGGCGATGCAGTGGTTAGCACTGTACTATATATGGGGAGCCCGGTGATGCAGTGGTTAGCACTGTACTATATATAGGGAGCCCAGTGATGCAGTGGTTAGCACTCTACTATATATAGGGAGCCTGGTGATGCAGTGGTTAGCAGTGTACTGTATATAGGGAGCCCGGTGATGCAGTGGTTAGCACTGTACTATATATAGGGAGCCCGGTGATTTACATAGTTATTAAGGTTGAAGGAAGACTATATGTCCATCTAGTTCAACCCATAGCCTAACCTAACATGCCCTAACATGTTGATCCAGAGGAAGGCAAAAAAAAACCATGTGGCAAAGGGTAAGCTCCACATTGGGGAAAAAAATTCCTTCCCGACTCCACATACAGCAATCAGACTAGTTCCCTGGATCAACGCCCTATCAAGGAATCTAGTGTATATACCCTGTAACATTATACTTTTCCAGAAAGGTATCCAGTCCCCTCTTAAATTTAAGTAATGAATCACTCATTACAACATCATACGGCAGAGAGTTCCATAGTCTCACTGCTCTTACAGTAAAGAATCCGCGTCTGTTATTATGCTTAAACCTTTTTTCCTCCAACCGCAGAGGATGCCCCCTTGTCCCTGTTTCAGGTCTATGATTAAAAAGATCATCAGAAAGGTCTTTGTACTGTCCCCTCATATATTTATACATTAAAATAAGATCACCCCTTAGTCTTCATTTTTCCAAACTAAATAGCCCCAAGTGTAATAACCTATCTTGGTATTGCAGACCCCCCAGTCCTCTAATAACCTTGGTCGCTCTTCTCTGCACCCGCTCCAGTTCAGCTATGTCTTTCTTATACACCGGAGACCAGAACTGTGCACAGTATTCTAAGTGTGGTCGAACTAGTGACTTGTATAGAGGTAAAATTATATTCTCCTCATGAGCATCTATGCCTCTTTTAATGCATCCCATTATTTTATTTGCCTTTGTAGCAGCTGCCTGACACTGGCCACTGAATTTAAGTTTGTCATCCACCCATACACCCAGGTCTTTTTCATTGACGGTTTTGCCCAGAGTTTTAGAATTAAGCACATAATTATACATCTTATTACTTCTACCCAAGTGCATGACCTTACATTTATCCCCATTAAAGCTCATTTGCCATTTATCAGCCCAAGCTTCTAGTTTACATAAATCATCCTGTAATATAAAATTGTCCTCCTCTGTATTGATTACCCTGCAGAGTTTAGTGTCATCTGCAAATATTGAAATTCTACTCTGAATGCCCCCTACAAGGTCATTAATAAATATGTTAAAAAGAAGAGGGCCCAATACTGACCCCTGTGGTACCCCACTGCTAACCGCTACCCAGTCCGAGTGTGCTCCATTAATAACCACCCTTTGTTTCCTATCCCTGAGCCAGCTCTCAACCCACTTGCACATATTTTCCCCTATCCCCATTATTCTCATTTTATGTATCAACCTTTTGTGTGGCACCGTATCAAAAGCTTTTGAAAAGTCCATATACACTACATCCACTGGGTTCCCTTGGTCCAATCCGGAACTTACCTCTTCATAGAAACTGATCAAATTAGTCTGACATGAACCGTCCCTAGTAAACCCGTGCTGATACTGGGTCATGAGGTTATTCCTCTTCAGATACTCCAGTATAGCGTCCCTTAGAATGCCCTCCAGGATTTTACCCACAGTAGAGGTTAAGCTTACTGGCCTATAGTTTCCGAGTTCAGTTTTTGTTCCCTTTTTGAATATTGGCACCACATTTGCTATACGCCAGTCCTGTGGCACAGACCCTGTTATTATGGAGTCTTTAAAGATTAAAAATAATGGTCTATCAATGACTGTACTTAATTCCTGCAGTACTCGAGGGTGTATCCCATCCGGGCCCGGAGATTTGTCAATTTTAGTGATTTTTAGACGCCGCCGCACTTCCTGCTGGGTTAAGCAGGTGACATTTAATTGGGAATTTTTATCACTAGACATTTTAACATAGTAACATAGTAACATAGTTAGTAAGGCCGAAAAAAGACATTTGTCCATCCAGTTCAGCCTATATTCCATCATAATAAATACCCAGATCTACGTCCTTCTACAGAACCTAATAATTGTATGATACAATATTGTTCTGCTCCAGGAAGACATCCAGGCCTCTCTTGAACCCCTCGACTGAGTTCGCCATCACCACCTCCTCAGGCAAGCAATTCCAGATTCTCACTGCCCTAACAGTAAAGAATCCTCTTCTATGTTGGTGGAAAAACCTTCTCTCCTCCAGACGCAAAGAATGCCCCCTTGTGCCCGTCACCTTCCTTGGTATAAACAGATCCTCAGCGAGATATTTGTATTGTCCCCTTATATACTTATACATGGTTATTAGATCGCCCCTCAGTCGTCTTTTTTCTAGACTAAATAATCCTAATTTCGCTAATCTATCTGGGTATTGTAGTTCTCCCATCCCCTTTATTAATTTTGTTGCCCTCCTTTGTACTCTCTCTAGTTCCATTATATCCTTCCTGAGCACCGGTGCCTAAAACTGGACACAGTACTCCATGTGCGGTCTAACTAGGGATTTGTACAGAGGCAGTATAATGCTCTCATCATGTGTATCCAGACCTCTTTTAATGCACCCCATGATCCTGTTTGCCTTGGCAGCTGCTGCCTGGCACTGGCTGCTCCAGGTAAGTTTATCATTAACTAGGATCCCCAAGTCCTTCTCCCTGTCAGATTTACCCAGTGGTTTCCCATTCAGTGTGTAATGGTGACATTGATTCCTTCTTCCCATGTGTATAACCTTACATTTATCATTGTTAAACCTCATCTGCCACCTTTCAGCCCAAGTTTCCAACTTATCCAGATCTGTTATGGCTGGCAATCAGGCAACACAGCGTGCAGTAATCAGCGCACATACAGAGATCTGGCAATAACCAAAAACAATAGAACGAGCTCTGAGACGTGGAATCTCTGTAGACTGCAGTACCTGATCTATCCTCACACAACTATAAGCAGCAGTGGATTGCGCCTATCAACTACCTATGCAACTCGGCACTGCCTGAGGAGCTGACTAGCCTGAAGATAGAAATACAAGCCTGACTTACCTCAGAGAAATACCCCAAAGGAATAGGCAGCCCCCCACATATAATGACTGTTAGCAAGATGAAAAGACAAACGTAGGAATGAAATAGATTCAGCAAAGTGAGGCCCGATATTCTAGACAGAGCGAGGATAGCAAAGAGAACTATGCAGTCTACAAAAAACCCTAAAACGAAAACCACGCAAAGGGGCAAAAAGACCCACCGTGCCGAACTAACAGCACGGCGGTGCACCCCTTTGCTTCTCAGAGCTTCCAGCAAAAGTTAATAGCAAGCTGGACAGAAAAAACAGAAAACAAACTAGAAGCACTTATCTAGCAGAGCAGCAGGCCCAAGGAAAGATGCAGTAGCTCAGATCCAACACTGGAACATTGACAAGGAGCAAGGAAGACAGACTCAGGTGGAGCTAAATAGCAAGGCAGCCAACGAGCTCACCAAAACACCTGAGGGAGGAAGCCCAGAGACTGCAATACCACTTGTGACCACAGAAGTGAATTCAGCCACAGAATTCACAACAGTACCCCCCCCTTGAGGAGGGGTCACCGAACCCTCACCAGAACCCCCAGGCCGACCAGGATGAGCCACATGAAAGGCACGAACAAGATCTGGGGCATGGACATCAGAGGCAAAAACCCAGGAATTATCTTCCTGAGCATAACCCTTCCATTTGACCAGATACTGGAGTTTCCGTCTAGAGACACGAGAATCCAAAATCTTCTCCACAATATACTCCAATTCCCCCTCCACCAAAACAGGGGCAGGAGGCTCCACAGATGGAACCATAGGTGCCACGTATCTCCTCAACAACGACCTATGGAATACATTATGTATGGAAAAGGAGTCTGGGAGGGTCAGACGAAAAGACACCGGATTGAGAATCTCAGAAATCCTATACGGACCAATAAAACGAGGTTTAAATTTAGGAGAGGAAACCTTCATAGGTATATGACGAGAAGATAACCAAACCAGATCCCCAACACGAAGTCGGGGTCCCACACGGCGTCTGCGATTAGCGAAAAGCTGAGCCTTCTCCTGGGACAAGGTCAAATTGTCCACTACCTGAGTCCAGATCTGCTGCAACCTGTCCACCACATAATCTACACCAGGACAGTCCGAAGACTCAACCTGTCCTGAAGAGAAACGAGGATGGAACCCAGAATTGCAGAAAAATGGAGAGACCAAGGTAGCCGAGCTGGCCCGATTATTAAGGGCGAACTCAGCCAACGGCAAAAATGACACCCAATCATCCTGGTCAGCGGAAACAAAACATCTCAGATATGTTTCCAAGGTCTGATTGGTTCGTTCGGTCTGGCCATTAGTCTGAGGATGGAAGGCCGAGGAAAAAGATAGGTCAATGCCCATCCTACCACAAAAGGCTCGCCAGAACCTCGAGACAAACTGGGAACCTCTGTCAGAAACAATATTCTCAGGAATGCCATGTAAACGAACCACATGCTGGAAGAACAAAGGCACCAAATCAGAGGAGGAAGGCAATTTAACCAAGGGCACCAGATGGACCATTTTAGAAAAGCGATCACAGACCACCCAAATGACCGACATTTTTTGAGAAACGGGAAGGTCAGAAATGAAATCCATCGAAATATGTGTCCAAGGCCTCTTCGGGACCGGCAAGGGCAAAAGCAACCCACTGGCACGTGAACAGCAGGGCTTAGCCCTAGCACAAATTCCACAGGACTGCACAAAAGCACGCACATCCCGTGACAGAGATGGCCACCAGAAGGATCTAGCAACCAACTCCCTGGTACCAAAGATTCCTGGATGACCGGCCAGCACCGAACAATGAAGTTCAGAGATAACTTTACTAGTCCACCTATCAGGGACGAACAGTTTCTCGGCCGGACAACGATCAGGTTTATTAGCCTGAAATTTCTGCAACACTCTCCGCAAATCAGGGGAGATGGCAGACACAATGACTCCTTCCTTGAGGATACTCGCCGGCTCAGATAACCCCGGAGAGTCGGGCACAAAACTCCTAGACAGAGCATCCGCCTTCACATTTTTAGAGCCCGGAAGGTATGAAATCACAAAATCAAAACGAGCAAAAAATAACGACCAACGGGCCTGTCTAGGATTCAAGCGCTTGGCAGACTCAAGATAAGTAAGGTTCTTATGATCAGTCAAAACCACCACGCGATGCTTAGCACCCTCAAGCCAATGACGCCACTCCTCGAATGCCCACTTCATGGCCAGCAACTCTCGGTTGCCCACATCATAATTACGCTCAGCAGCAGAAAATTTCCTGGAAAAGAAAGCACATGGTTTGAACACTGAGCAACCAGAACCTCTCTGTGACAAAACCGCCCCTGCACCAATCTCAGAAGCATCAACCTCGACCTGGAACGGAAGAGAAACATCAGGTTGACACAACACAGGGGCACAGCAAAAACGACGCTTCAACTCCTGAAAAGCTTCCACGGCAGCAGAAGACCAATTAACCAAATCAGCACCCTTCTTGGTCAAATCGGTCAATGGTCTGGCAATGCTAGAAAAATTACAGATGAAGCGACGATAAAAATTAGCAAAGCCCAGGAATTTCTGCAGACTTTTTAGAGATGTCGGCTGAGTCCAATCCTGGATGGCCTGAACCTTAACCGGATCCATCTCGATAGTAGAAGGGGAAAAGATGAACCCCAAAAATGAAACTTTCTGCACACCGAAGAGACACTTTGATCCCTTCACGAACAAGGAATTAGCACGCAGTACCTGGAAAACCATTCTGACTTGCTTCACATGAGACTCCCAATCATCTGAGAAGATCAAAATGTCATCCAAGTAAACAATCAAGAATTTATCCAGATACTCACGGAAAATGTCATGCATAAAAGACTGAAAAACAGATGGAGCATTGGCAAGTCCGAACGGCATCACCAGATACTCAAAATGACCCTCGGGCGTATTAAATGCCGTTTTCCATTCATCTCCCTGCCTGATTCTCACCAGATTATACGCACCACGAAGATCAATCTTAGTAAACCAACTAGCCCCCTTAATCCGAGCAAACAAGTCAGAAATCAAAGGCAAGGGATACTGAAACTTAACAGTGATCTTATTAAGAAGGCGGTAATCAATACACGGTCTTAGCGAACCATCCTTCTTGGCTACAAAAAAGAACCCTGCTCCCAATGGTGACGACGATGGGCGAATATGTCCCTTCTCCAGGGACTCCTTCACATAACTGCGCATAGCGGTGTGTTCAGGTACGGACAAATTAAATAAACGACCCTTAGGGAATTTACTACCAGGAATCAAATCGATAGCACAATCACAATTCCTATGCGGAGGTAGGGCATCAGACTTGGACTCTTCAAATACATCCTGAAAGTCCGACAAGAACTCTGGGATGTCAGAAGGAATGGATGACGAAATAGACAAAAATGGAACATCACCATGTACTCCCTGACAACCCCAGCTGGTTACCGACATAGAGTTCCAATCCAATACTGGATTATGGGTTTGTAGCCATGGCAACCCCAACACGACCACATCATGCAAATTATGCAGTACCAAAAAGCGAATAACTTCCTGATGTGCAGGAGCCATGCACATGGTCAGCTGGGCCCAGTACTGAGGCTTATTCTTGGCCAAAGGTGTAGCATCAATTCCTCTCAACGGAATAGGACACCGCAAAGGCTCCAAGAAAAATCCACAACGTTTAGCATAATCCAAATCCATCAGATTCAGGGCAGCGCCTGAATCCACAAACGCCATGACAGAATATGATGACAAAGAGCACATTAAGGTAATGGACAAAAGGAATTTGGACTGTACAGTACCAATAACGGCAGAGCTATCGAACCGCCTAGTGCGTTTAGGACAATTAGAAATAGCATGAGTAGAATCACCACAATAGAAACACAGTCTGTTCAGACGTCTGTGTTCGTGCCGTTCTACTTTAGTCATAGTCCTGTCGCACTGCATAGGCTCAGGCTTACTCTCAGACAATACCGCCAGATGGTGCACAGATTTACGCTCGCGCAAGCGACGACCGATCTGAATGGCCAAGGACATAGACTCATTCAAACCAGCAGGCATAGGAAATCCCACCATTACATCCTTAAGAGCTTCAGAGAGACCCTTTCTGAACAAAGCCGCTAGTGCAGATTCATTCCACAGAGTGAGTACTGACCATTTCCTAAATTTCTGACAATATACTTCTACATCATCCTGACCCTGGCATAAAGCCAGCAGATTTTTCTCAGCTTGATCCACTGAATTAGGCTCATCGTAAAGCAATCCCAGCGCCTGGAAAAATGCATCAACATTACTCAATGCAGAATCTCCTGGTGCAAGAGAAAACGCCCAGTCCTGTGGGTCGCCGCGCAAAAAAGAAATAATAATCAAAACCTGTTGAATAGGATTACCAGAAGAATGAGGTTTCAAGGCCAAAAATAGCTTACAATTATTTCTGAAGCTCAGGAACTTAGTTCTGTCACCAAAAAACAAATCAGGAATCGGAATTCTTGGTTCTAGCATCGATTTCTGATCAATAGTATCTTGAATCTTTTGTACATTTACAACGAGATTATCCATTGAGGAGCACAGAGCCTGAATATCCATGTCCACAGCTGTGTCCTGAAGCACTCTAATGTCTAGGGGAAAAAAAAGACTGAAGACAGAGCTAAGAAAAAAAAATGATGTCAGGATTTCTTTTTTCCCTCTATTGGAAATCATTGGAGGGCTCCTTGTACTGTTATGGCTGGCAATCAGGCAACACAGCGTGCAGTAATCAGCGCACATACAGAGATCTGGCAATAACCAAAAACAATAGAACGAGCTCTGAGACGTGGAATCTCTGTAGACTGCAGTACCTGATCTATCCTCACACAACTATAAGCAGCAGTGGATTGCGCCTATCAACTACCTATGCAACTCGGCACTGCCTGAGGAGCTGACTAGCCTGAAGATAGAAATACAAGCCTGACTTACCTCAGAGAAATACCCCAAAGGAATAGGCAGCCCCCCACATATAATGACTGTTAGCAAGATGAAAAGACAAACGTAGGAATGAAATAGATTCAGCAAAGTGAGGCCCGATATTCTAGACAGAGCGAGGATAGCAAAGAGAACTATGCAGTCTACAAAAAACCCTAAAACGAAAACCACGCAAAGGGGCAAAAAGACCCACCGTGCCGAACTAACAGCACGGCGGTGCACCCCTTTGCTTCTCAGAGCTTCCAGCAAAAGTTAATAGCAAGCTGGACAGAAAAAACAGAAAACAAACTAGAAGCACTTATCTAGCAGAGCAGCAGGCCCAAGGAAAGATGCAGTAGCTCAGATCCAACACTGGAACATTGACAAGGAGCAAGGAAGACAGACTCAGGTGGAGCTAAATAGCAAGGCAGCCAACGAGCTCACCAAAACACCTGAGGGAGGAAGCCCAGAGACTGCAATACCACTTGTGACCACAGAAGTGAACTCAGCCACAGAATTCACAACACAGATCCATCTGTAGCAGAATACTATCTTCTATTGTATTAACTGCTTTACATAGTTTTGTATCATCTGCAAATATCGATATTTTACTGTGTAAACCTTCTACCAGATCATTAATGAATATGTTGAAGAGAACAGGTCCCAATACTGACCCCTGCGGTACCCCACTGGTCACAGCGACCCAGTTAGAGACTATACCATTTATAACCACCCTCTGCTTTCTATCACTAAGCCAGTTACTAACCCATTTACACACATTTTTCCCCAGACCAAGCATTCTCATTTTGTGTACCAACCTCTTGTGCGGCACGGTATCAAACGCTTTGGAAAAATCGAGATATACCACGTCCAATGACTCACCGTGGTCCAGTCTATAGCTTACCTCTTCATAAAAACTGATTAGATTGGTTTGACAGGAGCGATTTCTCATAAACCCATGCTGATATGGAGTTAAACAGTTATTCTCATTGAGATAATCCAGAATAACATCCCTCAGAAACCCTTCAAATATTTTACCAACAATAGAGGTTAGACTTACTGGCCTATAATTTCCAGGTTCACTTTTAGAGCCCTTTTTGAATATTGGCACCACATTTGCTATGCGCCAGTCCTGCGGAACAGACCCTGTCGCTATAGAGTCACTAAAAATAAGAAATAATGGTTTATCTATTACATTACTTAGTTCTCTTAGTACTCGTGGGTGTATGCCATCCGGACCCGGAGATTTATCTATTTTAATCTTATTTAGCCGGTTTCGCACCTCTTCTTGGGTTAGATTGGTGACCCTTAATATAGGGTTTTCATTGTTTCTTGGGATTTCACCTAGCATTTCATTTTCCACCGTGAATACCGTGGAGAAGAAGGTGTTTAATATGTTAGCTTTTTCCTCGTCATCTACAACCATTCTTTCCTCACTATTTTTTAAGGGGCCTACATTTTCAGTTTTTATTCTTTTACTATTGATATAGTTGAAGAACAGTTTGGGATTAGTTTTACTCTCCTTAGCAATGTGCTTCTCTGTTTCCTTTTTGGCAGCTTTAATTAGTTTTTTAGATAAAGTATTTTTCTCCCTATAGTTTTTTAGAGCTTCAATGGTGCCATCCTGCTTTAGTAGTGCAAATGCTTTCTTTTTACTGTTAATTGCCTGTCTTACTTCTTTGTTTAGCCACATTGGGTTTTTCCTATTTCTAGTCCTTTTATTCCCACAAGGTATAAACCGCTTACACTGCCTATTTAGGATGTTCTTAAACATTTCCCATTTATTATCTGTATTCTCATTTCTGAGGATATTGTCCCAGTCTACCAGATTAAGGGCATCTCTAAGCTGTTCAAACTTTGCCTTCCTAAAGTTCAATGTTTTTGTGACTCCCTGACAAGTCCCCCTAGTGAAAGACAGGTGAAACTGCACAATATTGTGGTCGCTATTTCCTAAATGCCCAACCACCTGCAGATTTGTTATTCTGTCAGGTCTATTAGATAGTATTAGGTCTAAAAGTGCTGCTCCTCTGGTTGGATTCTGCACCAATTGTGAAAGATAATTTTTCTTGGTTATTAGCAGAAACCTGTTGCCTTTATGGGTTTCACAGGTTTCTGTTTCCCAGTTAATATCCGGGTAGTTAAAGTCCCCCATAACCAGGACCTCATTATGGGTTGCAGCTTCATCTATCTGCTTTAGAAGTAGACTTTCCATGCTTTCTGTTATATTTGGGGGTTTGTAACAGACCCCAATGAGAATTTTGTTACCATTTTTCCCTCCATGAATTTCAACCCATATGGACTCGACATCCTCATTCCCTTCGCTAATATCCTCCCTTAAAGTGGACTTTAGACAAGATTTTACATAGAGACAAACCCCTCCTCCTCTCCGATTTTTACGATCCTTTCTAAACAGACTGTAACCCTGTAAGTTAACTGCCCAGTCATAGCTTTCATCTAACCATGTCTCGGTTATTCCCACTATGTCAAAGTTACCTGTAGATATTTCTGCTTCTAGTTCTTCCATCTTGTTTGTCAGGCTTCTGGCGTTTGCGAGCATGCAGTTTAGAGGATTTTGTTTTGTTCCAATCTCCTCACTGTGGATTGTTTTAGAAATGTTCTTACCTCCCTTCTGAGTATGTTTTCCTGGATCTTCTTTGTTCGAGTCTAATGTTTTTCTTCCCGTCCCCTCTTCTTCTAGTTTAACGCCCTCCTGATGAGTGTAGCGAGTCTTCTGGCGAATGTGTGTTTCCCAGGTTTGTTGAGGTGTAGTCCGTCTCTGGCGAGGAGTCCATCATACCAGTAATTCACACCGTGGTCCAGGAATCCAAATCCTTGTTGTCTGCACCATCGTCTTAGCCAGTTGTTTGCATCAAGGATCCTGTTCCATCTCCTGGTGCCATGCCCGTCTACTGGAAGGATAGAAGAAAAAACTACCTGTGCATCCAGTTCCTTTACTTTCTTCCCCAACTCTTCAAAGTCCTTGCAGATTGTCGGTAGGTCCTTCCTTGCCGTGTCATTGGTGCCAACATGTATCAGAAGAAATGGGTGGACGTCCTTGGAGCTGAAGAGCTTTGGTATCCTATCGGTCACATCCTTGATCATCGCACCTGGAAGGCAGCATACTTCTCTTGCAGTTATGTCCGGTCTGCAGATGGCTGCTTCGGTGCCTCTCAGTAGTGAGTCTCCCACCACCACCACTCTTCGTTGCTTCTTGGCTGTACTTTTTGCTGTCACTTGTTGCTGTGTGCCCTTTTCTTTTTTGCTTGCTGGTATTGCTTCATTCTTAGGTGTGCCATCTTCATCCTCTACAAAGATTTGATATCGGTTCTTCAGTTGTGTGGTTGGTGATTTCTCCATGGTCTTCTTGCTTCTTTTGGTCACATGCTTCCACTCATCTGCTTTTGGAGGTTCTCTGACACTTTTTGCACCTTCTGTGACCAGTAGAGATGCTTCTGTTCTGTCTAGAAAGTCTTCATTCTCTTTGATGAGTTTCAAAGTTGCTATTCTTTCTTCCAGACCCCGCACCTTTTCTTCTAAAAGGGCCACTAGTCTACACTTCTGACAGGTGAAATTGGATTCTTCTTCTGGTCGATCTGTGAACATGTAGCACATGCTGCAGCTCACCATGTAGGTTGTCACATCTGCCATGTTGCTCCTAGATCCTGCTGACTTGCTGTGTGTTTTCCTTCTTGTGTAATCTACTCAGCCAAGCTCTCTTGCAATAATGTCCTACAGGCAAAAATTTGCGCGCCGTAAGGCGCGCGGTTTGGTGATGCTTTCGAAGCAGCTGGTCCCGGCTGTACCCAACGATCTTCTAGCTTAGGGAGACTTCGCTTCTCCCAGAAGGCACCTGGAATATGCAAATTAGCCTCCTGAAGCTTGAATCCCTGGTTTGGTGATGCTTTCGAAGCAGCTGGTCCCGGCTGTACCCAACGATCTTCTAGCTTAGGGAGACTTCGCTTCTCCCAGAAGGCACCTGGAATATGCAAATTAGCCTCCTGAAGCTTGAATCCCTGGTTTGGTGATGCTTTCGAAGCAGCTGGTCCCGGCTGTACCCAACGATCTTCTAGCTTAGGGAGACTTCGCTTCTCCCAGAAGGCACCTGGAATATGCAAATTAGCCTCCTGAAGCTTGAATCCCTGGTTTGGTGATGCTTTCGAAGCAGCTGGTCCCGGCTGTACCCAACGATCTTCTAGCTTAGGGAGACTTCGCTTCTCCCAGAAGGCACCTGGAATATGCAAATTAGCCTCCTGAAGCTTGAATCCCTGGTTTGGTGATGCTTTCGAAGCAGCTGGTCCCGGCTGTACCCAACGATCTTCTAGCTTAGGGAGACTTCGCTTCTCCCAGAAGGCACCTGGAATATGCAAATTAGCCTCCTGAAGCTTGAATCCCTGGTTTGGTGATGCTTTCGAAGCAGCTGGTCCCGGCTGTACCCAACGATCTTCTAGCTTAGGGAGACTTCGCTTCTCCCAGAAGGCACCTGGAATATGCAAATTAGCCTCCTGAAGCTTGAATCCCTGGTTTGGTGATGCTTTCGAAGCAGCTGGTCCCGGCTGTACCCAACGATCTTCTAGCTTAGGGAGACTTCGCTTCTCCCAGAAGGCACCTGGAATATGCAAATTAGCCTCCTGAAGCTTGAATCCCTGGTTTGGTGATGCTTTCGAAGCAGCTGGTCCCGGCTGTACCCAACGATCTTCTAGCTTAGGGAGACTTCGCTTCTCCCAGAAGGCACCTGGAATATGCAAATTAGCCTCCTGAAGCTTGAATCCCTGGTTTGGTGATGCTTTCGAAGCAGCTGGTCCCGGCTGTACCCAACGATCTTCTAGCTTAGGGAGACTTCGCTTCTCCCAGAAGGCACCTGGAATATGCAAATTAGCCTCCTGAAGCTTGAATCCCTGGTTTGGTGATGCTTTCGAAGCAGCTGGTCCCGGCTGTACCCAACGATCTTCTAGCTTAGGGAGACTTCGCTTCTCCCAGAAGGCACCTGGAATATGCAAATTAGCCTCCTGAAGCTTGAATCCCTGGTTTGGTGATGCTTTCGAAGCAGCTGGTCCCGGCTGTACCCAACGATCTTCTAGCTTAGGGAGACTTCGCTTCTCCCAGAAGGCACCTGGAATATGCAAATTAGCCTCCTGAAGCTTGAATCCCTGGTTTGGTGATGCTTTCGAAGCAGCTGGTCCCGGCTGTACCCAACGATCTTCTAGCTTAGGGAGACTTCGCTTCTCCCAGAAGGCACCTGGAATATGCAAATTAGCCTCCTGAAGCTTGAATCCCTGGTTTGGTGATGCTTTCGAAGCAGCTGGTCCCGGCTGTACCCAACGATCTTCTAGCTTAGGGAGACTTCGCTTCTCCCAGAAGGCACCTGGAATATGCAAATTAGCCTCCTGAAGCTTGAATCCCTGGTTTGGTGATGCTTTCGAAGCAGCTGGTCCCGGCTGTACCCAACGATCTTCTAGCTTAGGGAGACTTCGCTTCTCCCAGAAGGCACCTGGAATATGCAAATTAGCCTCCTGAAGCTTGAATCCCTGGTTTGGTGATGCTTTCGAAGCAGCTGGTCCCGGCTGTACCCAACGATCTTCTAGCTTAGGGAGACTTCGCTTCTCCCAGAAGGCACCTGGAATATGCAAATTAGCCTACTGAAGCTTGAATCCCTGGTTTGGTGATGCTTTCGAAGCAGCTGGTCCCGGTTGTACCCAACGATCTTCTAGCTTAGGGAGACTTCGCTTCTCCCAGAAGGCACCTGGAATATGCAAATTAGCCTCCTGAAGCTTGAATCCCTGGTTTGGTGATGCTTTCGAAGCAGCTGGTCCCGGCTGTACCCAACGATCTTCTAGCTTAGGGAGACTTCGCTTCTCCCAGAAGGCACCTGGAATATGCAAATTAGCCTCCTGAAGCTTGAATCCCTGGTTTGGTGATGCTTTCGAAGCAGCTGGTCCCGGCTGTACCCAACGATCTTCTAGCTTAGGGAGACTTCGCTTCTCCCAGAAGGCACCTGGAATATGCAAATTAGCCTCCTGAAGCTTGAATCCCTGGTTTGGTGATGCTTTCGAAGCAGCTGGTCCCGGCTGTACCCAACGATCTTCTAGCTTAGGGAGACTTCGCTTCTCCCAGAAGGCACCTGGAATATGCAAATTAGCCTCCTGAAGCTTGAATCCCTGGTTTGGTGATGCTTTCGAAGCAGCTGGTCCCGGCTGTACCCAACGATCTTCTAGCTTAGGGAGACTTCGCTTCTCCCACAAGGCACCTGGAATATGCAAATTAGCCTCCTGAAGCTTGAATCCCTGGTTTGGTGATGCTTTCGAAGCAGCTGGTCCCGGCTGTACCCAACGATCTTCTAGCTTAGGGAGACTTCGCTTCTCCCAGAAGGCACCTGGAATATGCAAATTAGCCTCCTGAAGCTTGAATCCCTGGTTTGGTGATGCTTTCGAAGCAGCTGGTCCCGGCTGTACCCAACGATCTTCTAGCTTAGGGAGACTTCGCTTCTCCCAGAAGGCACCTGGAATATGCAAATTAGCCTCCTGAAGCTTGAATCCCTGGTTTGGTGATGCTTTCGAAGCAGCTGGTCCCGGCTGTACCCTACGATCTTCTAGCTTAGGGAGACTTCGCTTCTCCCAGAAGGCACCTGGAATATGCAAATTAGCCTCCTGAAGCTTGAATCCCTGGTTTGGTGATGCTTTCGAAGCAGCTGGTCCCGGCTGTACCCAACGATCTTCTAGCTTAGGGAGACTTCGCTTCTCCCAGAAGGCACCTGGAATATGCAAATTAGCCTCCTGAAGCTTGAATCCCTGGTTTGGTGATGCTTTCGAAGCAGCTGGTCCCGGCTGTACCCAACGATCTTCTAGCTTAGGGAGACTTCGCTTCTCCCAGAAGGCACCTGGAATATGCAAATTAGCCTCCTGAAGCTTGAATCCCTGGTTTGGTGATGCTTTCGAAGCAGCTGGTCCCGGCTGTACCCAACGATCTTGTCTGCCATGGGATTTTCTTGTGTAAATACTGATGAAAAAAAGTCATTTAGCATATTGGCTTTTTCCTCATCCTCATCCACCATCTCACCCAGACTATTTTTAAGGGGGCCAACACTATCATTTTTTAGTTTCTTACTATTTATGTAGTTAAAGAATATTTTAGGATTATTTTTACTCTCTCTGGCAATGAGTCTCTCTGTCTCAATCTTTGCTGCCTTGATTTGCTTTTTACAGAATTTATTTAATTTTCTGTATTTATTTAATGCCTCCTCACTACCTACTTCCTTTAATTCTCTAAATGCTTTCTTTTTGTCCCTTATTGCGCCCCTTACAGCTCTATTTAGCCATATTGGTTTCCTTCTATTTCTAGTATGTTTATTCCCATACGGTATATACTGTGCACAGGTCCTATCCAGGATGCTAATAAACGTCTCCCATTTTCTCTGTGTATTTTTGTGGGAGCCCGGTGATGCAGTGGTTAGCACTGTACTATATATAGGGAGCCTGGTGATGCAGTGGTTAGCACTGTACTATATATAGGGAGCCTGGTGATGCAGTCGTTAGCACTGTACTATATATAGGGAGCCCGGTGATGCAGTGGTTAGCACTGTACTATATATGGGGAGCCCGGTGATGCAGTGGTTAGCACTGTACTATATATGGGGAGCCCGGTGATGCAGTGGTTAGCACTGTACTATATATAGGGAGCCTGGTGATGCAGTGGTTAGCACTGTACTATATATAGGGAGCCCGGTGATGCAGTGATTAGCACTGTACTATATATAGGGAGCCCGGTGATGCAGTGGTTAGCACTGTACTATATATCGGGAGCCCGGTGATGCAGTGGTTAGCACTGTACTATATATGGGGAGCCCGGTGATGCAGTGGTTAGCACTGTACTATATATGGGGAGCCCGGTGATGCAGTGGTTAGCACTGTACTATATATAGGGAGCCCGGTGACTCAGTGGTTAGCACTGTACTATATATAGGGAGCCCGGTGATGCAGTGGTTAGCACTGTACTATATATAGGGAGCCCGGTGATGCAGTGGTTAGCACTGTACTATATATAGGGAGCCTGGTGACTCAGTGGTTAGCACTGTACTATATTTAGGGCAGCACAGTGGCTCAGTGGTTTGCACTGTACTATATATGGGGAGCCTGGTGACTCAGTGGTTAGCACTGTACTATATATAGGGAGCCTGGTGACTCAGTGGTTAGCACTGTACTATATATAGGGAGCCCGGTGATGCAGTGGTTAGCACTGTACTATATATAGGGAGCCCGGTGATGCAGTGATTAGCACTGTACTATATATAGGGAGCCTGGAGACTCAGTGGTTAGCACTGTACTATATATAGGGAGCCTGGTGGCTCAGTGGTTAGCACTGTACTATATATAGGGAGCCCGGTGATGCAGTGGTTAGCACTGTACTATATATAGGGAGCCCGGTGATGCAGTGGTTAGCACTGTACTATATATAGGGAGCCCGGTGATGCAGTGGTTAGCACTGTACTATATATAGGGAGCCCGGTGATGCAGTGGTTAGCACTGTACTATATATGGGGAGCCTGGTGACTCAGTGGTTAGCACTGTACTATATATAGGGAGCCCGGTGATGCAGTGGATAGCACTGTACTGTATATAGGGAGCCCGGTGATGCAGTTATTAGCACTGTACTATATATAGGGAGCCCGGTGATGCAGTGGTTAGCACTGTACTATATATAGGGAGCCTGGTGATGCAGTGGTTAGCACTGTACTATATATAGGGAGCCCGGTGATGCAGTGGTTAGCACTGTACTATATATAGGGAGCCCGGTGATGCAGTGGTTAGCACTGTACTATATATAAGGAGCCTGGTGATGCAGTGGTTAGCACTGTACTATATATAGGGAGCCTGGTGATGCAGTGGTTAGCACTGTACTATATATAGGGAGCCCGATGATGCAGTGGTTAGCACTGTACTATATATGGGGAGCCCGGTGATGCAGTGGTTAGCACTGTACTATATATAGGGAGCCTGGTGATGCAGTGGTTAGCACTGTACTATATATAGGGAGCCTGGTGATGCAGTGGTTAGCATTGTACTATATATGGGGAGCCCGGTGATGCAGTGGTTAGCACTGTACTATATATAGGGAGCATGGTGATGCAGTGGTTAGCACTGTACTATATATGGGGAGCCCGGTGATGCAGTGGTTAGCACTGTACTTTATATGGGAAGCCCGGTGATGCAGTGGTTAGCACTGTACTATATATAGGGATCCCGGTGACTCAGTGGTTAGCACTGTACTATATATAGGGAGCCTGGTGATGCAGTGGTTAGCACTGTACTATATATAGGGAGCCTGGTGATGCAGTGGTTAGCACTGTACTATATATAGGGAGCCCGGTGATGCAGTGGTTAGCACTGTACTATATATAGGGAGCCTGGTGATGCAGTGGTTAGCACTGTACTATATATGGGGAGCCCGGTGATGCCGTGGTTAGCACTGTACTATATATAGGGAGCCCGGCGATGCAGTGGTTAGCACTGTACGATATATGGGGAGCCCGGTGATGCAGTGGTTAGCACTGTACTATATATAGGGAGCCCTTTGATGCAGTGGTTAGCACTGTACTATATATAGGGAGCCTGGTGATGCAGTGGTTAGCAGTATACTGTATATAGGGAGCCCGGTGATGCAGTGGTTAGCACTGTACTATATATAGGGAGCCCGGTGATGCAGTGATTAGCACTGTACTATATATAGGGAGCCCGGTGATGTAGTGGTTAGCACTGTACTATATATGGGGAGCCCGGTGATGCAGTGGTTAGCACTGTACTATATATATGGAGCCCGGTGATGCAGTGGTTAGCACTGTACTATATATAGGGAGCCCGGTGATGCAGTGTTTAGCACTGTACTATATATAGGGAGCCCAGTGATGCAGTGATTAGCACTGTACTGTATATAGTAAGCACGGTGATGCAGTGGTTAGCACTGTACTATAAATAGGGAGCCCGGTGATGCTGTGGTTAGCACTGTACTATATATAGGGAGCCTGGTGATGCAGTGGTTAGCACTGTACTATATATGAGGAGCCTGGTGACTCAGTGGTTAGCACTGTACTATATATGGGGAGCCCGGTGATGCAGTGGTTAGCACTGTACTATATATGGGGAACCCGGTGATGCAGTGGTTAACACTGTACTATATATGGGGAGCCCGGTGATGCAGTGGTTAGCACTGTACTATATATAGGGAGCCCAGTGATGCAGTGATTAGCACTGTACTATATATAGGGAGCCCGGTGATGCAGTGGTTAGCACTGTACTATATATAGGGAGCCCGGTGATGAAGTGGTTAGCACTGTACTATATATGGGGAGCCCGGTGATGCAGTGGTTAGCACTGTACTATATATGGGGAGCCCGGTGATGCAGTGGTTAGCACTGTACTATATATAGGGAGCCCGGTGACTCAGTGGTTAGCACTGTACTATATATAGGGAGCCCGGTGATGCAGTGGTTAGCACTGTACTATATATAGGGAGCCCGGTGATGCAGTGGTTAGCACTGTACTTTATATAGGGAGCCTGGTGACTCAGTGGTTAGCACTGTACTATATATAGGGCAGCACAGTGGCTCAGTGGTTTGCACTGTACTATATATGGGGAGCCTGGTGACTCAGTGGTTAGCACTCTACTATATATAGGGAGCCTGGTGACTCAGTGGTTAGCACTGTACTTTATATAGGGAGCCCGGTGATGCAGTGGTTAGCACTGTACTATATATAGGGAGCCCGGTGATGCAGTGGTTAGCACTGTACTATATATAGGGAGCCCGGTGATGCAGTGGTTAGCACTGTACTATATATAGGGAGCCCGGTGATGCAGTGGTTAGCACTGTACTATATATGGGGAGCCTATTGACTCAGTGATTAGCACTGTACTATATATAGGGAGCCCGGTGATGCAGTGGTTAGCACTGTACTGTATATAGGGAGCCCGGTGATGCAGTTATTAGCACTGTACTATATATAGGGAGCCCGGTGATGCAGTGGTTAGCACTGTACTATATATAGGGAGCCCGGTGATGCAGTGGTTAGCACTGTACTATATATAGGGAGCCCGGTGATGCAGTGGTTAGCACTGTACTATACATAGGGAGCCCGGTGATGCAGTGGTTAGCACTGTACTATATATAGGGAGCCCGGTGATGCAGTGGTTAGCACTGTACTATATATAGGGAGCCTGGTGATGCAGTGGTTAGCAATGTACTATATATAGGGAGCCCGGTGATGC
Source organism: Ranitomeya imitator (assembly GCF_032444005.1). Lineage (NCBI taxonomy): Eukaryota > Metazoa > Chordata > Amphibia > Anura > Dendrobatidae > Ranitomeya > Ranitomeya imitator. The sequence continues at coordinate 55,551,093 of NC_091287.1, read as the reverse complement.
AGTGGTTAGCACTGTACTATATATAGGGAGCCTGGTGATGCAGTGGTTAGCACTGTACTATATATAGGGAGCCCGGTGATGCAGTGGTTAGCACTGTACTATATATGGGGAGCCCGGTGATGCAGTGGTTAGCACTGTACTATATATAGGGAGCCTGGTGATGCAGTTGTTAGCACTGTACTATATATAGGGAGCCTGGTGATGCAGTGGTTAGCACTGTACTATATATAGGGAGCCCGGTGATGCAGTGGTTAGCACTGTACTATATATGGGGAGCCCGGTGATGCAGTGGTTAGCACTGTACTATATATAGGGAGCCCGGTGACTCAGTGGTTAGCACTGTACTATATATAGGGAGCCCGGTGATGCAGTGGTTAGCACTGTACTATATATAGGGAGCCCGGTGATGCAGTGGTTAGCACTGTACTTTATATAGGGAGCCTGGTGACTCAGTGGTTAGCACTGTACTATATATAGGGCAGCACAGTGGCTCAGTGGTTTGCACTGTACTATATATGGGGAGCCTGGTGACTCAGTGGTTAGCACTGTACTATATATAGGGAGCCTGGTGACTCAGTGGTTAGCACTGTACTATATATAGGGAGCCCGGTGATGCAGTGGTTAGCACTGTACTATATATAAAGAGCCCGGTGATGCAGTGGTTAGCACTGTACTATATATAGGGAGCCTGGTGACTCAGTGGTTAGCACTGTACTATATATAGGGAGCCTGGTGGCACAGTGGTTAGCACTGTACTATATATAGGGAGCCCGGTGATGCAGTGGTTAGCACTGTACTATATATAGGGAGCCCGGTGATGCAGTGGTTAGCACTGTACTATATATAGGGAGCCCGGTGATGCAGTGGTTAGCACTGTACTATATATAGGGAGCCCGGTGATGCAGTGGTTAGCACTGTACTATATATGGGGAGCCTGGTGACTCAGTGGTTAGCACTGTACTATATATAGGGAGCCCGGAGATGCAGTGGTTAGCACTGTACTATATATGGGGAGCCTGGTGACTCAGTGGTTAGCACTGTACTGTATATAGGGAGCCCGGTGATGCAGTTATTAGCACTGTACTATATATAGGGAGCCCGGTGATGCAGTGGTTAGCACTGTACTATATATAGGGAGCCCGGTGATGCAGTGGTTAGCACTGTACTATATATAGGGAGCCCGGTGATGCAGTGGTTAGCACTGTACTATATATAGGGAGCCCGGTGATGCAGTGGTTAGCACTGTACTATATATAGGGAGCCTGGTGATGCAGTGGTTAGCACTGTACTATATATAGGGAGCCTGGTGATGCAGTGGTTAGCACTGTACTATATATAGGGAGCCCGGTGATGCAGTGGTTAGCACTGTACTATATATGGGGAGCCCGGTGATGCAGTGGTTAGCACTGTACTATATATAGGGAGCCTGGTGATGCAGTGGTTAGCACTGTACTATATATAGGGAGCCCGGAGATGCAGTGGATAGCACTGTACTGTATATAGGGAGCCCGGTGATGCAGTTATTAGCACTGTACTATATATAGGGAGCCCGGTGATGCAGTGGTTAGCACTGTACTATATATAGGGAGCCCGGTGATGCAGTGGTTAGCACTGTACTATATATAGGGAGCCCGGTGATGCAGTGGTTAGCACTGTACTATATATAGGGAGCCCGGTGATGCAGTGGTTAGCACTGTACTATATATAGGGAGCCTGGTGATGCAGTGGTTAGCACTGTACTATATATAGGGAGCCTGGTGATGCAGTGGTTAGCACTGTACTATATATAGGGAGCCCGGTGATGCAGTGGTTAGCACTGTACTATATATGGGGAGCCCGGTGATGCAGTGGTTAGCACTGTACTATATATAGGGAGCCTGGTGATGCAGTGGTTAGCACTGTACTATATATAGGGAGCCCGGTGATGCAGTGGTTAGCACTGTACTATATATGGGGAGCCCGGTGATGCAGTGGTTAGCACTGTACTATATATAGGGAGCCTGGTGATGCAGTGGTTAGCACTGTAATATATATGGGGAGCCCGGTGATGCAGTGGTTAGCACTGTACTATATATGGGAAGCCCGGTGATGCAGTGGTTAGCATTGTACTATATATAGGGATCCCGGTGACTCAGTGGTTAGCACTGTACTATATATAGGGAGCCTGGTGATGCAGTGGTTAGCACTGTACTATATATAGGGAGCCTGGTGATGCAGTTATTAGCACTGTACTATATATAGGGAGCCCGGTGATGCAGTGGTTAGCACTGTACTATATATAGGGAGCCTGGTGATGCAGTGGTTAGCACTGTACTATATATGGGGAGCCCGGTGATGCCGTGGTTAGCACTGTACTACAGGTCCTTCTCAAAAAATTAGCATATAGTGTTAAATTTCATTATTTACCATAATGTAATGATTACAATTAAACTTTCATATATTATAGATTCATTATCCACCAACTGAAATTTGTCAGGTCTTTTATTGTTTTAATACTGATGATTTTGGCATACAACTCCTGATAACCCAAAAAACCTGTCTCAATAAATTAGCATATTTCACCCATCCAATCAAATAAAAGTGTTTTTTAATAACAAACAAAAAAACCAACAAATAATAATGTTCAGTTATGCACTCAATACTTGGTCGGGAATCCTTTGGCAGAAATGACTGCTTCAATGCGGCGTGGCATGGAGGCAATCAGCCTGTGACACTGCTGAGATGTTATGGAGGCCCAGGATGCTTCAATAGCGGCCTTAAGCTCATCCAGAGTGTTGGGTCTTGCATCTCTCAACTTTCTCTTCACAATATCCCACAGATTCTCTATGGGGTTCAGGTCAGGAGAGTTGGCAGGCCAATTGAGCACAGTAATACCATGGTCAGTAAACCATTTACCAGTGGTTTTGGCACTGTGAGCAGGTGCCAGGTCGTGCTGAAAAATGAAATCTTCATCTCCATAAAGCATTTCAGCCGATGGAAGCATGAAGTGCTCCAAAATCTCCTGATAGCTAGCTGCATTGACCCTGCCCTTGATGAAACACAGTGGACCAACACCAGCAGCTGATATGGCACCCCACACCATCACTGACTGTCGGTACTTGACACTGGACTTCAGGCATTTTGGCATTTCCTTCTCCCCAGTCTTCCTCCAGACTCTGGCACCTTGATTTCCGAATGACATGCAAAATTTGCTTTCATCAGAAAAAAGTACTTGGGACCACTTAGCAACAGTCCAGTGCTGCTTCTCTGTAGCTCAAAAGTGGCTTTACCTGGGGAATGCGGCACCTGTAGCCCATTTCCTGCACACGCCTGTGCACGGTGGCTCTGGATGTTTCCACACCAGACTCAGTCCACTGCTTCCTCAGGTTCCCCAAGGTCTGGAATCGGTCCTTCTCCACAATCTTCCTCAGGGTCCGGTCTCCTCTTCTCGTTGTACAGCGTTTTCTGCCACATTGTTTCCTTCCAACAGACTTACCATTGAGGTGCCTTGATACAGCACTCTGGGAACAGCCTATTTGTTGAGAAATTTCTTTCTGGGTCTTACCCTCTTGCTTGAGGGTGTCAATAATGGCCTTCTTGACATCTGTCAGGTCGCTAGTCTTACCCATGATGGGGGTTTTGAGTAATGAACCAGGCAGGGAGTTTATAAAAGCCTCAGGTATCTTTTGCATGTGTTTAGAGTTAATTAGTTGATTCAGAAGATTAGGGTAATAGGTTGTTTAGAGAACCTTTTCTTGATATGCTAACTTATTGAGACAGGTTTTTTGGGTTATCAGGAGTTGTATGCCAAAATCATCAGTATTAAAACAATAAAAGACCTGACAAATTTCAGTTGGTGGATAATGAATCTATAATATATGAAAGTTTAATTGTAATCATTACATTATGGTAAATAATGAAATTTAACACTATATGCTAATTTTTTGAGAAGGACCTGTATATATAGGGAGCTCAGCGATGCAGTGGTTAGCACTGTACGATATATGGGGAGCCCGGTGATGCAGTGGTTAGCACTGTACTATATATAGGGAGCCCGGTGATGCAGTGGTTAGCACTGTACTATATATAGGGAGCCTGGTGATGCAGTGGTTAGCAGTGTACTGTATATAGGGAGCCCGGTGATGCAGTGGTTAGCACTGTACTATATATAGGGAGCCAGGTGATGCAGTGATTAGCACTGTACTATATATAGGGAGCCCGGTGATGCAGTGGTTAGCACTGTACTATATATAGGGAGCCCGGTGATGCAGTGGTTAGCACTGTACTATATATAGGGAGCCCGGTGATGCAGTGGTTAGCACTGTACTATATATAGGGAGCCCAGTGATGCAGTGATTAGCACTGTACTGTATATAGGGAGCACGGTGATGCAGTGGTTAGCACTGTACTATAAATAGGGAGCCCGGTGATGCTGTGGTTAGCACTGTACTATATATAGGGAGCCTGGTGATGAAGTGGTTAGCACTGTACTATATATAGGGAGCCTGGTGACTCAGTGGTTAGCACTGTACTATATATGGGGAGCCTGGTGATGCAGTGGTTAGCACTGTACTATATATAGGGAGCCTGGTGATGCAGTGGTTAGCACTGTACTACATATGGGGAGCCCGGTGATACAGTGGTTAACACTGTACTATATATGGGGAGCCCGGTGATGCAGTGGTTAGCACTGTACTATATATGGGGAGCCCGGTGATGCAGTGGTTAGCACTGTACTATATATAGGGAGCCCGGTGATGCAGTGGTTAGCACTGTACTATATATGGGGAGCCTGGTGACTCAGTGGTTAGCACTGTACTATATATAGGGAGCCCGGTGATGCAGTGGATAGCACTGTACTGTATATAGGGAGCCCGGTGACGCAGTTATTAGCACTGTACTATATATAGGGAGCCCGGTGATGCAGTGTTTAGCACTGTACTATATATAGGGAGCCCGGTGATGCTGTGGTTAGCACTGTACTATATATAGGGAGCCCGGTGATGCAGTGGTTAGCACTGTACTATATATAGGGAGCCCGGTGATGCAGTGGTTAGCACTGTACTATATATAGGGAGCCTGGTGATGCAGTGGTTAGCACTGTACTATATATAGGGAGCCTGGTGATGCAGTGGTTAGCACTGTACTATATATAGGGAGCCCGGTGATGCAGTGGTTAGCACTGTACTATATATGGGGAGCCCGGTGATGCAGTGGTTAGCACTGTACTATATATAGGGAGCCTGGTGATGCAGTGGTTAGCACTGTACTATATATAGGGAGCCCGGTGATGCAGTGGTTAGCACTGTACTATATATGGGGAGCCCGGTGATGCAGTGGTTAGCACTGTACTATATATAGGGAGCCTGGTGATGCAGTGGTTAGCACTGTACTATATATGGGGAGCCCGGTGATGCAGTGGTTAGCACTGTACTATATATGGGAAGCCCGGTGATGCAGTGGTTAGCACTGTACTATATATAGGGATCCCGGTGACTCAGTGGTTAGCACTGTACTATATATAGGGATCCCGGTGACTCAGTGGTTAGCACTGTACTATATATAGGGAGCCTGGTGATGCAGTGGTTAGCACTGTACTATATATAGGGAGCCTGGTGATGCAGTTATTAGCACTGTACTATATATAGGGAGCCCGGTGATGCAGTGGTTAGCACTGTACTATATATGGGGAGCCTGGTGACTCAGTGGTTAGCACTGTACTATATATAGGGAGCCCGGTGATGCAGTGGATAGCACTGTACTGTATATAGGGAGCCCGGTGACGCAGTTATTAGCACTGTACTATATATAGGGAGCCCGGTGATGCAGTGTTTAGCACTGTACTATATATAGGGAGCCCGGTGATGCTGTGGTTAGCACTGTACTATATATAGGGAGCCCGGTGATGCAGTGGTTAGCACTGTACTATATATAGGGAGCCCGGTGATGCAGTGGTTAGCACTGTACTATATATAGGGAGCCTGGTGATGCAGTGGTTAGCACTGTACTATATATAGGGAGCCTGGTGATGCAGTGGTTAGCACTGTACTATATATAGGGAGCCCGGTGATGCAGTGGTTAGCACTGTACTATATATGGGGAGCCCGGTGATGCAGTGGTTAGCACTGTACTATATATAGGGAGCCTGGTGATGCAGTGGTTAGCACTGTACTATATATAGGGAGCCCGGTGATGCAGTGGTTAGCACTGTACTATATATTGGGAGCCCGGTGATGCAGTGGTTAGCACTGTACTATATATAGGGAGCCCGGTGATGCAGTGGTTAGCACTGTACTATATATGGGGAGCCCGGTGATGCAGTGGTTAGCACTGTACTATATATGGGAAGCCCGGTGATGCAGTGGTTAGCACTGTACTATATATAGGGATCCCGGTGACTCAGTGGTTAGCACTGTACTATATATAGGGAGCCCGGTGATGCAGTGGTTAGCACTGTACTATATATAGGGAGCCCGGTGATGCAGTGGTTAGCACTGTACTATATATAGGGAGCCCGGTGATGCAGTGGTTAGCACTGTACTATATATAGGGAGCCTGGTGATGCAGTGGTTAGCAGTGTACTGTATATAGGGAGCCCGGTGATGCAGTGGTTAGCACTGTACTGTGTATAGGGAGCCAGGTGATGCAGTGATTAGCACTGTACTGTATATAGGGAGCCAGGTGATGCAGTGATTAGCACTGTACTATATATAGGGAGCCCGGTGATGCAGTGGTTAGCACTGTACTATATATGGGGAGCCCGGTGATGCAGTGGTTAGCACTGTACCAAATATAGGGAGCCCGGTGATGCAGTGGTTAGCACTGTACTATATATAGGGAGCCCGGTGATGCAGTGGTTAGCACTGTACTATATATAGGGAGCCCAGTGATGCAGTGATTAGCACTGTACTGTATATAGGGAGCACGGTGATGCAGTGGTTAGCACTGTACTATAAATAGGGAGCCCGGTGATGCTGTGGTTAGCACTGTACTATATATAGGGAGCCCGGTGATGCAGTGGTTAGCACTGTACTATATATAGGGAGCCTGGTGACTCAGTGGTTAGCACTGTACTATATATGGGGAGCCCGGTGATGCAGTGGTTAGCACTGTACTATATATAGGGAGCCTGGTGATGCAGTGGTTAGCACTGTACTATATATGGGGAGCCCGGTGATGCAGTGGTTAACACTGTACTATATATGGGGAGCCCGGTGATGCAGTGGTTAGCACTGTACTATATATGGGGAGCCCGGTGATGCAGTGGTTAGCACTGTACTATATATAGGGAGCCCGGTGATGCAGTGGTTAGCACTGTACTATATATAGGGAGCCTGGTGATGCAGTGGTTAGCACTGTACTATATATAGGGAGCCCGGTGATGCAGTGGTTAGCACTGTACTATATATAGAGAGCCCGGTGATGCAGTGATTAGCACTGTACTATATATAGAGAGCCCGGTGACTCAGTGGTTAGCACTGTACTATATATAGGGAGCCCGGTGATGCAGTGGTTAGCACTGTACTATATATAGGGAGCCCGGTGATGCAGTGGTTAGCACTGTACTATATATAGGGAGCCTGGTGACTCAGTGGTTAGCACTGTACTATATATAGGGCAGCACAGTGGCTCAGTGGTTTGCACTGTACTATATATGGGGAGCCTGGTGACTCAGTGGTTAGCACTGTACTATATATAGGGAGCCTGGTGACTCAGTGATTAGCACTGTACTATATATAGGGAGCCCGGTGATGCAGTGGTTAGCACTGTACTATATATAGGGAGCCCGGTGATGCAGTGGTTAGCACTGTACTATATATAGGGAGCCTGGTGACTCAGTGGTTAGCACTGTACTATATATAGGGAGCCTGGTGGCTCAGTGGTTAGCACTGTACTATATATAGGGAGCCCGGTGATGCAGTGGTTAGCACTGTACTATATATAGGGAGCCCGGTGATGCAGTGGTTAGCACTGTACTATATATAGGGAACCCGGTGATGCAGTGGTTAGCACTGTACTATATATAGGGAGCCCAGTGATGCAGTGGTTAGCACTGTACTATATATAGGGAGCCCGGTGATGCAGTGGTTAGCACTGTACTATATATAGGGAGCCCGGTGATGCAGTGGTTAACACTGTACTATATATAGGGAGCCCGTTGATGCAGTGGTTAGCACTGTACTATATATAGGGAGCCTGGTGATGCAGTGGTCAGCACTGTACTATATATAGGGAGCCCGGTGATGCAGTGGTTAGCACTGTACTATATATAGGGAGCCCGGTGATGCAGTGGTTAGCACTGTACTATATATAGGGAGCCCGGTGATGCAGTGGTTAGCACTGTACTATATATAGGGAGCCCGGTGATGCAGTGGTTAGCACTTTACTATATATAGGGAGCCCGGTGATGCAGTGGTTAGCACTGTACTATATATAGGGAGCCTGGTGATGCAGTGGTTAGCACTGTACTATATATAGGGAGCCTGGTGATGCAGTGGTTAGCACTGTACTATATATAGGGAACCCGGTGATGCAGTGGTTAGCACTGTACTATATATAGGGAGCCTGGTGATGCAGTGGTTAGCACTGTACTATATATAGGGAGCCCGGTGACGCAGTGGTTAGCACTGTACTATATATGGGGAGCCCGGTGATGCAGTGGTTAGCACTGTACTATATATAGGGAGCCTGGTGATGCAGTGGTTAGCACTGTACTATATATAGGGAGCCCGGTGATGCAGTGGTTAGCACTGTACTATATATGGGGAGCCCGGTGATGCAGTGGTTAGCACTGTACTATATATAGGGAGCCTGGTGATGCAGTGGTTAGCACTGTACTATATATAGGGAGCCCGGTGATGCAGTGATTAGCACTGTACTATATATAGGGAGCCCGGTGATGCAGTGGTTAGCACTGTACTATATATGGGGAGCCCGGTGATCCGGTATTTAGCACTGTACTATATATGGGGAGCCCGGTGATGCAGTGGTTAGCACTGTACTATATATAGGGAGCCCGGTGACTCAGTGGTTAGCACTGTACTATATATAGGGAGCCCGGTGATGCAGTGATTAGCACTGTACTATATATAGGGAGCCCGGTGATGCAGTGGTTAGCACTGTACTATATATCGGGAGCCCGGTGATGCAGTGGTTAGCACTGTACTATATATGGGGAGCCCGGTGATCCGGTATTTAGCACTATACTATATATGGGGAGCCCGGTGATGCAGTGGTTAGCACTGTACTATATATAGGGAGCCCGGTGACTCAGTGGTTAGCACTGTACTATATATAGGAAGCCCGGTGATGCAGTGGTTAGCACTGTACTATATATAGGGAGCCCAGTGATGCAGTGGTTAGCACTGTACTATATATAGGGAGCCCAGTGATGCAGTGATTAGCACTGTACTGTATATAGGGAGCACGGTGATGCAGTGGTTAGCACTGTACTATAAATAGGGAGCCCGGTGATGCTGTGGTTAGCACTGTACTATATATAGGGAGCCTGGTGATGCAGTGGTTAGCACTGTACTATTTATGGGGAGCCTGGTGACTCAGTGGTTAGCACTGTACTATATATGGGGAGCCCGGTGATGCAGTGGTTAACACTGTACTATATATGGGAAGCACGGTGATGCAGTGGTTAGCACTGTACTATATATGGGGAGCCCGGTGATGCAGTGGTTAGCACTGTACTATATATAGGGAGCCCGGTGATGCAGTGGTTAGCACTGTACTATATATAGGGAGCCTGGTGATGCAGTGGTTAGCACTGTACTATATATAGGGAGCCCGGTGATGCAGTGGTTAGCACTGTACTATATATAGAGAGCCCGGTGATGCAGTGATTAGCACTGTACTATATATAGGGAGCCCGGTGATGCAGTGGTTAGCACTGTACTATATATAGGGAGCCCGGTGATGCAGTGGTTAGCACTGTACTATATATAGGGAGCCTGGTGACTCAGTGGTTAGCACTGTACTATATATAGGGCAGCACAGTGGCTCAGTGGTTTGCACTGTACTATATATGGGGAGCCTGGTGACTCAGTGGTTAGCACTGTACTATATATAGGGAGCCTGGTGGCTCAGTGGTTAGCACTGTACTATATATAGGGAGCCTGGTGATGCAGTGGTTAGCACTGTACTATATATAGGGAGCCCGGTGATGCAGTGGTTAGCACTGTACTATATATGGGGAGCCTGATGACTCAGTGGTTAGCACTGTACTATATATAGGGAGCCCGGTGATGCAGTGGTTAGCACTGTACTGTATATAGGAAGCCCGGTGATGCAGTAATTAGCACTGTACTATATATAGGGAGCCCGGTGATGCAGTGGTTAGCACTGTACTATATATGGGGAGCCCGGTGATGCAGTGGTTAGCACTGTACTATATATGGGGAGCCCGGTGATGCAGTGGTTAGCACTGTACTATATATAGGGAGCCCGGTGATGCAGTGGTTAGCACTGTACTATATATAGGGAGCCCGGTAATGCAGTGGTTAGCACTGTACTATATATAGGGAGCCCGGTGATGCAGTGGTTAGCACTGTACTATATATAGGGAGCCCGGTGATGCAGTGGTTAGCACTGTACTATATATAGGGAGCCCGGTGATGCAGTGGTTAGCACTGTACTATATATAGGGAGCCCGGTGATGCAGTGGTTAGCACTGTACTATATATAGGGAGCCCGGTGATGCAGTGGTTAGCACTGTACTATATATGGGGAGCCCGGTGATGCAGTGGTTAGCATTGTACTATATATCGGGAGCCCGGTGATGCAGTGGTTAGCACTGTACTATATATGGGGAGCCCGGTGATGCAGTGGTTAGCACTGTACTATATATAGGGAGCCCGGTGACTCAGTGGTTAGCACTGTACTATATATAGGGAGCCCATTGATGCAGTGGTTAGCACTGTACTATATATAGGGAGCCCGGTGATGCAGTGGTTAGCACTGTACTATATATAGGGAGCCTGGTGACTCAGTGGTTAGCACTGTACTATATATAGGGCAGCACAGTGGCTCAGTGGTTTGCACTGTACTATATATGGGGAGCCTGGTGACTCAGTGGTTAGCACTGTACTATATATAGGGAGCCTGGTGACTCAGTGGTTAGCACTGTACTATATATAGGGAGCCCGGTGATGCAGTGGTTAGCACTGTACTATATATAGGGAGCCCGGTGATGCAGTGGTTAGCACTGTACTATATATAGGGAGCCTGGTGACTTAGTGGTTAGCACTGTACTATATATAGGGAGCCTGGAGGCTCAGTGGTTAGCACTGTACTATATATAGGGAGCCCGGTGATGCAGTGGTTAGCACTGTACTATATATAGGGAGCCCGGTGATGCAGTGGTTAGCACTGTACTATATATAGGGAGCCCGGTGATGCAGTGGTTAGCACTGTACTATATATAGGGAGCCCGGTGATACAGTGGTTAGCACTGTACTATATATGGGGAGCCTGGTGACTCAGTGGTTAGCACTGTACTATATATAAGGAGCCCGGTGATGCAGTGGATAGCACTGTACTGTATATAGGGAGCCCGGTGATGCAGTTATTAGCACTGTACTATATATAGGGAGCCCGGTGATGCAGTGGTTAGCACTGTACTATATATTGGGAGCCCGGTGATGCAGTGGTTAGCACTGTACTATATATAGGGAGCCTGGTGATGCAGTGGTTAGCACTGTACTATATATAGGGAGCCCGGTGATGCAGTGGTTAGCACTGTACTCTATATGGGGAGCCCGGTGATGCAGTGGTTAGCACTGTACTATATATAGGGAGCCTGGTGATGCAGTGGTTAGCACTGTACTATATATAGGGAGCCCGGTGATGCAGTGGTTAGCACTGTACTATATATGGGGAGCCCGGTGATGCAGTGGTTAGCACTGTACTATATATAGGGAGCCTGGTGATGCAGTGGTTAGCACTGTACTATATATAGGGAGCCTGGTGATGCAGTGGTTAGCACTGTACTATATATAGGGAGCCTGGTGATGCAGTGGTTAGTACTGTACTATATATAGGGAGCCCAGTGATGCAGTGATTAGCACTGTACTGTATATAGGGAGCCTGGTGATGCAGTGGTTAGCACTGTACTATATATAGGGAGCCTGGTGATGCAGTGGTTAGTACTGTACTATATATAGGGAGCCCAGTGATGCAGTGGTTAGCACTGTACTATATATAGGGAGCCTGGTGATGCAGTGGTTAGCACTGTACTATATATAGGGAGCCTGGTGATGCAGTGGTTAGCACTGTACTATATATAGGGAGCCCGGTGATGCAGTGGTTAGCACTGTACTCTATATGGGGAGCCCGGTGATGCAGTGGTTAGCACTGTACTATATATAGGGAGCCTGGTGATGCAGTGGTTAGCACTGTACTATATATAGGGAGCCCGGTGATGCAGTGGTTAGCACTGTACTATATATGGGGAGCCCGGTGATGCAGTGGTTAGCACTGTACTATATATAGGGAGCCTGGTGATGCAGTGGTTAGCACTGTACTATATATAGGGAGCCTGGTGATGCAGTGGTTAGCACTGTACGATATATAGAGAGCCTGGTGATGCAGTGGTCAGCAGTGTACTGTATATAGGGAGCCCGGTGATGCAGTGGTTAGCACTGTACTATATATAGGGAGCCCGTTGATGCAGTGGTTAGCACTGTACTATATATAGGGAGCCCGGTGATGCAGTGGTTAGTACTGTACTATATATAGGGAGCCCAGTGATGCAGTGATTAGCACTGTACTGTATATAGGGAGCCCGGTGATGCAGTGGTTAGCACTGTACTATATATAGGGAGCCCGGTGATGCAGTGGTTAGCACTGTACTATATATGGGGAGCCTGGTGACTCAGTGGTTAGCACTGTACTATATATAGGGAGCCCGGTGATGCAGTGGTTAGCACTGTACTGTATATAGGAAGCCCGGTGATGCAGTTATTAGCACTGTACTATATATATACTCTGAGCTGAAATATCCTGCATGTCTATTGCTCCAGTCCCTGACAGCAAGCAGCTTGAATGGTATCTGAGTCATTCCATCTTCGGCATTGAATCCTGCATATATCTATATATGTTAGTCATCCTATTATGCATTTTTTGTGTTTATAGATATTTAATCTGACTTTGCATGTCCTTACTCAGAGAGATCACATAACTGTTTCAAAGTGGTCTATGATCCATGTAGACCTGGACATTTGTTTATCTGATCACTACATTTATTGTGTCCTGTTGTCTCAACTGAGTTTGATTGATTGCTAACGAGCTTTAACACAAAAAAAAAAAAAAAAAAAAATAGGAAGATCTAAGGGCTAGCCTTCTATAAATGTAGACTTAGCTTGGGGAAGCATTCATGCAGGGGTGCATTCGTGCACTTGTATTCGTGTTTTTTTATTCAAAGTACTTTTTTTTCTAAGTACTCGGCAGTTATAACATGGCAGTTAGACAGGGCAGGACACAGGTAAGACAATCTAAATCTATTCCCTATTCACTTGAAACAACACAAATACTCACCATATTTATTTGCATATTCTATATCCTGGCTGCTGCATTCACTCACATTCACCGCCCTTGCATTAACTCTCTACACTCCATCCATATCGGCCCCTCTGTCCTTGCCTCTCCTATGTATAGCACTCATGCTCTGTTCACATTGCTTAGCAGCGCAGATCCATTCAGTCCCACCATCCAACACAAGAGACGCTCTCACAAATCACTTAACCATCTGCTCACTCTTTCGATCCTCCTCCTCCTAGTTGCTGGAGACATCTCTCCAAACCCCGGCCCCCCATGTTATAGCCAGTCAAACCTCCCAATTGCTACACCCAGAAACCCCTCTAACCTTATTAATATTCCCTGCATGCCTTCTGTCTCTTTGAATTGTGCCCTTTGGAATTCTCGCTCTGTGTGTAATAAACTCTCCTTCATCCATGACTTCTTCCTTTCTAATTCTCTTAATCTCCTGGCTCTTACTGAAACCTGGATCCAGCAGTCAGACACCACCGCTGCTGCTGCTCTTTCATATGGTGCACTACACTTTTCTCATACCCCAAGATCGGACAACAGAGCAGGTGGAGGCGTTGGTCTGCTCCTTTCACCAAAATGTACTTTCCAAGTTATCCCCCAAGTACCCTCACTTGTCTTCCCTTCCTTTGAGGTCCATGTGGTCAGACTCTACGTCCCCTTCTCCATGCGAGTGGTGGTGGTGTATCGTCCTCCCGGCCCCTCTCATCAGTTCCTGGATCACTTTGCCACCTGGCTTCCACACTTTCTTTCCTGTGACACCCCCACCCTTATCATGGGTGATTTCAACATCCCTATTGCCTCTCCCCTCTCCCCATCTGCTTCTCACCTTTTGGCTCTAACCTCCTCTTTCGGCCTCTCGCAGCATACTAACTCGCCAACACATGAAGATGGAAACTCCCTTGACTTGGTCTTCTCCCGGCTTTGCTCAGTGGATGATTTCACAAACTCCCCTCTCCCACTCTCTGACCACCACCTTCTTTCATTCTCTATCAAGAACTGCCATCCCGCTCAGGTCACCCCCACTTTCCACACTTATAGAAACATACAGGCCATTAAGACCCAGGAACTTATGAAGAACTTGCAGTCCTCATTGGCCCCAATCTCCTCCATCTCATGTCCTGATTCTGCTCTGAAGCATTACAATGAAACCCTGCAAAGTGCCCTGGATGAAGCTGCTCCTCCTATACATAAAAGAACTCGGCACAGACGGCAACAACCGTGGCACACGCTGCAAACACGTTTCCTGCAGCGGTGCTCCAGGTGCGCAGAACGTCTGTGGAGAAAATCTAATCTACCCGAAGATTTCATCCATTATAAGTTCATGCTAAAGACATACAATTCTGCCCTTCACCTCTCCAAACAAACCTACTTCAACACCCTCATCACCTCCCTGTCCAATAACCCTAAACGTCTCTTTGACACGTTCCAGTCCCTACTCAACCCAAGAGCGCAGGCCCCAACCACGGATCTCCGTGCTGACAATCTGGCCAATTACTTCAAAGAAAAAATTGACCATATTCGACAGGAAATCATCTCCCAATCTCTTCATACCATGCACTGTCCTCCCTCCCCCACTGCATCTAGTTCACTCTCTGACTTTGAACCAGTTACAGAAGAAGAAGTAAGCAGGCTCCTTGCATCTTCTCGCCCGACCACTTGCACCAGTGACCCCATTCCGTCACATTTCCTCCAGTCCCTTTCCCCGGCTGTCACCTCTCACCTAACAAAAATATTCAACCTTTCCCTCACTTCCGGTATTTTTCCCTCCTCATTTAAGCATGCCATCATACATCCATTACTTAAAAAACCATCCCTCGACCAAAACTGTGCCGCTAATTATAGACCTGTCTCTAATCTTCCCTTCATCTCTAAACTCCTCGAACGCCTGGTCCACTCCCGTCTTACCCGCTATCTCTCAGATAACTCTCTTCTCGACCCTCTTCAATCTGGTTTCCGCTCTTTACACTCTACTGAAACTGCCCTCACTAAAGTCTCTAATGACCTACTAACAGCTAAATCTAATGGTCACTACTCCATGCTAATTCTCTTGGATCTCTCTGCAGCATTTGATACTGTGGATCATCAGCTCCTCCTCACTATGCTCCGCTCCATCGGCCTCAAGGACACCGTTCTCTCCTGGTTCTCCTCCTATCTCTCTGACCGATCCTTCACTGTATGTTTCGCTGGTTCCTCCTCCTCTCACCTTCCCCTTACTGTTGGGGTTCCTCAAGGATCAGTCCTAGGCCCCCTCCTCTTCTCTTTGTATACTGCCCCTATTGGACAAACAATCAGTAGATTTGGCTTCCAGTACCATCTCTATGCTGACGACACCCAACTATACACTTCTTCTCCTGATCTCACGCCTGCCTTATTAGAAAACACCAGTGATTGTCTTACCGCTGTCTCTAGCATCATGTCCTCCCTCTATCTGAAACTAAACCTGTCAAAAACTGAACTCCTCGTGTTTTCTCCCTCTACTAACCTACCTTTGCCTGACATTGCCATCTCCGTTTGCGGTTCCACCATTACTCCAAAGCAACATGCCCGCTGCCTTGGGGTCATCCTTGATTCTGACCTTTCATTCACCCCCCACATCCGATCACTGGCTCGCTCTTCTTACCTGCATCTCAAAAACATTTCTAGAATTCGCCCTTTTCTTACTTTCGACTCTGCAAAAACTCTTACTGTTTCACTTATTCATTCTCGTCTGGACTATTGTAACTCTCTACTAATCGGCCTCCCTCTTACCAAACTCTCCCCGCTCCAATCTGTCCTGAATGCTGCTGCCAGGATCATATTCCTCACCAACCGTTACACCGATGCCTCTACCTTGTGCCAGTCATTACACTGGTTACCCATCCACTCAAGAATCCAGTACAAAACTACTACCCTCATCCACAAAGCACTCCATGGCTCAGCACCACCCTACATCTCCTCTCTGGTCTCAGTCTACCACCCTACCCGTGCCCTCCGCTCCGCTGATGACCTCAGGTTAGCATCCTCAATAATCAGAACCTCCCACTCCCGTCTCCAAGACTTTACACGTGCTGCGCCGATTCTTTGGAATGCACTACCTAGGATAATACGATTAATCCCCAATCCCCACAGTTTTAAGCGTGCCCTAAAAACTCATTTGTTCAGACTGGCCTACCGCCTCAATGCATTAACCTAACAATCCCTGTGTGGCCTATATTAAAAAAAAAAAAAAAAAAAATTAATTAACTGGTTCATGCAGCTTTACATGAACACCCAAGCCTTACACTATGGCTGGTCCGAATAACTATAGCAATTGTTACCATCCACCTCTCGTGTCTCCCCTTTTCCTCATAGTATGTAAGCTTACGAGCAGGGCCCTCACTCCTCTTGGTATCTGTTTTGAACTGTATTTCTGTTATGCTGTAATGTCTATTGTATGTACAAGTCCCCTCTATAATTTGTAAAGCGCTGCGGAATATGTTGGCGCTATATAAATAGAAATTATTATTATTATTATTATTATATAGGGAGCCCGGTGATGCAGTGGTTAGCACTGTACTATATATAGGGAGCCCGGTGATGCAGTGGTTAGCACTGTACTATATATAGGGAGCCCGGTGATGCAGTGGTTAGCACTGTACTATATATAGGGAGCACGGTGATGCAGTGGTTAGCACTGTACTATATATAGGGAGCCTGGTGATGCAGTGGTTAGCACTGTACTATATATAGGGAGCCCGGTGATGCAGTGGTTAGCACTGTACTATATATAGGGAGCCCGGTGATGCAGTGGTTAGCACTGTACTATATATAGGGAGCCCGGTGATGCAGTGGTTAGCACTGTACTATATATAGGGAGACCGGTGATGCAGTGGTTAGCACTGTACTATATATAGGGAGCCCGGTGATGCAGTGGTTAGCACTGTACTATATATCGGGAGCCCGGTGATGCAGTGGTTAGCACTGTACTATATATGGGGAGCCCGGTGATGCAGTGGTTAGCACTGTACTATATATGGGGAGCCCGGTGATGCAGTGGTTAGCACTGTACTATATATAGGGAGCCCGGTGACTCAGTGGTTAGCACTGTACTATATATAGGGAGCCCGGTGATGCAGTGGTTAGCACTGTACTATATATAGGGAGCCCGGTGATGCAGTGGTTAGCACTGTACTATATATAGGGAGCCTGGTGACTCAGTGGTTAGCACTGTACTATATATAGGGCAGCACAGTGGCTCAGTGGTTTGCACTGTACTATATATGGGGAGCCTGGTGACTCAGTGGTTAGCACTGTACTATATATAGGGAGCCTGGTGACTCAGTGGTTAGCACTGTACTATATATAGGGAGCCCGGTGATGCAGTGGTTAGCACTGTACTATATATAGGGAGCCCGGTGATGCAGTGGTTAGCACTGTACTATATATAGGGAGCCTGGTGACTTAGTGGTTAGCACTGTACTATATATAGGGAGCCTGGAGGCTCAGTGGTTAGCACTGTACTATATATAGGTAGCCCGGTGATGCAGTGGTTAGCACTGTACTATATATAGGGAGCCCGGTGATGCAGTGGTTAGCACTGTACTATATATAGGGAGCCCGGTGATGCAGTGGTTAGCACTGTACTATATATGGGTTGCCCGGTGATGCAGTGGTTAGCACTGTACTATATATGGGGAGCCCGGTGATGCAGTGGTTAGCACTGTACTATATATGGGGAGCCCGGTGATGCAGTGGTTAGCACTGTACTATATATGGGGAGCCCGGTGATGCAGTGGTTAGCACTGTACTATATATAGGGAGCCCGGTGATGCAGTGGTTAGCACTTTACTATATATAGGGAGCCTGGTGATGCAGTGGTTAGCACTGTACTATATATGGGGAGCCCGGTGATGCAGTTATTAGCACTGTACTATATATAGGGAGCCTGGTGATGCAGTGGTTAGCACTGTACTATATATGGGGAGCCCGGTGATGCAGTGGATAGCACTGTACTATATATGGGGAGCCCGGTGATGCAGTTATAAGCACTGTACTATATATAGGGAGCCCGGTGATGCAGTTATTAGCACTGTACTATATATAGGGAGCCCGGTGATGCAGTGGTTAACACTGTAGTATATATAGGGAGCCCGGTGATGCAGTGGTTAGCACTGTACTATATATAGGGAGCCCGGTGATGCAGTGGTTAGCACTGTACTATATATAGGGAGCCCGGTGATGCAGTGGTTAGCACTGTACTATATATAGGGAGCCCAGTGATGTAGTTATTAGCACTGTACTATATATAGGGAGCCCGGTGATGCAGTGGTTAGCACTGTACTATATATAGGGAGCCTGGTGATGCAGTGGTTAGCACTGTACTATATATAGGGAGCCCGGAGATGCAGTGATTAGCACTGTACTATATATAGGGAGTCCGGTGATGCAGTGGTTAGCACTGTACTATATATAGGGAGCCCGGTGATGCAGTGGTTAGCACTGTACTATATATGGGGAGCCCGGTGATGCAGTGGTTAGCACTGTACTATATATCGGGAGCCCGGTGATGCAGTGGTTAGCACTGTACTATATATAGGGAGCCCGGTGACTCAGTGGTTAGCACTGTACTATATATAGGGAGCCCGGTGATGCAGTGGTTAGCACTGTACTATATATAGGGAGCCCGGTGATGCAGTGGTTAGCACTGTACTATATATAGGGAGCCTGGTGACTCAGTGGTTAGCACTGTACTATATATAGGGCAGCACAGTGGCTCAGTGGTTTGCACTGTACTATATATGGGGAGCCTGGTGACTGAGTGGTTAGCACTGTACTATATATAGGGCAGCACAGTGGCTCAGTGGTTTGCACTGTACTATATATGGGGAGCCCGGTGATGCAGTGGTTAGCACTGTACTATATATAGGGAGCCCGGTGATGCAGTGGTTAGCACTGTACTATATATAGGGAGCCTGGTGACTCAGTGGTTAGCACTGTACTATATATAGGGAGCCTGGTGGCTCAGTGGTTAGCACTGTACTATATATAGGGAGCCTGGTGGCTCAGTGGTTAGCACTGTACTATATATAAGGAGCCCGGTGATGCAGTGGTTAGCACTGTACTATATATAGGGAGCCCGGTGATGCAGTGGTTAGCACTGTACTATATATAGGGAGCCCGGTGATGCAGTGGTTAGCACTGTACTATATATAGGGAGCCCGGTGATGCAGTGGTTAGCACTGTACTATATATGGGGAGCCTGGTGACTCAGTGGTTAGCACTGTACTATATATAGGGAGCCCGGTGATGCAGTGATTAGCACTGTACTGTATATAGGGAGCCCGGTGATGCAGTTATTAGCACTGTACTATATATAGGGAGCCCGGTGATGCAGTGGTTAGCACTGTACTATATATAGGGAGCCCGGTGACTCAGTGGTTAGCACTGTACTATATATAGGGAGCCCGGTGATGCAGTGGTTAGCACTGTACTATATATAGGGAGCCCGGTGATGCAGTGGTTAGCACTGTACTATATATAGGGAGCCCGGTGATGCAGTGGTTAGCACTGTACTATATATAGGGAGCCCGGTGATGCAGTGGTTAGCACTGTACTATATATGGGGAGCCTGGTGACTCAGTGGTTAGCACTGTACTATATATAGGGAGCCCGGTGATGCAGTGGTTAGCACTGTACTGTATATAGGGAGCCCGGTGATGCAGTTATTAGCACTACTATATATAGGGAGCCCGATGATGCAGTGGTTTGCACTGTACTATATATAGGGAGCCCGGTGATGCAGTGGTTAGCACTGTACTATATATAGGGAGCCCGGTGATTCAGTGGTTAGCACTCTACTATATATAGGGAGCCCGGTGATGCAGTGGTTAGCACTGTACTATATATAGGGAGCCCGGTGATGCAGTGGTTAGCACTGTACTATATATAGGGAGCCTGGTGATGCAGTGGTTAGCACTGTACTATATATAGGGAGCCTGGTGATGCAGTGGTTAGCACTGTACTATATATAGGGAGCCTGGTGATGCAGTGTTTAGCACTGTACTATATATGGGGAGCCCGGTGATGCAGTGGTTAGCACTGTACTATATATGGGGAGCCCGGTGATGCAGTTATTAGCACTGTACTATATATGGGGAGCCCGGTGATGCAGTTATTAGCACTATACTATATATAGGGAGCCCGGTGATGCAGTGGTTAGCACTGTACTATATATAGGGAGCCCGGTGATGCAGTGGTTAGCACTGTACTATATATAGGGAGCCCGGTGATGCAGTGGTTAGCACTGTACTATATATGGGGAGCCCGGTGATGCATTTATTAGCACTGTACTATATATAGGGAGCCCGGTGATGCAGTGGTTAGCACTGTACTATATATAGGGAGCCCGGTGATGCAGTGGTTAGCACTGTACTATATATAGGGAGCCCGGTGATGCAGTGGTTAGCACTGTACTATATATAGGGAGCCCGGTGATGCAGTGGTTAGCACTGTACTATATATGGGGAGCCCGGTGATGCAGTTATTAGCACTGTACTATATATAGGGAGCCCGGTGATGCAGTGGTTAGCACTGTACTATATATAGGGAGCCCGGTGATGCAGTGGTTAGCACTGTACTATATATAGGGAGCCTGGTGATGCAGTGGTTAGCACTGTACTATATATAGGGAGCCCGGTGATGCAGTGATTAGCACTGTACTATATATAGGGAGCCCGGTGATGCAGTGGTTAGCACTGTACTATATATAGGGAGCCCGGTGATGCAGTGGTTAGCACTGTACTATATATAGGTAGCCCGGTGATGCAGTGGTTAGCACTGTACTATATATAGGGAGCCCGGTGATGCAGTGGTTAGCACTGTACTATATATAGGGAGCCCGGTGATGCAGTGGTTAGCACTGTACTATATATGGGGAGCCCGGTGATGCAGTTATTAGCACTGTACTATATATAGGGAGCCTGGTGATGCAGTGGTTAGCACTGTACTATATATGGGGAGCCCGGTGATGCAGTGGTTAGCACTGTACTATATATGGGGAGCCTGGTGATGCAGTGGTTAGCACTGTACTATATATGGGGAGCCCGGTGATGCAGTGGTTAGCACTGTACTATATATGGGGAGCCCGGTGATGCAGTTATTAGCACTGTACTATGTATAGGGAGCCCGGTGATGCAGTGGTTAGCACTGTACTATATATAGGGAGCCCTGTGATGCAGTGGATAGCACTGTACTATATATAGGGAGCCCGGTGATGCAGTGGTTAGCACTGTACTATATATAGGGAGCCCGGTGATGCAGTGGTTAGCACTGTACTATATATGCGGAGCCCGGTGATGCAGTTATTAGCACTGTACTATATATAGGGAGCCCGGTGATGCAGTGGTTAGCACTGTACTATATATAGGGAGCCCGGTGATGCAGTTGTTAGCACTGTACTATATATAGGGAGCCTGGTGATGCAGTGGTTAGCACTGTACTATATATAGGGAGCCCAGTGATGCAGTGATTAGCACTGTACTATATATAGGGAGCCCGGTGATGCAGTGGTTAGCACTGTACTATATATGGGGAGCCCGGTGATGCAGTGGTTAGCACTGTACTATATATGGGGAGCCCGGTGATGCAGTGGTTAGCACTGTACTATATATCGGGAGCCCGGTGACTCAGTGGTTAGCACTGTACTATATATAGGGAGCCCGGTGATGCAGTGGTTAGCACTGTACAATATATAGGGAGGCCGGTGATGCAGTGGTTAGCACTGTACTATATATAGGGAGCCCGGTGATGCAGTGGTTAGCACTGTACTATATATAGGGAGCCCGGTGACTCAGTGGTTAGCACTGTACTATATATAGGGAGCCCGGTGATGCAGTGGTTAGCACTGTACAATATATAGGGAGGCCGGTGATGCAGTGGTTAGCACTGTACTATATATAGGGAGCCCGGTGATGCAGTGGTTAGCACTGTACTATATATAGGGAGCCTGGTGACTCAGTGGTTAGCACTGTACTATATATAGGGCAGCACAGTGGCTCAGTGGTTTGCACTGTACTATATATGGGGAGCCTGGTGACTCAGTGGTTAGCACTGTACTACATATAGGGAGCCTGGTGACTCAGTGGTTAGCACTGTACTATATATAGGGAGCCCGGTGATGCAGTGGTTAGCACTGTACTATATATAGGGAGCCCGGTGATGCAGTGGTTAGCACTGTACTATATATAGGGAGCCCGGTGATGCAGTGGTTAGCACTGTACTATATATAGGGAGCCCGGTGATGCAGTGGTTAGCACTGTACTGTATATAGGGAGCCCGGTGATGCAGTTATTAGCACTGTACTATATATAGGGAGCCCGGTGATGCAGTGGTTAGCACTGTACTATATATAGGGAGCCCGGTGATGCAGTGGTTAGCAATGTACTATATATAGGGAGCCCGGTGATGCAGTGGTTAGCACTGTACTATATATAGGGAGCCCGGTGATGCAGTGGTTAGCACTGTACTTTATATAGGGAACCTGGTGATGCAGTGGTTAGCACTGTACTATATATAGGGAGCCTGGTGATGCAGTGGTTAGCACTGTACTATATATAGGGAGCCCGGTGATGCAGTGGTTAGCACTGTACTATATATAGGGAGCCTGGTGATGCAGTGGTTAGCACTGTACTATATATAGGGAGCCCGGTGATGCAGTGGTTAGCACTGTACTATATATGGGGAGCCCGGTGATGCAGTGGTTAGCACTGTACTATATATAGGGAGCCTGGTGATGCAGTGGTTAGCACTGTACTATATATAGGGAGCCTGGTGATGCAGTGGTTAGCACTGTACTATATATAGGAAGCCCGGTGATGCAGTGGTTAGCACTGTACTATATATGGGGAGCCCGGTGATGCAGTGGTTAGCACTGTACTATATATAGGGAGCCTGGTGATGCAGTGGTTAGCACTGTACTATATATAGGGAGACCGGTGATGCAGTGATTAGCACTGTACTATATATAGGGAGCCCGGTGACGCAGTGGTTAGCACTGTACTATATATGGGGAGCCCGGTGATGCAGTGGTTAGCACTGTACTATATATGGGGAGCCCGGTGATGCAGTGGTTAGCACTGTACTATATATGGGGAGCCCGGTGATGCAGTGGTTAGCACTGTACTATATATAGGAAGCCCGGTGATGCAGTGGTTAGCACTGTACTATATATAGGAAGCCCGGTGATGCAGTGGTTAGCACTGTACTATATATAGGGAGCCCGGTGATGCAGTGGTTAGCACTGTACTATATATAGGAAGCCCGGTGACTCAGTGGTTAGCACTGTACTATATATAGGAAGCCCGGTGATGCAGTGGTTAGCACTGTACTATATATAGGGAGCCCGGTGATGCAGTGGTTAGCACTGTACTATATATATATATAGGGATCCTGGTGACTCAGTGGTTAGCACTGTACTATATATAGGGCAGCACAGTGGCTCAGTGGTTTGCACTGTACTATATATGGGAAGCCTGGTGACTCAGTGGTTAGCACTGTACTATATATAGGGAGCCTGGTGACTCAGTGGTTAGCACTGTACTATATATAGGGAGCCCGGTGATGCAGTGGTTAGCACTGTACTATCTATAGGGAGCCCGGTGATGCAGTGGTTAGCACTGTACTATATATAGGGAGCCTGGTGACTCAGTGGTTAGCACTGTACTATATATAGGGAGCCTGGTGGCTCAGTGGTTAGCACTGTACTATATATAGGGAGCCCGGTGATGCAGTGGTTAGCACTTTACTATATATGGGGAGCCTGGTGACTCAGTGGTTAGCACTGTACTATATATAGGGAGCCCGGTGATGCAGTAGATAGCACTGTACTGTATGTAGGGAGCCCGGTGATGCAGTTATTAGCACTGTACTATATATAGGGAGCCCGGTGATGCAGTAGATAGCACTGTACTGTATGTAGGGAGCCCGGTGATGCAGTTATTAGCACTGTACTATATATAGGGAGCCCGGTGATGCAGTGGTTAGCACTGTACTATATATGGGGAGCCCGGTGATGCAGTGGTTAGCACTGTACTATATATAGGGAGCCCGGTGACTCAGTGGTTAGCACTGTACTATATATAGGGAGCCCGGTGATGCAGTGGTTAGCACTGTACAATATATAGGGAGGCCGGTGATGCAGTGGTTAGCACTGTACTATATATGGGGAGCCCGGTGGTGCAGTGGTTAGCACTGTACAATATATAGGGATCCCGGTGACTCAGTGGTTAGCACTGTACTATATATAGGGAGCCCGGTGATGCAGTGGTTAGCACTGTACTATATATGGGGAGCACGGTGATGCAGTGGTTAGCACTGTACTATATATGGGGAGCCCGGTGATGCAGTGGTTAGCACTGTACTATATATGGGGAGCCCGGTGATGCAGTGGTTAGCACTGTACTATATATAGGGAGCCCGGTGATGCAGTGGTTAGCACTGTACTATATATAGGGAGCCCGGTGATGCAGTGGTTAGCACTGTACTATATATAGGAAGCCCGGTGATGCAGTGGTTAGCACTGTACTATATATGGGGAGCCCGGTGATGCAGTGGTTAGCACTGTACTATATATAGGGAGCCCGGTGATGCAGTGGTTAGCACTGTACTATATATAGGGAGCCTGGTGATGCAGTGGTTAGCACTGTACTATGTATAGGGAGCCCGGTGATGCAGTGGTTAGCACTGTACTATATATGGGGAGCCCGGTGATGCAGTGGTTAGCACTGTACTATATATGGGGAGCCCGGTGATGCAGTGGTTAGCACTGTACTATATATAGGGAGCCCGGTGATGCAGTGGTTAGCACTGTACTATATATGGGGAGCCCGGTGATGCAGTTATTAGCACTGTACTATATATAGGGAGCCCGGTGATGCAGTGGTTAGCACTGTACTATATATAGGGAGCCTGGTGATGCAGTGGTTAGCACTGTACTATATATGGGGAGCCCGGTGATGCAGTTATTAGCACTGTACTATATATAGGGAGCCCGGTGATGCAGTGGTTAGCACTGTACTATATATAGGGAGCCTGGTGATGCAGTGGTTAGCACTGTACTATATATGGGGAGCCCGGTGATGCAGTTATTAGGACTGTACTATATATAGGGAGCCCGGTGATGCAGTGGTTAGCACTGTACTATATATAGGGAGCCTGGTGATGCAGTGATTAGCACTGTACTATATATAGGGAGCCCGGTGATGCAGTGGTTAGCACTGTACTATATATGGGGAGCCCGGTGATGCAGTGGTTAGCACTGTACTATATATGGGGAGCCCGGTGACTCAGTGGTTATCACTGTACTATATATAGGGAGCCCGGTGATGCAGTGGTTAGCACTGTACTATATATAGGGAGCCCGGTGATGCAGTGGTTAGCACTGGACTATATATAGGGAGCCTGGTGACTCAGTGGTTAGCACTGTACTATATATAGGGCAGCACAGTGGCTCAGTGGTTTGCACTGTACTATATATGGGGAGCCTGGTGACTCAGTGGTTAGCACTGTACTATATATAGGGAGCCTGGTGACTCAGTGGTTAGCACTGTACTATATATAGGGAGCCCGGTGATGCAGTGGTTAGCACTGTACCATATATAGGGAGCCCGGTGACTCAGTTTTTAGCACTGTACTATATATAGGGAGCCTGGTGACTCAGTGGTTAGCACTGTACTATATATAGGGCAGCACAGTGGCTCAGTGGTTTGCACTGTACTCTATATGGGGAGCCTGGTGACTCAGTGGTTAGCACTGTACTATATATAGGGAGCCTGGTGACTCAGTGGTTAGCACTGTACTATATATAGGGAGCCCGGTGATGCAGTGGTTAGCACTGTACTATATATAGGGAGCCCGGTGACTCAGTTGTTAGCACTGTACTATATATAGGGAGCCTGGTGATGCAGTTATTAGCACTGTACTCTATATAGGGAGCTCGGTGATGCAGTGGTTAGCACTGTACTATATATGGGGAGCCCGGTGATGCAGTGGTTAGCACTGTACTATATATAGGGAGCCCGGTGACTCAGTGGTTATCACTGTACTATATATAGGGAGCCCGGTGATGCAGTGGTTAGCACTGTACTATATATAGGGAGCCCGGTGACTCAGTTGTTAGCACTGTACTATATATAGGGAGCCTGGTGATGCAGTTATTAGCACTGTACTCTATATAGGGAGCTCGGTGATGCAGTGGTTAGCACTGTACTATATATGGGGAGCCCGGTGATGCAGTGGTTAGCACTGTACTATATATAGGGAGCCCGGTGACTCAGTGGTTATCACTGTACTATATATAGGGAGCCCGGTGATGCAGTGGTTAGCACTGTACTATATATAGGGAGCCCGGTGATGCAGTGGTTAGCACTGGACTATATATAGGGAGCCTGGTGACTCAGTGGTTAGCACTGTACTATATATAGGGCAGCACAGTGGCTCAGTGGTTTGCACTGTACTATATATGGGGAGCCTGGTGACTCAGTGGTTAGCACTGTACTATATATAGGGAGCCTGGTGACTCAGTGGTTAGCACTGTACTATATATAGGGAGCCCGGTGATGCAGTGGTTAGCACTGTACCATATATAGGGAGCCCGGTGACTCAGTTTTTAGCACTGTACTATATATAGGGAGCCCGGTGATGCAGTGGTTAGCACTGTACTATATATAGGGAGCCCGGTGATGCAGTGGTTAGCACTGTACTATATATAGGGAGCCTGGTGACTCAGTGGTTAGCACTGTACTATATATAGGGAGCCTGGTGGCTCTGTGTTTAGCACTGTACTATATATAGGGAGCCCGGTCATGCAGTGGTTACCACTGTACTATATATAGGGAGCCCGGTGATGCAGTGGTTAGCACTGTACTATATATAGAGAGCCCGGTGATGCAGTGGTTAGCACTGTACTATATACAGGGAGCCCGGTGATGCAGTGGTTAGCACTGTACTATATATGGGGAGCCTGGTGACTCAGTGGTTAGCACTGTACTATATGTAGGGAGCCCGGTGATGCAGTGGTTAGCACTGTACAATATATAGGGAGCCCGGTGATGCAGTGGTTAGCACTGTACTATATATAGGGAGCCCGGTGATGCAGTGGTTAGCACTGTACTATATATAGGGAGCCCGGTGATGCAGTGGTTAGCACTGTACTATATATAGGGAGCCCGGTGATGCAGTGGTTAGCACTGTACTATATATAGGGAGCCCGGTGATGCAGTGGTTAGCACTGTACTATATATAGGGAGCCCGGTGATGCAGTGGTTAGCACTGTACTATATATAGGGAGCCCGGTGATGCAGTGGTTAGCACTGTACTATATATAGGGAGCCTGGTGATGCAGTGGTTAGCACTGTACTATATATAGGGAGCCTGGTGATGCAGTGGTTAGCACTGTACTATATATAGGGAGCCCGGTGATGCAGTGGTTAGCACTGTACTATATATGGGGAGCCCGGTGATGCAGTGGTTAGCACTGTACTATATATAGGGAGCCTGGTGATGCAGTGGTTAGCACTGTACTATGTATAGGGAGCCCGGTTATGCAGTGGTTAGCACTGTACTATATATGGGGAGCCCGGTGATGCAGTGGTTAGCACTGTACTATATATAGGGAGCCTGGTGTCACGATATGGTATGAAATATCATATAAGTTTAGTTGCTCGTCAGCTCATGAGGTGGGCTAAACCCCCCCTTCACTAGCTGACTCTACTTGTTTCTCTCTGGGCTACGGATTGTATGCTAGAAGGGGGTTTTATTGCTCTGGGGTCGTAAATTCCAGGCTCAGAGGAAAGTCCCTCACCCCTCCCACCTTCACTAGTCAGAACTGGTAAAGTGGCTCCAAAATTCATGAAAGATCCTTTGTTTGGCTTTGGTACGATATTATGCACCATGTTTACGGTAAGAACAAGAAAATATATATTCGTATTCCCACTCGGTGTAGGTACCCATCCCTTGAGACTCGGGCTTCTAACTCCGTCTGGTAAAGAAGTAGGGTTTTCTCTGTAAATATGTATCCCAGATAGGACATATTTGATCTCATTAGAATGCTCACGTTAACCCGAGATGATTGATGGGTTTGTTAGAACTATGACGTGTTTTGTAGTGAAGTTATAGAAATTAGAGAGAATAGTTTAAAGTTTAGGCAGAATGTAGAGAGAGGAGGGTCTGGATAAGCCAGCCCTTCTGTGATGTCACAGCCTTAATGTTTTAAGTGTCTGGCAGGCTCTGAGGAGTCTCTTGCTGCTTGATTTCTTGTCTTGTCCTGGAAGAGCCCTGCTCACGTCCAAATGAGCTGGGACGTATGGGAAAAACTGCCCTAGCCTGGTTGCCTGCAATGCGTTGAACATGTGAGTGTTACTTTTCTCATTTAAACCCTGTTTATTTCATAATTACCCTTGTACATATTTGCAATTGTCTCATTTGTAACTTCTTTATAAAATATTTTTGATAAAGCACTGCCTAATTAATTTCAATGGAATATACCATTATATATTAGTTCGTTCATCCATGCTCTAAACTTGCCCTGTCTTCTGAAGGGAAATACGCTACTGTTACTGTTGTGTTGGGTTAGCTTCGGACCCGTTTAATCGAAGCTGGTGGCAGCGAAAGTGCGCTGACTGTTGGATTATGCTGAAGCAACTGCGGGTTTGATAATTATTGTTCCTGCCTGAGTGGGAGTAGTTATCGCGTCGCTGCAGCGTGCCCAATAGCCAGTACATAGCAGGCAGCCTTCCTGGCGACTAATTACCCAGGGTGCAGTACCTAAACTGACCTGAAAGTAAGGGGGCGCCAGAGAGCTGCAAGTGTTAAGTGGAACTGTAAGCGGGATATACATACATAAATCCCTGCAGTTTGTGGTATATTGAAAGCAGTGGGATACCTAGAATAAGCCCCTGCTGTAAACTAAGAGGTCAATAGCCTTGTGTGTGGTTTTTCATCACATCGTGGAGTGGAGGGATAACTAAGATAAGCCCCCTGCACATGTGATAGCCGTCTGTTGGCCTAAAGTCACCTCAATCAGTGACGTAGGGGTGACGGTCACGGTGTGAATCCTGACCCATTGGTGACAGCGGTCAGGGGAATCGTGACACCTGGTGATGCAGTGGTTAGCACTGTACTATATATAGGGAGCCTGGTGATTCAGTGGTTAGCACTGTACTATATATAGGGCAGCACAGTGGCTCAGTGGTTTGCACTGTACTATATATGGGGAGCCCGGTGACTCAGTGTTTAGCACTGTACTATATATAGGAAGCCCGGTGATGCAGTGGTTAGCACTGTACTATATATAGGGAGCCTGGTGATGCAGTGGTTAGCACTGTACTATATATAGGGAGCCTGGTGATGCAGTTATTAGCACTGTACTATATATAGGGAGCCCGGTGATGCAGTGGTTAGCACTGTACTATATATAGGGAGCCCTGTGACTCAGTGGTTAGCACTGTACTATATATAGGGAGCCCGGTGATGCAGTGGTTAGCACTGTACTATATATAGGGAGCCTGGTGATGCAGTTATTAGCACTGTACTATATATAGGGAGCCCGGTGACTCAGTGGTTAGCACTGTACTATATATAGGGAGCCTGGTGATGCAGTTATTAGCACTGTACTATATATAGGGAGCCCGGTGATGCAGTGGTTAGCACTGTACTATATATAGGGAGCCCGGTGATGCAGTGGTTAGCACTGTACTATATATAGGGAGCCCGGTGATGCAGTGGTTAGCACTGTACTATATATGGGGAGCCCGGTGATGCAGTGGTTAGCACTGTACTATATATGGGGAGCCCGGTGATGCAGTGGTTAGCACTGTACTATATATGTGGAGCCCGGTGATGCAGTGGTTAGCACTGTACTATATATAGGGAGCCCGGTGACTCAGTGGTTAGCACTGTACTATATATAGGGAGCCCGGTGATGCAGTGGTTAGCACTGTACTATATATGGGGAGCCCGGTGATGCAGTGGTTAGCACTGTACTATATATAGGGAGCCCGGTGACTCAGTGGTTAGCACTGTACTATATATAGGGAGCCCGGTGATGCAGTGGTTAGCACTGTACTATATATAGGGAGCCCATTGACTCAGTGGTTAGCACTGTACTATATATAGGGAGCCCGGTGATGCAGTGGTTAGCACTGTACTATATATGGGGAGCCCGGTGATGCAGTGGTTAGCACTGTACTATATATGGGGAGCCCGGTGATGCAGTGGTTAGCACTGTACTATATATGGGGAGCCCGGTGATGCAGTGGTTAGCACTGTACTATATATAGGGAGCCTGGTGATGCAGTTATTAGCACTGTACTCTATATAGGGAGCTTGGTGATGCAGTGGTTAGCACTGTACTATATATAGGGAGCCCGGTGACTCAGTGGTTAGCACTGTACTATATATAGGGAGCCCGGTGATGCAGTGGTTAGCACTGTACTATATATAGGGAGCCTGGTGATGCAGTGGTTAGCACTGTACTATATATAGGGAGCCTGGTGATGCAGTTATTAGCACTGTACTATATATAGGGAGCCCGGTGATGCAGTGGTTAGCACTGTACTATATATAGGGAGCCAGGTGACTCAGTGGTTAGCACTGTACTATATATAGGGAGCCCGGTGATGCAGTGCTTAGCACTGTACTATATATAGGGAGCCTGGTGATGCAGTTATTAGCACTGTACTATATATAGGGAGCCCGGTGACTCAGTGGTTAGCACTGTAATATATATAGGGAGCCTGGTGATGCAGTTATTAGCACTGTACTATATATAGGGAGCCCGGTGATGCAGTGGTAAGCACTGTACTATATATAGGGAGCCCGGTGATGCGGTGGTTAGCACTGTACTATATATAGGGAGCCCGGTGATGCAGTGGTTAGCACTGTACTATATATGGGGAGCCCGGTGATGCAGTGGTTAGCACTGTACTACATATGGGGAGCCCGGTGATGCAGTGGTTAGCACTGTACTATATATGGGGAGCCCGGTGATGCAGTGGTTAGCACTGTACTATATATGGGGAGCCCGGTGATGCAGTGGTTAGCACTGTACTATATATGGGGAGCCCGGTGATGCAGTGGTTAGCACTGTACTATATATGGGGAGCCCGGTGATGCAGTGGTTAGCACTGTACTATATATGGGGAGCCCGGTGATGCAGTGGTTAGCACTGTACTATATATAGGGAGCCTGGTGATGCAGTGGTTAGCACTGTACTATATATAGGGAGCCTGGTGATGCAGTTATTAGCACTGTACTCTATATAGGGAGCTCGGTGATGCAGTGGTTAGCACTGTATTATATATAGGGAGCCTGGTGATGCAGTTATTGGCACTGTACTCTATATAGGGAGCTCGGTGATGCAGTGGTTAGCACTGTACTATATATAGGGAGCCCGGTGATGCAGTGGTTAGCACTGTACTATATATAGGGAGCCCGGTGATGCAGTGGTTAGCACTGTACTATATATAGGGAGCCTGGTGATGCAGTGGTTAGCACTATACTATATATGGGGAGCCCGGTGATGCAGTGGTTAGCACTGTACTATATATGGGGAGCCCGGTGATGCAGTGGTTAGCACTGTACTATATATAGGGAGCCCGGTGATGCAGTCGTTAGCACTGTACTATATATAGGGAGCCCGGTGATGCAGTCGTTAGCACTGTACTGTATGTGCTCTGATTGCTGGCACACTGTGTCACTGGATTGCCTACATAACAACAGAGGATGGGTCAAGAGAGGGCTTTTTGAGGATAGGTGTGATGGAGGCATGTTTAAAGCTTGAGGGGAAAACACCAGTTGTTAGTGATAGGTTGAAGAGATGGGTTAGGGTTGGGATGAAGACTGTGGTGAGGTTTGGAATGAGGTGGGATGGGAGTGGGTCAAGTGCACAGGTGGTGAGATGCGATCTTGAGAGTAGAGTGGAGAGTCGATCTTCTGTAATGGTGAAGAAGTTGGTTTTGGAGGTGGAGGGCTGGGAAATCGGGAGGAAAGGCTCTGGGGGTTGACATCACCGCTGTTCTCTGCTTTACGGCCGGCGCTGACACAGTCAGTGTGGGAAGCTGACGCCGGGGGACGTGACAGACATTGGAATGTGAGTATGTACTGTTTTTTTTTTTTTTAATTTTACAATGGTAACCAGGGTAAATATCGGGTTACTAAGCGCTGCCCTGCACTTAGTAACCCGATATTTACCCTGGTTACCCGGGGACTTCGGCATCGTTGAAGACAGTTGGTTGCTGGAGAGAGCCGTCTGTGTGACAGCTCCCCAGCGACCACACGACTTACCAACGATCACGGCCAGGTCGTATTGCTGGTCGTGATCGTTGGTAAGTCGTTTAGTATAACGGTACCTTAAGGGCATATTGTAACCCTGAGAACACATCAGAGATGTCTTGGTGAACCGACAGAACTGATTTTAACGGATCAATAATAAAGGATATTGTTTTATATAAGTGGAAGTTTCTGTTTTTCTCCCAAGCACTCTTAATACATCATCATTAAGGTATTTTCACCATGGACTAGCAAATTTGATGTAATACCTTCTGGCAACCAGTAGATATCACTGTTGCAATTTATTCATTACTGTAATGCAGAAGGCATTTGAATAGACACAATATCAATCGCACTTGTGCAGAATAGTGAACAGTGACATCTGCTGTGCGGTCTGCAACATGAAATTCTTGTTAGAAATCAAGAATGAAGTGCATCATTGCTTAGGTGTGATTGTCGAGCCCATGCACTCACAGATTTTATAGGGCTATTTGGGTAGCTATCCCGTATTGCCTCTACAGACTCGTCACTGACTCATGGCCTACCAGAACGAGGCTTCTCCACCAATCTGCTGGTTTCCTTCAACTGCTTCTCCCACCAAGTAATGTTATTCCTATGTGGTGGTGCTTTGTTATAAACACATCGATATTCACATAGCACTTTGGTCATGGATTCGAGTTTAGCGAGCCACAGAACACACTGAACTTTCCTCTGTACCATCCACATCTTGACTGGCATGGAAAACCACACAGCAGGCATAAGCTTGTGGTTGCATGATGTCACAGACCTGGCAGTGTATTAATCAGAGTTCAGTTTATCAGGGGTTAATCTGAGCGGGGGCTCAGCAACAGCTTAAATGAGTTTGTGTTGTTTGATTGGTTCTTTTTATCTCTCCTCATGAACAGGTCTGATATGATTGGGCCAGAGAAAGGGCGCCAAAATGAAAGCTATAAAAGTGCACCATGACATTATGGACACACTGTAGTCTAGTTAACAGAATTCCTTGGATGGATGATCTGGTTAGATTGTCAGTTAACATACAACACTGGTTGCATCAAGTGGCATTGGCATTAAAAGGGGTTGTCCAATATTACATTTTTTTCATAGGCATGTGCAGTGATAAAAAAAAAACATACAAAAGCATAGTAACCTTTTTTCACCCCCAACCAGTAGTCGGGGTTGGCTCCAGCAGCAATTACTTTGTCCGGTTGTCACAGGAACGCTGAAATCTGTGATGGGCTGCAGCGATCAGGTGATTCAAACAGCATGTCATCTGTAAAATACCTGATTTATTAGATATACTTAGTATTAACCTCTGAAAATATTTATCTCTTAACCACCACATACTATGAATGTTGTCAATCACTCAATCAGCCTTTCTTAGCAGGGACATTGCGTACTTACTAGTTTGTACATATAAAGATGTTATTTGGGTATTACAATTCCAAAATATCCATTTACAACTAAATATATTAAATTTGTTATACCACACCCATAAACATCACAGCCCATCATTTCAGTGATCATCATATAATAGACCCTCTCAGGTTTACATCTGTGTATGTACTTGATGCTAACACGTGAATCATGCATCTGGCAGTCTATTACCCTCCACATCTTCCTCCTCCTCCTCCTGCACCTCCTCTGTTGAGCTATTCAGCTGCATACCTCTGGGTTTATACCAAGTGGGATCTAGAATATCATCTTCATCTCCTCTGTTCTCACACTCTTCATCCTGAGAGCCACCTTCCTCCTCTTCCTGCCCTGAAAGTGGAACGCCCGCTAGGGCTGTGGGGTACTCGGCACAGGACCGGTTCTGTTCTTAGAGGGGTGGTCACGGTGGCAGTGACCCGGTTCGTGGCCCTGGGCATCCAGTTAATAGGGGTTAATGAAAATGGGAATAAAGTCTAATATAGGAATGTTTGTAACGCCACCTGTAGTATTCGGTCAGGGAAGATCGATGGTGCTGAAAGGGGTCCATTGGGGATGATGGTACTGCAGCAGGGATGGTATGGCTTCTTACAGGTGAAGCTTAGTCCCCAGGGCTCCTGGTGTAGTGGGTAAAGATGGTAAATGGTGTGGTGCCAAGAAGAATTAGAGGACATAATATTGCAGTCTCTTTACCTTTTACTGGTAGTATGCAGCCACAGTCCAGGGTATGGATCACAGGTAATGGTGAGGTCCGGCCAGCCTGGAAGCGATTCGGAATCCCCCTAGCCAGGTGGGGTTGGAAGCCTTCCTTACTGCGCTGTGTTGTAGTCCCTTGCTGCCTAAAGCTTCACACAAGGTTCTCTCTTTCTCTCTGTCCTATTAATAGGACAATATCGGTATGGCAGGCACCTTGAGCCTTTTTACAGGTGTATCTATTTGCTGTGACTCTGGGCTCTATATGCTGCTGTGCCTTCGGATGTAATGGTGGACAGGCGACTTGAAATCTCCTGCCCTCCGATTTCTGCTGTGGGGCATACAGTTACCCCCACAGCCTCGGTCTTCCGGCCACCGGTTTCTTGCGCTGATTCTGGAGTGAGCTCTCTCGCAGCTCCACTCCCAGTATTTTTCCTCTACTTTGCCTCTTCTCCGTTCACAGTCAGTGCTGTGTCAGGAGCTGCAGAACCTCGTGTCTGCATGGCTCCAGCTCTTCTCCAGACTGACCACCTAACTCCTCCTCCAGCCAGAAAACATAGGGAAGCCACCCACAAACTGGATCAGAGCTCCACCTTCTGGACTTGAGTCAGAACAGTGTTGTATGTATGTGTTACCTGTAAAAGGGATCTTTCCTCACTTCCAGGCAAGGCATCACCCTCCCTCTGAGAAAGGCAATACCACTGTGACAACCAAACTCCTGGGGTGTCACAAAACCACATTACTGTCTGCGTGCGCCTCAGGTATCTGAGTCTTATCAGGATCAACTCCACCTCCGGGGTTTAACGTCTGGTGATGAGGGTCTGGATTCTGCTTGGACCCTACTTCATTCCGCCCTGAATCCAACTGAAAAAAATGTTGGACATCTGTGATTCTGTGATTCATTGGAACACACCTCTGATACCCATGGAATAGAATCTGTCAATAGCTCTCCAGACTCGCCCATCTGTGGTTCTCCACAGTCAGTTAGGTGGTTAAAGAGTTGTGACGGGGGGATAACAAGGGTAATTGGGGTGCCACCTCTGAGAATTGTAGCGTTTGTGATACTAAGATGAAGAGGAGTTGAGACCACTTGATGCAGCGCTTGCCATCCACTGGAGCACAAGCTCTTTCTGGCCCTGATCCACAAGGCGTACTGCTGTGAGGTTGCCAAAAGAAAGGGAGTTGAGTAGCCTGTCCAAAAACAGATGTTGTCAGTAGTGTTGAGCGATACCGTCCGATACTTGAAAGTATCGGTATCGGATAGTATCGGCCGATACCCGAAAAATATCGGATATCGCCGATACCGATATCCGATACCAATACAAGTCAATGGGACATCAAGTATCGGAAGGTATTCTCATGGTTCCCAGGGTCTGAAGGAGAGGAAACTCTCCTTCAGGCCCTGGGATCCATAGGGATGTGTAAAATAAAGAATTAAAATAAAAAATATTGATATATTTACCTCTCCGGCGGCCCCTGAACTCAGCGCGGGTAACCGGCAGGCTTCTTTGTTCAAAATCAGCGCTTTTAGGACCTGAGAATCACGTCCCGGCTTCTGATTGGTCGCGGGCCGCCCATGTGACCGCCACGCGACCAATCACAAGCCGCGACGTCACCGCAAGCTATTAGCGCGCTCATTTTTGAAAAATGAGCGCGTTAATGACTTTCAAAGACGTAGCGGCTTGTGATTGGTCGCGGCCACGTGACCAATCGCAAGCCGCGACGTCACCGCAAGCTATTAACGCGCTCATTTTTAAAAATGAGCGCGTTAATGACTTTCAAAGACGTAGCGGCTTGTGATTGGTCGCGTGGCCGCGACCAATCACAAGCCGCGACGTCACCGCAAGCTATTAACGCGCTCATTTTTAAAAATGAGCGCGTTAATGGCTTTCAAAGACGTAGCGGCTTGTGATTGGTCGCGTGGCCGCGACCAATCACAAGCCGCTACGTCTTTGAAAGTCATTAACGTGCTCATTTTTAAAAATGAGCGCGTTAATAGCTTGCGGTGACGTCGCGACTTGTGATTGGTCGCGTGGCCGCGACCAATCACAAGCCGCTACGTCTTTGAAAGTCATTAACGCGCTCATTTTTCAAAAATGAGCGCGCTAATAGCTTGCGGTGACGTCGAGGCTTGTGATTGGTCGCGTGGCGGTCACATGGGCGGCCCGCGACCAATCAGAAGCCGGGACGTGATTCTTAGGTCCTAAAAGCGCTGATTTTGAACAACGAAGCCTGCCGGTTACCCGCGCTGAGTCCAGGGGCCGCCGGAGAGGTAAATATATCAATATTTTTTATTTTAATTCTTTATTTTACACATCTCTATGTATCCGATACCGATACCCGATACCACAAAAGTATCGGATCTCGGTATCGGAATTCCGATACCGCAAGTATCGGCCGATACCCGATACTTGCGGTATCGGAATGCTCAACACTAGTTGTCAGTTGTCTTTGGACGAGACAGTGTTTCTTTAGTAAAGCTTTCAGTAACATAGCCACCTCACCCACGTAGACCTTGAACACCAAGCCTATTCCCCCTTCCATCAAGACCTCGCTTTTTCCCAATCATGTTGGATGTACCCTTGCCCTATTTTAACCAGCTGATTCACAAACCTAGGCCCAGACCTATCAGTCACCTTTCACTAAATTAACAATCAGTATTTATTTGCTGAGATAGTGTTTCTGAACCACACTATTAGCAGAAAGGGATCAGATTCAGAAATGTAGCCTGGTGCCTGGACCACACTAATAGCACAAACGATTTAGATTCGGAAATGTGGCCTGGTGTATGACCCACAGTATTAGCAGAAAGGATCTAGGTTCTGAAATTTGGCCTGGTGTCTGGCCCACAATATTAGCACAAATTATTTAGATTTTTAATGTGGGCTGGTGTATGGCCCACACTATTAGGCCGGCTTCACACTCAGCGTATGAAAATACGGTCCGTATATTACGGCCGTAATACGCTGAAATGTCCCGAAAATAGTGGTCCGTAGCTCCTCCGTAGGCAGGGTGTGTCAGCGTTTTTTGCGCATGGCATTCTCCGTATGTAATCCGTATGGCATCCGTACTGCGTGGTTTTCTCGCAGGCTTGCAAAACCGACATACCGCTATAGAAATGATCCATGTGTCCCAAAAAGAAAAAAAAAAATATATATATATATATATACTGTCTATATATATATATATATATATATATATATATATATATATATATGTCATTAGACACATATATGTATATATATTAATATTTATTCCAGCGCTATACAGCTTGAAAGCCGGTAATTCAATTACCGGCTTTTTCTTTCTCCTTCCTAAAACCCGACATGATTTGAGACATGGTTTACATACACTAAACCATGTCTTCTCTCCATTTTTTTTTGCAGATTCCACACTACTAATGTCAGTAGTGTGTATCTGCAAAATTTGGCCGTTCTAGCTCTTAAAATAAAGGGTTAAATGGCGGAAAAAATTGGCGTGGGCTCCCGCGCAATTTTCTCCGCCAGAGTAGTAAAGCCAGTGACTGAGGGCAGATATTAATAGCCTGGAGAGGGTCCATGGTTATTGGCCCCCCCCTGGCTAAAAATATCTGCCCCCAGCCACCCCAGAACAGGCACATCTGGAAGATGCGCCTATTCTGGCACTTGGCCACTCTCTTCCCATTCCCGTGTAGCGGTGGGATATGGGGTAATGAAGGGTTAATGCCACCTTGCTATTGTAAGGTGACATTAAGCCTAATTAATAATGGAGAGGCGTCAATTTTGACACCTATCCATTATTAATCCAATTGTAGTAAAGGGTTAAATAAAAGACAAACACAATATTTAAAATTATTTTAATGAAATAAAAACAATGGTTGTTGGAGTATTTTATTCTACGCCCAATCCAGTCACTGAAGACCCTCGTTCTGTGAAAGAAAAAACATAATAAACCAACAATATACTTACCCTCCGCAGATCTGTAACGTCCAACGATGTAAATCCTTCTGAAGGGGTTAAAACAGTTTGCAGCAAGGAGCTTTGCTAATGCAATGCTACTCCTCGCTGCAAAACCCCGGAGAATGAGTCTAAATATAGATCAATGAGCTATATTTAGCTTCATTTGCGGTGAGGCGCCCTCTGCTGGCTGTTCATAGATCGTGGGAAATTACCTAGAAAGCCTGGGAGCTACGCTACTTCACCTGCAGTAAGCAGTTTTCTGTAAGTGACCCTCAATATCACTAAAGTGGGCTAGGGCAGTATTTTTGGTGTTCAACCTCTTAATTGTGCAGAATGTGATATGATATCCACAGAAGTGTATGGAGAAATACTTTACTATTTTATTCTGTTGAATTCAGTATCACTCTGTATGAAATTGGAGACCTAAACAATTGAACAAAGAAAAAAAGTCAAGTAGAAATAATCAAAGAGATTTGTAGGATGCTGGTTCAGCATCGGACTGCACCTGTAACTATCAAGTAAAGTTAAAGAAAACTGCAGTCTTTGTGTCCTCCAGTCATTTCCCGCACCCTCAGTCCTGCACCCCAATGTCTACGATCCCTTACAAACTATACGGGAATCCCTGGGGCCCCGCTCCACCTGTGGGGAAAAGAACCATCCCAGCTGCGTCACCATGGACCCCAGTGGTCCCCTTAAGCAGTGTCGGCCACTCATTGCCGAACCCCACAGGTGGCGTCAGGTTAATTCCCCTACAAACTGCCCCTCATCATTTTAATTGCGCGCCCAGGGCCACTGACCAGGTCACTGCTGCCGTGACAACTTCCTGAAGAACTGTCCGACCCGGTTCCAAGTACCCCACGGCCCTAGCGGGTGTAACATATGCCTAACTCAACATCATGCGATTGTACAGTGGGGGCAGAGCAGTAGTCGTGACCAAGTTGCAGTACGGGTTCACTCTGGCAGTTCACAGACAAGTGGTGTCCCAGTCCCAATGTGCTGTAGGGTCAAACTTACTTGTAGGCCGCAGTTATCCGCTGTCATCAGGCTTCTGTCCTCAGGAGCTGCAGCACACAATACATGGGACATCAAGTTCTTTGTAACAGTCAAACTTTTACGCGGGACCGGCCACACCTTCCTTATATGCTGGCCCCTGTCCATCTTCCACTGTGCTTCAGAAGACACGATGTCAGGCTGCCCCTTTGCCAGACCTTAGACTCCGGACGTGACAGGAGTGATCGTTCACGATCCCAGTAGTGCCTCCCACTGCCTGGAACAACTGACATAAGCTGCCCCTAGCAACCCACCGCACCTGAACTTGGCCTTTGCTACACCGTCTAACAGGAAGTGCCACCTTTTTATTGACACTAGTGCCCACCCACTGGGCTAGTTCTAGTCTTAACCATTTCCTATCTTTTATGCTAAACCTATTATCCTTATTCTATTTCTTATGCTATACTACACTTATCCTTATGCTATACCCACATTAAGCATTAACACTTCACATAATGAACATCATAATACATTACATTGGAGATTTATTACTTTTACATATGAAACAGCATGACAGTATTCACATTGCACATTTGTTGTCTTCAGGGGTAGGAATAGGGTAAGACAGTCCACATACACCACCATACTAAACAGAAGAAACATTGGGGATGAAAGCAGGTAGGAGGATGTTTGCAGGGCTCTGGTCAGAGGGTCCAGCAAATGTTTTCGGAAATTTCTAATGCGATGTTCTGTTATCTGCTGCTTGTAGGGGTACGGGAGAATAACTTTGCGATATGGCGCTATATTGCAGCACACCACTCCATGATATTGAGCTGTAGTTACTCCATATGCGGAGGTACAAGCTTTTTGCCCGCTGGTTTATGAGTGCTAAGTATGGTGACGAGGGGAATGCATATATTCATAGTTTGGGTTTGTGACTGGTGAGTATACTCGGGAAGCAGCTGGACGATATTTCTCCCTTTTTCTCTAGCTCTTTTGCATGTGTTGTTTTTTATTCCCGTGCATCTGTTTCCTTTCCTCCAGTATATTGATGATATTTTTCTGTAATAAGATTTCCCCTTACCTCGCTGGATATTAACACAGTTCACTTTAGGTATCCAGCTGCTTATTATTTTTAGCCGTATTAACTAAAACATGTGATAATTATTATTTTTTTTGTTCACAGCTTCCAATCTGTCTGGTAACAATGCATCGTTAAAATGGCAAAAAAGAATTTCTAAACATCCTTCAAGTATTTTGTTCCCATGCTAACGAGAGAAGAAAAAAAACGCTTTGTTTATAGGATCTGATATACGGTTATCATGGAAGGGTTTATATTTTTGTCTATACTCGCACATGTAAGACAAGTGCGTGCCATTGATACACTATGGACTCACATCCTTATTTTCAGTCGTTTCCATGGAAACCGTCATTCAGCTCAAGTTAACCTATATCCTCTTTATCTCATTCTAAGGCCTGACTCAATTGTCACACTGTTGCCAGGCAACGCAGTACATCGCCTCTTCAACTGCTGTGATATCGATTGACGGTTTGTAACGGTAGCAGTATTAAAGTTGATTTTGTGCAGTGAGTTGAAGTAATTAAGTCTGCACATATTTCCATAAGGACGTGTTATACTCATATTATTGTTCATGATACATGGCAGCTTTGTACACGGCATTCATAGGCACGAATAGCAACCGTAATTGACATCTTTAACCATGCCAAGAGTGAATTATAACGTACTTGACTGAAAAATTGAAGTCACGATGCCCATGTACAATTACATACAATTGAATTAACATTAAATTCATGGCTTTATGTGAAATTGGTATATAGTATATACATATTTCTGTATCGCTATGTTCTTACATAGAAAATGCGCTGTGGATTTTTCACTGCAGATTACAGTAACAGTGTTTGAGTGCTAATAGGGAGCACAAGCTTGTTGGCGCAATACTTTTAGTAGCCATTTAAGAAAGTAAATAAGGGGTTAACATATCAGGGCAACTTGCTGGATTTTTGCTCAATGTCCCATCGGCCAGTGACATCAGGTGGCATTGCCACTTAGAAGGAATATAGGGTCTGATTCATTACTGCCTATTTTTTTAATTTTTTTGTCGGGTTTATAGTTTTTAGTGTTTTGCGCCTTTTTTTGTGTATGTCCCATTTGCGTTTTTTTTTTAATTCTATTTTATACGTGTTCATTTGTTGTTTTTTCTCAGGTACACCATTGTGTGTGAGATTTGGGTTTTTTCTACTAGTCACTTTCTGATTACCCACCAAGGGATGAGCAGCGTTTATATCGTTTGCTTTATATTTAGGATTTTGAATAAAGGTTAAGTTCCAT
Source organism: Ranitomeya imitator (assembly GCF_032444005.1). NCBI lineage: Eukaryota > Metazoa > Chordata > Amphibia > Anura > Dendrobatidae > Ranitomeya > Ranitomeya imitator. The sequence goes on along the minus strand of NC_091287.1, from coordinate 55,508,877 downwards.
CCTTTTGTCAGTGAGTTGTCGAATTGAGGGATATTTGATATAAATATTTTGAGTGAACTCTTTTTTTTTTCTTCTTGAGGTTTGGAGTTGACATATGTTTTCGCCTGATTTATCTTTTTTGAAAATGTGTCACAAACATTTATAGCAAACGTGCTCCAATCACACCCCTCCTCCTTGAGTGATATATTGTATGGCAGATATTTTGGCAAAATTTTTGCACCAACTTGTGACACGTTCATCTTTTGAGCAAAAATGTACAAAAAAAAGTTAAAGAAAAGATAAAGAACATTTTTTTACTTTGAGCAAAATTTTATGTTGACCGTGTTAAAGAATGTAGTGCTAAAAAATGGCAATGAATCCCACAAGACAATTAAAAAAAGGGACTTAAAAAAATCGCAAATGATGTGTCGGTCCATAGTATTTGATGGGAGAAGTCATGGTGTATCTTTGGATCACCACTGTCTACCAACTAAAGTACAGGACGCCCATCGGACCGCTCAGTTCTCATTAGAACGCAGTGATGGACAACTTCAGTTTATTTTTTTAGATCTCTGGTGCTGTTCACATGCCTGTGTTTTTTTCTGTAGTCCAAGTGTCTAACAAAGGGGGAAAAAAATGGAAGCATAAAAATGACAGATCAAATTTACAAATGCAATTCTATGGGTCTGTGAATAACTTTGACAGCACATGGGTCCCATCCTGTTTGCATCCTAGTGATTGATTAGGGGAAGCTTGGGGGCTTTTCTCTGCACAAGATAAAATTGATGAAACACTAATGAAAAAAACTAAAACTGATACACTGACCAAACACTTGTACGAGAAAGAAATGGCAATCTGAATGAGGCCTTATGGTATTATGTCCACATGAAATATGTGCTGCAGATTTCCCACCTTGGAAAAATCAGTAGGAAATCTGCAGCAGCAAAACCAGCAATGAATTGTGTGCAGATTCCACTGCAGAGATTCACCACAAAAGCATCTGTAGCATAAACTGACAGGTTGGGGACAAATATTCAGCAATGGTCCATTTCAGGCCACCATTTATTTCCACAGCATATAGATCAATTTTTTCTTTTTCAGCCAACAGTTATTGAAGGTGATGGATAGATAGGTAGATAGATACAGTAGATAGATAAATAGATAATAGATATAGACAAATAGATATATGGATAGATAGATAGATAGATAGATAGATAGATAGATAGATAGATAGATAATAGATAGATAATTAGATAGATAATATATAGATAGATAGATCGATAGATAGATAATAGATAGATAAAGATGATAGATAGATCGATAGATAGATAATAGATGGATAATAGATAATAGATAGATAATAGATGGATAATAGATGATAGATAGATAGATAGATAATAGATAGATAGGTATACGGATAGATAGATGGATAGATAGATAGATAATAAATAGATAGATAGATATTAGATATATAATAGATAGATAGATAACAGATTATAGATAGATCAATAGATAGATAATAGATAGATAATAGATGATAGACAGATAGATGGATAGATAGATATATAGATAATAGATAGATAATAGATGATAGACAGACAAATAGATAGATAGATAGATAGATAGATAGATAGATAGATAGATAGATAGATAGATAGATAATAGATAGATAGGTATACGGATAGATAGATGGATAGATAGATAATAGATGGATAATAGATGATAGATAGATAGATAGATAGATAGATAGATAGATAGATAGATAGATAATAGATAGATAGGTATACGGATAGATAGATAGATGGATAGATAGATAATAAATAGATAGATAGATATTAGATATATAATAGATAGATAGATAGATAATAGATTATAGACAGATCGATAGATAGATAATAGATGATAGATAGACAGACAGATAGATAGATAGATAGATAATAGATGATAGATAGATTGATAGACAGATAATAGATAGATAGATAGATAGATAGATAATAGATGATAGATAGATTGATAGACAGATGATAGATAGATAGATAGATAGATAGATAGATAGATAGATAGATAGATAGATAGATAGATAGATAGATAGATAGATAGATGTCCTACTTGCCAGCAGGAGTCATTATTTAACTGGAACAAATGACAACAGTGACATCTATTGACCACACATGGGCATAACAATATCTTCCGTCAGTCTATTTAGGACAGATTTATCAAAATTTTTAAAGACAAATAATAAAAGTTTGCATTAGACACTATTTATGTGTAACATATATAGTTGCCAGAGGTTACTAATTAAAGGATTCTACTTGAAAAAAAAACTGTGAAAAATAGCAGCGTCCAACAATATCCCCACAAGGTCACACAGCGCTAATCCCCATTGTTTCAGCAGAGAAAACAGCAGCACTTATTCCTAGAGCATGAGCTTAATTATGGTGCTTCATAGAGATAACGTATGGTGATAAACTAAATTATAGACATAATGTTACACATTTTAAATAAAGATGGTTGTTCCAGTGTACCAAACAAACACATATACTCCTAGCGATGCATTGCGAAATTATCCAGATGACGTAGTGGTCTCACGAGACCGCTAAGTCTTCTGGGCAATTTCGCAATGCATCTCTGGGAACGGAAGCTGGCGGCAACCGCGTGCGCATCGGTGGACGACAGAAGATGAGAATAGCAGGTTTTTTGTTTTTTTATTATTTTTAACATTAGATCTTTTTACTATTAATGCTGCAAATCAATATATTTGCTCAATTAATATATTTGCTCTTAACCAAATATAATAAACCTACATAGAACAAACAAGGAGGTATAAAAGTAAAATATAAAATTTTATTAGGCACAAAAATAAATAACACATATAATAAAATATCTACTATATAATTGTCTAATGGTCACTTCCGTCTGTCTGCCCTTCTGTCACTTTTATTTATTCACTGATTGGTCTTGCCAGCTGCCTGTCATGGCTGCCGCGACCAATCAGCGACGGGCACAGTCCGGAAGAAAATGGCCGCTCCTTACTCCCCGCAGTCAGTGCCTGTCGCCCGCATACTCCCCTCCGGTCACCGCTAACACAGGGTTAATGCCGGCGGTAACAGACTGCGTTATGCTGCGGGTAACGCACTCCATTACCGCCGATATTAACCCAGTGTGTCCCCAACTTTTTACTATTGACGCTGCCTATGCGGCATCAATAGTAAAACATGTAATGTTAAAAATAATAATAAAAAAAAAACCTGCTATACTCACCCTCCGTAGTTGCTCGCGCCGGCCGCCATCTTCCGTTGCAGGTTCCGGTGGCAAAGATGGTGTGGGAGAAGGACCTGCCATGACGTCACGGTCATGTGACCGCGACGTCATCACAGGCTCTGCTAGAAAGACATGCGCTCATACCAACCCTGGGACCGGAAGCTGCCGTGGACTACAAGGGGCCCTCGGAAAGGTGAGTATATGTTTATTTTTTATTTTTTAACCTGTGACAAACGTGGCTGGGCAATATACTGCATAGCTGGGCGATATACTACGTGACTGCCCAATATACTACGTGGCTCTGTGCTGTATACTACTTCGCTGTGCAATATACTATGTGGCTCTGTGCTGTATACTACGTCACTGGGCAATATACTACGTCGCTGTGCAATATACTACGTGGCTCTGTGCTGTATACTACATCACTGGGCAATATACTTCGTGGCTGGGCAATATACTACGTGGCTTGGCAATATACTATGTGGTTGGGCAATATACCACGTGGTTGGGCAATATACTACGTCACTGGGCAATATACTACGTCACTGGGCAATATACTACGTGGTTGGCCAATATACCACGTGGTTGGGCAATATACTACGTCACTGGGCAATATACTACGTCACTGGGCAATATACTACGTGGCTGCGCAATATACTATGTCATTGGGCAATATACTATGTAACTGGGCAATATACTATGTGGCTGCACAATATACTACGTGGCTGGTCAATATACTATGTCACTGGGCAATATACTACCTCACTGGGCAATATACTACGTAACTGGGCAATATACTACATGGCTGCGCAATATACTACGTCACTGAGCAATATACTACGCAACTGGGCAATAACCTACGTGGCTGCGCAATATATTATGTGGCTGGGCAATATACTATGTAACTGGGCAATATACTACGTGACTGGGCAATATAGTACGTGACTGGGCAATATACTACGTGGCTGCGCAATATGCTACGTCACTGGGCAATATACTTCATGGCTGGGCAATATACTACGTGGCTTGGCAATATACTACGTGGTTGGGCAATATACCACGTGGTTGGGCAATATACTACATCACTGGGCAATATACTACATGTCTGGGCAACATACTACGTGGCTGGACAATATACTACGTCACTGTGCAATATACTACGTCACTGGGCAATATACTACGTGTCTGGGCAATATACTACATGGCTGGACAATATACTACGTGGCTGGGCTATATATTACGTGGTTGGGCAATATACTACGTGGCTGGGCAATATACTACGTGGACATGCATATTCTAGAATACCCGATGTGTTGGAATCGGGCCACCATCTAGTATATATATAAGGCCTCTTTCACACGTCCTGATATTTCCGGTACCAGAAAAACTGGTACTGGAGATATCCGTGTCCGTGTGTGTACTACGTGTAGCACACGTATGACAAACGTGCGCCACCCGTGTGCCGCATCAGTACCACACGGACAGCCGCCTGGGAAGAAGTGAAGAAGTGCAACAGTAGGTGAGGAGGATGGGGGCATTCCACAACCACCGTCTGTGATCGGTAGGAAACAAATGAATGAAAAACCTGACGTTGGTTCCCCCCTATTTTACTAACCAACCAGACGACACTCACAGCTGGGGTCAGCAACCCCCATCTGTCAGCTTCTGCAAAGTTGGTTATCAAGAATAGAGGGGTCCCCACGCTGTTTTGCTAATTATTTAAATAAATAATTTTAAAAAATGGCATGGGGTCCCCCCCATTTTTGACAACCAACCTTGCTAAAGCTCACAGCTGGGAGCTGCTATTCTCAGACTGGTAAGGGGCCATTGATATAGCCCGCCTAGCCTAAAAACAGCAGCCCGCAGCTGCCCAGAAAAGGCGGATCTATTAGATGCACCAATACTGGCGCTGTGCTGGCTCTTCCCAATTGCCCTGTAGCAATGGCAAGTGGGGTAATATTGGTTGGGTTGATGTCACCTTTCAGGTGATATCAAGCCTACGGCTTTTTAGTGGAGAGGCTTCTATAAGACACCTATCCATAACTAATCCTATAGTTGTAATATTAAATAAAGACATGGCCAGTATAATGTCTTTTAATGAAATAAAACACAACACAGTTTTCCCATTTTATTATTTCTCCTAATCCATGTGATGCCCTCGATCTCCAGTAACAAAAATAAAATAATAAACCATCAATTTACCAAACCTGTCCATCGTTCTGTCCCAAGCTGTAATCCAAGTCTGGGGGCTAAATAGTTTTCAATCAGGACAGTGCCAAAATGCGACCGTCCCAACTTAAAACCACTGGTGAATGAGCTGCAGAAAGCTCAGCATCATTCACCAGCGGTGACACAGCGGGCTGCTGTTTTTAGGCTGGGGGGGCTATATCAATGGCACCTTGCCAGTCTGAGAATAGCAGCCCCCACTTATGAGCTTTAGCAAGGCTGGATGTCAAAAATGGGGGGACCCATACCGACGGAAGTGTGAAAGAGGCCTAAGATGGCTGCAGACTGACAGTGATGTTTAAATGGTTATTACTGAAACTCAGTGCCAACTGAAGCTGTTAGAGACAGATGCAGGCTACTTAAAGGGAATCTGTCAGTAGGATCAACCATCCTAAAATGCCTATATGGCCTTGTAAGTCATAGAAAGTTGAATAAAATGACATCTTGATATCAGCGATCCGATGACTTATTCCTGAGAAATAAAACATTTTTCTTATATGTAAATGAACTGTTAAGATCTGTGGGACAGACATAGATCTCCACGCAAATCTGACTCCAGAGCTTATTTTAAATGATGAGGGGTGTTACCAGTGTGAGACATGTAATGACTGACAGTCTGCTCTCTTGATCTACATGTCTCACACTGGTAACACACCTTATCATTTAAAATCAGCTCTGGAGGCAGATTCTCAGGGAGATCTAGGTCTGGCCCGTAAATCTTAACAGTTTATTTTCATATTAAGAAAAACATGGATTTCTCAGAAATAAGTCATTGGATCACTGATAATTAACAATGCATCAATTAATGCAACTTTTTATCACCTCCATGTTCATATAGATGGATTAGGAGGGTTGATCCTACTGACAGACTCACTTTATTACAGCCGACTTGGAGGATGCTCAGCTACTGATCGCCCTCCACACATAGTCACCCCAATAGAGACCTACAGTTAGGCCCATATTCACAAAGGGGAACAAAAAGAAACTGCAAAAATTTGCAAAATTTAAAACTCTTCCTGAAATTTTACTGCAGGGAAACTGGAGTGAGAAGCACTAAAAAATGTGACATTTGGTAAAAGTCGCATTTTATGAATCTGTCTAAAACATCTGGATAAGAAAAGTCGTAGCGGAAAAGTAAAAAAAAAAAAAAAGACTTACGGTACATATTTTATATTTCCAGCAATCTGCGATATCTGAAATACATATACATGCAGAATCTTTTCCATAAATTAGATAAAAATAGGACTGTTCCATCAGAATTGCTTATGTATTCAATTTTGTTATTTGGGTAGATTACATAGCTTATAGCATTTGTCACAAGATTGTTCTGACTTCTTAGTAATGATACTGATAATTTAACCTTTTCACATTTCCATTTACTTTAAATCATTCACATCCATATTTCAGACTGGAAAATGTAGTATTGTTCAATCAAAATGCTAATGAGTCAAATTGTTATGATGCGGTTGTGTGCTGATCAGACAAGGGCTGATGAAGGCAAATGAATTCATGTTTCTGTGCCATATACTGAGAATAAATCATACAATAAATAAAGAAGAATAATTCACATGAATAAACAACACCTAACAAGAGTGGAGGAAAAGTGCGACATTGTTATTTGCAGGAGACCAATATGAATCATTCTGTTTGGGTCGGCTCGTAACCTGAAGAATCTGCCCTCCTTCACCCTTATAAAACTAATATCTTATTGTATGGGAGAAAGACCTCCTCAGACACAAGCTCCCAGGTGCGACTGTTACCGATGCAACCTGTATAGCTATACCTTTGTGTTTTGATATCACACATTTGAAGTTTTTCATAAGTTGAATCCAATCAATATCGTTTATATGTTCTTGATATTTTCAGACAGGATCCCTAACCCATATATTTTGGAACTCTACTGTAAGACTTAAAAATGGTTTAAGAATATGTTAGGTTTGTCCTTTAGGTGGATATCCCATTGGATCTGCTAATGTCAGGATGTAACATAATAAACGGTAACTAAAAAAAAACAAGGAGATGAATTCTCCACCTCTCTAAATTAGAGAGCCCTACAAGGGTACATGACTTGCAGTATGTTTAGGGAGAACCTTCTGTGTGTCAGTGTCTTCATGATCTGGAGCTCAACGCCTAAGTATGCAATAGAACAAAGAAATCTGATGGCTACACAAACCCAAACTAGTCCAACATGAGGGACAAACATAAGGGCACTGCACCCTCAAAAATCTTGTGTTGTGTGATAGCAGCCTAAACATCTGGCTGAAATTATTAAAACTCTTTATTACTTCTATTAGGCTAACCTGGTGAGGTGGATTCATGAAACCACATGTCAGAGTAGACATACAGGCCCCGGAATTTGGCACAGCAGCTTGGAAGACGCATGGAACTGCAATTATGAGGAAAACAGGCTATGCTGGACAGCAAACACAAAACCGAGGCAGAACACTCCAGGATCCAAAGAATCCAGAGGGGAGATGTAGAGGAAAATCAAGGGCAGCAGACACATGAAAGATGATAGCTTATTGTGAACAGTCTCTAATAACAGTTTGTGATGCTTACAGCAAACGATGGGTTAAGCCGCAGGTAGAAAGTGGAGGGTTAACCAGCAGGTCTTAGGATTTGTAGAAATTACAGGAATTTGCAATGATGAATGCAGAGTAATGTAAAAAGTCTCTACGAAGAAGCTCAAGATGCTTCCAACCACATATGATGGGTTCAGCAGCAGGTGTTAAGGAGCAAATTGTAGAAACCACGGCTTTAATAATATAAAACCATTTTAAGGTTAGCCTCACTTTAGTTATACCAAGGGAGCTTGTCCTAAGGCATCTGGCCTTTGGGTATACATTGTACTCTATGGGTCAATGTGACATGTACAAGGCAAAAATAGGTGGGAATTTTATCTTATTACAAAGATGAAAAAATATTTGGTTACACAACATAAATTATAGTATGCTAAAATAGTAATATTACCTCAAATGGTTGTGCCCGGTATACTGTTGGCTTTTTATGTAACTGTACCAAATGTATGCAAATTAGTTCTATTACTGAATATAAAACCTCTCTCACAAATACAAACTAGGAAAAGTGACAACCCTATAAGTCAAGTCCCAGTACCGAGCTAGTCAACATGACAGAAGAGTAAATGTCCCCAAAAATACTTATGGCGGCGTCTGGTGATGCAGCTGGAGTCTACTTTAGATCAGGTAAATACCTCTTCAACGGAGACTGCAAGCACAAATCATCACCACAACACATAAAAATGGCAAAAAACAGCAAAGACCTGAACAGGGAACAAGGTTGAATAGCCCATTTGATGCTGAAGGAAATGATCAGGTGTTGAATACCTCCCAGTCACCCCCAGACAACCATTCCCTGCTAACCCACACAGCAGAATTGACACAATCCCACCACCGCCTAGTACCAGACATGGCAGCGTCCTTCGTTGCCTGCAACCAGGGGAACACAGCATCCCACGTTCCCCGGGTACTGAAATCCAAGGTAAATATGAAGTCCTGCATTCCCACACATCCTACTACTCCAGAACGCAACACTCCATGAGATCGGGACGTTTCCCCTGCATGTATGGCAGCTCTGCCTCCAGGGTCAGGACAATGGTGGCTCTTGCGACCAGAGTAGCGTAGCCCCGAACCCAATTCATTCCCAGGCGAGAGAACAGAACCACTATTCTTGACATGTGATGTACAAGTATGGCACAAGTTGTAAGTGTGTATGTGGAGTGGACTCATGGGATGATGGCTGTGTGTTACAGCCAGGACCTGCCTTTACCAATCATAGGTGGAGCGGAACGCCACCCACAATTGTTAACCTGTTAAATGCTGCTGTCAAACTCTGGAAGCAGCATTTAACACAAACTGACATGGGGACGCATCATTCCATGCATCCATCAGCGCGCCTGTGACATGGTCGCGGGTTCCTGATGGGTTTGTGTGACAGCAGGTAGTCTGCTGAGGACCTTTGTGCTTGTCATTACCGAGCTCCTTTGAAACCCTGCCTGTGATCAGGCTTCAAAGGTGACAGTGATTTTTATTATATGAAATCAGGCAAACACAGCTTCAAGTCCCCTAAGGGGAACATTAAAAGCAGTGAAAAGTAAAATGAATGTTTTAAGAAAAAAATAAAAAAAGCCATAAGATTTAATCACCCACTTTTTTTCACTATTAAAAATAAATAAAATTAAAAAATGGTTTTAAAAAATCACACGTGGTATTGCTCAGAAAACTAAAATACAAAAATAATTGATCCAATTGGTAAACAGGGTTAACGGAAAACAATTTAAGAACACCAAAATTATATATTTTTGGTTGCTGCAATACCACGAAAAATGCTGTAACAAGTGATCAAAATGTCATATCTATCCCAAAATGGGTCTCAAAAAACGTTGTACCTAGTGTTGAGCATTCCGATACCGCAAGTATCGGGTATCGGCCGATATTTGCGGTATCGGAATTCCGATCCCGAGTTCCGATATATTTTTGCGATATCGGGAATCGGGATCGGGATGAATATTTATGTGTAAAATAAAGAATAAAAATAAAAAATATGAATATACTCACCCTCGGATGCGCCCTGGTTGTAACCGCTGCAGCCGGCAGTCTCCGTTCCTAAGAATGAGCGAGTGAAGGATCTGCGATGACGTCACGGCTTGTGATTGGTCGCGTGAGCGGTCACATGAGCGGTCACGCGACCAATCACGAGCCGCGACGTTATTGAAGGTCCTTCACCCGCTCATTCTTAGGAACGGAGGCTGCCGGTTACACCGCTAAGGTCCAGAGTCCGCCGGAGGGGTGAGTATATCCATATTTTTTATTTTTATTCTTTATTTTTTACATGAATATGCATCCCAGGGCCTGAAGGAGAGTTTCCTCTCCTTCAGACCCTGGGAACCATTCCAGGATACATTCCGATATTTGTGTCCCATTGACTTGTATTGGTATCGGGTATCGGTATCGGCGATATCCGATATTTTTCGGATATCGGCCGATACAATCCGATACCGATACTTTCAAATATCGGAAGGTATCGCTCAACAACACTAGTTGTAACATTATTAATAGATCTTACATAGCAGTATCTGGAAATACAGGTACCAGTCTTGATTTCCTGTGGCAGGGTAAAATAAAATAATAGAGAAGTCAATCTGAGGAACTGTACGGGTACAGTATAGGCCTGTGTGCTTTCAAATGCCAGGGCTGAATTTTAGTCCCAGTCCGTTCCTGCTGATAGGGAATTGAGATTGTGAGCCCCATTGGGGACAGCAATGATAATGTCTGTAAAGCGCTGCGGAATATGATGGTGCTATATAAGCATAATAAATAATGTATCTCTATTGCCCATGTAAAATCTCAAAGACATTCTCTTTAGGGAAGGATAAAAATGAGGCGGTGTTCATATACAATATAAGTGTGATCTCTAGATGACAGAAGTAAGTTGTTATATCTGCTACTCGCTGTACTTCTTCACATTAACATGCTCTGCGCTACATGACCCATTAGAACACTTTTACCTTGACAATGCATCAGACAGTGCAAGAGTCTGGTATACGTCCTCACATGAACTCCTACCTTGTAAAGCAGTTACCTTCATAATTGGGCCAGTGCAAACGAAAGAAATTTAATTCCACAGTCAATCTAGAGATTGACTACCTTAAGCCCTTTATCTCTGATGCCTCGGTGGATCATAGCCTGCATTCATTTATCATGTCTTTGTATATACTATTTAGTATACAACTAATATATTCGTATATTAAAAAATCTGTCCCAAACTTCTTATAAAGTGAAATAAATAGATATATTGCAAGTGGAAATCATGATAGATCGATTACATATTAAAGGGATCTGTCAGCAGGTTTTTGCTACCCAATCTGACAGCATCATGATGTAAGGGACAGAGACCCTGATTCCAGCAAAAAGCCAATTACTTTACTGGTTATTGCAGAATCTCTGTTTTCTTTGCTGCAGATCTACCAGTTCTCTGAATGCTGATCTCTGTATAACCCCTCCCCCTCATCACTGATTGGCAGCTTTCTGTGTACACTGTGCATAGGTAGAAAGCAGCCAATTAGTGATGGGTGTTGGATCAAGTTACCGAGCAGCAGGTTTACTAATCTTTGATTGATAATCTTCTGCTGATAAAGCAGTGATTTTATCAAGACTACTGCAATCAGCCCAGTAAGTGACACATCGCTGGAATCAGTGTCTCTCTCTCTGTGTCATGCTGATCTAAAATTAGGTGGCAAAAACCTGGTGATGATTACCTTTAACGCATTCCATTTTTACTACTTCTACAGAGGTCATGACTGATATAATGTGTTAGGAAGAAAGCAAAAAAGAAATTGGGTGGGGGTAAGAGGACAGTACCTCATGTGATATGTTTGAGGTGAGATCACTCTACCATACTAGGGTCAATAGGGTCATATTTTTTTATTTAGTTATGTCACATATTTCCCACATATGGGGAAGGAGTGGTGGGTTATATCGCTGCTGCCCGGGGTCCAAGTGTAGGACCCCTAGTATGAGTTTAAATTAGTCAGGTATGCACCTATGGAGCTGGAAGAAGATTATGTTTTTTGGAGAAAATATACCTTTTGGGAGCTGCTGGATAACCAAATAGAGTGCCCGTATTGCATAAGATTTATTGTGGAGATGTCTTTTGTACTAAAAAGTTCCACTCAAAAAATTTTTCCTGTTGAACTGAACTGGTTGCACAGTGGAATAAAACATTTTTTTTATTTCAACTTTACATTACAGATATATTAGCAATCAAGCAATTTGGCACTTAGTGAGATAACTTTTATTAAGATCAAGTGGGTGTTATCAGAGAGTTTTCATTGGGGGAGTATTCTGATTCTCCCTGTATGAGTTGTCCAATCAGAAACGGGCAGCTAAACACTGGAGAAAGAACACACCCTCACAATACCTTAGCTTTCTCATTGTGTGAGATGTAAATTAAAAAAAATGCTGGATTGGTGCTTTAACGATAATAAACTTAGAAAAAAATTATAAAATAATATAAGGACACTCAATAAAGCAAAAAATAGGACATTGTGTCATGATCCAGGTTGGAGTTTGCTTCTTGCTTTTCCTTCCCCGGCCTGGTTATGGTGGGGTTAACCTTTCCTGCCTCTCTTTGGTTCGTGGGTGGCCATTTATTGGTGCCACTTCTGGTAGCATGCATCAGTGATAGTTCCAGTCCCTGGCTTGAGCAGCTGATCTGTATACCCTAGTGATCCTTCTGCCTCTGATTACCCTTATTTGTGCCTAACCCGGTCCCTGTCCCTGACTTAGTATGTGTTTGGTGGTTTCCTACAGTGTATGACTCGGCTTGTATTTTGAACCCTGCCTTCTGCTTTCCGTCTCTGTTACTACGTTTCCCTTTTGGCTTTGACTCTCTGGCTCGTACCGCGACTATGTCTTTTGTCTCACGTTTTGGACCCGTGCTCCCGTCTGGTTCCGATTTCTGGCTTGTCTCGGACCTTGTGCATTGCTATGACCTCTGGTACTTCATCTTCCTGTTTGTTGCTGACCGGCCTGTCTGACTACTCTGCCGCCTCCTGGTGGTGCTCCTCACTTTGCACTGTGGTGCTACACGGTGAACGCTACCTTTTTCCCCTTACCTGCGCCCCCTGGTGGAGGTTGCCTTGCAGTTTCATTGCACATTGCATGTGAGCCTAGTATAGATGTTAGAAAAACTTTGAGTCTGTTGATTTTTGTTACCCGTTTCGCACCATCTTAACAACCCTGACAAAGCCGGTACGAAGTGTGCAATTCACGCTTTAACAGGTATTTTTGATATTGTTCTGACAACTGTGTTTTTGAAACACATTAATATATTTTTTGGGTGGCAATGGAGGGGGGTTTACTTTGAGGCCCTACTGGTAATGCTCTGTGGGAAAAAGTATGCAAAATAGTTTGGATAGTGCCGCCTATTGTCATAGGTCCCCTAATATGTTTCTATAATATAATACTGATATCTTTAAAAAAAATTGTCTGGGATACTTACAGATGGAGGTCGACACACTCATCCTCAGCTCCCTTTGTTGTCTTTGGGACAAATCAGAGTATACCACTTGGCTTTTTCTGGCAGTCCCATGCCCAACTGTAGAGTCACGTTCTCAGCTATCAGCTAGTAAGTTGTAATTTTGGGGAATAATCCTTTAAGGCTACTTTCACACTAGCGTCGGGCCGAGGTTACCGACGCTAGCGTTGTTTGCGCCGCACAACGGGTGCAGCGGATGCAGATTTTCATCGCATCCGCTGCCCCATTGTGAGGTGCGGGGAGGTGGGGGAGGAGTTCCGGCCTCGCATGCGCGGTCGGAAAAAGCAGTCTGTCGGCTGCAAAAAACGTTACATTTAACGGGCGGTCCGCCACAACACGGCACAACCGTCCCAAGACGGTTGTGACGTGTGTCAATACGTCGCAATGCGTCGGTAATGTAACTCTAAGGGGCAAAAACGCATCCTGCAAACAACTTTGCAGGATGCGTTTTTTCCCCCTAAACGACGCATTGCGACGTATTAAAAAAAACGCCAGTGTGAAAGTACCATAAGTTAATTTTTTGGGGTAACTGATGAAAATATGTTTTTCCATAATAATGTATTGTGGGAATGCAGCACACAGATATAGGTATATTTGGGGATAAGTTGTTACTACACGTTCTTGACATCAGAGATGAGATAATTTTATTGTCTCGTTCCTATCACCACCACAAAAGTTCCTGAAGAATCTACTATATGTAAGTAAATGGATAAAATAAAATGAAATGAGAAAACTGGGACAGAAAAAATCAAATAAATCTTCTTGTTTGTAATAGTTTTATCTATGACCCTCCAGACTCCTGTTGAAGCACAGGCTTACAGTAATGACTGATCATTACATTAGCATAAGATATTTGCATTTTAAGACAGCTATTTTCTTTGAACTCGATTTTTCTCTGAAATGCTTTTAAATGATTGTTTTAGCTTTCAAATCTTTGCTTGCTGCTTTTTAAAAGAAAACCACTCACATCACGGAGCACAAAGGGGCAAGGTTAATGTAAGCTAATGCTACCTTTGTTTAAGTAGAAATAAATAACTGTGAAAGGCTGTAATTAAGAACGCTGAAGATCAGATCACTGTTTTAATCTGTAGACTACTTTGCTAAATTACACATTTCAAGAGTAAGATAACTGGAAATCAAAGTAAGAGAAAAATAATGTGCAGCAAAATAAAATTCTACTTTAACGCCAAATGGTCTGCTTTTTATTTTTTTTTTTCATCTTTGAAATGGATTTGCCACCACATTTCATTATACAAACTGAATACTTTATTAAATACATCTTTTAGGCCTGATGCAACTGGTGAACTTGCTTTGAGAATGTGTAATCCAAGCTACTTAAGTCTTTCTGCTAGAGACAGTTGATGGCTGAATACTTCAGCAATCATCAGCCAAGAAACATGCAGGCTCAGCTTGCAAGCCCGCATCGAAGTCAGGGGCACAACAAATTACGCAAATGTACATCTTATGTCGTAAAGGGGTTAAAGGTCACTTAGGAATATGATTACAGTTTGTCAGCAAAATACTATAGAAATTAAAAGTATAGAATAAAAGAAAAGCTAAAAAGAAACAGACAAAGAGAAAAAGACTTGCTGCTGCTTTCTAGTGCATATTTTGTCTCCACCCCCCTTACTGCCACCCCTCTGGTTACTGCTGTTTAATGATCTCCGAAGGTGTGCTTCAGAGAGATAGTGGTTCAGGATCTCCTCTTATCTATGTGTTGTGTTTGGGAGATATGATAGCAGCTAGTTTTCACCCACTAGCTCAGAGAAAACTGACAATAAGGGCTCATTCGTATGAGTGATGATTCTCTCTTCAGAGATTGATTATGGTAATGAAACTCTGATCAAACTGTGATCAGAGCGTGATCAGAGAGTCACTTTTTTGTGATCTGATTCTCTTGGCTGAGAGAATTGTATCACAGGTGCGGAGATGATGGAGAACTTAATTTCTCCATTTTATCCATTCTATGTGTCCTCGTCAATCAGGCTGCACTCGAATGACATCCGAGTACAGTCTGATGTTTTACATGCACCTACAGACTTAAATGAGTGCGCGTGATCGGATTTGCCGGGCCACTTTTTAAGAACACAGATCTGCACTGCCCTACAGTGCAACATTGGTCCTGGTGCTATCCGAAAAAAAACATTGGATAGCTCTCGCCGGAGCGAGCCCTTAGAGATAAAGCCTGCAGAGGTGAAAACTGGTAAAATAAAAAGGGCGTACACAAGATTGCATAAGGGGGCATAATTATAATTGTATGATTGACCAAGCTCTAAAATGTAAGCAAAAAGAAACAGTAAATGGTGACAAAACATACGGAAATTCCAAATGTCCTTGGGATGTATAAACCTATTAAACTTGCTTTTCCTAATAAATGTGGGAAACTAAGCTGCTATATATATTATGTAAGTACAAGATAATTAGCACTAATTAAAAAGAACCTGCCAAAACCAAATTACTGCGTCCCATAGCACTCGTCATGGGTGCAACAAAGACTGTACTATGATTTATGGCCTCAAATACAGTAATAAAACCTGGTATTTCAACCCACTGATAAACCCATGAATACTTGCAATGGATGAACAGGAACCAAAACAAAGGAAAACTGGTTTAGCAATTGTTATGTGGAAAGGCTCTAATGAGGGTCATTGTAGACGAGACAGATGCAAACGGGCGTGAAATATTTATGACGCCGTTACCTGAATTCTCTGTACATGTAAATATTAGCAACTAATGGACTAAATAATACAAGATGTGCAGGAACAAAAGACACAGTGTTCTGTAGTGTATCTTCCAAAAAAATTCACTCATCTTGAAATATTATTTTATCATTTAAAGTTTTGTCCACATAAGGAACAATTGGGGAAAACAATGTTAATTGTTTTTTTGTTTTTTGTGATTTCATACAATTTGTTTCATAAGGGCATATTCACACGTTCAGTATTTGGTCAGTATTTTTCATCGGTGTTTGTATATCAAAACCAGGAGTGGAACAATCAGATGAAAACTACAATTAAAAGATTGACACCTGTGTTTGGGAGACACTCCTGGTTTTGACAGTGATGAAATACTGATAAAAAATACTAATGTGTGAATAAAGCTTAAAATAAATGTATGCCCACAAGATAATCAGCTGTGTGTATAGCAACGCAAGACTCCATCTTGCATTCAAGTCAACTGCTAAACTTAGCAACTTCTGGGGGACTCAGTATGTCCAATATTAACATAGACTGATGCTATAATATTGCTAATGCAAAAAAATTTCCAAAATTCACCATACATCATATTTTTGCTGGAAATTTAAATTGCGGCAAATCAAAAGTACTACAAAGTAAAAGTGTATGACACTATGATTTTAACATAATAATATACTACTTCACTGTTGTGCTGAAATCTTTAGGCTGTGTTCATACATTGCAGCGGCTTTGTGGGTTTTTGCAGTGGTAGCAGTAGAACCCTAATGTTTTTACAGCAATTTTTCTAAAAGCAATGCAAAATGATGCTATATTTCCTGCATATGCTTTAAAGGGGTTCTCCGGGACTTTAACATTGATGACCTATCCTTAGGATGGGTCATTAATGTTTGATCAGTAGGGGTACGACACACTGCAATCCCGCTGGCCAGTTCGGGACAACCCTTTAATATAGGCTGATGATCGGGCCTCCTGATTAACTATACTACATCATGGAATGCAGGTACGGACAGGGGCTGAAATTCAGCCCTGGCATTTGAAAATCACACAGGCCCATGTTGTCCTCGTCCCCAAGAACCAGATGGGATATATCTATATATATAATTGTCTAAGGGTTTTTCCGTCTGTCTGTCTTTCTGTCTGGCTGTCTGTCTTTCTGTCTGTCTGTCTGTCCTGGAAATCCCGCGTCTCTGACCAATCAGCAACGGGCACAGCGACGATGATGTCATAAAGGACGTAGACATCTCACATTTCTGATTCAGCGACGGGCACAGTATCGACGTAGATGTCATAATGGTTGCCATGGCGACGATGATGTCATAAAGGTTGCCTCGACCAATCAGCGACGGGCACAGTCTGCCGCGAATTCTGGAATCATCATTGTCCATATACTACGGTGGCGCAGTGTTTAGCACAGCAGCCTTGCAGCGCTGGGGTCCTGGGTTCTAATCCCACCCAGGACAACATCTGCAAAGAGTTTGTATGTTCTCTCCGTGTTTGCGTGGGTTTCCTCCGGGCACTCCGGTTTCCTCCCACATTCCAAAGACATACTGATAGGAATTCTAGATTGTGAGCCCAATCGGGGACAGTGATGATAATGTGTGCAAACTGTAAAGCGCTGCGGAATATGTTAGCGCTATATAAAAATAAAGATTATTATTATTACTACGGGGACATGCATATTCTAGAATCTGTCAAGGAAATCCCAAGTCACTGATTGGTCGTTGCCAGCGGCTGTGACCAATCAGCGATGGGCACAGTCTGGCCGCGAAATGGCCGCTCCCTACTCCCCTGCCGTCAGTGCCCCCTCCAAACTCCCCCCCAGTCAGCCCCCGCCACCCACATAGTGTTGTAGCAGTCCGTTAAACTGACTGCATTACACAGCGACATAACGCGGTGTAACGCAGTCTGTTAACGCTGCTATTAACCCTGTGTGACGAACTTTTTACTATTGATGCTGCCTATGGGCTGTGTTATATACTACGTGGCTGTGCTACATACTACATGGCTGCTATATATTACATGGGCTGTGTTATATACTACGTGGCTTTGTTATATACTACTTGGCTGTGTTATATACTACCTGGCTGCTATATACTACGTGGCTGTGCTATATACTACATGGCTGTGCTATATACTATGTGGCTGTGCTATATACTACGTGGCTGTCTGTGTTACGTGGGCTGTACTATATACTATATGGCTGCTATATACATACATACATACATATTCTAGAGTACCCGATGCGTTAGAATCAGGCCACCATCTAGTTACTAATATTACCCTGGATGGAGGAAAGGAAGATTTACTACAAGACCAATATTTCTGATACCTGTGGCCTGCTGGGGTAAGTGACGGAGTCAGCGACTTTGTGCTCCATCACAACTCTTAACATTATGGCTGTCTTCAGAACACTGATTCTGTTAGCAACGTAGCAGAGAAGGCAGCCGATAACCAGACAGGCCCTTCTGGCATTTGCCAGAATTGCCAGATGGCCAGTCCGGCCCTGATGGAATGTGATTGCGTCAAGACATTATGTGTACGTCCACCCGCCTGGTCGTGCCCCGGGTCATCTGCGCCTAAAGTGACTGGTGAAATCCATCTACATTGTGGAAAATGGTGGCGGCCACTTTTGGCAATTTGCATATGTCGAATCGCAAATTTTTCGAATTCACAATAATTGACACAAATTCAATTTGCAGTGAATCAAATTGCTCATCTCTATTCATTTTACCTGTAGCGGTGCTGCAGGGTTATAGACCATGGAAATTTACCAAGAAAGTAACAAAATGTAATATTTTCTTTTGTTTTACTGGTACGTGGATGGCGCATGCACAGATCAATTTTTCTGCTCAATTCTATCACGTGGAAGTTACCTCGCATGCGCCTCCAATGGCAATAAAGGTGTTGTCATGAGATTTTGTCCAGGAGAGGCAGGTGGAGGGGCCGGTTAAGTACAACATTCAGCACCACTGCAGTTGTGTCTCATAGCATATAACTTCAACAGGTGATTACTGAAAAGAATTCTATCAGCAGGTTTTTGCTATGTAATCTGACAGAACCATGATGTAGTGGAAAAAAACCCTGAGTCTAGTGATGTGTTACCAACTAGGTTGTATTTTGCTGTTTGAATACAATAAGTGTATTATTAGCAGGAGATTATCACTTCAGGACAACTGGTCTCATGTATCTTAGTCAAATCACACCCCCACTGCTAATTAGCAGCTCTCTCTCATGATACAAATGTACACAGAAAGCTGCGGTGCGTGCGAGTCTGTACACAACTCAACTACTGAGCTCTGCTAGGTCTGCAGCAGAAAAAAACTGTGATTCTATCATAACTCCTGCACTAAGTAAATTAAGTGACACATCTCTGGAATCAGGCTCTCTGCCTCGACATCATGCTGGTGTCAGATTACATAGCAAAAACCTGCTGACACATTCCCTTGAGGAAATACAACCCCTGGCAAAAATTATGGAATCACCGGCCTTGGAGTATGTTCATTCAGTTGTTTAATTTTGTAAAAAAAAAAGCAGATCACAGACATGGCACAAAACAACAGTCATTTCAAATGGCAACTTTCTGGCTTTAAGAAACACTAAAAGAAATCAAGAACAAAAAATGTGGTAGTCAGTAATGGTTACTTTTTTTTTAACCAAGCATAGGGGAAAAATTATGGAATCACTCAATTCTGAGGAAAAAATTATGGAATCATGAAAAACAAACAAAAAAACCCTCCAACACATCACTAGTATTTTGTTGCACCACCTCTGGCTTTTATAACAGCTTGCAGTCTGAGGCATGGACTTAATGAGTGTCACACAGGACTCGTCATCAATCTGGCTCCAACTTTCTCTGATTGCTGTTGCCAGATCAGCTTTGCAGGTTGGATCTTGTCATGGACCATTTTCTTCAACTTCCAACAAAGATTTTCAATTTGATTGAGATCTGGACTATTTGCCGGCCATGACATTGACCTTATGTGTCTCTTTTCAAGAAATGTTTGCGCAGTTTTTGCTCTATGGCAGGATGCATTATCATCTTTAAAAATGATTTGATCATCCCCAAACATCCTTTCAATTGATGATAAGAAAAGTGTCCAAAATATCAACATAAACCTGTGCATTTATTGAAGATGTAATGACAGCCATCTCCCCAGTGCCTTTACCTGACATGCAGCCTCATATCATCAATGACTGTGGAAATTTGCATGTTCTCTTCATGCAGTCATCTTTATAAATCTCATTGGAACGGCACCAAACAAAAAATCCAGCATCATCACCTTGCCCGATGCAGATTCGCGATTCATCACTGATTATGACTTTCATCCAGTCATCCACAGTCCACGATTGCTTCTCCTTTAGCCCATTGTAACCTTGTTTTTTTCTGTTTAGGTGTTAATGATGGCTTTCGTTTAGCTTTTCTGTATGTAAATCCATTTTCCTTTAGTTGGTTTCTTACAGGTCAGTCACCGACATTAACTCCAGTTTTCACCCATTCGTTCCTCATTTGTTTTGTTGTTCATTTCCTGTTTTGCAGACACATTGCTTTAAGTTTTCGGTCTTGAAGCTTTGATGTCTTCCTTGGTCTACCAGTATGTTTGCCTTTAACAACCTTCCTATGTTGTTTGTATTTGGTCCAGATTTTAGACACAGCTGACTGTGATCAACCAACATCTTTGGCAACATTGCGTGATGATTTACCCTCTTTTATGAGTATGATAATCCTCTCCTTTGTTTCAATTGACATCTCTTGTTTTGGAGCCATGATTCATGTCAGTCCACTTGGTGCAACAGCTCTCCAAGGTGTGATCACTCTTTTTTAGATGCAGACTAACAAGTAGATCTAATTTGATGCAGGTGTTATTTTTGGGTATGAAAATTTAGAGGGTGATGCCATAATTTTTTTTTCTCAGAATTGAGTGATTCCATAATTTTCTCCCTATGCTTGGTTAAAAAAAGTAACCATTACTGACTACCACATTTTTTTTCTTGATTTCTTTTACTTTTTCTTAAAGCTAGAAAGTTGACATTTTAAATGACTTTAGTTTTGTGCCATGTCTGTGATCTGCTTTTTTTCTTCAAAATTAAACAAATGAATGAACATCCTCCAAGGCCGGTGATTCCATAATTTTTGCCAGGGGTTGTAGAAGATGTATTTCTTCAAAAAAAAAAAAAAAGTATCAATATAATCTGCATTAAAGCCCTATTGTATCCATGTTTTTTCTTTACAATGCCAGATCCTGCTGATGAGTCACCCACCAGAGCTGTGGAGTACTCAGTACCGGGTCCTCCAGTACTTAAAGGGGATGTCACGTGGCTGTGTACCGGTCTGTGGCCTTGGACACCCAAGTAAAAGGGAAAGGTCTTTCAAGGGAGTTGTAATAAAGATTGTGTTCATGATGCCACCTTTGGTAAGTGGTCAGTGGGGACCGTCGCTGCTTAAAGGGGTCCTGTGGGGTGATGTTATGGCAGCTAAGATGGTATAACTTCCCACCGGTGAAGTTGGGTCCCCAGGGCTCCCGATGTATAGAGGGTGAGTGGTGCAGTAAGAAATGGAGGACACAGGTTTGCAGTCTCTTTGCCTGATTTACTGAAGACTTCAGGTATCCGCAGTCCATTGCACTAGACCACAGGTACAGGCAGGGTCCGGCTGACTTGGAAGCAACTTCAGAATCCCCTTTACCAGGTGGAGTTAGAAGCCTTCCTACCAGCGCTTTGATGTAGTCCCTTGCTGCCTATGGCTTTTATCAAGGTCCTCACAATCCTCGCTGTCCTCCTTAAAGGTGGGACACTAACCCATATGACAGGTGGCTCGAGCCTTTTTACAGGGTCTATATCACGACCCGGGCTCTATACACCACTGTGCCTCCTGGGTAGTGTTGAGCGATACCGTCCGATACTTGAAAGTATCGGTATCGGATAGTATCGGCCGATACCCGAAAAATATCGGATATCGCCGATACCGATATCCGATACCAATACAAGTCAATGGGACATCAAGTATCGGAAGGTATTCTCATGGTTCCCAGGGTCTGAAGGAGAGGAAACTCTCCTTCAGGCCCTGGGATCCATAGGGATGTGTAAAATAAAGAATTAAAATAAAAAATATTGATATGCTCACCTCTCCGGCGGCCCTTGGACATCACGCTGCTAACCGGGAGGCTTCTTTGTTTAAAATGCGCGCCTTTAGGACCTGCGAATGACGTCCCGGCTTCTGATTGGTCGCGTGCCGCCCATGTGACCGGCACGCGACCAATCAGAAGCCACGACGTCATTCGCAGGTCCTTAATTCCTAGAATTAGGAGTTTTTGTGAATGAGAATGACGTCGCGGCTTCTGATTGGTCGCGTGCCGGTCACATGTGCGGCACGCGACCAATCAGAAGCCGAGACGTCATTCTCATTCACTAGACTCCTAATTCTAGGAATTGAGGACCTGCGAATGACATCACGGCTTCTGATTGGTCGCGTGCCGGTCACATGGGCGGCACGCGACCAATCAGAAGCCGGGACGTCATTCGCAGGTCCTAAAGGCGCGCATTTTAAAAAAAGAAGCCTCCCGGTTAGCAGCGTGATGTCCAGGGGCCGCCGGAGAGGTGAGCATATCAATATTTTTTATTTTAATTCTTTATTTTACACATCCCTATTGATCCGATACCGATACCCGATATCACAAAAGTATCGGATCTCGGTATCGGAATTCCGATACCGCAAGTATCGGCCGATACCCGATACTTGCGGTATCGGAATACTCAACACTACTCCTTAGGGTGGACAGGTTATGTGTAGTCCAGCTGTCCTGCAGGTGACTGCTGTGCCCCTTAGAGTCCGACACAACCTTGGTCTTCTGACTACTGGAATCTGAGCTCTGCAGGGAGGTAGACCAATCGCAGCTGTCCTCCCCAGTTGTCACTCTCCTCTGCTTCGCTCTCCTGCACTCTCTCTACAATCTGTTCTTTCCTTCTGTATTCTCTCTATCCAGGAGCTGCAGTGCCTCTGGCTGCACGTCCCCTCACACGTTTCTCTGCCTCAGACTGCCACAGTCTGCTGTCTGGCACCAACTAACTAACTTTCCTTCCAAGCCAGAATATAGTACAGTAAAGACCAAAAGTTTGGACACACCTTCTCATTTAAAGATTTTTCTGTATTTTCATGACTATGAAAATTGTACATTCACACTGAAGGCATCAAAACTATGAATTAACACATGTGGAATTATATACTTAACAAAAAAGTGTGAAACAACTGAAATTATGTCTTATATTCTAGGTTCTTCAAAGTAGCCACCTTTTGCTTTGATGACTGCTTTGCACACTCTTGGCATTCTCTTGATGAGTTTCAAGAGGTTGTCACCGGGAATGGTTTTCAATTCACAGGTGTGCCCTGTCAGGTTTAATAAGTGGGATTTCTTGCCTTATAAATGGGGTTGGGATCATCAGTTGTGTTGTGCAGAAGTCTGGTGGATACATAGCTGATAGTCCTACTAAATAGACTGTTAAAATTTATAATAATAATAATAATAATAATAATTTTTATTTATATAGCGCCAACATATTCCGCAGCGCTTTACAAATTATAGAGGGGACTTGTACATACAATAGACATTACAGCATAACAGAAATACAGTTCAAAACAGATACCAGGAGGAGTGAGGGCCCTGCTCGTAAGCTTACAAACTATGAGGAAAAGGGGAGACACGAGAGGTGGATGGTAACAATTGCTATAGTTATTCGGACCAGCCATAGTGTAAGGCTTGGGTGTTCATGTAAAGCTGCATGAACCAGTTAATTAATTTTTTTTTTTTTTTTTTTTTTTTAATATAGGCCACACAGGGATCGTTAGGTTAATGCATTGAGGCGGTAGGCCAGTCTGAACAAATGAGTTTTTAGGGCACGCTTAAAACTGTGGGGATTGGGGATTAATCGTATTATCCTAGGTAGTGCATTCCAAAGAATCGGCGCAGCACGTGTAAAGTCTTGGAGACGGGAGTGGGAGGTTCTGATTATTGAGGATGCTAACCTGAGGTCATCAGCGGAGCGGAGGGCACGGGTAGGGTGGTAGACTGAGACCAGAGAGGAGATGTAGGGTGGTGCTGAGCCATGGAGTGCTTTGTGGATGAGGGTAGTAGTTTTGTACTGGATTCTTGAGTGGATGGGTAACCAGTGTAATGACTGGCACAAGGTAGAGGCATCGGTGTAACGGTTGGTGAGGAATATGATCCTGGCAGCAGCATTCAGGACAGATTGGAGCGGGGAGAGTTTGGTAAGAGGGAGGCCGATTGCCAAAATTTGTATTATGGCAAGAAAAAAGCAGCTAAGTAAAGAAAAACTAGGGCAGCGGCAAAAACCATCAAGGGCTGCAAAGAAACTGGCTCACATAAAGACCGCCCCAGGAAAGGAAGACCAAAAGTCACCTCTGCTTCTGAGGATAAGTTTATCCGAGTCACCAGCCTCAGAAATCGCAGGTTAACAGCAGCTCAGATTAGAGACCAGGTCAATGCCACACAGAGTTCTAGCAGCAGACACATCTCTACAACAACTGTTAAGAGGAGACTTTGTGCAGCAGGCCTTCATGGTAAAATAGCTGCTAGGAAACCACTGCTAAGGACTGGCAACAAACAGAAGAGACTTGTTTGGGCTAAAGAACACAAGTAATGGACATTAGACCAGTGGAAATCTGTGCTTTGGTCTCATGAGCCCAAATTTGAGATCTTTGGTTCCAACCACCGTGTCTTTGTGCTACGCAGAAAAGTTTGCGTTTAGTTGGACCATCATTTATTTTTCAACAGGACAATGACCCCAAACACAGCTCCAGGCTGTGTAAGGGCTATCTGACCAAAAAGGAGAGTGATGGTGTGCTACGCCAGATGACCTGGCCTCCACAGTCACCAAACCTGAACCCAATCGAGGTGGTTTGGGGTGAGCTGGACCGCAGAGTGAAGGCAAAAGGGCCAACAAGTGCTAAGCATCTATGGGAACTCCTTCAAGATTGTTGGAAGACCATTTCCGGTGACGACCTCTTGAAGCTCATGAAGAGAATGCCAAGAGTGTGCAAAGCAGTCATCAAAGCAAAAGGTGGCTACTTTGAAGAACCTAGAATATAAGACATAATTTCAGTTGTTTCACACTTTTTTTTATTAAGTATATAATTCCACATGTGTTAGTTCATAGTTTTGATGACTTCAGTGTGAATGTACAATTTTCATAGTCATGAAAATACAGAAAAATCTTTAAATGAGAAGGTGTCTCCAAACTTTTGGTCTGTACAGCATATAGGGGAGCCACCCACAAGCTTGATCAGAGCTCACCCTTCTGGCCTGGAATGTGAACATGTTGTATGTTTGTGGTTACCTGATAGAAGAGATATTCCCTTGCTTCCAAGCGTTACTTCACTCTCCCCGTGAGGACAGCAATGCCACTGTAACAACTAGGACCCTGGGGTATTACACTGACAGCTCCACTCTAAGAATGGCTGCATCTGTACAAGAAATATGATCTAATTCCACATAAAGCCATACAGATAACATAGGGATCTTTGCATTCATTTTTGCCTTATCTACTTTCTTATTTTTACATTAACTCGAGGATGCAAATATTCTGGAAATCATTTTCCAGTCTGTCCCAGTTCATAACAACAGTTAATATTCCATCTCTATATGTAATGTATATAAAATAATAAAATACTGTAGTTTATTATGGGGCTGCTGGACTCCTGTGGAGCTGTCTAAGCTCTTCCACGCTGGATGTATATTTGATTTGGTAATGTATGTATGAGATATTTTACCTGAAAGGCAATTACATAAAATATATCAAAACTAGAAATGTGAATTTTCCTAATGTAGTGACTTTTCTATTTAACATAATTATAATGTTGCCTAAAGCTTTTCAATAACTGCACATTGGACATTACACTACAAGGATTCATTCAAATGTCCTCCACCTTATCACAACTAAGCTAGATTTTACCTTAAGTTTGAGGAAATTAAATGTGAGATTGTAAAACACGCATTCAGTGAAGCATGCTGGAAGTAAGTACATTAATGCTCGTCTACATCAGCCTGTTTGCTAAAATGATACAAATGAATATAATAATGTAGAGACATAGAAACAAAGAAGATTGATTTCAGAAAAAAAATGGTCCATCAGGTACACATATAAATTTATATATATATATATATATATGTTTCTACATTATTATATTCATTTGAATCATTTTAGCAAATAGGCCAATGTAGACAAGCATTAATGTACTTACTTCCAGCATGCTTCACTGAATCTATATACAGTATATATATAAATATATACATTTTTTTTTAAAACTGTGTGTGCAGACATTGATCCAACCCAATATACTGATACATTTATTATTAATCTGTCAGCAGGATTTTGCACCCCAAACTATTTACATGCGCATGTATCTCTTTCAAAGTCAAGTCCCACAATACATTTACAAGCCAGTTCCTTCATCCTTTACTGAGAAATCAGTTTGTCTTGATATGAAAATGATAATGAAGAGCTATGGTAGATCTGAAGCCTCTGTCACTCCAGCTCTATTCAGTGCAGCCTCATCCTGCTTGGCCGATGTTTTTTTTTGTCTTTAGTCGTGCAGCATAGAGGCTGTCAGTCAAGCAGGAGAAAGTGGTGCTGGGCTGGGAATAAAGCTGGAGTGACAGAGGCTTCAGATCTACCTTAGGCTGGTTTCACACTTGCGTTTTTGAACGCATGCGTTTAAAAAAAAAAACGCATGGTACAAAAACGCATGTAAACGCGTGTAAACGCTGCGTTTTTTTGACGCACGCGTTTAACGATCTGCGTTTTTGTATGCGTTTGCGTTTTTTTGAGCAATTTTCAGAAAAAAAAAAAAAAAAAAGGGCACCAGTAACACAACCAATGGGAATAGAGAGGGCGTATGTGATTTTCTCTCAATATATTGACCCTAGGGGTACCGAAATGTTCACAGCTTGCTATTGTTTCCGGTGTCATGATGGATCTTTCAAGGGAGAGCTTTTATTTCAAACTGGAGTTCAGCTTCAAAATTTTCCTTGCCTGTGTTTTTGCTTGGGAGCAAGACCGAAACCGCCAAAGATGGAGAAGGAGACAGCGTCGGCGGTTTTGGAGGCACCCCATCATTGAAGTGCGTGAAACCCGTGGAGCATATCACACGCTCTATGCGGAGCTGAATGCCAACCCGGAGAAATTCCAGGATTATACCAGAATGTCTCAAGATTCTTTCCGGGATTTACTGGCTCGTGTCGAAGTATCCATAAGGCGACAGGACACACGGCTCCGTAGAGCAATTCCACCTGAGGAACGTCTGTTAGTGACATTACGGTACGTTCCAAAACTAAACCATTGACCGTGCAATTTTTTGGTTATGACATGTTTTCTATGTGTTTTTTTTTTTTTTTTTTAAACACACCATTAAGAGCCGATTTTAATTTTTTTTTGGTTTCTTTTTCTTCTAGATTTCTTGCCACAGGAGAGAGTTTATCTTCCCTGCATTTCCAATACCGCCTTAGAATCTCAACCCTCTCCGGAATTGTTGTGGACACCTGTCGTGCGTTATGGAATGTACTCCGTTAGGAGTTTATACCCGTACCCACCGTGGACATGTGGCGGGAAATATCAAAAACATTTTTGAACGTGTGTGATTTTCCAAACTGTTTAGGGGCGGTGGATGGGAAGCACATTCGCATTGTCAAACCTGCCAGAACCGGATCTGAGTTTTTTAATTGTAAAATATATTTTTCGGTAGTGCTCATGGCAATTGCGGATGCGGAGTGTCGCTTCATCGCCGTGGACATTGGAGCTTTTGGCCGTGGCAATGATTCACAGACCTTCAAGAGCTCGGATATGGGCCGTCGGGTATATGGCAACAATTTTAATTTCCCCCCTCCACAGCCTCTCCCCAACACTCAAGGCCCACCGCTGCCATTTGTTATGGTTGGGGATGAGGCCTTCCAGATGTGTGAAAATCTCCTGAAGCCCTATTCTAGTAGGGACTTGGACCACACTCGAAGAATATTCAACTGCAGACTGACCAGGGCCAGAGGAACCGTAGAGTGCAGCTTTGGCATTCTGGTTGCTAAATGGCGCATTCTTGCAACAGCCATCAATCTAAAAGTGGAAACAGTGGACG
This sequence comes from Ranitomeya imitator, assembly GCF_032444005.1. Classification (NCBI taxonomy): domain Eukaryota; kingdom Metazoa; phylum Chordata; class Amphibia; order Anura; family Dendrobatidae; genus Ranitomeya; species Ranitomeya imitator. The sequence continues at coordinate 55,480,524 of NC_091287.1, read as the reverse complement.
AGGTGGTCAAAGCCTGTGTGGTTCTACACAATTATATAATGGCTAAGGAGCGACCCCACATTGAACTTGATGAACCAGTTTCACACCCATTGCCAGATTTTCAGCATCACCCGATGCGGTCAACTGCAGCCGTTGGTCTTATGCGGGACCAATTTGCGGCCTATTTTGTGTCCGATATTGGACGGGTTTCATGGCAGGACAATGTTGTTTAAATGTCCTGTTGTATGTTAATGTTTACCAATTATTAAATACTGATACAAATTTTTCTAATTAATAAAATTTTTTGTGTTCACCATGTCTCCTGTCTTTTTCCTCTCTAAAAAAAGGTTGAACAAAGATGGGCAGTAGATATGTACAGTGGGGCAAAAAAGTATTTAGTCAGTCAGCAATAGTGCAAGTTCCACCACTTAAAAAGATAAGAGGCGTCTGTAATTTACATCATAGGTAGACCTCAACTATGGGAGACAAACTGAGGAAAAAAAATCCAGAAAATCACATTGTCTGTTTTTTTAACATTTTATTTGCATATTATGGTGGAAAATAAGTATTTGGTCAGAAACAAACAATCAAGATTTCTGGCTCTCACAGACCTGTAACTTCTTCTTTAAGAGTCTCCTCTTTCCTCCACTCATTACCTGTAGTAATGGCACCTGTTTAAACTTGTTATCAGTATAAAAAGACACCTGTGCACACCCTCAAACAGTCTGACTCCAAACTCCACTATGGTGAAGACCAAAGATCTGTCAAAGGACACCAGAAACAAAATTGTAGCCCTGCACCAGGCTGGGAAGACTGAATCTGCAATAGCCAACCAGCTTGGAGTGAAGAAATCAACAGTGGGAGCAATAATTAGAAAATGGAAGACATACAAGACCACTGATAATCTCCCTCGATCTGGGGCTCCACGCAAAATCCCACCCCGTGGGGTCAGAATGATCACAAGAACGGTGAGCAAAAATCCCAGAACCACGCGGGGGGACCTAGTGAATGAACTGCAGAGAGCTGGGACCAATGTAACAAGGCCTACCATAAGTAACACACTACGCCACCATGGACTCAGATCCTGCAGTGCCAGACGTGTCCCACTGCTTAAGCCAGTACATGTCCGGGCCCGTCTGAAGTTTGCTAGAGAGCATTTGGATGATCCAGAGGAGTTTGGGGAGAATGTCCTATGGTCTGATGAAACCAAACCGGAACTGTTTGGTAGAAACACAACTTGTCGTGTTTGGAGGAAAAAGAATACTGAGTTGCATCCATCAAACACCATACCTACTGTAAAGCATGGTGGTGGAAACATCATGCTTTGGGGCTGTTTCTCTGCAAAGGGGCCAGGACGGCTGATCCGGGTACATGAAAGAATAAATGGGGCCATGTATCGTGAGATTTTAAGTGCAAACCTCCTTCTATCAGCAAGGGCATTGAAGACGAAACGTGGCTGGGTCTTTCAACATGACAATGATCCAAAGCACACCGCCAGGGCAACGAAGGAGTGGCTTCGTAAGAAGCATTTCAAGGTCCTGGAGTGGCCTAGCCAGTCTCCAGATCTCAACCCTATAGAAAACCTTTGGAGGGAGTTGAAAGTCCGTGTTGCCAAGCGAAAAGCCAAAAACATCACTGCTCTAGAGGAGATCTGCATGGAGGAATGGGCCAACATACCAACAACAGTGTGTGGCAACCTTGTGAAGACTTACAGAAAACGTTTGACCTCTGTCATTGCCAACAAAGGATATATTACAAAGTATTGAGATGAAATTTTGTTTCTGACCAAATACTTATTTTCCACCATAATATGCAAATAAAATGTTAAAAAAACAGACAATGTGATTTTCTGGATTTTTTTTTCTCAGTTTGTCTCCCATAGTTGAGGTCTACCTATGATGTAAATTACAGACGCCTTTCATCTTTTTAAGTGGTGGAACTTGCACTATTGCTGACTGACTAAATACTTTTTTGCCCCACTGTATATCATAATTTGTAATCCAAAACCAGGAGTGGGTGATAGTTGATGAGGTAATAATTTTTATTTTTCCATCATAATTGACCTCAGTTGCACTCCCTATTTTGGTTTACAAAGAATGATATAAACACGGGCCGCATACTTATAATAATGTAACCATATTTTAATTTATTTATTGGTAATCTTCTTGACGTCATTGCGTCAACACTGGCACGCTCTCTATACCCGTCAAGTCAAGTGTAAGAAATAATGAATTCATGATGAACATATACATGATCATGAATTCAAAATTTCTTACACCTGCCCAGGTGAGGATAGATACGGTAGTTAGCGTGTGCCAACCATTGTCCCATCAGTTTGTCAAACATTGTCACATAATGTGCTATATAGAATATGGTGAATATACAAGTCAGTAATCAACTAAATCGATCAGGTGTCTATTTTGACATCTGACCGGTTCAGTTGAGTTCTGAACTTGATTTCCACCATTTTCTGTTTGTACAGTGACACTACACTAGTTAAAAATAAGAGTATGGAAATAACTACTATTATTTTGGCCAAATCATATCTGTATACTAAAGAAACACATATAGATGTTGTCTGGTATTTTATACTACTGGAGATATGTTTTGGCCAAAAGAATAAGTGTGTGACGAAGTTTATTGGTGTGTATTGAGAGCGGTGAAAGACACAATAAACCAAACATAATTGTTGCAAATAAACTTATTTTTTATTGAGAAAACACAACCAAATTTATTTTTTTGTACCGCGGCGGGTTGTACCACGCCGGCTTGGGGTTGAGTGACGTAACTGGGGGGTATTCAGAACTGAAGCCTGGCTCACCGTGGAGGAGGCAGAGGTGGCAGGAGAATGGGCAAGAAAACTTGAAGGGTCTGGAAGTTCTGGGATGGGGCTTAAAACATGAGGGGCTTGAGACACACTGGAAGGTTGAGACACATCGGTAGGTGATGGGGGAGGAATAATCAAAGTTTTTTGTTTTTTATGCGTTTTGCCAGTTTTCTGTTGGGTTTTCCTGGTTGGGGGAAGTCTTCTTGGGCTAGGTTGTAAAGTGTTGGCGGGAGACACGTCAGGACCCGGCTCCACAATTACACAGTCCGTCTCCATTGTGGAGCGCTCAGAAATGTCTGCGTCCAATACCATTGTAGTGGGGGGGAAAGATAAAGTCCCGCCTGGGTCCTGGTGCCTCGTTGGGGGGGGAAACAAAAACCCTCCCAGGATCATGGTGCCTCGTTGGGGGGGAACATAAAACCCTCCCAGGGTCCTGGTGCATCGTTGGGGGGGAAACAAAGCCCATACCAGTGTCCTGCAGCATTGCTGGTGGGGGGGGAACATAAAGCCATGGATGGGTCCTGCTGCATCGGGGTGGGTCCTGCCCGGAAAGGTATGGCTTGGTTGTGCTGCATCATGGGGGGCCCGGTGCGATACGCCATGCCTGGGTCCTGCTGCATGGGGGGGTGGGCCGTCCTATACGCCTGGCCTGGGTCCTGCTGCATGGGGGGGTGTCCTGCCCAGAAAGCAACGCCTCGGTCCTGCTGCATCGGGGTGGGTCCGGTCTGATATGACAGGCCTCGGTCCTGCTGCATCGGGGGTGGGCCGGTCCGATATGGCATGGATGGGTCCTGCTGCATCGGGAGGGGGCCGGGCCGATAAGCCAAGCCAGGGTCCTGCGTCATCATGGTGTCAGCGGAGGAGGTCCAAGCCGGAGCAGCGGTTGTCACGGTGGTGGCGGTGGGATGTCCAATAGCACTCGTCATCGTGTTGGCGCTGTAGTGGAGTACACCTGTAGAGGGAATAGAGGTGGCCGTGCAGTGGTATGCAGCAGAGGTAGGAATGGTGTTTACTTGTGACAGTGACGGCACAGTTGGATATGCCGCCACATTACGACTCTGACTCTGCTGCATAGCCTGCACAAAAGCAACATTGCAGGCCTGCATCACACTCAGCTGGAGATCAGGGCTAAGGTGTTCCGACATGCCCTGTTGGATTTGATTAAAAAAATGATGAGCTGGCTTCTGGAGGTCGGCTTTCACTTGATCAACGCTTTTGGCGACATCCTGGATGCGGCACTCTAAGAGATTATGGGACACATCCATTCTGTCACCTAAAGCCTTGATAGCTTCATGTAAAACCGAGCTCAAGTGCAAAAACTCGGGCATGAGGGACCTGTCCGAAGCCCTCTGTCGCTGCCGGGATGAGCCCGCAAAAATGGGTGCAGCGAGAGAGGACTGCGAAAGGGGAAGACCTGATGGGCCAGCCCCCTGGTCTCCAGTGAGTGTGGAAGACCCACCTGGTGCTGCGCTGCTGGATGGCTGGGACGGGTCCGTGGCTGCCGGCTGAAGGACCGCTCCAGAACCTGTGGCGACAGTCGTGCAGTGTGTGCTGTGAAAAAAGAAAACAGAAAATTAATACCAAACTATAACAAGACGGTACATCCTGGGGAAAAATGACAGATTATCTCAATGCAATACAACCGGAGGCATGTGAGAAATACTTACGTTCTCATGAGAAGGACCGGTCTCAGGAAGGCCAGCACACGGTGATATTTGTACAGCCGGTGCCTTGCTCCGGAACCACTAGCTGCACACTTCTCTGCACGCAGGTCCTTGTTGAAGCGGTCCTTCATGGAACGCCAACGTGTTCTTACTTTGTCTACTGTGAAATAACAATAAAATATAATGGTCAGAAAAAGGACTTTTGGCCGTGCTCTCTTGACTGTGTGTGATGACAGAAACTACGAAAAGTTTCTTTCATCACACACAGTCAAGAGAGCATGGCCAAGGTCTGTTGCTTCACACTGCCGTGCAATACTTACCAAATGCATTACGGACCCGTGGCAGGGAATTCTCCCAGCCATCCCACAAGGCTTGGGCCACCTCACTCCACAAACGACGGAGAACACTATTGACGGCGTGCTGTGGATCCCGGCTGTCCCACAACGGGACTCGCTCCTGGACGAGAGTGATCAGCAGGTCATTATCAATCCTGTCGTCGTCCCGTTGTGAAACCTAAAATTACAAGAAAATCATTTAAGTTTGCTCTACCACATTGGGAAAAAAAAAAAAAAAAGATGAGAAAGGGCAGGAATATGACAGACAACTTTCAGAAAAGGATGATACAAGAAAAATTAAAAGAAAAAAAAGGGTACAGAAAGGAAGATTCAAGAATATTACAATAAGGACAGTCTGCCTGGTATACATACCCGCTGCCGTCTTCCCACCGGACCTTGACTCCGCTACTCAGTACCTCTCTGTCCCTCAGTTGAAGTGCTCTATAAAATAAAAAAAATTAAATTGCCTCATGTGTCGATGTGACAGTCAATACTTACCAAGCTGAAGGACAAAAAACTTACCTCGCTCACGTGATCCACTTCGGATTGACGTGGCTGGAACTCCTCATCAGACGAAGACTCCGGAGAAGACATTCTGATGCGTTTTGAAAGAAAAAAATTGAAGAAATTAGGACATGTAGATCCAAAAAATTGAAAATGAATGCATTGGCTAGGATATACTCACATTGCTCTGTGTCTTGTCCAACAATGTGTCCGGGCAGGGTCTTGTCTTCTTTGCAGTCTGATGAGAAGTGACCAGAAACTTCCCCCAACCTTCCTTTTATAACCCTGCTGCTATGGGGGAGGCTTATCAGTGTCTAGACAACCTTATCTACAGTTAATTCAATCTTTTAAAAAAAAACGCATGCGTCAAAAAAACGCATGCAAACGCATGTCCAAAAAAACGCATGCGTCCCCATTGACTCCAATGCATTTTTTGTCCCAAAAAAAACGCATGTAAACGCATGCGTTTTTTGGGGGGGAAAAAACGCCCCTCAAAAATACTACAAGTTGCATTTTAGAAAATGAACGCATGCAGTAAAAAAACGCATGCGTTCACAAACGCGTGCAAACGCGTACACCAAAAAACGCATGCGTTTTCAATGTTAAATATAGGGGAAAAAAACGCATGCGTTTTTTTGGTAAAAAACGCTGCAGACAAAAACGCAAGTGTGAAACCAGCCTTAGCTGTTCATCCTCATTTGCATATGAATTAAAATACTGATTTTTCAGTAATGGAGGAAAAGACTGGCCATGTAGAGTATTTGCTGGATGTGTATTTGATATAGCTACATGGGGGTATACATAGTTTGTGGGGTGACAGATTCCCTTTAAGCGTCTTGACCTTTATCATTGTGCATGAAGCTCTGGACTACAATACTGACTGTAATTCATGTATTATTTTTGTTTGCCGGTGTCCTGTGGTGTTAGACACCTAGACGTTAGCAGCATATACTTTTCAGTCCAGTATGTTTCGATGACTTCTTTCTCCGGCAGTCGACACCTTGATCTCTTTCTCATGTACCATTCGTGGACATTTTATTCAGTGTGGCGGGGTGTATTAACCCCCTGAAAGAGGTTGCACTTGGCAGGTGGCACGTGTCAAGGTAACAGCCAAATAAATGCCAAGATGCAGAACATTGCCCCAAGCATCTCGATGGGTCTGCCAACTTGTTTCCATCCTGGTGCCATCACTGTGATTAATAAATCCATGAGTTCCAATATCGCTATACACGTAAAAACATACAAGGTGAGAAGTTACCTTCTATTGATCAAGAAATGATAACGCCATCCAACCATGACTAGAAGTGCCTTCATATTGGATAGTCCCTAACTCTAATGTCTCGCCTCTCAATGTGCCCCAAAAACAAAACTTGTGTCAAATGGGGAGGAGATGATATCCAGGCTTAGGAGCTTCTGATGCATGTGATCAGCCATCATCTGGGGTCCCACACTAATTACCCGCTGTCTAATATATCCCACCCCTTCACACGTGATATAGTCTCAAGATAATTGAAGGGTTTGTCCGCTATTATGAAAACTCCCTCTCGATCGGAATGTTTGCCCCTGTGAAAACAAACACCTATACTCACCTCCCATGCCGGCGCTGTTCCAGTGGTGACGGCCACGCCCAGTTGTTATGACATGCGAGCCCTGCGCCCAATCAGCGATGGCGTCACTGACCCCGCCTTCTGCCGTATCAGTAAGAGGAAGTGAGTGACCAGCTGCAGCTCTCACTTCCTCCTGATTACTTATGCGTCTGGAGGCGGAGACAGTGATACCAGTGCTGATTGGGCGCAGGGGTCACATGTCATAACAACCTCATGTGAGCCCTGGGAACGTGAGTGCCGACACTGTTGGAAGGGCACCGGAAGGGGAGCTGAGTATAGGGGTTTTTATTTTCACAGGGGCAAATATTCAGACTAAGAATTGCTACTAGTGGACAACCCCTTTAACGTTATCCACTTCAATGTTACGACTGATTGATAAATATACTAGAATGGTTTGCAAACGTGACCTTACAATAACTTTACAATAACTCACTAATTACTTATAACTTAATAATTCACTTCACAATAACTTCTTCATAGTTTGGTACATCTTATGCTATCAGTGTCAATATTCCCTAAATTCCTTCACTTCTCCATTGTATCAGTGATATTTAAAAATAATGCAAATGTCGGCACTTTTTCTATGGAGATTTATGGCAGGTTAGCACAATTGTAGCGTTTTTTTTTTTTCACACCAATTTAATATTTCTTCTTTGCACCATTAAAACCAGACCTGTGTGTATGTATCTAGCTGACTATGACAATCTGGATGCTGGGTAATACATCGGGCGGAGTGATTAAATGTATTATGCATTCACTTGGAAAGTGTCCCTATCTGCATCTGGGCAAATTCATTTCTATGAATTTACAATTTTAGTTGCAATTCAGATATTACATTTTTTTGGATGGATATAAAGTTATAGTAAATCATATATCTCCGTCCTTTTGTGTCACAATTACCATCATGGAAGGGGAATGATCACATGAATATGACAATTGCTTTTATTATGGGACCATAACACTAAATAAGTGTCCGTGCTTTGATATTGCAGACGTCTCCGTTTATTGGGTACAGGCAGTGCTTTTCGGGTACAGTATCAGCATAGAAGGGCTACAGATGGTCGGCTGTCTGTCCGCAATTTCGAAAACAGATGAAATGATCTTGAAAACTTTCTCCAGTCCAAATATCTTAACTGGTGGACCATTTATTGCTACAACGGCACTTAGGGTTTGTCAGCTTTGCCATACTCTGCAATTTGCCTTTTATTGTGTGAAGGCAGCTGTGTTGCAGCCCACTCAGGATATATAAGAGCACGATGACTACACTCATACACTAAACCGTCTCTAAACAACACAAGCTACAGGGTGCAAATAACAGAGCAGGATACAAATATAACAAATTATAAAAAAAAAACGGGTTTTTTTTTTTCGTTGAGTTAATTAGAGTTTATTATATATAAATAAATAAATAATAATAATAACAACAAATAACAATAATAATAAATAATAATAATAAATAATAATAATAACAAATAATAATAATAATAATAACAATAAATAGTGATGAGCGAATATATTCGTTACTCGAGATTTCCCGAGCACGCTCCTCCGAGTATTTTTTAGTGCTCAGAGATTTAGTTTTTCTTGCCGCAGCTGCATGATTTACATCTGTTAGCCAGCATAAGTACATGTGGGGGTTGCCTGGTTGCTAGGGAATCCCCACATGTACTTATGCTGGCTAACAGATGTAAATCATTCAGCTGCGGCAATAAACACTAAATCTCCGAGCACTAAAAAAATACTCGGAGGACCCCAGAGCGTGCTCGGGAAATCTCGAGTAACGAGTATATTCGCACATCACTAATAATAAATAATAATAAATAAATAATAATACTCCACAAATGATCTGAGTAAGACGAGATGAGTTGCAGTATAAAGCATGGAGGAGCGCCAGGAAGGTAACCTAATTTTCTTATAAGACTCTCATATTTCTCCCAGAAAAAGGAATCTGTCCCCAGGTTTTTGTTTTTTCCTTCCCCATCTGAAAGCAGCATGATAGGCACATACTGGGATGCTTACTATGCAGTTCTTTAAAAAAAAAAAAAGTTTTATCTGCTGCAGTTCTCTGAATGCTGAGCTCTGTATAACCCCGCCCTCCTCACCACTGATTGGCTGCTTTCTGTATACACTGTACATACAATCAGTGGCGGGGATAGGGTTATACAGAGCTCATTAATAAGAAGGATAACATAGTAATAGGTTAACTAGTCCTCTAGTGATCATCTCCTGATGGAAAAAAAACTGTGATTTTATCAAAACTACAGCAAGCAGCCCAGTAGGTGACATATCATAGGAATCAGGGTCTCTGTCTCTACATTATGCTGCTCTCAAATTAGTTCGCCAAAACCTGGTGGCAGATTCCCTTTAAGCAATGAGGATAAGTTGCAGTCAATTTAGTAATGGCGAGAGCCTTTCCAAGAGCCTACTGCGTGGCAATTTATGAATCCAAACAACATTTTGTCCTCTATGGAAAGTCAAGCAAATCTGAACCAATGCGAAGAGGAGCGCTTGTATAACTTGATATTCTCAATTAAATGATGGCCTTAGCACCCAGAGCTCCACCAATAAAATATTTTGACACGTCCAAACTAATAAACATTAGTTACACACATTAGTTACACATTCAAATTAATATGTCATGGTTTTTGCTATGTAATTTGAGCGCAGCATGAAGTAGGAGCAGAGACCCTGATTCCAGTGATGTATCATTTACTGGGCTGTTCACTGTAGGTTTAATAAATCAGTGTTTTATCAGCAGGAGATTATCACTACAGGACTGGTTGTCTCATGTCTCCTAGTCATGCTCTGCTGCTCTGTGTAACTCTGTCCCCACCACCGCTTAGCAGTAGAGTTGAGCGACCTTGACCTTTTTAGAGTCGAGCCGGGTTTCGCGAAACCCGACTATCTCAAAAGTCGGGTCGAGTGAAATCGTCCGATTATAACGTAAAGTCGGGATCGACCGAAACACGAAACCCAATGCAAGTCAATGGGGCAGCATAGTCGGCAGTGAGTGGGGGCCAGGAAAACACCTAGAGTGCCCATTTTAATGTCAAAACCATCCATTCTTCTTAATGAAGCTTGTCAAGCGTAATTTACCTTATAATAATTGGAAGGCATTTGAAATTGGGGGTCATTTGGCTAAAGTTGTGGTGGGTAGAGCTGGTTCAAGTAATTAGTGGGCCCAGGAAATCTGGACCACGTCACGGCAGTGGAGCAGGGAGAGGTAAGTATTTCAACTTTGCAAGTGCTGTGAACCTGAGCAAGCAGGGGGGGCCACTCGTTGGCATTGGCACTGGCACAGGGCCCCTCAAAGTACAGCGGTGTGTTTGCACGGCGGGGGCGCCTCCCACCGGCAGCAACACTTTTGCGTACCATGAGAGGCCCTGTGCCAGTGACGTCGCCAACTAGTATTCCTCCCCCTACCTGATGAAGGAACCTGCACTTTCATCTGCACCTTTCTGTTTGTCCCCGTGTAAGGTGGTATGGTATGCGGGAAGGGGGACCTGACATTCAGCAGGGTCACAATCTTGCAGTGTAGCGTGCACGGGAAATGTTGCGTTATGGGTCAATGTACCAGCAGACTCATCTATCACTGGCTGGGCAATGGGCAGGATGAGGAGGAAACACAGATATAGGCCCAAAGAATAAAGTGGGCTAAATGCAGTTCAAAATTGGTAACACAGGACTAATCAGGGGGCATTGCAGTGGAGGACAACTGGAATGAGAGGCTGACACAGAGAGTAGGCCCAAATCAGTAAGTAGTCGAAATGCAGTTCAAAATTGGCAACAGTAGTAAACAGGCGGCACAGCTTTGTTCAGTGGAGGAGAACAGCAAGGAGTGGCAGACACCGATAGTAGGCCCCAACCCAACTAGTAGGCCAAATGCAGTCTAACATTAACAACTACTTAACGAGCGCCTGAAAACGGAATTTCAGGACAGGAAACAAGGAGAACAGCAAGGAGCGGCAGACACCGATAGTAGGCCCCAAACCAACTAGTACGCCAAATGCAGTTGTTCCGTTTAACCACAATTTAATGAGAGCCTGAAGATAGAAGTTCAGGAAAGGCAACCTGGAGAACACCTTGGAGTGGAACACACCATCTCTCTACACCCCATACCCAATTTGTAGGTCTAATGCAGCGTAGTTTCCAACCACTACTAAACGAGAGCATGATGATCGAAGCATTGGCGAGGAAACCTGGGGAACACCTTGGAGTGGAACACACCATCTCTCTAAACCCCATACCCAATTTGTAGGCCTAATGCAGCGTAGTTTCCAACAACTACTAAACGAGAGCCGGAAGATCGAAGCAATGGAGAGGAAACCTGGGGAACAGCTTGGAGTGTAACACACCATCTCTCTACACCCCATACCCAATTTGTAGGCCTAATGCAGCGTAGTTTCCAACAACTACTAAACGAGAGCCGGAAGATCGAAGCAATGGAGAGGAAACCTGGGGAACACCTTGGAGTGGAACACACCATCTCTCTACACCCCATACCCAATTTGTAGGCCTAATGCAGCGTAGTTTCCAACAACTACTAAACGAGAGCATGATGATCGAAGCATTGGCGAGGAAACCTGGGGAACACCTTGGAGTGGAACACACCATCTTTCTACACCCCATACCCAATTTGTAGGCCTAATGCAGCGTAGTTTCCAACAACTACTAAACGAGAGCATGATGATCGAAGCATTGGCGAGGAAACCTGGGGAACACCTTGGAGTGGAACACACCATCTCTCTACACCCCATACCCAATTTGTAGGCCTAATGCAGCGTAGTTTCCAACAACTACTAAACGAGAGCCGGAAGATCGAAGCAATGGAGAGGAAACCTGGGGAACACCTTGGAGTGTAACACACCATCTCTCTACACCCCATACCCAATTTGTAGGCCTAATGCAGCGTAGTTTCCAACAACTACTAAACGAGAGCCGGAAGATCGAAGCAATGGAGAGGAAACCTGGGGAACACCTTGGAGTGTAACACACCATCTCTCTACACCCCATACCCAATTTGTAGGCCTAATGCAGCGTAGTTTCCAACAACTACTAAACGAGAGCATGATGATCGAAGCATTGGCGAGGAAACCTGGGGAACACCTTGGAGTGTAACACACCATCTCTCTACACCCCATACCCAATTTGTAGGCCTAATGCAGCGTAGTTTCCAACAACTACTAAACGAGAGCCGGAAGATCGAAGCAATGGAGAGGAAACCTGGGGAACACCTTGGAGTGGAACACACCATCTTTCTACACCCCATACCCAATTTGTAGGCCTAATGCAGCGTAGTTTCCAACAACTACTAAACGAGAGCCGGAAGATCGAAGCAATGGAGAGGAAACCTGGGGAACACCTTGGAGTGTAACACACCATCTCTCTACACCCCATACCCAATTTGTAGGCCTAATGCAGCGTAGTTTCCAACAACTACTAAACGAGAGCCGGAAGATCGAAGCAATGGAGAGGAAACCTGGGGAACACCTTGGAGTGTAACACACCATCTCTCTACACCCCATACCCAATTTGTAGGCCTAATGCAGCGTAGTTTCCAACAACTACTAAACGAGAGCATGATGATCGAAGCATTGGCGAGGAAACCTGGGGAACACCTTGGAGTGGAACACACCATCTTTCTACACCCCATACCCAATTTGTAGGCCTAATGCAGCGTAGTTTCCAACAACTACTAAATGAGAGCATGATGATCGAAGCATTGGCGAGGAAACCTGGGGAACACCTTGGAGTGGAACACACCCTCTCTCTACACCCCATACCCAATTTGTAGGCCTAATGCAGCGTAGTTTCCAACAACTACTAAACGAGAGCCGGAAGATCGAAGCAATGGAGAGGAAACCTGGGGAACACCTTGGAGTGTAACACACCATCTCTCTACACCCCATACCCAATTTGTAGGCCTAATGCAGCGTAGTTTCCAACAACTACTAAACGAGAGCCGGAAGATCGAAGCAATGGAGAGGAAACCTGGGGAACACCTTGGAGTGTAACACACCATCTCTCTACACCCCATACCCAATTTGTAGGCCTAATGCAGCGTAGTTTCCAACAACTACTAAACGAGAGCATGATGATCGAAGCATTGGCGAGGAAACCTGGGGAACACCTTGGAGTGGAACACACCATCTCTCTACACCCCATACCCAATTTGTAGGCCTAATGCAGCGTAGTTTCCAACAACTACTAAACGAGAGCCGGAAGATCGAAGCAATGGAGAGGAAACCTGGGGAACACCTTGGAGTGGAACACACCATCTTTCTACACCCCATACCCAATTTGTAGGCCTAATGCAGCGTAGTTTCCAACAACTACTAAACGAGAGCCGGAAGATCGAAGCAATGGAGAGGAAACCTGGGGAACACCTTGGAGTGTAACACACCATCTCTCTACACCCCATACCCAATTTGTAGGCCTAATGCAGCGTAGTTTCCAACAACTACTAAACGAGAGCATGATGATCGAAGCATTGGCGAGGAAACCTGGGGAACACCTTGGAGTGGAACACACCATCGTTCTACACCCCATACCCAATTTGTAGGCCTAATGCAGCGTAGTTTCCAACAACTACTAAACGAGAGCATGATGATCGAAGCATTGGCGAGGAAACCTGGGGAACACCTTGGAGTGGAACACACCATCTCTCTACACCCCATACCCAATTTGTAGGCCTAATGCAGCGTAGTTTCCAACAACTACTAAACGAGAGCCGGAAGATCGAAGCAATGGAGAGGAAACCTGGGGAACACCTTGGAGTGTAACACACCATCTCTCTACACCCCATACCCAATTTGTAGGCCTAATGCAGCGTAGTTTCCAACAACTACTAAACGAGAGCCGGAAGATCGAAGCAATGGAGAGGAAACCTGGGGAACACCTTGGAGTGTAACACACCATCTCTCTACACCCCATACCCAATTTGTAGGCCTAATGCAGCGTAGTTTCCAACAACTACTAAACGAGAGCATGAAGATCGAAGCAATGGAGAGGAAACCTGGGGAACACCTTGGAGTGGAACACACCATCTCTCTACACCCCATACCCAATTTGTAGGCCTAATGCAGCGTAGTTTCCAACAACTACTAAACGAGAGCATGATGATCGAAGCATTGGCGAGGAAACCTGGGGAACACCTTGGAGTGGAACACACCATCTCTCTACAGTGGAACACACCATCTCTCTACACCCCATACCCAATTTGTAGGCCTAATGCAGCGTAGTTTCCAACAACTACTAAACGAGAGCCGGAAGATCGAAGCTCAGGAAAGGCAACCTGGGGAACACCTTGGAGTGGAACACACCATCTCTCTACACCCCATACCCAATTTGTAGGCCCAATGCAGCGTAGTTTCCAACAACTACTAAACGAGAGCCGGAAGATCGAAGCTCAGGAAAGGCAACCTGGGGAACACCTTGGAGTGTAACAAACCCTCTCTGTACACCACGGAAGGGCTGATTCTTAGGAAGGAAGGCTGTCGGAAAGAAGCAGGGCGCGTCCGAGGGTGATTATATTCTTATTAGGTATATACTCACCCTCGGACGCGCCCTGCTTCTTTATTTGTAATGAATGTTTATTTGCAATGTGGTTTTGACTTACTCTATTTTTTTGGTAAATAATGATTTTATTATTTTCATTGTTTTGCATCTTCTTGGCAATAATATAAAGAAGACGCGACAGGATAACACTCGGTGGATGCCATATCTGTGTTTAAAATTGAAAAAACCTTTCAGTTAACTACTTGCAGGAGAAAGTTATTGTAGCTGGTGGCCATTTTTAGTACTGTACCAGATTTTTGTTGTATGTGTTTGTTTTTAATGTTAAAATGTCTGCATTTGATATCTCTCCAGTATTTTCTTTTTTATAAGCAAAATACTTATTTTTATATTTTCTGATGTTGGTTCCAGGGGTACACGGGCAGCAGTGGTGTGGTCAGTGGAGGCCTAGTGGAAGGAGTGACCGCAGACAGGCATCGAAGGCCTAAAATAATAACACATGGCTGTAGGCAATTTTAAATTGGTTACAGGGGTACACGGGCAGCAGTGGTGTGGTCAGTGGAGGCCTAGTGGAAGGAGTGACCGCAGACAGGCATCGAAGGCCTAAAATAATAACACATGGCTGTAGGCAATTTTAAATTGGTTCCAGGGGTACACGGGCAGCAGTGGTGTGGTCAGTGGAGGCCTAGTGGAAGGAGTAACCGCAGACAGGCATCGAAGGCCTAAAATAATAAAACATGGCTGTAGGCAATTTTAAATTGGTTCCAGGGGTACACGGGCAGCAGTGGTGTGGTCAGTGGAGGCCTAGTGGAAGGAGTGACCGCAGACAGGCATCGAAGGCCTAAAATAATAACACATGGCTGTAGGCAATTTTAAATTGGTTCCAGGGGTACACGGGCAGCAGTGGTGTGGTCAGTGGAGGCCTAGTGGAAGGAGTGACCGCAGACAGGCATTGAAGGTCTAAAATAATAACACATGGCTGTAGACAATTTTAAATTGGTTCCAGGGGTACACGGGCAGCAGTGGTGTGGTCAGTGGAGGCCTAGTGGAAGGAGTGACCGCAGACAGGCATCGAAGGCCTAAAATAATAACACATGGCTGTAGGCAATTTTAAATTGGTTCAAGGGGTACACGGGCAGCAGTGGTGTGGTCAGTGGAGGCCTAGTGGAAGGAGTGACCGCAGACAGGCATCGAAGGCCTAAAATAATAACACATGGCTGTAGGCATTATTAAATTGGTTACAGGGGTACACGGGCAGCAGTGGTGTGGTCAGTGGAGGCCTAGTGGAAGGAGTGACCGCAGACAGGCATCGAAGGCCTAAAATAATAACACATGGCTGTAGGCAATTTTAAATTGGTTCCAGGGGTACACAGGCAGCAGTGGTGTGGTCAGTGGAGGCCTAGTGGAAGGAGTGACCGAAGACAGGCATCGAAGGCCTAAAATAATAACACATGGCTGTAGGCAATTTTAAATTGGTTACAGGGGTACACGGGCAGCAGTGGTGTTGTCAGTGGAGGCCTAGTGGAAGGAGTGACCGCAGACAGGCATCGAAGGCCTAAAATAATAACACATGGCTGTAGGCAATTTTAAATTGGTTCCAGGGGTACACGGGCAGCAGTGGTGTGGTCAGTGGAGGCCTAGTGGAAGGAGTCACCGCAGACAGGCATCGAAGGCCTAAAATAATAACACATGGCTGTAGGCAATTTTAAATTGGTTACAGGGGTACACGGGCAGCAGTGGTGTGGTCAGTGGAGGCCTAGTGGAAGGAGTGACCACAGACAGGCATCGAAGGCCTAACATAACAAAAATGTCAATACAATGGTATTGTCAGTGGCAGGCATTGAAGGATGTCAGCGCATAGACTAAACATTGGTGGAGCTGTGAGATAATTTTGCAAGTGGTAGAGCACTGTTTGAGCTGGGGTGGGGGGAAACTGTCTTGTGGCCGGCGGTACAGGCCCAGGGCCCCTCATATTACAACGGTGTGTCTGACGTTGGGTGCGCACCACCACCGCCAGAGACACTTTATTGTACTAGGAGGGACCCAGTGGCAGTGCCGTCGACCAAAAGCGGGCTCACCCACCTCTTCAGACAAACTGCACTCTCACGGGTGCTGTCGCCAAGTGTCGATACCACGGCCCCGTGTGGGGAGTTTGGCCATTTAGTGAGGTGTAAACATGTCGTATGCTGGACAATCAGGTGCAGAAAATTACGAGATTGGAAAAGGCATTCAGAATAGTCCACAGGCAAGACCTTTTCATAGGAAAGCTAGGTGTCAGCCGGGCAAGGTGGGGCAAAAGATTTCGAAATCCAGTTGTGGTTCATTTTAATGAAGGTTAGATCATCTACATTTTGGGTAGCCAGACGAGTCCTTTTTTCTGTTAGTATTGAACCTGCAGCACTGAATACTCTTTCTGATAGGACACTAGCTGCCGGGCAAGCAAGCTCCTGCAATGCATATTCTGCCAATTCTGGCCAGGTGTCTAATTTGGATGCCCAGTAATCAAATGGGAATGACGGTTGAGGGAGAACATCGATAAGGGATGAAAAATAGTTTGTAACCATACTGGACAAATGTTGTCTCCTGTCACTTTGAATTGATGCTGCAGTACCTGTCCTGTCTGCGGTCATAGCAAAATCACTCCACAACCTGGTCAGAAAACCCCTCTGGCCAACGCCACTTCTGATTTCTGCCCCTCTAACTCCTCTGGTCTGCTAGCCCCTGCAGCTCGTGTGAGAACGATCACGGGCGCTGTGTGCAGGGAATGCCAGAAGCAAACGGTCAACAAGAGTTGATTGTTTGGTTGCTAATATTAGTTCCAAGTTCTCATGTGGCATTATATTTTGCAATTTGCCTTTATAGCGAGGATCAAGGAGGCAGGCCAACCAGTAATCGTCATCATTCATCATTTTAGTTATGCGTATGTCCCTTTTGAGGATACGTAAGGCATAATCCGCCATGTGGGCCAAAGTTCCAGTTCTCAAATATGCGGTTGTGCTTGGTTGAGGGGCAGTTTCAGGCAAATCCACGTCACTTGTGTCCCTCAAAAAACCAGAACCCGGCCTTGCCGCGCCACCAATTTCCAGTGGCCCCGGAAAAGCTTCCTCATTAAAAATATAATCATCCCCATCATCCTCCTCGTCCTCCTCCTCCTCTTCGCCCGCTACCTCGTCCTGTACACTGCCCTGGCCAGACAATGGCTGACTGTCATCAAGGCTTTCCTCTTCCTCAGCTGCAGACGCCTGATCCTTTATGTGCGTCAAACTTTGCATCAGCAGACGCATTAGGGGGATGCTCATGCTTATTATGGCGTTGTCTGCACTAACCAGCCATGTGCATTCCTCAAAACACTGAAGGACTTGACACATGTCTTGAATCTTCGACCACTGCACACCTGACAACTCCATGTCTGCCATCCTACTGCCTGCCCGTGTATGTGTATCCTCCCACAAAAACATAACAGCCCGCCTCTGTTCACACAGTCTCTGAAGCATGTGCAGTGTTGAGTTCCACCTTGTTGCAACGTCTATGATTAGGCGATGCTGGGGAAGGTTCAAAGAACGCTGATAGGTCTGCATACGGCTGGAGTGTACGGGCGAACGGCGGATATGTGAGCAAAGTCCACGCACTTTGAGGAGCAGGTCGGATAACCCCGGATAACTTTTCAGGAAGCACTGCACCACCAGGTTTAAGGTGTGAGCCAGGCAAGGAATGTGTTTCAGTTGGGAAAGGGAGATGGCAGCCATGAAATTCCTTCCGTTATCACTCACTACCTTGCCTGCCTCAAGATCTACAGTGCCCAGCCACGACTGCGTTTCTTTCTGCAAGAACTCGGACAGAACTTCCGCGGTGTGTCTGTTGTCGCCCAAACACTTCATAGCCAATACAGCCTGCTGACGTTTGCCAGTAGCTGCCCCATAATGGGAGACCTGGTGTGCAACAGTGGCAGCTGCGGATGGAGTGGTTGTGCGACTGCGGTCTGTGGACGAGCTCTCGCTTCTGCAGGAGGACGAAGAGGAGGAGGAGGGGGTGCGAACGGCTACAGCCAATTGTTTCCTAGACCGTGGGCTAGGCAGAACTGTCCCAAACTTGCTGTCCCCTGTGGACCCTGCATCCACCACATTTACCCAGTGTGCCGTGATGGACACGTAACGTCCCTGGCCATGCCTACTGGTCCATGCATCTGTTGTCAGGTGCACCTTTGTGCTCACAGATTGCCTGAGTGCATGGACGATGCGCTCTTTAACATGCTGGTGGAGGGCTGGGATGGCTTTTCTGGAAAAAAAGTGTCGACTGGGTAGCTCGTAGCGTGGTACAGCGTAGTCGCTTTCAACTAACCGGTAGGGCATCATCTCTAACGAGATTAGTCTAGCTATGTGTGCGTTCAAACCCTGTGTACGCGGATGCGAGGCTAAGTACTTCCTTTTTCTAACCATAGTCTCATGTAGGGTGAGCTGGACTGGAGAGCTGGAGATCGTGGAACTAGCGGGGGTGCCGGTGGACATGGCAGACTGAGAGACGGTGGGAGATGGTATTGTTGCCACCGGTGCCCTAGATGCAGTGTTTCCTACTACGAAACTGGTGATTCCCTGACCCTGACTGCTTTGGCCTGGCAAAGAAACCTGCTTAAGGTAGTTGAACATTTTTGACAGATGACTTTGCGCTGATCAATTGGATGTTGTTTAAAAAAATGCCAGACTGCACTCTTTCTAGCATCGGATACCTTTTCAGGCATTGCAGACTGAGCTTTAACCGGATGGCCACGCTGTCCTCCAACAGGTTTTGGCTTTGCCACGCGTTTTGGGCAAGATACGGGCCCGGCAGATGGAACCTGTTGCGATGTTGATGCCTGCTGCGGCCCCTCCTCCTCCGCTTCAGAACTGCTGCCGCCTGCACCCTGTTCCCCCAATGGCTGCCAATCGGGGTCAAGAACTGGGTCATCTATTACCTCTTCTTGTAGCTCGTGTGCAACTTCGTCTGTGTCACCGTGTCGGTCGGTGGTATAGCGTTCGTGATGGGGCAACATAGTCTCATCAGGGTCTGATTCTTGATCAGCACCCTGCGAGGGCAATGTTGTGGTCTGAGTCAAAGGACCAGCATAGTAGTCTGGCTGTGGCTGTGCATCAGTGCACTCCATGTCAGATTCAACTTGTAATGGGCATGGACTGTTAACTGCTTCACTTTCTAAGCCAGGGATGGTATGTGTAAAGAGCTCCATGGAGTAACCCGTTGTGTCGCCTGCTGCATTCTTCTCTGTTGTTGTTTTTGCTGAAAAGGACAAGGAAGCGACTTGTCCCTGACCGTGAACATCCACTAACGACGCGCTGCTTTGACATTTACCAGTTTCACGAGAGGAGGCAAAAGAGCTAGAGGCTGAGTCAGCAATATAAGCCAAAACTTGCTCTTGCTGCTCCGGCTTTAAAAGCGGTTTTCCTACTCCCAGAAAAGGGAGCGTTCGAGGCCTTGTGTAGCCAGACGACGAACCTGGCTCCACAGCTCCAGACTTAGGTGCAATATTTTTTTTCCCACGACCAGCTGATGCTCCACCACTACCACTACCCTCATTACCAGCTGACAATGAACGCCCCCGGCCACAACCTCTTCCACCATACTTCCTCATTGTTTTAAAAACGTAAACAAACTAACGGTATTTGTTGCTGTCACACAAATTACACGGTGAGCTTTAACTTCAGTATGATTTAGATACCCCTTTACAGGTGAGTGAGACCACAACGAAAATCACAAATAGAAAAGAAGAGCAGCATCCATACCGGGTGATAGAGATCCAAGAAACGATTTATTCTGCCATCAAAGGTTACAACGTTTCGGCCATGGTGGCCTTTGTCAAGTACACACAATCTCAGTAGTGGCCATCTTTAAATAGTGTGGAGCCCACATGGGCACCAATCACCATCAAGGGGCGGCCTTTATTAAATATACATAAACATAGAAAATTAGTGCTTAAATTACTTGCGACATCCAATCACAGACCCAATAATACCCCAATCTCATAACCCATAACAGAAAATATGTACAGAAACAGTACAGAAAAACATAGCATCCCTTCACAGGCCAATAGCTGTGTTCGTTGTTCCGTTGTCATGGTGAGGCTTCATCCAATCATATGCATTTGATAGGGCAAACCCCTTCATTGTCCAATCACCAAACGTTAGAGAAAAGGGCGCAAAGTCTGTGACCCTCCAATGATAACCAACCTGCAGGAGAAAATCCACATGGCCATAGAACGCCGGCGCACGCGCACGAAGCACACCACACGGCCGATCATGTGACCGCCCCGTGGTGCCGCCCAGTGCGCACGCGCCAGACATCACAGGCCAGGCGCCGGCGCCGGAGAGAGAAGACACAGCGAACACCGCATGGCCGACACCGGAGACACCACAGCGTATCAGCGCCAGGGTCTCCGGTCCGCCCACACGCGACACTGCGCCTGCGCCCACAGGCTAACTGCAGACATAGCCAAATCCATGGCAACTACATTCCCTGCTAACAAGCAATGATTACATAGCAATTTGGACAGACAAGGAACACAGGGAGGAAAAAACACCCAAAAAGAAGGGAGAATTTACATAATAACGGCCTCCGTCTGTTCCCAGGGTGCCAAATCACAGACTAATCTGTAAAAGAAGAAGGGAAAAGAGGGGAAAAAAAGGGGGAAAGGGGAAAGGGGAAAAAAAGGAGGGGGAGAAGAAATATCAAAATTAATAAAATTTAATAAAATTTGCAAAAATTGCAAAAAGTAGCACATAATTAAAAATACACAGAGGGGAAACACCTACCCTAAATGAGCACGGGGGAACAAGAACATCATTAATTGAGACTGAATCTACAACCTATCTCATATATCAGATATCCATTTATTCAACTATATTATTCAACTATGTCATACAAATCTGTAGATTATAATCTACATTAAGGCCTTTGGGCTGTAGCGTCTCTAATACTGAGATCCACCTCAACTCCTTCTGTTTCAATTTGAGTGTCCTGTCACCCCCTCTCCTCAGAGCAGGAACCCCATCAATGACTCTAAAACGCAGCTGATTGATGGAATGTCTACATTCACTAAAATGCTTTGGAATTGGTAAATCCTGTAAATTTGTACGTATCGTACTCTTGTGCTTGCTTATCCTTGTTCTTATTTCTCTCGTTGTTTCACCAACGTACATTAGTCCACATGGGCACACTATTAAATAGATAACAAATTTTGATGAACATGTGTACCGTTCGTTAATCATAAATTTTTTACCAGTACGAGGGTGACCAAAGCTGTCACCCTTAAGCATATTTCCACAGCAAGCACAATTGAGACAGGGAAAGTTACCCATCCGAGGAGGACAAAATGTCGTCTGGATGGCAACCTTGCCTGGCCCAATATCGGATTTCACCAAACGATCTCTCAAGTTACGCCCTCGTCTATACGACAATATAGGGCGTGGACTAAAATCTTGAATGTGGGGCAAACCCCTATGTAATATCCCCCAATGTTTATTGAGAATATTGGCAATACCATTACTAGCTGGACAATACGTAGAGACAA
Source organism: Ranitomeya imitator (assembly GCF_032444005.1). Taxonomy (NCBI): domain Eukaryota; kingdom Metazoa; phylum Chordata; class Amphibia; order Anura; family Dendrobatidae; genus Ranitomeya; species Ranitomeya imitator. The sequence goes on along the minus strand of NC_091287.1, from coordinate 55,458,538 downwards.
ACGGCACTCGTTTTGGTTTATCCCTCCTGTTATGAGTCTGTAGGTCATCATTATTCAATCTGATCGCCTTGTCCCTATGACCCAACACCTTCACCTTTGGATACCCTCTCTGAATAAATTTATCACACATTTCGTCAAGTCTTGTGTCACACATCTCTGTGTCAGTAACTATTCTTCGTACCCGAATCAGCTGGCTCCAAGGTAGTGAGTCTATCATACGTCTTGGATGGTAGCTATCATAACACAAAAGACTGTTCCTGTCAGTCACTTTTGTAAATAAATCTGTCCAAAGTTTATCATCTTTTTTATAGACCAAAGTGTCCAAAAATTGTACCTGGTCAACCGAACAAGTCATCGTGAATTTTAACTCCGGGTGTATACCATTGAGCTCCGCCAAGAAATCAAGGAGGCACTCGTGGCTACCTTCCCATACACAAAAAATGTCATCGATGTAGCGCCACCAGGCCCGGACGTGCCGCCAGAAGATGGATCTGTACACATGTTGGTCCTCGAGTACCGCCATGTAGATGTTAGCATAAGTGGGGGCCACATTGGACCTCATGGCGGTACCCCGTAACTGCTGGTAGTACTCATCCCCAAAGAGGAAAAAATTCCTCCCGAGGATGAACTCCAGCAGTGTGAGGACCAACTGTGCACAATCCGGGGGCACGTCCGAGCCCGATAGCGCCACACCGACAGCACTCAAACCTCTTGCATGTTCAATGGATGTGTATAATGACACAATATCGAAAGAAACCAAAAACGAGGAGGCACCCACAGAGATTGTACTCAATTTCACCAAAAAATCATTTGTGTCCCTAATATAGGAATGGGCTGCAGTCGAAAAAACACGTAAAATTCTATCAAGAAAGATTGCAACCTTATTACACATCGACCCCCGACCCGATACAATAGGGCGCCCAGGGGGATTTAGTAAATCCTTATGTATCTTGGGCAATGTGTACAGAACTGGGGTAATAGGTGCACTAACAAACAAATATTCCGACAGCTTCTGATCGATGAGTCCATTGTTTAAGGACTCATCGATCAGAAGCTGCAACTCTCTCTGGAAAATAGCAGTAGGATCACATTTCAACTTTTTATAAACCGCAGTATCAGACAATTGAGTCATAATTTCAGTCTTAAATTTCACAGTGTCCATAATCACTACCGCACCGCCTTTATCGGCCGGTTTCACTGTAAGCACAGTATTCTTGGAGAGACAGTCCAAGGCATGTCTTTCCGCACTTGATAAGTTGTTAAATCCACCATTATGAAATTTCTCTCTTAATTTCCTAATGTCCCTCTCCACCAGAGTAATATAAGACTCCACAAATTGATTCTTCACCTGGGGTTGAAAAGAGCTTTTGTTGAATAACCCAGCTCCTTTAAGCGTAAAACCCCCCATAGCCCCCTCCGTGGGTTCATCACCACCCTGATGTATCTCTGAAAAATAAGAGGTAAGCCGCAACCTTCTATAGAAGGCAAACAAATCACATTCAATCTGGAACCAGTCAGGAGAGTTCTTCGGACAAAAAGACAAGCCCTTAGACAACATATTATGTTCAATTTCTGACAACTGCACAGATGATATATTTACCACCAGTTCATTACGATTCAATTCGCTTTCCGCCGCTCGTCCATGTTCCGTGTCCTCATGGGGGACCTGTGAAACTTCCTTCGTTCTCTGCTTATGCCGCCATCTCTTGTGCTTCCTCCCCCCTCTCCGGTACCTCCTTTTGTTGCTGTTATGGCCAATTGTTTGGCCCCTAAAAAACTCGAGGAGGAAGAAGAAGCAGCCCCCATGTTAGAATCATCCGTCGAATCAGACTCTGCCGTGGTAAACCCAAATCTCTGTGGATCCCTCTCTTGAGGTCTCCTTCTCCTTTTCTGCTGTAGAGGTCTAGATCTCCTATTATTAAATGATAACTGTGTACCCGGATGCCATGAAAAAATTGGACCCGACTTATAGTCCTCCATATCACGGAACCATTTTGATCTTTTTGTTTTCTCGATATCACTCCGGAATTTAACAAGATTTTCCTCCAGTTTGTGTTTGTAAGTTTCCAATTCTTGCACAGACAAGAAGAAGAACTCTCCTGACTGGTTCCAGATTGAATGTGATTTGTTTGCCTTCTATAGAAGGTTGCGGCTTACCTCTTATTTTTCAGAGATACATCAGGGTGGTGATGAACCCACGGAGGGGGCTATGGGGGGTTTTACGCTTAAAGGAGCTGGGTTATTCAACAAAAGCTCTTTTCAACCCCAGGTGAAGAATCAATTTGTGGAGTCTTATATTACTCTGGTGGAGAGGGACATTAGGAAATTAAGAGAGAAATTTCATAATGGTGGATTTAACAACTTATCAAGTGCGGAAAGACATGCCTTGGACTGTCTCTCCAAGAATACTGCGCTTACAGTGAAACCGGCCGATAAAGGCGGTGCGGTAGTGATTATGGACACTGTGAAATATAAGACTGAAATTATGACTCAATTGTCTGATACTGCGGTTTATAAAAAGTTGAAATGTGATCCTACTGCTATTTTCCAGAGAGAGTTGCAGCTTCTGATCGATGAGTCCTTAAGCAATGGACTCATCGATCAGAAGCTGTCGGAATATATATTTGTTTGTTAGTGCACCTATTACCCCAGTTCTGTACACATTGCCCAAGATACATAAGGATTTACTAAATCCCCCTGGGCGCCCTATTGTATCGGGTCGGGGGTCGATGTGTAATAAGGTTGCAATCTTTCTTGATAGAATTTTATGTGTTTTTTCGACTGCAGCCCGTTCCTATATTAGGGACACAAATGATTTTTTGGTGAAATTGAGTACCATCTCTGTGGGTGCCTCCTCGTTTTTGGTTTCTTTCGATATTGTGTCATTATACACATCCATTGAACATGCAAGAGGTTTGAGTGCTGTCGGTGTGGCGCTATCGGGCTCGGACGTGCCCCCGGATTGTGCACAGTTGGTCCTCACACTGCTGGAGTTCATCCTCGGGAGGAATTTTTTCCTCTTTGGGGATGAGTACTACCAGCAGTTACGGGGTACCGCCATGGGGTCCAATGTGGCCCCCACTTATGCTAACATCTACATGGCGGTACTCGAGGACCAACATGTGTACAGATCCATCTTCTGGCGGCACGTCCGGGCCTGGTGGCGCTACATCGATGACATTTTTTGTGTATGGGAAGGTAGCCACGAGTGCCTCCTTGATTTCTTGGCGGAGCTCAATGGTATACACCCGGAATTAAAATTCACGATGACTTGTTCGGTTGACCAGGTACAATTTTTGGACACTTTGGTTTATAAAAAAGATGATAAACTTTGGACAGAATTATTTACAAAAGTGACTGACAGGAACAGTCTTTTGTGTTATGATAGCTACCATCCAAGACGTATGATAGACTCACTACCTTGGAGCCAGCTGATTCGGGTACGAAGAATAGTTACTGACACAGAGATGTGTGACACAAGACTTGACGAAATGTGTGATAAATTTATTCAGAGAGGGTATCCAAAGGTGAAGGTGTTGGGTCATAGGGACAAGGCGATCAGATTGAATAATGATGACCTACAGACTCATAACAGGAGGGATAAACCAAAACGAGTGCCGTTTGTCTCTACGTATTGTCCAGCTAGTAATGGTATTGCCAATATTCTCAATAAACATTGGGGGATATTACATAGGGGTTTGCCCCACATTCAAGATTTTAGTCCACGCCCTATATTGTCGTATAGATGAGGGCGTAACTTGAGAGATCGTTTGGTGAAATCCGATATTGGGCCAGGCAAGGTTGCCATCCAGACGACATTTTGTCCTCCTCGGATGGGTAACTTTCCCTGTCTCAATTGTGCTTGCTGTGGAAATATGCTTAAGGGTGACAGCTTTGGTCACCCTCGTACTGGTAAAAAATTTATGATTAACGAACGGTACACATGTTCATCAAAATTTGTTATCTATTTAATAGTGTGCCCATGTGGACTAATGTACGTTGGTGAAACAACGAGAGAAATAAGAACAAGGATAAGCAAGCACAAGAGTACGATACGTACAAATTTACAGGATTTACCAATTCCAAAGCATTTTAGTGAATGTAGACATTCCATCAATCAACTGATTTGTTTTTTTTTGTTTTTTTTTTCAGGGAGACTTTAGGAAAAAAAAATAGAATAAAATGATTTTTTCAGGAAGAATTTAGAAACCAAAGAAAATAAAATGATTTTTTCAGGGAGAATTTAGAAAACAAATAAAACAAAAAAAGGCTTTCTATGGCCCACTGAGTGAGAGATGACGCACACAGGAGTCAGGAGTGGCACACAAGCCCAGAGGCCAATATTTATCTCCCACTGATTGATGTAGTGATTTTTTCAGGTAGATTTTGGAACCCAAATCAAGCTAAAAAAAATAATAGGCTTTCTATGGCCCACAATTGGAGAGAGAGAGAGAGATGGCACACCCAGGAGTCAAAACTGGCACACAAGCAGAAAGGGCAATATTAATCCCCCACTGATTTGTTTTTTTTTTTTTTTTTTTTTCAGGGAGACTTTAGGAAAAAAAAAATAGAATAAAATGATTTTTTCAGGAAGAATTTAGAAACCAAAGAAAATAAAATGATTTTTTCAGGGAGAATTTAGAAAACAAATAAAACAAAAAAAGGCTTTCTATGGCCCACTGAGTGAGAGATGACGCACACAGGAGTCAGGAGTGGCACACAAGCCCAGAGGCCAATATTTATCTCCCACTGATTGATGTAGTGATTTTTTCAGGTAGATTTTGGAACCCAAATCAAGCTAAAAAAAATAATAGGCTTTCTATGGCCCACAATTGGAGAGAGAGAGAGAGATGGCACACCCAGGAGTCAAGACTGGCACACAAGCAGAAAGGGCAATATTAATCTCCCACTGATTTGTTTTTTTTTTTTCAGGGAGACTTTAGGAAAAAAAAAAAATAGAATAAAATGATTTTTTCAGGAAGAATTTAGAAACCAAAGACTATAAAATGATTTTTTCAGGGAGAATTTAGAAAACAAATAAAACAAAAAAAGGCTTTCTATGGCCCACTGAGTGAGAGATGACGCACACAGGAGTCAGGAGTGGCACACAAGCCCAGAGGCCAATATTTATCTCCCACTGATTGATGTAGTGATTTTTTCAGGTAGATTTTGGAACCCAAATCAAGCTAAAAAAAAATAGGCTTTCTATGGCCCACAATTGGAGAGAGAGAGAGAGAGATGGCACACCCAGGAGTCAAGACTGGCACACAAGCAGAAAGGGCAATATTAATCTCCCACTGATTTGTTTTTTTTTTGTTTTTTTTTCAGCAAGACTTTAGGAAAAAAAAAAAAAGAATAAAATGATTTTTTCAGGAAGAATTTAGAAACCAAAGAAAATAAAATGATTTTTTCAGAGAGAATTTAGAAAACAAATAAAACAAAAAAAGGCTTTCTATGGCCCACTGAGTGAGAGATGACGCACACAGGAGTCAGGAGTGGCACACAAGCCCAGAGGCCAATATTTATCTCCCACTTTTTTTTTTTTGTTCCAGGGAAAATTTATAAACACAATAAAAAAAATAATAAATAGGCCTTCTATGGCCCACTATCTGAGAGACAGAGAGAGATGGCACGCTTAGGACTGGCACACAAGCCCAAAGGCCAATATTAATCTCCCTTTTTTTTTTAAGGGAGAATTTATAAAACCAAAAAAAAATAAATAAATAGGCTTTCTATGGCCCACTATTTGTGAGAGAGATGGCACGCTCAGGACTGGCACACAAGCCCAGAGGCCAATATTAATCTCCCACTTTTTTTTTTTTTCCAGGGAAAATTTATAAACCCAATAAAAAAAAAATAAAATAAATAGGCTTTCTATGGCCCACTATCTGAGAGAGAGAGATGGCACGCTTAGGACTGGCACACAAGCCCAAAGGCCAATATTAATCTCCCACTGATTGATTTATTGATTTTTTCAGGTAGAATTTAGAACCCAAACAAAGCAAAAAAAAAAAAAAAATGGGCTTTCTATGGCCCACTGAGTGAGTGATGATGCACACAGGAGTCAGGAGTGGCACACAAGCCCTGAGGCCAATATTTTTCTCCCACTGATTGATGTAGTGATTTTTTCAGGTAGATTTTAGAACCAAAATCAAGCAAAAAAATAAATAGGCTTTCTATGGCCCACTGAGTGAGTGATGATGCACACAGTAGTCAAGAGTGGCACACAAGCCCTGAGGCCAATATTTTTCTCCCACTGATTGATGTAGTGATTTTTTCAGGTAGATTTTATAACCCAAATCAAGCAAAAAAATAAATAGGCTTTCTATGGCCCACTGAGTGAGAGATGACACACACAGGGATGGCACTCTAGCAGAAATGTCAATCTTAATCTCCAACAAAAAAAAAAAAAAAAACAGGGAGTGTCCTTCAATTACTATCTCCCTGCAGTAATCTCAGCCAGGTATGGCAGGCAGCAATAAGGAGTGGACTGATGCACAAATTAAATAAAAAGTGTGTACAAACCAAAAAGATAGCTGTGCAGAAAGGAAGGAACAAGAGGATTTGTGCTTTGAAAAAAGCAGTTGGTTTGCACAGCGGCGTACACACAGCAATGCAGCTATCAGGGAGCCTTCTAGGGCAGCCCAATGAGCTACAGCGCTGAGGGGGAAAAAAAAAAAAATGTAGCTTCCACTGTCCCTGCACACCGAAGGTGGTGTTGGGCAGTGGAAATCGCTACAGCACAAGCGGTTTGGTGGTTAATGGACCCTGCCTAACGCTATCCCTGCTTCTGACGAAGCGGCAGCAACCTCTCCCTAAGCTCAGATCAGCAGCAGTAAGATGGCGGTCGGCGGGAACTCCCCTTTATAGCCCCTGTGACGCCGCAGACAGCAAGCCAATCACTGCAATGCCCTTCTCTAAGATGGTGGGGACCAGGACCTATGTCATCACGCTGCCCACACTCTGCGTTTACCTTCATTGGCTGAGAAATGGCGCTTTTCGCGTCATTGAAACGCGACTTTGGCGCGAAAGTCGCGTACCGCATGGCCGACCCCGCACAGGGGTCGGATCGGGTTTCATGAAACCCGACTTTGCCAAAAGTCGGCGACTTTTGAAAATGAACGACCCGTTTCGCTCAACCCTACTTAGCAGTTTTCTTTCAATACCCAGGGTACACAGAAAGCCACCAATTGATATCTGTTTTGTGGCCAGGTTTATGCACAAATCAGCTTTCTGAGCTACATCTGCAACAGAGAAACAATACATTGCGGGAATCAGGGTCTCTGTCCCTACCTCTCGATTTTCTCAGATAGCGCAGCAAAAGCCTGGTGACTAGGGTTGAGCGACTTTTGTTTTTATAGGATCGGGTCGGATTTCACGAAACCCGACTATTTCAAAAGTCGGGTCGAGTGAAATCGGCCGATCCTATAGAAAAGTCGGGGTCGGGGTCGGCCGAAACACGAAACCCAATGCAGTGCATTGGGTTTCTAATGGTTCCCAGGGTCTGAAGGAGAGGAAACTCTCCTTCAGGCCCTGCGATCCATATTAATGTGTAAAATAAAGAATAAAAAAAAAAAATATTGCTATACTCACCCTCGGACGCGCCCTGGTTGTAACCAGGAGCCTTCCTTCCTAAGAATCAGCGCTTGTAGGACCTTTCGATGACGTCGCGGCTTGTGATTGGTCGCGTGAGCGGTCACATGGGCGTCACGCGACCAATCAGAAGCCGTGACGTCATCGAAAGGTCCTTCAAGCGCTGATTCTTAGGAAGGAAGGCTGCGGGTTACAACCAGGGCACGTCCGAGGGTGAGTATATTCCTATTAGGTATATACTCACTCTCGGACGCGCCCTGCTTCTTTTCGGCAGCCTTCCTTCCTAAGAATCAGCGCTTGAAGGACCTTTCGATGACGTCACGGCTTCTGATTGGTCGCGTGAGCGGTCACATGGGCGTCACGCGACCAATCAGAAGCCGTGACATCATCGAAAGGTCCTTCAAGCTCTGGTTCTTAGGAAGGAAGGCTCCCGGTTACAACCAGGGCGCGTCCGAGGGTGAGTATAGCAATATTTTTTATTTTTATTCTTTATTTTACACTTTAATCTGAATTCCGATACCAATTCCCGATATCTTAAACATATCAGGAATCGGTATCGGAACTCCGATTCCAGATTCAGAAGATCACCGACTTCATGGCCGACCCCACACAGGGGTCGGGTCGGGTTTCATGAAACCCGACTTTGCCAAAAGTCGGCGACTTCTGAAAATGGCCGACCCGTTTCGCTCAACCCTACTGGTGACAGAATCTTTTTAAATGATGAAATTGTGGTAGCCTAAAGCTACCACTAGGAGGAGCTTCTTACATGTCTATTTATACAGAACAGTTGATCATAGCCATTTAATATCTTATGCAATGATTATTCCCTGGTGACCATATTTTATTTTTGTACCCTGACAATTAGGCAGATTCATGTAACAGTAAGTAATCACATGGTGCTTACTGAAATTAACCCCTGATATCAGTATCTCCTGTACTGATTTTGTATTTGCCGTGGTTATGGAAATATTTTTATACCACAAATATAATTATTTTGTTTACTGCAAAATATTACTTAAAGGTAATGTGTCATCAATATTATTTTAAATATTTTTAAATCACTTGGGCTATTCTAGACTTTTACTTTCTGCTCTTTCAGGAAATTTACATGTACACTAGCAGCAATTAATTGACTATCTGTTGCATTGAAGCATCTAATTGTCGTGTAAAAATATCATTGTAAACGAAAGGAGTGCAGGTGAAGCTGTGAATTGTGGACCCTGTGTTATCAGGTGTGAATAAAGATGTTACCTATCATTGGAATTCTGCCTGTGATGATGAGACTGCTGAAAACTCTTCCTGAAAGAACAATCTGAACATTCCGCTGTCACGATCAGCTGCGGCCGCAGATGCGGCCCAGCTCATAGACGCCCCCAAGCCGACCAACCTCAGAAGGCGTGGAGCGTGCATTCCCCGTGGATGAAATACGGACCCTTTAAACCGCAGAGGGGCACCTGGCCTACTCGAACTAGGGGAGGGCAGCGACCGGGGTTCTGTGGCAGCTGAGCATGTGGACAAAGAAAGAGACACGTAGGACTTGATTACACTGATACTTCAGGTATAGAGAAAGTAAAGTTTACTAAAGTAAAGTCACACAGTACATAAACAAAACATGACGATGTCAGGCTCCCGATTCCACACCTCAGAAGGGTACCACCCAGTGGACCCCAAGGCACCAACGGATCACCGAGGCACATATAGGCGGGACATCAGGACCCAGGCAGGACATCAGGGTACACGAGGACATCAGGGTGCAGGCAAGACATCAGGATACAGACAGGACATCAGGACTCAGGAAAGACCCCAGGACATCAGGACACAGGCAGGGCATCAGGACATCAGGGAACTGACAGGATATCAGGACATCAGGGTCCTTGAGGTCATCAAGACACAGGCAGGACATCAGGGTACACACAGGACATCTGGACCCAGGGTCACCGGCAGACATCAGACAGGAGTCGTTCGGTTCCGGACATCCGACACAACCTACAGGCACCACCAGAGACATCAGGCTCCAAGCTCCAGACAGCGGTCATCAGGTTCCAGACAGCGGTCATCAGGTTCCAGACTGCGGTCATCAGGTTCCAGACTGCGGTCGTCAGGCTCTGGGCATCGGACCTAGGAAGGAACTCAAGCATGATGGTGCAAACACCGCCGTACTGGACATGAGCCAGACGGGGTTAACACCGCATGGTAGTCAGAGCACAGAGTAGTAGATGCTCAGCAGAAACACCGGTTTCAAGAGACTCAAAGTCACTGGGAGTGAGGCTCCAGATGCAGAGGGTCTCCAGGAACATATTCACAGCAGACACAGTTCAGACAGGTTCAGGTACAGGACAGGTACAGGATCAAGGATTCGGGCCTGGATATAACGCCTCCAGGACAGGCGCCAGAACAGGACAAAACAGGAATCAAGGCAAGGACTTTGGTACCAAAACATAAACAGGAGAGGTGCAGGAACACAAACACACATAGCAAAGTTCAGGAGCTTTGTGAGTGTAGCTCAGGCCCCGCACATAGGGCAGGGGAGCTTTATATATGAGCTGCCCCTCAGCAATTGGCTGGGGACAGCATTTAAAGTACACACCCTAACCCTGATAAAAGCAGGGGAGGTGTGGCCGCGCACGCCCTAAGCACACACAGAAACCATTACAGCACAAACAGTGCAGGATCTGAGGCTCAGGGCACCTGGCTGAGACTGCAAGCACTGAGCCAAGTGGAAAGTCTTGCACCAGCCGCAAATGACCTCACAACCCGCGGACAGCCTCAAAGCAGCAACCAGGGACCGCACATGAGGAAGGTATGGAGCAGGGCAAATACCTAAACACCCATGTACGACTGCGCAGCAGAGCAGGGAACTGAGAAGGCTCCATTCAGATAAAAGCCAACAATATCCCTGCTCAAATTTGGGGGAAAAGAGTAAAGGGTTAAAGCAAACATATGCATTGTCATGCCTGAAAACCAGAGACAGACAGAACGGCATGACACCGCTATTCTATTTTACTACTGACTGTTATATGAAGAAAAAAAAAATATCAATAGTTTAAAAAATATTTTTAGCAGAAAAAAAAACAGATGTAAACAAAAGGTCTCGTGTTTTATAATTTATTCCCTTTAGATATATTTATATATATATATAAAAAAGATAAACACCATCATTGTCCCTAGAGATTCTATAAGTAAACTGTTACTTCCTTTAACATCTGTGACCTTTATGAAATAAGATCATTTCATTCAGAATCAAACACTGTTCTCTTTCGCCGTATTCTATACGACTGTTTGAATTTCTACGTACAACTTGCTATAGAGGAGATAAAAGAGATAATGAACTGAAATATGGTATCAAGTGCTCAGTTTAAGAAGTCCCAGCATGGGAATACCTATAAAAGAACTGCACATTCGACTTCATAAATGCAAGACCTGAATAAAGATATTAACTTGCAAAAAAAGAACAAAAAGCTTTGATTTATATCTTTCATCATTTCTTCATTACGCTGACAGCTCGAATGGAACACAGCGTGATTTATTTATTGCCGGATTGCAAATCTTTTGAGCGTAAGAAAAAAAAAAGTGAAATTGTTTTAAAGTTTTATAAATTACAGAATAAAACATACATTAGTTTGCAGTCTGCAAAATGTTGAGTTGTAAGCCCTAAGTCAGACGTTCATGACAATTAAAATGGTACAGTTTTATTTTTTAATAAAACAATAAATCTGTTTGTTATAAATAGCAGACAGTGTTAATATATTTTGGCACGGCGTTACGTAATGCATTTTAATTTCCAAGACCTTTATATCCAGCTTAAGCTATCAATGATACCGTTAAAGGGAGCCTGTCAGCAGATTCATACTGTGCTGACCATGAGCATCATAAAATGTCAGCTGATAACAATTTCTTATTTTGTTCTTTGAAACAATGTATCACGAAAACATGTAAAAAAATTAGTAAACAGCATAAGACAGAGAAAAATGGAAAATTAAGAGACAAATATAGCATGTACCATTATGGCTTAGTCTTTCCTGCCAGAATACTGGCGTACTGTTAATAAACTTTTACCATAGTTTTCAAAAGTGTTGCTCTCGGAAAGAAGTGCCTACAAGGCAATTACCCTCTGGCTTCATGCTACCTAGCCTGACTTTTTATACCTAAATATGGAAAGGTCATACTTCGGTCCGTACACTTTCACTCTCAGTAGGTCTGAGTTACCATCCTGAACTTTTCCCCAATCAGCCAAAGTTTCCCTAACACCACTGGCATCCTGGAAGCCACCCCACTTAAATGTGTCAAGTATCGGAATAAGGGTAATTGGCCGAGATTCAGGGGGTTTCAGTGTCCTCTAGATCTTCATCAACACTCTGAGTTGGCAATCCTATGGAAACTCGTGAGAGCACATCAGCGTTTCCATTCTCCCTTTCTGACTGGAACCGGATGCGGTATTAATACTTGGAGAGGCAATCTATCCACCTGTGTTCAAGCAACCCTAGCTTGGCATTCTACAGATGCTCTAACAGGTTATAGTCCTTCACTATGATCACTTAGGAACACGTCAGGTACTCTGCAAACATTTTGGTCATGGCACAAAGCTGCTCCAAGAGTTCCAATTTAAAAAAGCTATAGTTGTCGAGGTTGAGCTCCGATTCCCTCAAAGACTGGCTGCCGTAAGCAATTATTCTCTCTTGTCCATCGTGAATTTGAGAAAGCATGGCCTCCAGACAATGTAGACTCCCGTCAGTAGGTCCTGAACACTACCACATCGCTCAGATATATCAATACTGACTCAAAGTTGAGATCGCCCAGACAGTGCTCCATCAACCGCTGGAATGTTCCCACAGCATTGGACAGGCCGAATGGCATCCGATTGAACTCATAGAGATGGCATCCAGACTATCCCTTGTATGTCTATTTCACTGTTATTGGCAACTGTCAGCCTAATGACTCTCCTGTCTTCTGGGTCTATCATGTGCCCGAGATGTCTCTCAAAAAACTGCAGAGGCATATTGGTGCGCTCTGACCTTGTTGACTATGGCAGTGTACTTGCTGGTCTCCTAACACGGCTTCCATAAAGGGGCAACTGGCATATAGGTCATGTTCCTTGCACATGGGGCTTCGCATTCGGTGAACTGGCGCAAAACACCCAACTTCTGGGGCGGTAGAATGTTTAATGCTGACTCAGACTACATCTGTACAGAACACTCTCTGGCGGTATCAGCAGTGCCAGCCTTGAGGACCCAGGAAGGGTTGCTGTTTCTATCTGTCATGAATCACAAGATTCTGCATCCTAGTTGGCCATGCCATAAATCCCAGGGTTGCAGTGCTGTTTGCAGTGTATGGGGTGGCTGAGTCATTCTCTGAGCTATTTCTAGACAGAGCTCCTGCACTTGCTTCAGAGGTCTGTCGTCAATGTCTTGACTTCTTCCTTCAGGACCACTGCCTCTTTGGATCCTGTCTGAGCTTCTGTGATTTTGGCACTGTTCACCAATTTCTTGATCACCAGATTTAACTCCTCTTCCTGTTCTAGAGCGGCCAGGTAGTGGTCCTCGAACGTCAAAGCCGAGTTACCCCGAATCATCTCTCGGAGCTTGTCTTCTAAAGACTTATTAGCTATCCCAACAATCAACTGGTCCTTCAGGAGCTGGTCCATTGTCATGCATATCCTTTATATATCAGATATAGTTAATATGGGAATCAACTGGGATTAGATGACATAAAAAACAAGCAGTATGAAAATATCACGGCTTTGGTGACATTCAAACACAATTAAACTTAATTCTTTAAATGAGAAGCTTGGTGATCATTTCAATGAGCTCAATTTACTTCTAAACTGCCTTGAGTTGCTACATTCATTTCCATTAAAATTATTACTATTTAATGATAAAATAAATCCTAAATAGCAGAAGGTAAAATGATCCGATATATCTGAATTATGTTTATTTATGTAGCATCCAACAACTGGCAAAATAAACATTTTCATTTTGTATCAGCAAATTGCTGCCTTTTTTTCCTGATTAATTGTGTTGACATATTAAGCAAAATTAGTTCCTCCAAAGCCAGACATCATTATTGCTTCAGACGAAGAGCCTTCGAAAAAATACAACTTGCTTAGCTTATTAGACTGTTTATGCTTTTAGATGGTGGGAAGGTCAGAAGAAGTAGACGTGGCTCCTTTATACAGTATATTCCACGCATGGACTGGAGATAAAGATTTAAGATGTTATATGTAATAAGGGAAAGTCTTCAGTAAATATTATTTTTAATTCTAATTGAATCAAGAATTTTGCAATTTAACAAAATTAACTCATTCATGACCGTGGGATTTTCCGTTTTTTCCGTGTTCGTTTTTTGCTCCCCTCCTTCCCAGAGCCATAACTTTTTTCCGTCAATATGGCCATGTGAGGGCTTATTTTTTGCAGGACAAGTTGTATGTTTGAACAAAATCATTGGTTTTACCATGTTGTGTACTAGAAAATGGGAAAAAAATTCCAAGTGCGGTGAAATTTGAAAGAAAGTGCAATCCCACGCGTGTTTTTTTGTTTGGCTTTTTTGCTAGGTTCAATAAATGCTAAAACTGACCTGTTATTATGATTCTCCAGGTCATTGCGAGTTCATAGACACCAAACATGTCTAGATTATTTTTTATCTAAGTGGTGAAAAAAAATTCTAAACTTTGCTAAAAAAAAAAAAATTGCGCCATTTTCCGATAGCTGTAGCGTCTCCATTTTTCATGATCTCGGGTTGGGTGAAGGCTTATTTTTTGCGTGCCGAGCTGACGTTTTTAGTGATACTGTTTTGAGGCAGATATGTTCTTTTGATCACCCATTATTGCATTTTAATTCAATGTCGGGGCGACCGAAAAAAACGTAATTCTGGCGTTCCAAATTTTTTTCTCACTACGCTGTTTAACGATCAGGTTAATCCTTTTTTTATTGATAGATCGGGCAATTCTGAACGTGGCGATACCAAATATGTGTATATTTAATTTTATTTTTATTGTTTTATTTTGAATGGTGCGAAAGGGGGGTGATTTAAACTTTTATATTTTTTTTATTTATTTAATATTTTTTTAAACATTTTTTTTTACTTTTGCCATGCTTCAATAGCCTCCATGGGAAGCTAGAAGCTGGCACAACTGGATCGGCCCTGCTACACAGAGGCATATATATAGATTGCCTCTATGTAGTAGAATTACAGGCTTGCTATGAACGCCGACCACAGGGTGGCGCTTACAGCAAGCCAGCATCAACAACCATAGAGGTCTCAAGGAGACCTCTGGTTGTTATGGCGACGCATCGCTGACCCTCGATCATGTGACGGGGGTTGGCGATGAGCTTATTTACGGCCATGCGGCCGGAAGCGGTAGTTAGATGCCGCTGTCAGCATTTGACAGCGGCATTTAACTAGTTAATAGCGGTGGGTGGATCGCGATTCCACTCGCCGCTATTGCGCGCACATGTCAGCTGTACAAAACAGCTGACATGTCCCGGCTTTGATGCGGGCTCACCGCCGGAGCCCACATCAAAGCAGGGGATCTGTCCTCGGACGTACTATCCCGTCCGTGGTCAGAAAGGGGTTAAAATAAACATTTACATAATTTCAAATATTATTCCCTGCAATATTATTTGGACACACACAGCATAACTAGATTATGATGCACATTATTCTGTGGCAACCCCATATTCATCACCCCACAGCAATTACCCATCCCCCATTCACGAGTTTATGACGGCGCAGCGCACCCACCTCCTACTCGTCATCTTGGCATGCTGCAGCACACCCTCTCTTAATTGTCAGCTTGTCATTCACCAACTTTCCACTTCCCACTAATCATTCTTCGGTACTACCCCATCAGCTTGTCATTTGGCAGCCATCTTACCGCCTCCCCCTCAACCAACCAGACTGCTACCTTTGTCTTTGCGAGCCCCTAAAAAATTAAGGTTGCACCCCTTGTGACGATAATAATTACATCTCTGACAGCAGAGGACCCCATGCTGGATAAGCATAATTTAACTACTTGAGGACCACCCGACATCTTAACCTGTTTCTACCTATGTCTCATTGCATACTGGCAACTCAATAGCCAATGAAGGACATATGACATAAGTCTACAGGAGTGATTCAGGGCTTATTTCGAACCTTTCTCACTATAAGGCCGGGGTCACACTTGCTTGTGCAATGTGAGAAACTCGCGCGAGTCTCTCGCATCAATACCCGGCACTGTCGCCGGCACGCGGGTCCGGCGGAGCGTGCGTTTGCATGTATTTCTATGCGGCTGAACGCTCCGGTCCCAAGTGTCGGTGGCAGTGCGGCAGTGCCTGGTATTGATGCGAGTTTCTCGTATTGCACACGCAAGTGTAACACAGGCATAACAAATAATATCTTGGGTTGGGTCGCGAATAAAAATTTTACCCAAATGTATTCCTCCCAACATCCTCAAACCCACTCCCCACTCTGAGTAATTTTTTGTAAACCAAAACTGCATCACAGTTGCATGCAGCATTTAATTGTATCATGTTGCTTTTTGGTTTAAAAGGTGCAAAAAAAATTAAAAACATGTTTCCTAGTACTTCAAATTTCCCTTAAAGATGTTCTATATGGGTAGACCTTGACATTTGGTGGAGCAGCTTAGTATACATTTTTTTGCAAAAAACGTATCAACCAAATACCCATGTTTTTTACATCCTTTTACTAGCACTTGCTGATTACTGTGATTTTTCTTCAACGGAGTGTTTTTGATTTTACTATGCTCTTTTGTGTCCTCAAGTTTCTTGGTGGTGTGTGAACATGTTCCTACAGACTTGTTCACTGTGCAAGTAGCCCATGTGTTTCTGTTTCTTTATTTAATCGTATCATGTTGCTTTTTGGTTTAAAAGGTGCAAAAAAATTTTAAAACATGTTTCCTAGTACTTCAAATTTCCCTTAAAGATGCAGTTTTGTTTCTAGAATTTATTTCTGAAAATTCTAATCTACAATTCCTTGGGCTCGTCCTTCAAACATGCAGAAATTGATCATGTCCAATTTTAGTCGCATCATAAATAGTAACGAACAAACGTGGTCGAATAAGGTTTTATTAGGAGAAGCTCAAGTGATAACCAAGTGTCTTTCGGAGTGCTTGAAAAATATGTTCGAGTTCCTGCGGCTGTGTAGCGGCTTTCAAACGGTTACAAGACATGCTGGCACGGTGATTTGAGCATATTATTCGAGCACGCCGAAGACACTTGGTTAGCACTCGAGCATGTGGATAACACCTTATCCAAGCATGACCACTCATATCTAATTATAAACTGTCATTATCATTGAAAGTACAGGATACAATATATTAATAAAATACAATGGGTATGGGTGAGTGAGGATCTCGCTGACCTGAAGAGCTTACACTCTACAGAAGAGGTCAGCACTGATCATAAGAGCTTACACTCTACGGAAGAGAGACTTATCCAGTTATTTTAGCGGATTATTATACCTTGTACAGTGGTGATCAGTACCTGGGGCATCACAGGTCAGCGGTTCAGGGTTTTGTTTTTTTTTGCAAACCACAAATCGAATCTTAAAATGTTAGAATTTGCACGAGATTTCAGAAAAATTTGACCTGAACTTGATCCTCTGCAGATCGATCATCTCTAATTCGGACACTTTATTTTATTATATAAGCATCTAATTTAAAATAGTTAAGAAATATACATAGACCATTTTCATTTACATTTTGAACAGTTTATCCATAATTAAACTAAAATAGAAAAACAAATCTAAAAAAGTGCTTAAAACTGCCCAACGTGTCACGGAAAAATGGTTTACAAATTATTTCAGCTGCTTAACAAATAAATATAGTAAGGCCAATAAAACACCATGTTTGCAAAATCTGTCAAAACTGTCTGGGGCAAAGAACAGTAATTCTACACTTCCAGGACATGTTTACAAAAATTACTCTGAAACCTCAGAGAGGTAAATGAATCTGTCAAGCAGTATTTTTTGGGTGGTAGCATAAGGTGATCATTTCATTTCCTGCCCACAAACCTTACAAAGTGCTTTACTAGAGGAAACAGTCTAAACATGCGGTTTACACACTAGGGTTTAAAGGATTGTATAAAATTTAATGTACATAAGCAATGAATATATGACACATTACAAATTTATGTAGGATGGATTAATATAATATTCTTTGTAAATGGAGTCACATTTCAGAATGACTGTGTAATCGTAATATTAAAATAAGCATGAGAGACCATAAGAACAGATGGGAGAATCGATTTGCAGGACTCTGGTCCATGGCCAGGTCATTAATCTGTGACCACATAATGGGAGGACTGCAAATCTCCTTACCTTCCCAGCATTCCCAGCTCTTCTTTTCACTAGTCAGTCTGGCTCGACGTCGTGTGTGCGTTACCCTGCAATGATGACCTTGCACCAAACCAACTAATCAAAAGAAGAGTTGGGAAAACGAGAATTAAAGAGATTCACAAAACTCCCTCCTGTGGTCAGAAATTAGTGACCTGTCCAATTGACAGGAGTCATGTAAATCAATTCTCCTATTTCTACTTAAGAGTCCAAGTGTATTCAATCTACATCCAGCCCGACAGCTGCAGCTTGTATTGAGCAGTGTAAGATCTCAGTAGAAGCAAGGAGGAGGGACACTGAGGAGCTTATTTTTCTAGGTACTGATGACATTTGCTGTTCATTTCCATAGCAATACAGAACAAAAACCAACCTTGCAGATACATACACAAATGTGTCGCTCCCAAATATCGAGAGTGCCCATAGCACTCTACACGGGAACAGGGGGGGCAAAACGTGCGGCAGCATGCCCTTGATCAGCTTATAGATGTATTCATTTCCATAGCAGTGGCACTAACTGACATCAATCAAATGAATAGATACCCATGGGGACATGGTGTCCCGGTACTTACCTACATGCAACCTCCGATCCTCACAAGATCTCCTTTTCTACTCCCCTCTCATCTCTTCTTCCCATAACTGCATCCAAGACTTCTGCCGTGCTTCCCCCATACTCTGGAACTCTCTACCACAACACATCCAACTCTCGCCTACCATAGAAATCTTCAAAAAGAACCTGAAGACTCATCTCTTCCGACAAGCCTACAGCCTGCAGTGATCCTCAACCTACTGAACCGCAACACAACCAGCTCTACCCTCTCCTAGTGTATCCGCACCCATCCCCTGCAGACTGTGAGCCCTCGCGAGCAGGGTCCTCCCTCCTTCTGTACCTGTGTGCCTTGTTTTTTGCTCATGTTTAATGTATTTGTCTATATTTGCCCCCTTTTCACATGTAAAGCGCCATGGAATAAATGGCGCTATAAAAATGTATAATAATAGTAAAAATAATAATAACGGGGTTCATGCATAGACCATGTCAGCCAGAGTATAGCATGCTACAAGCTAGCAGCCTTCTGCTTTGGCTCATAGAGAGGTATAACAACTATACCTCTGTTCTATGAGACATAAAGACAGGCGTTGTCTTGATTAGTGTTGAGCGATACCGTCCGATACTTGAAAGTATCGGTATCGGATAGTATCGGCCGATACCCGAAAAATATCGGATATCGCCGATACCGATATCCGATACCAATACAAATCAATGGGACATCAAGTATCGGAAGGTATTCTCATGGTTCCCAGGGTCTGAAGGAGAGGAAACTCTCCTTCAGGCCCTGGGATCCATAGGGATGTGTAAAATAAAGAATTAAAATAAAAAATATTGATATATTTACCTCTCCGGCGGCCCCTGAACTCAGCGCGGGTAACCGGCAGGCTTCGTTGTTCAAAATCAGCGCTTTTAGGACCTGAGAATCACGTCCCGGCTTCTGATTGGTCGCGGGCCGCCCATGTGACCGCCACGCGACCAATCACAAGCCGCAACGTCTTTGAAAGCCATTAACGCGCTCATTTTTTAAAAATGAGCACGTTAATAGCTTGCGGTGACGTCGCGGCTTGTGATTGGTAGCGTGGCCGCGACCAATCACAAGCCGCTACGTCTTTGAAAGCCATTAACGCGCTCATTTTTAAAAATGAGCGCGTTAATAGCTTGCGGTGACGTCGCGGCTTGTGATTGGTCGCGTGGCCGCGACCAATCACAAGCCGCTACGTCTTTGAAAGCCATTAACGCGCTCATTTTTAAAAATGAGCGCTTTAATAGCTTGCGGTGACGTCGCGGCTTGTGATTGGTCGCGTGGCGGTCACATGGGCGGCCCGCGACCAATCAGAAGCCGGGACGTGATTCTCAGGTCCTAAAAGCGCTGATTTTGAACAACGAAGCCTGCCGGTTACCCGCGCTGAGTCCAGGGGCCGCCGGAGAGGTAAATATATCAATATTTTTTATTTTAATTCTTTATTTTACACATCTCTATGTATCCGACACCGATACCCGATACCACAAAAGTATCGGATCTCGGTATCGGAATTCCGATACCGCAAGTATCGGCCGATACCCGATACTTGCGGTATCGGAATGCTCAACACTAGTCTTGATGAAACAACCCTTTTCAATGAATTTCTTCTACTGTGTACACTATATGATCAAAAGTATGTACAAACCTGAAGAACATCACAACTACACTATGTTCCAAATTATTATGCAGATGACATTTTTCTCGGATTTTCCTAAATGTTCGATGCAAATGACAGTCAGTCTAATAAAAGTCATCACCCATTAGATTATACATCGAATTTTATTGAATAAACCTCCCAATGATAACAGTATAATCTCCAAAATGATTAAAAACTCAAAATGCACTGTTCCAAATTATTAGGCACAGTAGAATTTCTATACATTTGATATGTTTTAAAGAACTGAAAATGCTCATTTGTGGAATTTGCAGCATTAGGAGGTCACATTCACTGAACAAAAAAGCTATTTAACTCCAAAACATCCTAACAGGCCAAGTTACATTACATAGGACCCCTTCTTTGATATCACCTTCAAAATTCTTGCATTCTTGAGTTTTTGGAGAGTTTCTGCTTGTACGTCTTTGCATGAAGTCAGAATAGCCTCCCAGAGCTGCTGTTTTGATGTGAACTGCCTCCCACCCTCATCTTGTGCTGGATGATACTCCAAAGGTTTTCTATAGGGTTGAGGTCAGGTGAAGATGGTGGCCACACCATGAGTTTATCTCCTTTTAGGCCTATAGCAGCTCAGAGGTATTATTTGCAGCATGAGATGGGGCATTGTCATGCATGAAGATGATTTTGCTCCTGAAGGCACGTTTCTGCTTTTAGACCATGGAAGAAAGTTGTTAGTCAGAAACGCTATTTACTTTACAGAGGATATTTTCACATCTTCAGGAACCTTAAAGGGCCCCACCAGCCGTTTCCCCATGATTCCATCCCAAAGCATGATTTCTCCACCTCCTTGCTGACGTCGCAGCCTTGTTGCGACATGGTGGCCATCCACCAACCATCCACTACTCAATCCATCTGGACCATCCAGGGTTGCTCGACACTCATCAGTAAAAAAGACTGTTTGAAAATTAGTCTTCGTGTATGTCTGGGCCCACTGCAACCGTATCTGCTCATGAACACTGTTTAGGGGTGGCTGAATAGTAGGTTTATGCACCACAGCAAGCCTTTGAAGGATCATACACCTTGAAGTTCGAGGGACTCCAGATGCACCAGCAGCTTCAAATAACTGTTTGCTGCTTTGTAATGGTATTTTGGCAGCTGCTCTCTTAACCCTCCGTCACATACAACTGATCTGACAGGCGCTTCTCTTTTACTTTCATTTCTCCTTCCTCACCAGATTGTGAGGAAACCCCCTCCCTCCAGGTAGTCTCCTGTCTCTTGAAGGTCTGTGAAACCTGATATCACAGTTGGATTTCAGAGCTTCAGGGGAGAGGATATAGCTGCACAGATCTCTCAGGCTCATTGTATGTGAATACGTCACATTCAGTAAGGTTGGTATTTTATGTTTTTATTCATCACAATAGTTTATTTAGCTTGTTTTATGAATGTATAGCACAAAATGTGAGGATATTTCATAGAAATAAGGGAGATTTTATAAAAGAAAGTGTGCTGCTCAGGCATATACAGTAGTTCCCTAACATATTCCTTCTCATGCTTCAGATTATCTGCTGAAATGGAGAGGAAAATGTACAATTTATCCAAACAACTTGATGTTGAGGAAGTAACAAACATGCTGTTAGATGATAGAGACCTCACACTGAATGAGGATTTAGGAGAGGAAAGTGAGATTGATTCTCATGATGAGGTGGAAGAATGTGTCCTGGATTCTGAAACAGAGCAAGATGGTGACAGTGGTGAGGATGAAGAAGTTGGATCATATTATATTGGAAAAGATAAAAATACTAAATGGAACAAGAAGCCATTCCAGAAAAAACGTAGGGAACCTTTAAACATTATTACTCACCTTCCTGCAGTAATAGGAACTGCACGTAATGCAAAAACTGCAGTTGAATGCTGGAACAGTATATTTACAGATGACATTCTGGACTCTATTGTCACATATACCAACCAATATATAGACATTATAAAGGACAAGTACATCTGCAACAGAACCATCAAGCCCACAGATGAAATAGAACTGCGTGCTTTTTTTGGATTACTGTACCTTGCAGGAGCTTATAGGGCAAATAGACAAAGTTTGGAGGAACTTTGGGGTAAAGATGGGGATGGAGCTGAAAAATTTAGCCTTGTTATGTCCATAAACAGATTCAAGATTCTAATTCGTTGCCTTCGGTTTGACGACAGAACTACCCGAACCGAACGCAAAACACATGACCGACTTGCTCCAATTCGTGATATATTTCAAAGATTTGTTGTAAACTGTAAACAAAGTTATTACCCTGGAGAGAATCTCACTATTGACGAAATGCTCCCTGGTTTTCGTGGTAGATGTGCCTTTCGTCAATATATTCCATCAAAGCCAAACAAATATGGAATAAAAATGTATGTCCTTGTTGATGCCAGTAAGACCTACACTTACAACCTGGAAGTTTATGCAGGAAAACAACCAGAAGGTCCTTACTGTGTGAGCAACAAACCCATTGATGTTGTAAAAAGACTGGCTGAACCCTTATTTGGATCGGGTTGCAATATTACAGCTGACAATTGGTTTACAAGTTGTGATCTGATTGATTATCTGAAAATTCAGAAGCTGTCATATGTGGGAACTGTAAGAAAAAGCAAAAGGGAATTGCCGCCACAGTTTGTAAGTGTGAAAGAGAGACAACAGTACAGCAGTATGTTTGATTCCATAATGGAAAGGCTTTAGTTTCCTATGTACCACATGCCAAAAAAAATCGTACTTCTTCTATCAACACTTCATGATGATGCTGCCATCGATCCTGGGACTGGGGCAGAAAAAAAACCGGAGATAATTACATTTTACAATGCCACCAAAGGGGGTGTGGATACAGCAGATCAGATGTGCTCCACTTTCAACGTCAGCAGAAACATCAAACGCTGGCCAATGGTCATATTTTTTGCTATGTTGAATTTGGGTGGTATAAATTCACAAGTAATTTATCTTGAAAACAAGCTTGAACCACTCCGTAGACGATTGTATCTGAAAAAATTGGCCCATGAACTAGTACTTGGAGAGCTACGCAGGAGAAGCGTGAAAACAATCGGTATCCCCTCTCGCCTTCAAGTTCAGCTCAAAAGGTTCCGCCCAGAAGATGATGGTGAAAAGTCACCATCTGCACCACCTCACAAAAGAAGGAGATGCACCACCTGCCAAACGGAAAGCGGAACCAGAAGGCTTTCAAATTATGAATGTCTCAAATGTCATAAAGCAATTTGCCTGACACATGCAAAAATGGTGTGTAATTCTTGCTATTTGCTCTGCAAGTGTGACTTTTCTGGGGAAACCTCAGCATCTACTTCTGATTGAATATGTTTTTAATAGTACTTAAGGTACCTTAAAATTAAGTTTGTGTTCAAAAATTTTCTTTGTACATTTTTTTGAGAGAGTCGAACTGGGGACTATTTGGCGGGAGTTTTGAAAAGTTTGTATTTCATAGTTATTAGTTTTATGTTAAGTAAATGTTTTTTTTTTGCAACTGATTATGTGTAGTCTCTTTTATTACATCCCTATGAAGGTCACTGATCACTTTTAGAGCACTGAAATTGCAAACATTAGATATTATAGGTATTTTTCCAGCAGGCGCCTGACAGGCACATTGTATGTGAACTCGTTAGTCCGAATATTGTATGTGACGGAGGGTTAATCCAATGAATTTGTCTGGCAGAAACCTTCCTCATTATGCCTTTATCTGCATGAACCCTGTCTGTTCTCTGTTTCAGTCACAAATCTCTTCACAGTATGATGATCACAAAGTTTTTGTGAAGTATCTAATTTTTTCATACCTTGTCCAAGGCATTGCACTATTTAACGCTTTTCAGCAGCAGAGAGATCCTTTTTATTTCTCATATTGCTTGAAACTTTTGGCCTGCTTAATAATGTGGAACATCATTTTTAAGTAGTTTTCCTTTAATTAGAATCACCTGGAAAACTAATTATCACATGTGTTTAACCCCTTTACCCCCAAGGGTGGTTTGCACGTTAATGACCGGGCCAATTTTTACAATTCTGACCACTGTCCCTTTATGAGGTTATAACTCTGGAACGCTTCAATGGATCCTGGTGATTCTGACATTGTTTTCTCGTGACATATTGTACTTCATGACAATGGTAAAAATTATTTGATAGTACCTGCGTTTATTTGTGAAAAAAACGGAAATTTGGCGAAAATTATGAAAATTTCGCAATTTTCCAACTTTGAATTTTTATGCAATTAAATCACAGAGATATGTCACACAAAATACTTAATAAGTAACATTTCCCACATGTCTACTTTACATCAGCACAATTTTGGAACCAAAATTTTTTTTTGTTAGGGAGTTATAAGGGTTAAAAGTTGACCAGCAATTTCTCATATCTACAACACCATTTTATTTTAGGGACCACATCTCATTTGAAGTCATTTTGAGGGGTCTATATGATAGAAAATACCCAAGTGTGACACCATTCTAAAAACTACACCCCTCAAGGTGCTCAAAACCATATTCAAGAAGTTTATTAACCCTTCTGGTGCTTCACAGGAATTTTTTGAATGTTTAAATAAAAATGAACATTTAACTTTTTTTCACAAAAAATGTAATTCAGCTCCAATTTGTTTTATTTTACCAAGGGTAACAGGAGAAAATGGACCCCAAACATTGTTGTACAATTTGTCCTGAGTATGCCAATACCCCACATGTGGGGGTAAACCACTGTTTGGGCGCATGGCAGAGCTCGGAAGCGAAGGAGTGCCATTTGACTTTTCAATGCAAAATTGACTGGAATTGAGATGGGACGCCATGTTTCGTTTGGAGAGCCCCTGATGTGGCTAAACATTGAAACCCCCCACAAGTGACACCATTTTGGAAAGTAGACCCCCTAAGGAACTTATCTAGAGGTGTGGTGAGCACTTTGACCCAACAAGTGCTTCACAGAAGTTTATAATGTAGAACCGTAAAAATAAAAAATCATATTTTTTCACAAAAATTATCTTTTCGCCCCCAATTTTTTATTTTCCCAAGGGTAAGAGAAGAAATTGGACCCCAAAAGTTGTTGTACAATTTGTCCTGAGTACGCTGATAGCCCATATGTGGGGGTAAACCACTGTTTGGGCGGATGGGAGAGCTCGGAAGGGAAGGAGCGCCGTTTGACTTTTCAATGCAAAATTGACAGCAATTGAGATGGGACATCATGTTGCGTTTGAAGAGCCACTGATGTGCCTAAACATTGAAACCCCCCACAAGTGACACCATTTTGGAAAGTAGACCCCCTAAGGAACTTATCTAGAGGTGTGGTGAGCACTTTGACCCACCAAGTGCTTCACAGAAGTTTATAATGTAGAACCGTAAAAATAAAAAATCATATTTTTTCACAAAAATTATCTTTTTGCCCCCAATTTTTTATTTTCCCAAGGGTAAGAGAAGAAATTGGACCCCAAAAGTTGTTGTACAATTTGTCCTGAGTACGCGGATACCCCATATGTGGGGGTAAACCACTGTTTGGGTGGATGGGAGAGCTCGGAAGGGAAGGAGCGCCGTTTGACTTTTCAAAGCAAAATTGACAGGAATTGAGATGGGACGCCATGTTGCGTTTGAAGAGCCACTGATGTGCCTAAACATTGAAACCCCCCACAAATGACACCATTTTGGAAAGTAGACCCCCTAAGGAACTTATCTAGAGGTGTGGTGAGCACTTTGACCCACCAAGTGCTTCACAGAAGTTTATAATGCAGAGCCGTAAAAATAAAACAAAATTTTTTTCCCACAAAAATTATTTTTTTAGCCCCCAGTTTTGTATTTTCCTGAGGGTAACAGGAGAAATTGGACCCCAAAATTTGTTGCCCAATTTGTCCTGAGTGCGATGATACACCATATGTGGGGGGAACCACTGTTTGGGCACATGGGAGGGCTCAGAAGGGAAGGAGTGCCATTTGAATGCAGACTTAGATGGAATGGTCTGCAGGTGTCACATTGCGTTTGCAGAGCCCCTAATGTACCTAAACAGTAGAAACCCCCCACAAGTGACACCATTTTGGAAAGTAGACCCCCTTAGGAACTTATCTAGATGTGTGCTGAGCGCTTTGACCCACCAAGGGCTTCACAGAAGTTTATAATGGAGAGCCGTAAAAATAAAACAAAAATTTTTTCCCACAAAAATTATTTTTTAGCCCCCAGTTTTGTATTTTTCCGAGGGTAAAAGGAGAAATTCGACCCCACAATTTGTTGTCCAATTTGTCCTGAGTGCGCTGATACCCCATATGTGGGGGGGAACCACTGTTTGGGCGCATGGGAGGGCTCGGAAGGGAAGGAGCTCCATTTGGAATGAGGACTTAGATGGAATGGTCTGCAGGTGTCACATTGCATTTGCAGAGCCCCTAATGTACCTAAACAGTAGAAACCTCCCACAAGTGACACCATTTTGGAAACTAGACCCCCTAAGGAACTCATCTAGATGTGTTGTGATAGCTTTGAACCCCCAAGTGTTTCACTACAGTTTGTAACGCAGAGCCGTGAAAATTAAAAAAAAAAATCTTTCCCCCCAAAATTATTTTTTAGCCCCCAGTTTTGTATTTTCCCGAGGGTAAGAGGAGAAATTCGACCCCAAAAGTTGTTGTCCAATTTGTCCTGAGTACGCTGATACCCCGTATGTTGGGGGAAACCAACGTTTGAGCGCATGGCAGAGCTCGGAAGGGAAGGAGCGCCATTTGGAATGCAGACTTAGATGGAATGGTCTGCAGACGTCACATTGCATTTGCAGAACCCCTAATGTACCTAAACAGTAGAAACCCCCCACAAGTGACCCCATATTGGAAACTAGACCCCCCAGGGAACTAATCTAGATGTGTTGTGAGAACTTTGAACCCCCAAGTGTTTCACTACAGTTTATAACGCAGAGCCGTGAAAATAAAAAATCTTTTTTTTCCCACAAAAAATATGTTTTAGCCCCGAGTTTTGTATTTTCCCAAGGGTAGCAGGAGAAATTGGACCCCAAAAGTTGTTGTCCTATTTGTCCTGAGTACGCTGATACCCCATATGTTGGGGTAAACCCCTGCTTGGGCACACGGGAGAGCTCGGAAGGGAAGAAGCACTGTTTTACTTTTTCAACGCAGAATTGGCTGGAATTGAGATCAGACGCCATGTCGCGTTTGGAGAGCCCCTGATGTGCCTAAACAGTGGAAACCCCCCAATTATAACTGAAACCCTAATCCAAACACATCCCTAACCCTAATCCCAACAGTAACCCTAACCACACCTCTAACCCTGACACACCCCTAACCCTAATCCCAACCCTATTCCCAACCGTAAATGTAATCTAAACCCTAACTGTAACTTTAGCCCCAACCCAAACTGTAGCCCTAGCCCTAACCCTAGCCCTAGCCCTAACCCTAGCCCTAACCCTAACCCTAGCCCTAACCCTAGCCCTAACCCTAACCCTAGCCCTAACCCTAGCCCTAACCTTAGCCCTAACCCTAGCCCTAACCCTAACCCTAGCCCTAACCCTAGCCCTAACCCTAGCCCTAACCCTAGCCCTAACCCTAGCCCTAACCCTAGCCCTAACTCTAACCCTAGCCCTAATGGGAAAATGGAAATAAATACATTTTTTTAATTTTTCCCTAACTAAGGGGGTGATGAAGGGGGGTTTGATTTACTTTTATAGCGGGTTTTTTAGCGGATTTTTATGATTGGCAGCCGTCACACACTGAAAGACGCTTTTTATTGCAAAAAATATTTTTTGCGTTACCACATTTTGAGAGCTATAATTTTTCTATATTCTGGTCCACAGAGTCATGTGAGGTCTTGGTTTTTGCGGGACGAGTTGATGTTTTTATTGGTAACATTTTCGGGCACGTGACATTTTTTGATCGCTTTTTATTCCGATTTTTGTGA
Organism: Ranitomeya imitator; assembly: GCF_032444005.1. NCBI lineage: Eukaryota > Metazoa > Chordata > Amphibia > Anura > Dendrobatidae > Ranitomeya > Ranitomeya imitator. The sequence goes on along the minus strand of NC_091287.1, from coordinate 55,430,533 downwards.
GGCAGAATGACCAAAAACCAGCTATTCATGAATTTCTTTTGGGGGAGGCGTTTATACCGTTCCGCGTTTGGTAAAATTGATGAAGCAGTTTTATTCTTCGGGTCAGTACGATTACAGCGACACCTCATTTATATCATTTTTTTATGTTTTGGCGCTTTTATACGATAAAAACTATTTTATAGAAAAAATAATTATTTTTGCATCGCTTTATTCTCAGGACTATAACTTTTTTATTTTTTTGCTGATGATGCTGTATGGCGGCTCGTTTTTTGCAGGACAAGATGACGTTTTCAGCGGTACCATGGTTAGTTATATCTGTCTTTTTGATCGCGTGTTATTCCACTTTTTGTTCGGCGGTATGATTATCAAGCGTTGTTTTTTGCCTCGTTTTTTTTTTTTTTTTTCTTACGGTGTTTACTGAAGGGGTTAACTAGTGGGCCAGTTTTATAGGTCGGGCCGTTACGGACGCGGCGATACTAAATATGTGTACTTTTATTGTTTTGTTTTTTTTATTTAGATAAAGAAATGTATTTATGGGAATAATATTTTTATTTTTTTTTTCATTATTTTGGAATATTTTTTTTTATTTTTTTTTACACATTTGAAATTTTTTTTTTTACTTTTTTACTTTGTCCCAGGGGGGGACATCACAGATCAGTGATCTGACAGTTTGCACAGCACTCTGTCAGATCACTGATCTGATAGGAGTGCAGGCTGCTTTACAGTGCCTGCTCTGAGCAGGCTCTGTGAAGCCACCTCCCTCCCTGCAGGACCCGGATCCGCGGCCATCTTGGATCCGGGGCTGGAGGGAGCAGGGAGGGAGGTGAGACCCTCGCAGCAACGCGATCACATCGCGTTGCTGCGGGGGGCTCAGGGAAGCCCGCAGGGAGCCCCCTCCCTGCGCGGTGCTTCCCTGTACCGCCGGCACATCGCGATCATCTTTGATCGCGGTGTGCCGGGGGTTAATGTGCCGGGGGCGGTCCGTGACCGCTCCTGGCACATAGTGCCGGATGTCAGCTGCGATAAACAGCTGACACCCGGCCGCGATCGGCGGCGCTCCCCCCGTGAGCGCTGCCGATCGCACATGACGTACTATTGCGTCCTTGGGAAGTAAAGCCCACCCCACATGGACGCAATAGTACGTCTAATGGCAGAAAGGGGTTAAGATTGATTTCAGTTATCTATTGAGCCCTGAGACACAATACCATCCATAAGTTTATTTGAAAAACAAAACAATTAAATCTTTATGACACTTAAGTCCAATTTGCATAATAATTTGGAACACAGTGTACAGTGTATGAGCTTATTGGACATCATATTGATAAACCATGGATATTACTATACACCTGGGACCCAAAATTTGTCTATATCAGTTCTCACTAACATTATACCATATATAAGGAGACGCAAGGCCACAATACAACGTATAAGGGGCTGTGAGGACTATCATACCATATATAAGGAGCTGTGGGGGCCATCAAACAGTATAATTAGAGCTGTGTATACCATTATACAGTACATGCAGTAATGCTGTCTGCAGGGCAAGCGTTAGAAGAGCTAAAGCCAGTAATGAAGTGAGGCTCACAAGGGAGACCAAAATCAATAATAAATTATTTTGAGGGAACGTCAAAAGCAAAAGAAAAGTCAAAGCTGTTATAGGAATTTTACAGGATGAAATGAAGTGGCTAAAAATGATGAACTTTAAAATTTCTATTTTGCATCTGTGTCCTCTAAGAAAGAATTTGTAGCATCCACTGATCTTCATGGTGCTATCGAAGGAATTAAAGAATCCACACTATCTATATACAGAGATATTTTAAATTAATTTAAATCTCCTGGTCCAGATGAATTGCATCCTAGGGTACTGAAAGAGTTAGCAGAGGAAATTGCAGAACCACTAGCCAGAATCTTTGAAAAAACCTGGAGGACAGAAGTCCCAGAAGATTGGAGAAGGGCAAATGTTGTCCCAACCTTCAAAAAAGGAAAGAAGATGGAGCCAAGAAATTACAGGCCAGTGAGACTTACATCTATATCAGGAAAGATCTTTGAACAAATTATTAAACAGCATGTATGTAAGTGCTTGGATAAGAATAAAGTAATTAACCAGAGCCAGCATGGGTTTGTAGCAAACAAGTCATGCCAGACTAATCTAATTTCTTTCTATAATGGGTGGATCAGGGAAATACAGTATAGTATATCTCGACTTCAGCACAGCATTTGATAAAGTATCTCATACTATCCTTATTTAAAAAATGACCAAGTATGGGATTGACAAGGCTACAGTTAGGTGGATTCATAACTGGCTCAGTGATTGTACTTAAAAAGTGGTGATAAATGGTTGCACATCTAATCTGGTAGAATTTTTCAAGTAGAGCACCACAAGGCTCTGTCCTGGCCCCAGTGTTGTTCAACATTTTTATAAATGATCTAGAAAAGGGAACTGAAAGTAAAGCAATCAAATTTGCAGACGATGCAAAGCTAGGAGGGATAATTAACACTAGAGAAGAACGAGAAAGGATTCAGAAGGATCTAGATAAGCTTGAAAATTCTTCTGAGCAAGGAAAATGAAAATTACATCTGCAGAATGGGAACAATAGAAGTAAGAAACATCACGTGTAAAAAAGACTAATAGATCACAGACTTCACATGAGTCTACAGTGTGACGCAGCAGCAGAAAGGCTAACACAGTTCTATGATGTATTAAGAGAAGCATAGAGTCTAGATCACTTGAAGTAATTATCCCACTTTACTCCTCCTTGGTCAGGGCTCATCTGGAATACTCTGTCCAGTTTTTGGTACCACATTTTTAAAAAGACATTGAAAAACTGGAGCAAGTTCAGAGAAGAGCTACCAGGATGGTGTGCGGACTGCAAAGTATGTCCTACAAGGAAAGGTTAAGGGATCTTCTTTTTTAGCTTGCTAAATAGAAGGTAAAGATAGCTGTCTACAAATATCTGAAGGGATGTCTCAGTGTAAAGGGATCATCATTATTCTCATTTAAACATGGAAAAAGAAGAAGCAATGGAATTAAACTGAAAGGGAGAAGATACAGATTAGATATTAGAAAAAACTTTTTGACAATGAGAGTGATCAATGAGTGAAACAGGCTATCATGAGAAGTGGTTAGTTCTCCTTCAATGGAAATCTTCAAACAGAGGCTTAACAAAGATGCCTTAGGGAATCCTGCATTGAGCAGGGGGTTGGACATGATTACCCTGGAGGTCCCTTACAACTGTAAAATTCTATGATTCTATGACATAAGAGGCTGTGGGGTCCACCATACAGTATATAGGGAGCTCTGTATGTATTTTACAGTTAGCAACAGTGGTATATTGTAATTATATATTTATGGATCCTCTTTTAACACATTGGCCACTGCCCACTTATATATCAGAAGCTGAGTTTATTCTTTCAGCGCTGCCTACTGATATATACGTACCCCATTGAATCAAAATTGAAAACCAATTTTAACGCATCGGGTATTCTAGAATATGTATGTATTTATTTATGAAGATTCAAGAATAATGCAATGAATACACAGGATTTTACATTGTAAATTGCGCACCAATATCGCTGATTGGTTGCGGCCAGCCAGATGTGACCAATCAGTGAAGCGGTGTTTAAATCCTGTGACCAATCAGCGAAGTGTGGTTCAAATCCCCCACCAATTCGCGGCTGGACTGCACCTGTCGCTGATTGGTCGCGACCAATCACCGAAGCGGTGATTAAATCCCACGCCAATACCGCTGATTGGTTGCGGCCGGCCATGACCAATCAGCAAAGCGTGGTTCAAATCTCACGCCAATTCGTGGCCGGACTGAGCCTGTCGCTGATTGGTCGCAGCCGGCTGGGCGCAACCAATCACCGAAGTGGTGTTTAAATCCAGCGCCAATATCTCTGATTGGTCAAGGCTGGGCTCGACCAATCAACAAAGCGTAGTTCAAATCCCTGGCCAATTCGTGGCCGCGACCAATCAGCGAGGCAGGATTTCTGTTACAGCCAAACAGACAGAATTAGACAATTATATAGTAGACTAGATGGCAGCCCGATTCTAAAGAATCGGGAGTCTAGAATCCATATATACTTGAAATTCGGCAGGAGCTTGAAGAGCAACGTCACTGGGCCCGCCTCCACGCAGTAGAAACTTGCTGTGAGGTAAAAATTCAAAAATCACACCAAAATGGCGGGCGGAGTGTGTCACAGTACGGCACGTTTCTGATTGGTCGCTCGCAGCAGGCGGCAACCAATCAGACACTGGACACTGTTGACATCACTCATCTCCGGACATTAGCTCCGGACATTAGCTCCGGACATTAGCTCCGGACATTATCTCCGCACATTAGCTCCGGACATTAGCTCCGGACATTAGCTCCGGACAAAGCCACGGAAGTTGGCACAAATTGCAGGAAGTAGTATTCTAGGCAATTAATCTCCGGACATTAGCTCCGGACATTAGCTCCGGACAAAGCCACGGAAGTTGGCACAAATTGCAGGAAGTAGTATTCTAGGCAATTATATATTAGATTATATGAACAATATTAGCATCCTAGGGACTTTCCCTTAGCGTCTCAGTAATGTCTTCAGCAGATAGTCACTAATTAGGGGGCAATAATGACGTCAGCAGTCAATGTGTCAAGTGGTCTGGGGGTCGTATGAGGAGACATGTAATTTGGGCTTGGGCCCCTGATCTTTTAGAAGTTTAGCAACACCCCTAAGGTATGGGCTTTGTGTAGGCCTTCACACCAAACTCATTAAACCACATATATATGGACCTGCCTGGTAGTAAAACATTTACATTGCAGCTTTGGCAGTGGGCTTCATAACACTCAATTTTGACGTCATGGTGGTCTTAGGTTGTGTGTAGGTGTTCAGACTTGGAAATCCATTTCATGAAGCTTTAGGATCCTGTAGTGAGTAATGCAGCAGAGAAAAGTGATTTTCATGAGCCAGGTTCTTCATAATTCAGAAGCAGTGGTCCAGTAACTTGTGTATAAGTGTTTTTCTACTGCAAGATCTATCTCACAGTAATAGCACAAATAATAGCACAGTAATAGCATAAATCACAAATATTTACTGATCAAATCTCAAAATTACTACGCGTTTCAGGGCTCAGAAGCCCTTTTCTGACATGACAGAGACAGATGGTATAGCCAAGGCTTTAAATGCTAGGTCTTAAATGTTTACAAAAAACTTCTCCCCTCTCACACTAAACACAAGTAACATAGTAACATAGAAGAGCATATACATTACACAGACATTTTGCAATCAGCATGTGATGATAAACAATATATATTGTATAGGAATCATGTTCATAACGAGATGCTTGTTGATTGTGATAAATTGACAGATAGCTTCTGAGCTTGAGCAGAATAGCATATGTTGACCAGGTGTACTGATTTTTGAAAGCTGATCCTTTCGTGCCCTTTCCTAGAATTTAAACCCTCAATACTGTTTGACTTGTTCCTGTCTCTGTGATTTGAAAAGGGGGCCCCTGAGCCTTGAAATGAGTAGTGTTTTTGAGATACGCTCAATAAAATAGATTTGCGATTGACTAGTCATTGTCACCAGTACTTCTGTTGAGCCAAGATCTGTCTGACAGCTCGCATTGGAAACCCACCCACAAGCACCGTACTTCTGGATCCTGCGTCAGTGCCATCTTTAAAGCTACTATAACCCATGGCAATTTCTATGGGAAATGTATGGTGTGCATGATTAAATGCACATATTTGCAATCGATGGTATATTTTAAAGCTTGTGGGCCCTAATGCAAAACTCCAACAGAGCATTCAACTATCACAGGTCTATAATAGTAATAGTTTTTTCCAATGGGGAAAAGGAACCTTTTGGTCCCCACTAGTCTCCATGGGCAGATGTGATTGCAATCAGTGGCGTAACCATAATAGGTGAAGGGTTTGCAATGTATTGAATGGCCTAACTCAATTGATAAGATGGTGTCCACATAATTTTGGCTATATGAAGATGGAGCGCCCCCATGGGCAATGGGGTACTCGGTACCGGGTCCTTCGGTTCTCAAGGGGGATGTCACGGTGGCTAACCTGTTGCCCGTGGGACGTCCGTGTAAAAGGGAAAGGTCTTTAAAGGGAATGTTTGTGACGTCACCTGTGGTATTCGGTCAGGATTAGGGTTGAGCGAAACGGGTCGAACATTTTCAAAAGTCGCCGACTTTTGGCTAAGTCGGGGTTTCATGAAACCCGATCCGACCCCTGTGCGTGGTCGGCCATGCGGTACGCGACTTTCGCGCCAAAGTCGCGTTTCAATGACGCGAAAAGCGCCATTTCTCAGCCAATGAAGGTAAACGCAGAGTGTGGGCAGCGTGATGACATAGGTCCTGGTCCCCACCATCTTAGAGAAGGGCATTGCAGTGATTGGCTTGCTGTCTGCGACGTCACAGGGGCTATAAAGAGGCGTTCCCGCCGACCGCCATCTTACTGCTGCTGATCTGAGCTTAGGGAGAGGTTGCTGCCGCTTTGTCAGAAGCAGGGATAGCGTTAGGCAGGGTCCATTAACCACAAAACCGCTTGTGCTGCAGCGATTTGCACTGTCCAACACCACCCTCGGTGTGCAGGGACAGTGGAAGTTTTTTTTTTTCCCCTCAGCGCTGTAGCTCATTGGGCTGCCCTAGAAGGCTCCCTGATAGCTGCATTGCTGTGTGTACGCCGCTGTGCAAACCAACTGCTTTTTTCAAAGCACAAATCCTCTTGTTCCTTCCTTTCTGCACAGCTATCTTTTTTGTTTGTCCACACTTTTTATTTCATTTGTGCATCAGTCCACTCCTTATTGCTGCCTGCCATACCTGGCTGAGATTACTGCAGGCAGGGAGATAGTAGCTGCCTGCCATACCTGGCTGAGATTACTGCAGGCAGGGAGATAGTAATTGTAGGACATTCCCTGTTTTTTTTTTTTTTTTTTTTTGGTGGGAGATTAAGATTGGCAATTTGGCATTTCTGCTAGAGTGCCATCCCTGTGTGTGCCATCTCTCTCACATAGTGGGCCATAGAAAGCCTTTTCATTTTTCTGTATTTTTTTTTGTGGGGTGTATAAATTCTCCCTGATAAAAATACAGTGGGAGATTAATATTGGCCTTTGGGCTTGTGTGCCAGTCCTGAGTGTGCCATCTCTCTCACAAATAGTGGGCCATAGAAAGCCTATTTTATTTTTTTTGGGGTTTTATAAATTCTCCCTGAAAAAAGGGAGATTAATATTGGCCTCTGGGCTTGTGTGCCAGTTGTGAGCGTGCCATCTGTGCCAGTCCTGAGCGTGCCATCTCTCTCACAAATAGTGGGCCATAGAAAGCCTATTTAAATATTTTTTTGGTTTTATAAATTCTCCCAGAAAAAAAGGGAGATTAATATTGGCCTCTGGGCTTCTGTGCCAGTCCTGAGCGTGCCATCTGTGCCAGTCCTGAGCGTCCCATCTCTCTCACAAATAGTGGGCCATAGAAAGCCTATTTAATTTTTTTTTTGGTTTTATAAATTCTCCCAGAAAAAAAGGGAGATTAATATTGGCCTCTGGGCTTCTGTGCCAGTCCTGAGCGTGCCATCTGTGCCAGTCCTGAGCGTCCCATCTCTCTCACAAATAGTGGGCCATAGAAAGCCTATTTAATTTTTTTTTTGGTTTTATAAATTTTCCCTGAAAAAAGGGAGATTAATATTGGCCTCTGGGCTTGTGTGCCAGTTGTGAGCGTGCCATCTGTGCCAGTCCTGAGCGTGCCATCTCTCTCACAAATAGTGGGCCATAGAAAGCCTATTTAATTTTTTTTTTGGTTTTATAAATTCTCCCAGAAAAAAAGGGAGATTAATATTGGCCTCTGGGCTTCTGTGCCAGTCCTGAGCGTGCCATCTGTGCCAGTCCTGAGCGTCCCATCTCTCTCACAAATAGTGGGCCATAGAAAGCCTATTTTTTTTTTGGGGGGGGTTTTAGAAATTCTCCCTGGAAAAAAAAAGGGAGATTAATATTGCCCTTTGGGCTTGTGTGCCAGTACTAAGCGTTCCATCTCTCTCTCTCTCTCTTAGTCAGTGGGCCATAGAACGCCTATTTTTGGTTTTATTTGTTTTCTAAATTCTCCCTGAAAAAATCATTTTATTTTATTTGGTTTCTAAATTCTTCCTGATAAAATCATATTTTTTTTATTATTTTTTTTTCTAAAGTCTCCCTGAAAAAAAAAAAAAAAAAAAAAAAAACAGTGGGAGATTAATATTGGCCTTTCTGCTTGTGTGCCAGTCTTGACTCCTGGGTGCGTCATCTCTCAGTCAGTGGGCCATAGAACGCCTATTTTTGGTTTTATTTGTTTTCTAAATTCTCCCTGAAAAAATCATTTTATTTTATTTGGTTTCTAAATTCTTCCTGATAAAATCATATTTTTTTTATTATTTTTTTTTCTAAAGTCTCCCTGAAAAAAAAAAAAAAAAACAACCAAAAAAAACAGTGGGAGATTAATATTGGCCTTTCTGCTTGTGTGCCAGTCTTGACTCCTGGGTGTGCCATCTCTCTCTCTCTCTCTCTCTCTCTCTCTCTCTCTCTCTCTCTCTCTCCAATTGTGGTCCATAGAAAGCCTATATTTTTTTTCCTTGATTTGGGTTCCAAAATCTACCAGAGAAAATAACTACATCAATCATTGGTAGAAAAATATTGGCCTCTGGGCTTGTGTGCCACTTCTGATTCCTGTGTGCGTCATCTCTCAGTCAGTGGGCCATAGAACGCCTATTTTTGTTTTTATTTGTTTTATAAATTCTCCCTGAAAAAATCATTTTATTTTATTTGGTTTCTAAATTCTTCCTGATAAAATCATATTTTTTTTATTATTTTTTTTTCTAAAGTCTCCCTGAAAAAAAAAAAAAAAAAACAGTGGGAGATTAATATTGGCCTTTCTGCTTGTGTGCCAGTCTTGACTCCTGGGTGCGTCATCTCTCAGTCAGTGGGCCATAGAACGCCTATTTTTGTTTTTATTTGTTTTGTAAATTCTCCCTGAAAAAATCATTTTATTTTATTTGGTTTCTAAATTCTTCCTGATAAAATCATATTTTTTTTATTATTTTTTTTTCTAAAGTCTCCCTGAAAAAAAAAAAAAAAAAAAAAAAAACAGTGGGAGATTAATATTGGCCTTTCTGCTTGTGTGCCAGTCTTGACTCCTGGGTGCGTCATCTCTCAGTCAGTGGGCCATAGAACGCCTATTTTTGGTTTTATTTGTTTTCTAAATTCTCCCTGAAAAAATCATTTTATTTTATTTGGTTTCTAAATTCTTCCTGATAAAATCATATTTTTTTTATTATTTTTTTTTCTAAAGTCTCCCTGAAAAAAAAAAAAAAAAACAACCAAAAAAAACAGTGGGAGATTAATATTGGCCTTTCTGCTTGTGTGCCAGTCTTGACTCCTGGGTGTGCCATCTCTCTCTCTCTCTCTCTCTCTCTCTCTCTCTCTCTCTCCAATTGTGGTCCATAGAAAGCCTATATTTTTTTTCCTTGATTTGGGTTCCAAAATCTACCAGAGAAAATAACTACATCAATCATTGGTAGAAAAATATTGGCCTCTGGGCTTGTGTGCCACTCCTGATTCCTGTGTGCGTCATCTCTCAGTCAGTGGGCCATAGAACGCCTATTTTTGTTTTTATTTGTTTTATAAATTCTCCCTGAAAAAATCATTTTATTTTATTTGGTTTCTAAATTCTTCCTGATAAAATCATATTTTTTTTATTATTTTTTTTTCTAAAGTCTCCCTGACAAAAAAAAAAAAAAAAAAAAAAACAGTGGGAGATTAATATTGGCCTTTCTGCTTGTGTGCCAGTCTTGACTCCTGGGTGTGCCATCTCTCTCTCTCTCTCTCTCTCTCTCTCTCTCTCTCTCTCCAATTGTGGTCCATAGAAAGCCTATATTTTTTTTCCTTGATTTGGGTTCCAAAATCTACCAGAGAAAATAACTCCATCAATCATTGGTAGAAAAATATTGGCCTCTGGGCTTGTGTGCCACTCCTGATTCCTGTGTGCGTCATCTCTCACTCAGTGGCCCATAGAAAGCATATAGTTTGTTACATTTGTTTTCTAAATTCTCCCTGCAAAAATCAAATTTCTTTTTTTTTTGGGGGGGTTTCTAAAGTGTTCCTGAAAAAAATAAAAATAAAAAACAAATAATAGTGTGACATTAATATTAACATTTGTGCTTCAGTGACAGTCCTGCGTGTGGGGCATCTCTCTAATTTGCAGCCACCAAAAAAAGAGTGTGTAACATTGTGCCTGATTTTCGCGGTGGTCTCACCAACCTGTAAAGGGGTAGCTAAATCATACTGAAGTTATAGCTCACCGTGTAAGTTGTGTGACTGCAACAAATAACGTTAGTTTGGTTACGTTTTTAAAACAATGAGGAAGTCTAGTGGAAGAGGTCGTGGCCGGGGGCGTTCATTGTCAGCTGGTAATGAGGGTAGTGGTAGTGGTGGAGCATCAGGTGGTCGTGGGGAAAAAAATATTGCACCTAAGTCTGGAGCTGTGGAGCCAGGTTCGTCGTCCGGCTACACAAGGCCTCGAACGCTCCCTTTTCTGGGATTAGGAAAACCGCTTTTAAAGCCGGAGCAGCAAGAGCAAGTTTTGGCTTATCTTGCTGACTCAGCCTCTAGCTCTTTTGCCTCCTCTCGTGAAACTGGTAAAAGTAAAAGCAGCGCGTCGTTAGTGGATGTTCACGGTCAGGGACAAGTCACTTCCTTGTCCTCTTCAGCAAAAACAACAACAGAGAAGAATGCAGCAGGCGACACAACGGGTTACTCCATGGAGCTCTTTACACATACCGTCCCTGGCTTAGAAAGTGAAGCAGTTAACAGTCCATGCCCATTACAAATTGAATCTGACATGGAGTGCAGTGACGCACAGCCACAGCCAGACTACTATGCTGGTCCTTTGACTCAGACCACAACATTGCCCTCGCAGGGTGCTGATCAAGAATCAGACCCTGATGAGACTATGTTGCCCCATCACGAACGCTATACCACCGAACGACACGGTGACACAGACGAAGTTGCGCAGGAGGTACAAGAAGAGTTATTAGATGACCCAGTTCTTGACCCCGATTGGCAGCCATTGGGGGAACAGGGTGCAGGCGGCAGCAGTTCTGAAGCAGAGGAGGAGGAGGGGCCGCAGCAGGCATCAACATCGCCACAGGTTCCATCTGCCGGGCCCGTATCTTGCCCAAAACGCGTGGCAAAGCCAAAACCTGGTGGAGGACAGCGTGGCCATCCGGTTAAAGCTCAGTCTGCAATGCCTGAAAAGGTATCCGATGCTAGAAAGAGTGCAGTCTGGCATTTTTTTAAACAACATCCAATTGATCAGCGCAAAGTCATCTGTCAAAAATGTTCTACTTCCTTAAGCAGAGGTCAGAATCTGAAAAGTCTCAATACTAGTTGCATGCATAGACATTTAACCACCATGCATTTGAAAGCTTGGACTAACTACCAAACGTCCCTTAAGGTTGTTGCACCCTCGGCCAATGAAGCTAGTCATCAACGCAACATCCCTTCCGGCAGTGTAGGACCACCATTTAGCGCACCACCTGCTGTATCTGTGCAGGTATCTTTGCCAGGCCAAAGCAGTCAGGGTCAGGGAATCACCAGTTTCGTAGTAGGAAACACTGCATCTAGGGCACCGGCGGCAACAATACCATCTCCCACCGTCTCTCAGTCTGCCATGTCCACCGGCACCCCCGCTAGTTCCACGATCTCCATCTCTCCAGTCCAGCTCACCCTACATGAGACTATGGTTAGAAAAAGGAAGTACTTAGCCTCGCATCCGCGTACACAGGGTTTGAACGCCCACATAGCTAGACTAATCTCGTTAGAGATGATGCCCTACCGGTTAGTTGAAAGCGAAGCTTTCAAAGACCTGATGGACTACGCTGTACCACGCTACGAGCTACCCAGTCGACACTTTTTTTCCAGAAAAGCCATCCCAGCCCTCCACCAGCATGTTAAAGAGCGCATCGTCCATGCACTCAGGCAATCTGTGAGCACAAAGGTGCACCTGACAACAGATGCATGGACCAGTAGGCATGGCCAGGGACGTTACGTGTCCATCACGGCACACTGGGTAAATGTGGTGGATTCAGGGTCCACAGGGGACAGCAAGTTTGGGACAGTTCTGCCTAGCCCACGGTCTAGTAAACAGTTGTCTGTAGCCGTTCGCACCCCCTCCTCCTCCTCCTCCTCCTCGTCCTCCTGCAGAAGCAAGAGCTCGTCCACAGACCGCAGTCGCACAAACACTCCATCCGCACCTGCCACTGTTGCACACCAGGTCTCCCATTATGGGGCAGCTACTGGCATACGTCAGCAGGCTGTATTGGCTATGAAGTGTTTGGGCGACAATAGACACACCGCGGAAGTTCTGTCCGAGTTCTTGCAGCAAGAAACGCAGTCGTGGCTGGGCACTGTAGATCTTGAGGCAGGCAAGGTAGTGAGTGATAACGGAAGGAATTTCATGGCTGCCATCTCCCTTTCCCAACTGAAACACATTCCTTGCCTGGCTCACACCTTAAACCTGGTGGTGCAGTGCTTCCTGAAAAGTTATCCGGGGTTATCCGACCTGCTCCTCAAAGTGCGTGGACTTTGCGCACATATCCGCCGTTCGCCTGTACACTCCAGCCGTATGCAGACCTATCAGCGTTCTTTGAACCTTCCCCAGCATCGCCTAATCATAGACGTTGCAACAAGGTGGAACTCAACACTGCACATGCTTCAGAGACTGTGCGAACAGAGGCGGGCTGTTATGTTTTTGTGGGAGGATACACATACACGGGCAGGCAGTAGGATGGCAGACATGGAGTTGTCAGGTGTGCAGTGGTCGAAGATTCAAGACATGTGTCAAGTCCTTCAGTGTTTTGAGGAATGCACACGGCTGGTTAGTGCAGACAACGCCATAATAAGCATGAGCATCCCCCTAATGCGTCTGCTGATGCAAAGTTTGACGCACATAAAGGATCAGGCGTCTGCACCAGAGGAAGAGGAAAGCCTTGATGACAGTCAGCGATTGTCTGGTCAGGGCAGTGTACATGACGAGGTACCGGGCGAAGAGGAGGTGGAGGATGAGGAGGATGATGGGGATGAGTATATTTTTAATGAGGAAGCTTTCCCGGGGGCACGGGAAATTGGTGGCGTGGCAAGGCCGGGTTCTGGTTTTTTGAGGGACACAAGTGACGTAGATTTGCCTGCAACTGCCCCTCAACCAAGCACAACCGCAGATTTGACAACGGGAACTTTGGCCCACATGGCGGATTATGCCTTGCGTATCCTCAAAAGGGACACACGCATTACAAAAATGATGAACGATGACGATTACTGGTTGGCCTGCCTCCTTGATCCTCGCTATAAAGGCAAATTGCAAAATATTATGCCACATGAGAACTTGGAACTAATATTAGCAACAAAACAATCAACTCTTGTTGACCGTTTGCTTCTGGCATTCCCTGCACACAGCGCCCGTGATCGTTCTCACACGAGCTCCAGGGGCCAGCAGACCAGAGGTGTTAGAGGGGCAGAAATCAGAAGTGGCGTTGGCCAGAGGGGTTTTCTGACCAGGTTGTGGAGTGATTTTTCTAGGACCGCAGACAGGACAGGTACTGCAGCATCAATTCAAAGTGACAGGAGACAACATTTGTCCAGTATGGTTACAAACTATTTTTCATCCCTTATCGACGTTCTCCCTCAACCGTCATTCCCATTTGATTACTGGGCATCCAAATTAGACACCTGGCCAGAATTGGCAGAATATGCATTGCAGGAGCTTGCTTGCCCGGCAGCTAGTGTCCTATCAGAAAGAGTATTCAGTGCTGCAGGTTCAATACTAACAGAAAAAAGGACTCGTCTGTCTACCCAAAATGTAGATGATCTAACCTTCATTAAAATGAACCACAACTGGATTTCAAAATCTTTTGCCCCACCCTGCCCGGCTGACACCTAGCTTTCCTATGAAAAGGTCTTGCCTGTGGACTATTCTGAATGACTTTTCCAATCTCGTAATTTTCTTCACCTGATTGTCCAGCATACGACATGTTTCCACCTCACGAAATGGCCAAACTCCCCACACGGGGTCGTGCTATCGCCACTTTGCGCTTGGACCCTTGAGAGTGCTGTTTGTCTGAAGAGGTGGGTGAGCCCGCTTTTGGTCGACGGCACTGCCACTGGGTCCCTCATAGTACAATAAAGTGTCTCTGGCGGTGGTGGTGCGCACCCAACGTCAGACTCACCGTTGTAATATGAGGGGCCCTGTGCCTGTACCGCCGGCCACAAGCCAGTTCCCCCCCCCCCAGCTCAAACAGTGCTCTACCACTAGCAAAATTATCTCTCACAGCTTCACCAATGTGTAGTCTAGGCGCTGACATCCTTCAATGACTGGCACTGACAATACCATTGTTTTGACATTTTTGTTATGTTAGGCCTTCGAAGCCTGTCTGCGGTCACTCCTTCCACTAGACTTCCACTGACCAGACCACTGCTGCCCGTGTACCCCTGGAACCAATTTAAAATTGCCTACAGCCATGTGTGATTATTTTAGGCCGTCGATGCCTGTCTGCGGTCACTCCTTCCACTAGGCCTCCACTGACCACACCACTGCTGCCCGTGTAACCCTGGAACCAATTTAAAATTGCCTACAGCCAGCCCAATTTTTTTATTTTAGGCCTTCGATGCCTGTCTGCGGTACATTCTTTCAACTACTACTACACTGACCAGGGCACTGCTGCCCAAGTACCCCTGGAACCAATTTAAAATTGCCTACAGCCATGTGTTAATATTTTAGGCCTTCGATGCCTGTCTGCGGTCACTCCTTCCACTAGGCCTCCACTGACCACACCACTGCTGCCCGTGTACCCCTGGAACCAATTTAAAATTGCCTACAGCCATGTGTGATTATTTTAGGCCGTCGATGCCTGTCTGCGGTCACTCCTTCCACTAGGCCTCCACTGACCACACCACTGCTGCCCGTGTAACCCTGGAACCAATTTAAAATTGCCTACAGCCATGTGTTATTATTTTAGGCCTTCGATGCCTGTCTGCGGTCACTCCTTCCACTAGGCCTCCACTGACCACACCACTGCTGCCCGTGTAACCCTGGAACCAATTTAAAATTGCCTACAGCCAGCCCAATTTTTTTATTTTAGGCCTTCGATGCCTGTCTGCGGTACATTCTTTCAACTACTACTACACTGACCAGGGCACTGCTGCCCAAGTACCCCTGGAACCAATTTAAAATTGCCTACAGCCATGTGTTAATATTTTAGGCCTTCGATGCCTGTCTGCGGTCACTCCTTCCACTAGGCCTCCACTGACCACACCACTGCTGCCCGTGTAACCCTGGAACCAATTTAAAATTGCCTACAGCCATGTGTTATTATTTTAGGCCTTCGATGCCTGTCTGCGGTCACTCCTTCCACTAGGCCTCCACTGACCACACCACTGCTGCCCGTGTAACCCTGGAACCAATTTAAAATTGCCTACAGCCAGCCCAATTTTTTTATTTTAGGCCTTCGATGCCTGTCTGCGGTACATTCTTTCAACTACTACTACACTGACCAGGGCACTGCTGCCCAAGTACCCCTGGAACCAATTTAAAATTGCCTACAGCCATGTGTTAATATTTTAGGCCTTCGATGCCTGTCTGCGGTACATTCTTTCAACTACTACTACACTGACCAGGGCACTGCTGCCCAAGTACCCCTGGAACCAATTTAAAATTGCCTACAGCCATGTGTTAATATTTTAGGCCTTCGATGCCTGTCTGCGGTCACTCCTTCCACTAGGCCTCCACTGACCACACCACTGCTGCCCGTGTAACCCTGGAACCAATTTAAAATTGCCTACAGCCATGTGTTATTATTTTAGGCCTTCGATGCCTGTCTGCGGTCACTCCTTCCACTAGGCCTCCACTGACCACACCACTGCTGCCCGTGTAACCCTGGAACCAATTTAAAATTGCCTACAGCCAGCCCAATTTTTTTATTTTAGGCCTTCGATGCCTGTCTGCGGTACATTCTTTCAACTACTACTACACTGACCAGGGCACTGCTGCCCAAGTACCCCTGGAACCAATTTAAAATTGCCTACAGCCATGTGTTAATATTTTAGGCCTTCGATGCCTGTCTGCGGTCACTCCTTCCACTAGGCCTCCACTGACCACACCACTGCTGCCCGTGTACCCCTGGAACCAATTTAAAATTGCCTACAGCCATGTGTGATTATTTTAGGCCGTCGATGCCTGTCTGCGGTCACTCCTTCCACTAGGCCTCCACTGACCACACCACTGCTGCCCGTGTAACCCTGGAACCAATTTAAAATTGCCTACAGCCATGTGTTATTATTTTAGGCCTTCGATGCCTGTCTGCGGTCACTCCTTCCACTAGGCCTCCACTGACCACACCACTGCTGCCCGTGTAACCCTGGAACCAATTTAAAATTGCCTACAGCCAGCCCAATTTTTTTATTTTAGGCCTTCGATGCCTGTCTGCGGTACATTCTTTCAACTACTACTACACTGACCAGGGCACTGCTGCCCAAGTACCCCTGGAACCAATTTAAAATTGCCTACAGCCATGTGTTAATATTTTAGGCCTTCGATGCCTGTCTGCGGTCACTCCTTCCACTAGGCCTCCACTGACCACACCACTGCTGCCCGTGTAACCCTGGAACCAATTTAAAATTGCCTACAGCCATGTGTTATTATTTTAGGCCTTCGATGCCTGTCTGCGGTCACTCCTTCCACTAGGCCTCCACTGACCACACCACTGCTGCCCGTGTAACCCTGGAACCAATTTAAAATTGCCTACAGCCAGCCCAATTTTTTTATTTTAGGCCTTCGATGCCTGTCTGCGGTACATTCTTTCAACTACTACTACACTGACCAGGGCACTGCTGCCCAAGTACCCCTGGAACCAATTTAAAATTGCCTACAGCCATGTGTTAATATTTTAGGCCTTCGATGCCTGTCTGCGGTCACTCCTTCCACTAGGCCTCCACTGACCACACCACTGCTGCCCGTGTACCCCTGGAACCAATTTAAAATTGCCTACAGCCATGTGTGATTATTTTAGGCCGTCGATGCCTGTCTGCGGTCACTCCTTCCACTAGGCCTCCACTGACCACACCACTGCTGCCCGTGTAACCCTGGAACCAATTTAAAATTGCCTACAGCCATGTGTTATTATTTTAGGCCTTCGATGCCTGTCTGCGGTCACTCCTTCCACTAGGCCTCCACTGACCACACCACTGCTGCCCGTGTAACCCTGGAACCAATTTAAAATTGCCTACAGCCAGCCCAATTTTTTTATTTTAGGCCTTCGATGCCTGTCTGCGGTACATTCTTTCAACTACTACTACACTGACCAGGGCACTGCTGCCCAAGTACCCCTGGAACCAATTTAAAATTGCCTACAGCCATGTGTTAATATTTTAGGCCTTCGATGCCTGTCTGCGGTCACTCCTTCCACTAGGCCTCCACTGACCACACCACTGCTGCCCGTGTAACCCTGGAACCAATTTAAAATTGCCTACAGCCATGTGTTATTATTTTAGGCCTTCGATGCCTGTCTGCGGTCACTCCTTCCACTAGGCCTCCACTGACCTGTCTACTGCTGCCCGTGTACCCCTTGAACCAACATCTTAAAATAAAAAAATAATTATTTTGATTATAAAAAATAAGATCGTGTTGAGATCTCAAATGCAGACATTTTAACATTAAAAACAAACACACAACAAAAATCTGGAACTGTACTAAAAGGTCCACCAGCTACAATTACTTTCTCCTGCAAGAAGTTAACTGAAAGGTTTTTTTGGAGTTGTTAACACAGATATGGCATCCACCGAGTGTTGTCCTGTCGCGTCTCCTTTAAATTATTTCCAATAAGATGTTAAACTATTAATTTAATAAAATCAATAATTAAAAAAATAATTGAGTAAGTCAAAAGCACATTGCAAATAAACATTAATTACAAATCAAGAAGCATGGCGCGTCCGAGGGTGAGTAGATACCGAATAAGAATATAATCACCCTCGGGCGCGCAATGCTTATTTACAACAGCCTTCCTTCCTAAGAATCAGCCCTTCCGTGGTGTAGAGAGAGGTTGTTGTTACACTCCAAGGTGTTCCCCAGGTTGCCTTTCCTGAGCTTCGATCTTCCGGCTCTCGTTTACTAGCTGTTGGAAACTACGCTGCATTAGGCCTACAAATTGTGTATGGGTGAAACAGTGGCGCATCTGCGGTCCCTCCTTCCACTAGGCCTCCACTGACCTGTCTACTGCTGCCCGTGTACCCCTTGAACCAACATCTTAAAATAAAAAAATAATTATTTTGATTATAAAAAATAAGATCGTGTTGAGATCTCAAATGCAGACATTTTAACATTAAAAACAAACACACAACAAAAATCTGGAACTGTACTAAAAGGTCCACCAGCTACAATTACTTTCTCCTGCAAGAAGTTAACTGAAAGGTTTTTTTGGAGTTGTTAACACAGATATGGCATCCACCGAGTGTTGTCCTGTCGCGTCTCCTTTAAATTATTTCCAATAAGATGTTAAACTATTAATTTAATAAAATCAATAATTAAAAAAATAATTGAGTAAGTCAAAAGCACATTGCAAATAAACATTAATTACAAATCAAGAAGCATGGCGCGTCCGAGGGTGAGTAGATACCGAATAAGAATATAATCACCCTCGGGCGCGCAATGCTTATTTACAACAGCCTTCCTTCCTAAGAATCAGCCCTTCCGTGGTGTAGAGAGAGGTTGTTGTTACACTCCAAGGTGTTCCCCAGGTTGCCTTTCCTGAGCTTCGATCTTCATGCTCTCGTTTAGTAGGTGTCGGAAAGTAGGCTGCATTAGGCCTAAAAAATGGGGAATGGGGTGGAGAGAGATGGTGTGTTACACTCCAAGGTGTTCTCCAGGTTTCCTCGCCATTGCTTCGATCTTCCGACTCTCGTTTAGTAGTTGTAGAAAACTACACTGCATTAGGCCTACAAAATGGGTATCGGGTGGAGAGAGATGGTGTGTTACACTCCAAGGTGTTCCCCAGGTTTCCTTGCCATTGCTTCGGTCTTCCGACTCTCGTTTAGTAGTTGTAGAAAAGTACACAGCATTAGGCCTACAAAATGGGTATGGGGTGGAGAGAGATGGTGTGTTACACTCCAAGGTGTTCCCCAGGTTGCCTTTCCTGAGCTTCTATCTTCAGGCTCTCATTAAATTGTGGTTAAATGGAACAACTGCATTTGGCGTACTAGTTGGTTTGGGGCCTACTATCGGTGTCTGCCACTCCTTGCTGTTCTCCTGGTTTCCTGTCCTGAAATTCCATTTTCAGCCTCTCGTTAAGTAGTTGTTAATGTTAGACTGCATTTGGCCTACTAGTTGGGTTGGGGCCTACTATCGGTGTCTGCCACTCCTTGCTGTTCTCCTCCACTGAACAAAGCTGTGCCGCCTGTTTACTACGGTTGCCAATTTTGAACTGCATTTCGACTACTTACTGATTTGGCCCTACTCTCTGTGTCAGCCTCTCATTCCAGTTGTCCTCCACTGCAATGCCCCCTGGTTATTCCTGTGTTACCAATTTTGAACTGCATTTAGCCCACTTTCTTCTTTGGGCCTATATCTGTGTTTCCACTTCATCGTGCCCATTGCCCAGCCAGTGATAGATGAGTCTGCTGGTACATTGACCCATAACGCAACATTCCCCGTGCACGCTACACAACAACATTGTGACCCTGCTGAAAGTCAGGTTGCTCTTCCCGCATACCATACCACCTTACACGGGGACAAAGAGGAAGGTGCAGATGAAAGTGCAGGTTCCTTCATCAGGTGGGGGGAGGAATACTAGTTGGCGACGTCACTGGCACAGGGCCTCTCATAGTACGCAAAAGTGTTGCTGCCGGTGGGAGGCGCCCCCGCCGTGCAAACACACCGCTGTACTTTGAGGGGCCCTGTGCCAGTGCCAATGCCAACGAGTGGGCCCCCCCTGCTTGCTCAGGATCACAGCACTTGCAAAGTTGAAATACTTACCTCTCCCTGCTCCACTGCCGTGACGTGGTCCAGATTTCCTGGGCCCACTAATTACTTGAACCAGCCCTACCCCCCACAACTTTAGCCAAATGACCCCCAATTTCAAATGCCTTCCAATTATTTTAAGGTAAATTACGCTTGACAAGCTTCATTAAGAAGAATGGATGGTTTTGACATTAAAATGGGCACTCTAGGTGTTTTCCTGGCCCCCACTCACTGCCGACTATGCTGCCCCATTGACTTGCATTGGGTTTCGTGTTTCGGTCGATCCCGACTTTACGTCATAATCGGCCGATTTCACTCGACCCGACTTTGGACATAGTCGGGTTTCGCAAAACCCGGCTCGACTCTAAAAAGGTCAAGGTCGCTCAACTCTAGTCAGGATGACCGACGCTGCTTTAATGGGTCCGCTGGGGTAATGTTATGGCAGCTAGATGCTATACCTTCCCACAGGTGAAGTATGTCCCCAGGGCTTCCCAGTGTGTAGGTGGTGGATGGTGTGAGGTGCAGTGAAGAACGAGGATACAAGGTTGCAGTCTCTTTACCTTTACTGAATGCTTCAGCCTCCACTGT
Organism: Ranitomeya imitator; assembly: GCF_032444005.1. Classification (NCBI taxonomy): domain Eukaryota; kingdom Metazoa; phylum Chordata; class Amphibia; order Anura; family Dendrobatidae; genus Ranitomeya; species Ranitomeya imitator. Next base: position 55,409,931 of record NC_091287.1, on the reverse strand, counting down.
CCAGAGCACCAGATCACAGGGCAGGCAGTACTGAGCCTCTCATAAGGTCCTCACAGATGTTGTAGATGTTATTGATGTTATCTCTCTCTCTGTCCCCCAGATGGATAGGATAAATCCATATGACCGGTGGCTTGAGGCTTTTTACAGGGACTCTACCATGCCCCGGCCTCTCGTGGGTGCCATCTTGCCTCCTGGGTATAGGGCAGATCAGTAACTTGCAGTAACTAGCAATTAGCTGTCCTGCCGGTCTCTGGAGCAAGGCATAACGGACTGTTGCTCCCTCGGTGTTCTGGCTACCGGGATCCTGCGCCTCAGAAGGAGGCAGCCTGTGTAGGGCAGAACTCCTTCTGGTATCCACTCCTTTGCTATGACTTCTTCACCCTCTCTACAATACAGTTCTCTTTTCATGTCCTTTCTTAGGAACTGCCGAACTCAGGGCAGGCGCAGCTCCATGACCTTCTGTCTGGATCTCTGACAGGCTCCCACCCCTGTCAGGGACCAACTACCTGAGCAAATCTCAGCCAGCAACTGTCTAACTTCCTCTCCAGGCCACCAGTTTTACCTAAGTGTGAAGAGTGCCCAAATAAATAGGAGCATAGCTCCCACTGGTGGACTGGAGTATGAAATGTGTTGTATGTTTGTGGTACCTGGTAAAGAGATCTCCTTCATTGCCTCCAAACATAACATCACTTCCCCCTAGAGGAGAATGATATTACTGCAACGATCAGGACCCTGGGGTGCTGCAAACACATCAGTGGAGTTACGAAAAGGTTAGACATTGTTCTCTCTTGCTCCCTACCAGTAGTGGTGACTGGTATAAATAATCACTGACCTATAATTATTATTATTATTTATTTATATAGCACCACTAATTCCGTGGTGCTGTACATGAGAAAGGGGCTACATACAGAGTTATAGACATTGTTTACAGTAATCAAGTTTACAATGACAGACCGGTACAGATGGGAAAGGACCCTGTCCTTGCGGGCTTACATTCTATTATCATAAATACATGGGCCTAGAACAAAATACATTTCTAATAACTTCCTTGGTATAATAACAATTGCCTGGTGCAAGAACCGCAAGCTGGGTTTTATCTTGGAGAATCAAGGAAATGGAAGAATTTTGTTAATGTATTCTCTAGATTCAGATTGTCAGGTATGAGACCAATGATAAATCAATCTCATTTACCTCCTGAAAAATGAGCTGAGAAGAATTTGTAACACATATTGCTCGTCTCTGCTTAGGAATTCATTGTGTGATATTTCAGGAACGTTGTTGCATGAGAGCTTGTCCAGAACTAGGAAAAAAGCACATCGGTAAAATAAACATAACCACATCAGGAGCTTGTTTCTAACAGAGCGCTTGTGCCATCTGCTGGTCAGCTGTTTTCACTACAAAGCCATTATCATGTACAGTCTATATATATATATTAATACACCCCTTTTAAAAAGTAAGATTTGAATCAATATCTCACTGAATACAGGAACAATTTCCACAATTTTGACAAGACTTATTTTCATAGAACATTTTTTAACCCATAATTTACTCAATTTAGTTTATGCAAAAATTGAACAAAATGAAAAACTATTATTTTCTATGACCTCCATAATTTTTAAGGACAGTGCTAAGTCGTCTAAGCACGGAATGAACAAGCTGGCGACATATTGCAAGGCTCTTTAGCCCCTTTAGTGACAGAGCCAAATTGGCACTTTATGACCAAGCCAATTTTTACAATTCTGACCATTGTCACTTTATGAGGTTATAGCTCTGGAACACTTCAACAGATCCTACTAATTCTGAGAGAGTTTTTTCGTGACATATTGTACTTCATGTTAGTGGCAAAAAAATTTTGATATGATTTGTGTTGTCGAAAAAAATGGAAATTTGACAAAAATTGTGAAAATTGTGAAATTTTTAATTTTTTTTATTTTGTGCCCTTAAATCAGATAGTCATATCGCTCAAAATAGTTAATAAATAACATTTCCCACATGTCTACTTTACATCAGCACAATCTTGGGAACATAATTTTTTTTTGTCAGAATGTTATAAGGGTTAAAATTTGACCGGCGATTTCTCATTTTTCCAACACAATTCACAAAATCATTTTTTTAGGGACCACCTCACATTTGAAGTAAGTTTGGGGGTCAATATGACAGAAAATACCCCAAAGTGACGCTATTCTAAAAACTTTACCCCTCAAGGTGCGCAAAACCACATTCATAAAGTTTATTAACCCTTCAGGTGCTTCACGAGAACGAAAGCAATGTGGAAGGAAAAAATGAACATTTTACTTTTTTCACAAAAAAATTACTTTGGAATCAAGCTTTTTTATTTTCACAAGGGTATCAGGAGAAAATGGACCACAATATATGTTGTGCAATTTCTCCTGAGTAGGCCGATACCACGTATGAGGGGAAAAGCCACTGTTTGGGTACATGGCAGGGCTCAGATGGGAGGGAGCACCAGTTGACTTTTTGAACCCAAAATTGGCTGGGATCAATGGCGGGCACCATGTTGCGTTAGGAGACCTTCTGATGTACCTAAACAGTGGAAACCCCCAATTCTAACTCCAACACTAACACAGCCCTAACCCTAACCCTCACCCCAACACACCCCTAAACCTAATCCCAACCCTAGCCATAACCCTAACCACAGCCCTAACCCCAACATCACCCTAACCCCAATACCACAACCCTAACTCTAACACAACCCTAACCCTAGTCCCAACCCTAACCTTATCCCAACCCTAACCCTAGCTATAATCCCAGCTATAACCACCACCATAACCCTAACCCTAGCCCAACCCTAACCCTAGCTATAACCCCAACTATAAACCCAACCCTAGCCCCAACCCTAACCCTAGCCCTAACCTTAATCCTAGCTATAACCTCAACTATAACCCCATCCATAACCCTAGCTATAACCCCAGCTATAACCACAACCATAACCCTAACCCTAATGGAAAAATGGAAATAAATCCTTTTTTTATTTCATTATTTTTACCTAACTAAAGGGGTGATGAAAGGGGGTTTGATTTACTAATTTTTTTTGTTAATCACTGTGATAGGGTCTATCACAGTGATCAAAATTAACCGATAGGAGAAATCTCATATTGTTGCTGGGTGCCGGCCAGCAGATCTCGGCGGGCGCACTGTGCATGCGCCCGCCATTTTTTTCCTGAAAGAAGATGCTGATGGCCATGGGACACAACCAGAGGGACCGGGGACATAACAGGTAATGGAGGGGCTTGGTGGACCCCATTTCTCTTTCTCAGAGGAAAGAGAAATTAATGGGAAATCTGACTTTTTTTGTGGTCGCCATTATTCGGGGAATAACAGCGATCGCAACACTGGGGGCAGAAAAAACTGACTTGAATCATGTTCTACGGGGTCTCATCTAACCCCGGTAGCCGAGACCCCAGAGAAATTCCGACGCTGAGGGGCGCTATACACTTATTTCTCAGCGCCATAAAAAGGGGTGCTGAGTAGGGTTGAGCGACTTTTCCTATTTTTGGGTCGAGTCGGGTTTTGCGAAACCCGACTATCTCAAAAGTCGAGTCGAGTGAAATCGGACGATTTTCTCAAAAAGTCGGGAATCGACCGAAACACGAAACCCAATGCAAGTCAATGGGGAAGCATAGTTGGCAGTGAGTGGGGGCCAGGAAAACAACTACAGTGCCCATTTTAATGGCAAAAACATCCATTCTTGTTACTGAAGCTTGCCAATCTTAATTTACCTTATAATAATAGTTAGGCATTGGAAATTGGGGGTCATTTGGCTAAAGTTGTGGGGGGTAGGGCTGGTTCAAGTATTTAGTGGGCCCAGGAAATGTGGACCACGTCACAGCAGTGGAGCAGGGAGAGGTAAGTATTTCAATTTTGCAAGTGCTGTGATCCTGAGCAAGCAAGGGGGGCCCACTCGTTGGAATTGGCACTGCCACAGGGCCCCTCAAAGTACGGCGGTGTGTTTGCACGGCCGGGGCGCATCCCACCGGCAGCAACACTTTTGCGTACTATGAGGGGCCCTGTGCCAGTGACGTTGCCAACGAGTTTCCCCCCCCACACCTGATGAAGGAACCTGCACTTTCATCTGCACCTTCCTCTTTGTCCCCGTGTAAGGTGGTATGGTATGCGGGAAGGGGAACCTGACTTTCAGCAGGGTCACATTCTGGCTGTGTAGCGTGCACGGGGAATGTAGCGTTCTGGGTCAATGTACCAGCAGACTCATCTATCACTGGCTGGGCAATTGGCAGGATGAGGAGGAAACACAGATATAGGCCCAATTAATAAAGTGGGCTAAATGCAGTTCAAAATTGGTAACAGGACTAACCAGGGGGCATTGCTTTGTTCAGTAGAGTACAACTGAAATGAGAGGCTGACACAGTGAGTAGGCCCAAATCAGTAAGTAGGCTAAATGCAGTTCAAAATTGGTAACAGAAGTAAACAGGCGGCATTGGTTTGTTCAGTGGAGGAGAACAGCAAGGAGCGGCATACACCGTTAGTAGGGCCAACAAAACAAGTAGGCCAAATGCAGTGTTATATTAAAAACAATTTAACGAGAGCCTGAAGATAGACACTAGGGAAAGGCAACCTGGAGAACACCTTGGAGCGGCAGACACCGTCTCTAGAACCCAGACCCAACTTGTAGGCCTAATGCAGTGTTGTATCAACAACTACTTAACAAGAGCTTGAAGATAGAAGCTAGGGAGAGGCAACCTGGAGAACACCTTGGAGCGGCAGACACCGTCTCTACAACCCAGAACCAACTTGTAGGCCTAATGCAGTGCTGTTTCAACAACTACTTAACAAGAGCTTGAAGATAGAAGCTAGGGAGAGGCAACCTGGAGAACACCTTGGAGCCACAGACACAGTCTCTACAACCCAGACCCAACATGTAGGCCTAATGCAGTGTTGTTTCAACAACTACTTAACGAGAGCTTCAAGATAGAAGCTAGGGAGAGGCAACTTTGAGAACACCTTGGAGAGGCAGACACAGTCTCTAGAACCCAGAACCAACTTGTAGGCCTAATGCAGTGTTGTATCAACAACTACCAAGAGCTTGAAGATAGAAGCTAGGGAGAGGCAACCTTGAGAACACCTTGGAGCGGCAGACAAAGTCTCTAGAACCCAGAACCAACTTGTAAGCCTAATGCAGTGTTGTTTCAACAACTACTTAACAAGAGCTTGAAGATAGAAGCTAGGGAGAGGCAACCTGGAGAACACCTTGGAGCGGCAGACACCGTCTCTACAACCCAGACCCAACTTGTAGGCCTAATGCAGTGTTGTTTCAACAACTGCTTAACAAGAGCTTCAAGATAGAAGCTAGGGAGAGGCAACCTGGAGAACACCTTGGAGTGGCAGACACCGTCTCTAGAACCCAGAACCAACTTGTAGGCCTAATGCAGTGTTGTTTCAACAACTACTTAACAAGAGCTTGAAGATAGAAGCTAGGGAGAGGCAACCTGGAGAACACCTTAGAGCGGCAGACACCATCTCTACAACCCAGACCCAACTTGTAGGCCTAATGCAGTGTTGTTTCAACAACTACTTAACAAGAGCTTGAAGATAGAAGCTAGGGAGAGGCAACCTGGAGAACACCTTGGAGCGGCAGACACCGTCTCTACAACCCAGAACCAACTTGTAGGCCTAATGCAGTGCTGTTTCAACAACTACTTAACAAGAGCTTGAAGATAGAAGCTAGGGAGAGGCAACCTGGAGAACACCTTGGAGCCACAGACACAGTCTCTACAACCCAGACCCAACATGTAGGCCTAATGCAGTGTTGTTTCAACAACTACTTAACGAGAGCTTCAAGATAGAAGCTAGGGAGAGGCAACTTTGAGAACACCTTGGAGAGGCAGACACAGTCTCTAGAACCCAGAACCAACTTGTAGGCCTAATGCAGTGTTGTATCAACAACTACCAAGAGCTTGAAGATAGAAGCTAGGGAGAGGCAACCTTGAGAACACCTTGGAGCGGCAGACAAAGTCTCTAGAACCCAGAACCAACTTGTAAGCCTAATGCAGTGTTGTTTCAACAACTACTTAACAAGAGCTTGAAGATAGAAGCTAGGGAGAGGCAACCTGGAGAACACCTTGGAGCGGCAGACACCGTCTCTACAACCCAGACCCAACTTGTAGGCCTAATGCAGTGTTGTTTCAACAACTGCTTAACAAGAGCTTCAAGATAGAAGTAAGGGAGAGGCAACCTGGAGAACACCTTGGAGCGGCAGACACCGTCTCTAGAACCCAGAACCAACTTGTAGGCCTAATGCAGTGTTGTTTCAACAACTACTTAACAAGAGCTTGAAGATAGATGCTAGGGAGAGGCAACCTTGAGAACACCTTGGAGCGGCAGACACCGTCTCTAGAACCCAGACCCAACTTGTAGGCCTAATGCAGTGTTGTATCAACAACTACTTAACAAGAGCTTGAAGATAGAAGCTAGGGAGAGGCAACCTGGAGAACACCTTAGTGCGGCAGACACCATCTCTACAACCCAGACCCAACTTGTAGGCCTAATGCAGTGTTGTTTCAACAACTACTTAACAAGAGCTTGAAGATAGAAGCTAGGGAGAGGCAACCTGGAGAACACCTTGGAGCGGCAGACACCGTCTTTAGAACCTAGACCCAACTTGTAGGCCTAATGCAGTGTTGTTTCAACAACTACTTAACAAGAGCTTGAAGATAGAAGCTAGTGAGAGGCAACCTGGAGAACACCTTGGAGCGGAGGACACAGTTTGTAGACCCCAACGAAACTTGTGGCCCCAATGCAGTTTTAAAATTCCGAGAGGCTGAAAACCAGACAATTGCAGCTTTTTTTCTTTTTTCAGAGGAGGACAGCTGCATTGAGTGGCGCAGACTGACACTGCTAGTAGGCCTTACACCACAAAGTTGTCTCGCTGCAGGTTTAAAAAAGGTTACATGGGTACACGGGCAGCATTGGTGTAGTCAGCGGAGGACAATTTGAAGGAGGGACAGCAGACAGACTTAGTAGGCCTCAAACAACAAAATAGGCTCAATGCAGCTTCGATTATGTGGTAGAGGTACACAGGCAGCATTGGTGTGGTCAGCGGAGGACAATTGGAAGGAGGGACCGCAGACAGACTTAGTAGGCCTAAAATAAAAAAATTTGGCTCAATGCAGTTAGAATAATGTGGTAGGGGGACACAGCTAGCATTGGTGTGGTCAGCGGAGGACAATTGGAAGGAGGGACCGCAGACAGACTTAGTAGGCCTCAAACAACAAAATAGGCTCAATGCAGCTTCGATTATGTGGTAGGGGTACACAGGCAGCATTGGTGTGGTCAGCGGAGGACAATTTGAAGGAGGGACCACAGACAGACTTAGTAGGCCTAAAATAAAAAAAATTTGGCTCAATGCAGTTAGAATTATGTGGTAGGGGTACACAGGCAGCATTGGTGTGGTCAGCGGAGGACAATTTGAAGGAGTGTCTGACACAGTTAGTACTCCCAAAAAATAAATAGATGTTAATGTCTCGCAAAACAACAAAACAAACAAAAAAAAGGATGGCATACTTAGGTACAGTGGTGGGCTCCTCTGCTGACTTTCAGACATAGTAATTTGGCGCAAAGTATTTACTGGTGTAAATATAGGACAATGCCCCTGACTATTTTAACTAGCATCATACATGTCAACAACTTGGTATTGTCAGTGCCAGGCATTGAAGGATTTCAGTGCATAGACTAAACATTGGTGGAGCTGTGAGAGATAATTTTGCAAGTGGTGGATCACTGTTTGAGCTGAGGGGGGACACTTTCTTGTGGCCGGCGGTACAGGCCCAGGGCCCCTCATGTTGCAACGGTGTGTCTGACGTTGGGTGCACGCCACCACCACCAGAGACACTTCATTGTACTATGAGGGACCCAGTGGCAGTGCCGTCGACCAAAAGTGGGCACACCCACCTCTTCAGACAAACGGCACTCTCACGGCTGCTTGCTCCAAGTGGCGATACCACGGCCCTGTGGGGGGAGTTAGCCCATTTAGGGAGGTGTAAACATGTCGTATGCTGGACAAACAGCAGCTGCAAATTAAGAGATTGGAACAGTCAGTAAGACCAGTCCAAAAGCAAGACATTTTTATAGGAAAGCTAGGTGTCAGCCGGGAAAGGTGGGGCAAAATAATTAGAAATCCATGAGAGGTTCATTTTAATGAAGGTTAGATCATCAACATTTTGGGTAGCCAGAAGAGTCCTTTTTTTCAGTCAATATTGAACCAGCAGCACTGAATACTCTTTCTGATAGCACACTAGCTGCTGGGCAAGCAAGCTCCTGCAATGCATATTCTGCCAATTCAGGCCAGGTGTCTATTTTGGATGCCCAGTAATCAAATGGGAATGACGGTTGAGGAAGAACATCGATAAGGGATGAAAAATAGTAACCATACTGGACAAATGTTGTCTCCTGTCACTTTGAGTTGATGCTGCAGTACCTGTCCTGTCAGTGGTCATTGCGAAATCACTCAACAACCTGGTCAGAAAACCCCTCTGTCCAACGCCACTTCTGATTTGTGCACCTCTAACACCTCTGCCCTGTTGCCTGTTGTGAATTCTGTTGTCAAGCTCCCTCCTGTGGTCATGAATGGTACTTCGGCTGGTTCTGTCCATGGGCTTCCTCTGTTGGTTGTGAGTGGGGCTGCGGCTTCTGAGTTTCCTTCCACAGGTGACGAGGTTAATTCGTTAGCTGGCTGCTCTATTTAACTCCACTTAGATCATTGCTCCATGCCACCTGTCAATGTTCCAGTATTGGTCTAGTTCACTCCTGGATCGTTCTTGTGACCTGTCTTCCCAGCAGAAGCTAAGTTCCTGCTTGTTTTTCTTTTGTTTGCTATTTTTCTGTCCAGCTTGCTATTTTGATTTTTGTCTTGCTTGCTGGAAGCTCTGGGACGCAGAGGGAGCACCTCCGCACCGTGAGTCGGTGCGGAGGGTCTTTTGCGCCCTCTGCGTGGTCTTTTTGTAGTTTTTTGTGCTGACCGCAAAGTTACCTTTCCTATCCTCAGTCTGTTCAGTAAGTCGGGCCTCACTTTGCTAAATCTATTTAATCTCTGTGTTTGTATTTTCATCTTTACTCACAGTCATTATATGTGGGGGGCTGCCTTTTCCTTTGGGGAATTTCTCTGAGGCAAGGTAGGCTTTATTTTTCTATCTTCAGGGCTAGCTAGTTCCTTAGGCTGTGACGAGTTGCATAGGGAGCGTTAGGAGCAATCCACGGCTATTTCTAGTGTGTGTGATAGGATTAGGGATTGCGGTCAGCAGAGTTCCCACGTCTCAGAGCTCGTCCTATATTATTTGTAAATATCAGGTCATTCCGTGTGCTCTTAACCACCAGGTCCATTATTGTCCTAACCACCAGGTCATAACAGTACAGGTGGCCCAAAGTATTAATGCATCTCAATAGAGGGATAAGAGAAGTTCTGAGACCATTTTTTTTTCTTTGCAGTGTGTTTTGTCTCTCTTTTCCCCTTTACCTCTGCGTGGTTCAGGATACAGGTGTAGATATGGACATTCAAGGTCTGTCCTCTTATATGAATAATCTCACTGCAAGGGTACAAAACATTCAAGATTTTGTGGTTCAGAATCCGATGTTAGAGCCTAGGATTCCAATTCCTGATTTGTTTTTTGGGGATAGATCTAAGTTTCTGAATTTCAAAAATAATTGTAAATTGTTTCTTGCTTTGAAACCTCGCTCCTCAGGTGACCCTGTTCAACAAGTGAAAATCATTATTTCTTTGTTACGTGGAGACCCTCAAGACTGGGCATTTTCCCTTGCGCCAGGAGATCCGGCATTGCGTGATGTTGATGCGTTTTTTCTGGCGCTCGGATTGCTTTATGATGAACCAAATTCAGTGGATCAGGCAGAGAAAATCTTGCTGGCTTTGTGTCAGGGTCAGGATGAGGTAGAGATATATTGTCAGAAGTTTAGGAAGTGGTCTGTACTCACTCAGTTGTTGTGAATTCTGTTGTCGGGCTCCCTCCTGTGGTCATGAATGGTACTTCGGCTGGTTCTGTCCATGGACTTTCTCTGGTGGGTGTTTCTGAGTTTCCTTCCACAGGTGACGAGGTTAATTCGTTAGCTGCTGCTCTATTTAACTCCACTTAGATCTTTGCTCCATGCCACCTGTCAATGTTCCAGTATTGGTCTAGGTCACTCCTGGATCGTTCTTGTGACCTGTCTTCCCAGCAGAAGCTAAGTTCCAGCTTGTATTTCTTTGGTTTGCTATTTTTCTGTCCAGCTTGCTATTTTTATTGTTGTCTTGCTTGCTGGAAGCTCTGGGACGTAGAGGGAGCGCCTCCGCACCGTTAGTCGGTGCGGAGGGTCTTTTTGCGCCCTCTGCGTGGTCTTTTTGTAGGTTTTTGTGCTGACCGCAAAGTAACCTTTCCTATCCTCGGTCTGTTCAGTAAGTCGGGCCTCACTTTGCTAAATCTATTTCATCTCTGTGTTTGTATTTTCATCTTTACTCACGGTCATTATATGTGGGGGGCTGCCTTTTCCTTTGGGGAATTTCTCTGAGGCAAGGTAGGCTTTATTTTTCTATCTTCAGGGCTAGCTAGTTTCTTAGGCTGTGTCGAGTTGCATAGGGAGCGTTAGGCGCAATCCACGGCTATTTCTAGTGTGTTTGATAGGATTAGGGATTGCGGTCAGCAGAGTTCTCACGTCCCAGAGCTCGTCCTTTATTATCAGTAACTATCAGGTCATTCCGTGTGCTCTTAACCACCAGGTCCATTATTGTCCTGACCACCAGGTCATAACAGTACAGGTGGCAAAGTACTAATGCATCTCAATAGAGGGATAAGAGAAGTTCTGAGACTATTTTTTTTTCTTTGCAGTGTGTTTTGTCTGTCTTTTCCCCTTTACCTCTGGGTGGTTCAGGACACTGGTGTAAACATGGACATTCAAGGTCTGTCCTCTTGGATGGATAATCTCACTACAAGGGTACAAAAAATTCAAGATTTTGTGGTTCAGAATCCGATGTCAGAGCCTAGGATTCCAATTTCTGATTTGTTTTTTGGTAATAGATCTAAGTTCTTGAATTTCAAAAATAATTGTAAATTGTTTCTTGCCTTGAAACCTCGCTCCTCAGGTGACCCTGTTCAACAAGTAAAGATCATTAATTCTTTGTTACGTGGTGACCCTCAAGACTGGGCATTTTCCCTTGCGCCAGGAGATCCGGCATTGCGTGATGTTGATGCGTTTTTCCTGGTGCTTGGATTGCTTTATGACGAACCTAATTCAGTGGATTAGGCAGAGAAAATCTTGCTGGCTCTGTGTCAGGGTCAGGATGAAGTGGAGATATATTGTCAGAAGTTTAGAAAGTGGTCTGTGCTCACTCAGTGGAATGAATGTGTCCTGGCAGCAATCTTCAGAAAGGGTCTCTCTGAAGCTCTTAAGGATGTCATGGTGGGGTTTCCCATGCCTGCTGGTCTGAAAGAGTCTATGTCCTTGGCCATTCAGATCGATCGACGCTTGCGTGAGCGTAAAGCTGTGCACCATTTGGCGGTACTATCTGAGCATGGGCCTGAGCCTATGCAATGTGATAGGACTTTGACCAGAGCTGAACGGCAAGAACACAGACGTCGGAATGGGCTATGTTTTTACTGTGGTGATTCCACTCATGCTATCTCCGATTGTCCTAAGCACACTAAGCGGTTCGCTAGGTCTGCCACCATTGGTACGGTACAGTCGAAATTTCTATTGTCTGTTACACTGATTTGCTCTTTGTCATCCTATTCTGTTATGGCATTTGTAGATTCAGGCGCTGCCCTGATTTTGATGGACTTGGAGTATGCTAGGCGCTGTGGTTTTTTCTTGGAGCCCTTGCAGTATCCTATTCCATTGAGAGGAATTGATGCCACGCCTTTGGCCAAGAATAAGCCTCAGTACTGGACCCAATTGACCATGTGCATGGCTCCTGCACATCAGGAGGATATCCGCTTCCTGGTGTTGCATAATCTGCATGATGTGGTCGTTTTGGGGTTGCCATGGCTACAGGTTCATAATCCAGTATTGGACTGGAAATCTATGTCTGTGTCCAGCTGGGGTTGCCAGGGGGTACATGGTGATGTTCCATTTTTGTCTATTTCGTCTTCAACTCCTTCTGAAGTTCCAGAGTTTTTGTCGGATTATCGGGATGTATTTGATGAGCCCAAAGCCAGTGCCCTACCTCCTCATAGGGATTGCGATTGTACAATTAATTTCATTCCTGTTAGTAAGTTTCCTAAGGGCCGATTGTTCAATTTATCTGTGCCAGAGCACGCCACTATGCGGAGTTATATAAAGGAGTCCTTGGAGAAAGGCCATATTCGCCCGTCGTCATCACCGTTAGGAGCAGGGTTCTTTTTTGTGGCCAAGAAGGATGGTTCTTTGAGACCTTGTATTGATTACCGCCTTCTTAATAAAATTACAGTCAAATTTCAGTATCCTTTGCCATTGCTGTCTGATTTGTTTGCTCGTATTAACCCCTTCCCGACCCATGACGCCACGTAGGCGTCATGAAAGTCGGTGCCATTCCGACCCATGACGCCTATGCGGCGTCATGGAAAGATCGCGTCCCTGCAGATCGGGTGAAAGGGTTAACTCCCATTTCACCCGATCTGCAGGGACAGGGGGAGTGGTAGTTTAGCCCAGGGGGGGTGGCTTCACCCCCTCGTGGCTACGATCGCTCTGATTGGCTGTTGAAAGTGAAACTGCCAATCAGAGCGATTTGTAATATTTCACCCATTATAACGGGTGAAATATTACAATCCAGCCATGGCCGATGCTGAAATATCATCGGCCATGGCTGGAAATACTAGTGTGCCCCCACCCCACCCCTCCGATCGCCCCCCCACCCCCCCGATCTGGCCGGTACACTGCTCCGGCTCCCCTCCGCCCTGTGCTCCGCTCCCCCCCGTGCTCGTGTCCGCTCCCCCCGTGCTCCAATCACCCCCCCGTGCTCCAATCACCCCCCCTGCACTCCGATCCACCCCCCCCGTGCTCCGTTCCACCCCCCCGTGCTCCATTCCAGCCCCCCCGTGCTCCGTTCCACACCCCCCGCGCTCCGTTCCACCCCTCCCGCGCTCCGATTCCCCCCCCGTGCTCCGATCCCCCCCCCCGTGGTCCCCCCCCACCCTATCATACTTACCGATCCAGCCGTGGTCCCGTCCGTCTTCTCCCGGGCGCCGCCATCTTCCAAAATGGCGGGCGCATGCGCAGTGCGCCCGCCGAATCTGCCGGCCGGCAGATTCGTTCCAAAGTGCATTTTGATCACTGAGATATAATCTATCTCAGTGATCAAAATAAAAAAAATAATAAATGACCCCCCCCCTTTGTCACCCCCATAGGTAGGGACAATAAAAAAATAAAGAAATTTTTTTTTTCCACTAATGTTAGAATAGGGTTAGGGTTAGGGGTAGGGTTAGGGTTAGGGGTAGGGTTAGGGGTAGGGTTAGGGGTAGGGCTAGGGGTAGGGTTAGGGGTAGGGGTAGGGTTAGGGGTAGGGTTAGGGTTAGGGGTAGGGGTAGGGCTAGGGTTAGGGCTAGGGTTAGGGTTACGAATGTGCACACGTATTCTGGTCCTCTGCGGATTTTTCCGCTGCGGATTTGATAAATCCGCAGTGCTAAACCGCTGCGGATTTATGGCGGATTTACCGCGTTTTTTTCTGCGCATTTCACTGCGGTTTTACAATTGCGATTTTCTATTGGAGCAGTTGTAAAACCGCTGCGGAATCCGCACAAAGAAGTGACATGCTGCGGAATGTAAACCGCTGCGTTTCCGTGCAGTTTTTCCGCAGCATGTGTACAGCGATTTTTGTTTCCCGTAGGTTTACATTGAACTGTACACTCATGGGAAACTGCTGCGGATCCGCAGCATTTTCCGCAGCGTGTGCACATACCTTTAGAATTAGGCTATGTGCACACGGTGCGGATTTGGCTGCGGATTCGCAGCAGTGTTCCATCAGGTTTACAGTACCATGTAAACATATGAAAAACCAAATCCGCTGTGCCCATGGTGCGGAAAATACCGCGCGGGAACGCTGCGTTGTATTTTCCGCAGCATGTCAATTCTTTGTGCGGATTCCGCAGCATTTTACACCTGTTCCTCAATAGGAATCCGCAGGTGAAATCCGCACAAAAAACACTCGAAATCCGCGGAAAATCCGCAGGTAAAACACAGTGCCTTTTACCCGCAGATTTTTCAAAAATGGTGCGGAAATATCTCACACGAATCCGCAACGTGGGCACATAGCCTTAGGGTTAGGGTTGGAATTAGGGTTGTGGTTAGGGTTAGGGGTGTGTTGGGGTTAGTGTTGTGGTTAGGGGTGTGTTGGGGTTAGGGTTGTGATTAGGGTTATGGCTACAGTTGGGATTAGGGTGAGGGGTGTGTTGGGGTTAGTGTTGGAGTTAGAATTGAGGGGTTACCACTGTTTAGGCACATCAGGGGTCTCCAAACGCAACATGGCGCCACCATTGATTCCAGCCAATCTCGTATTCAAAAAGTCAAATGGTGCTCCCTCACTTCCGAGCCCTGACGTGTGCCCAAACAGTGGTTTACCCCCACATATGGGGTACCAGCATACTCAGGACAAACTGCGCAACAATTACTGGGGTCCAATTTCTCCTGTTACCCTTGTGAATCTAAAAAAATGCTTGCTAAAACATAATTTTTGAGGAAAGAAAAATGATTTTTTATTTTCACGGCTCTGCGTTGTAAACGTCTGTGAAGCACTTGGAGGTTCAAAGTGCTCACCACATATCTAGATAAGTTCCTTGGGGGGTCTAGTTTCTAAAATGGGGTCACTTGTGGGGGGTTTCTACTGTTTAGGCACACCAGGGGCTCTGCAAACGCAACGTGACACCCGCAGACCATTCCATCAAAGTCTGCATTTCAAAAGTCACTACTTCCCTTCTGAGCCCCGACGTGTGCCCAAACAGTGGTTTACCCCCCACATATGGGGTATCAGCGTACTCAGGAGAAACTGGACAACAACTTTTGGGGTCCAATTTCTCCTGTAACCCTTGGGAAAATTAAAAAATTCTGGGCTAAATAATTATTTTTGAGGAAAGAAAACGTATTTATTATTTTCACGGCTCTGCATTATAAACTTCTATGAAGCACTTGGGGGTTCAAAGTGCTCACCACACATCTAGATAAGTTCCTTTGGGGGTCTAGTTTCCAAAATGGGGTCACTTGTGGGGGGTTTCTACTGTTAAGCCACATCAGGGGCTCTGCAAACGCAACGTGACGCCCACAGAGCATTCCATCAAAGTCTGCATTTCAAAACGTCACTACTTCACTTCCGAGCCCCGGCATGTGCCCAAACAGTGATTTACCCCCACATATGGGGTATCAGCGTACTCAGGAGAAACTGGAAAACAACTTTTGGGGTCAAATTTCTCCTGTTACCCTTGGGAAAATAAAAAATTGCAGGCTAAAAGATCATTTTTGAGAAAATAATTTTTTTTTTTATTTTCATGGCTCTGCGTTATAAACTTCTGTGAAGCACTTGGGGGTTCAAAGTCCTCACCACACATCTAGATTAGTTCCTTTGGGGGTCTAGTTTCTAAAATGGTGTCATTTCTGGGGGATCTCCAATGTTTAGGCACACAGGGGCTCTCCAAACGTGACATGGTGTCCGCTAATGATTGGAGCTAATTTTCCATTTAAAAAGCCAAATGGCGTGCCATCCCTTCCGAGCCCTGCCGTGCGCCCAAACAGTGGTTTACCCCCACATATGGGGTATCAGCGTACTCAGGACAAACTGGACAACAATATTTGGGGTCCAATTTCTCCTATTATCCTTGGCAAAATAGGAAATTCCAGGCTAAAAAATCATTTTTGAGGAAAGAAAAATTATTTTTTATTTTCATGGCTCTGCGTTATAAACTTCTGTGAAGCACCTGGGGGTTTAAAGTGCTCAATATGCATCTAGATAAGTTCCTTGGGGGGTCTAGTTTCCAAAATGGGGTCACTTGTGCGGGAGCTCCAATGTTTAGGCACACAGGGGCTCTCCAAACGCGACATGGTGTCCGCTAACAATTGGAGCTAATTTTCCATTCAAAAAGTCAAATGGCGCGCCTTCTCTTCCGAGCCCTGCCGAGTGCCCAAACAGTGGTTTACCCCCACATATGAGGTATCGGCGTACTCGGGAGAAATTGCCCAACAAATTTTATGATCCATTTTATCCTACTGCCCATGTGAAAATGAAAAAATTGAGGCGAAAAGAATTTTTTTGTGAAAAAAAATTACTTTTTCATTTTTACAGATCAATTTGTGAAGCACCTGAGGGTTTAAAGTGCTCACTAGGCATCTAAATTAGTTCCTTGGGGGGTCTAGTTTCCAAGATGGGGTCACTTGTGGGGGAGCGCCAATGTTTAGGCACACAGGAGCTATCCAAACGCGACATGGTGTCCGCTAACGATGGAAATAATTTTTCATTCAAAAAGTCAAATGGCGCTCCTTCCCTTCCGAGCCTTACCATGTGCCCAAACAGTGGTTTACCTCCACATGTGAGGTATTGGTGTACTCAGGAGAAATTGCCCAACACATTTTAGGATCCATTTTATCCTGTTGCCCATGTGAAAATGAAAAAATTGAGGCTAAAAGAATTTTTTTGTGAAAAAAAAGTACTTTTTCATTTTTACGGATCAATTTGTGAAGCACCTGGGGGTTCAAAGTGCTCACTATGCATCTAGATAAGTTCCTTGGGGCGTCTAGTTTCCAAAATGGGGTCACTTGTGGGGGAGCTCCAATTTTTAGGCAAACGGGGGCTCTCCAAACGTGACATGGTGTCCGCTAAAGAGTGGAGCCAATTTTTGATTCAAAAAGTCAAATGGCGCTCCTTCCCTTCCAAGCCCTGCCGTGCGCCCAAACAGTGGTTTACCCCCACATATGAGGTATCAGCGTACTCAGGACAAATTGGACAACAACTTTCGTGGTTCAGTTTCTCCTTTTACCATTGGGAAAATAAAAAAATTGTTGCTAAAAGATAATTTTTGTGACTAAAAAGTTAAATGTTCATTTTTTCCTTCCATGTTGCTTCTGCTGCTGTGAAGCACCTGAAGGGTTAATAAACTTCTTGAATGTGGTTTTGAGTACCTTGAGGGGTGCAGTTTTTAGAATGGTGTCACTTTTGGGTATTTTCAGCCATATAGACCCCTCAAACTGACTTCAAATGTGAGGTGGTCCCTAAAAAAAATGGTTTTGTAAATTTCGTTGTAAAAATGACAAATCGCTGGTCGAATTTTAACCCTTATAACTTCCTAACAAAAAAAAATTTTGTTTCCAAAATTGTGCTGATGTAAAGTAAACATGTGGGAAATGTTATTTATTAACTATTTTGTGTCACATATCTCTCTGGTTTAACAGAATAAAAATTCAAAATGTGAAAATTGCGAAATTTTCAAAATTTTCGCCAAATTTCCGTGTTTATCACAAATAAATGCAGAATTTATTGACCTAAATTTACCACTAACATGAAGCCCAATATGTCACGAAAAAACAATCTCAGAACCGCTAGGATCCGTTGAAGCGTTCCTGAGTTATTACCTCATAAAGGGACACTGGTCAGAATTGCAAAAAACGGCAAGGTCTTTAAGGTCAAAATAGGCTGGGTCTTGAAGGGGTTAAAGGGGCTAGCTGGTTCACCAAGATAGATCTTCGTGGTGCGTATAATCTTGTGCGTATTAAACAAGGCGATGAATGGAAAACAGCATTTAATACGCCCGAGGGCCATTTTGAGTACCTGGTTATGCCATTCGGGCTTTCCAATGCTCCATCAGTATTTCAGTCCTTTATGCATGACATCTTCCGAGAGTACCTGGATAAATTCCTGATTGTGTATTTGGATGATATTTTGGTCTTTTCGGATGATTGGGAGTCTCATGTGAAGCAGGTCAGAATGGTGTTCCAGGTCCTTCGTGCGAATTCCTTGTTTGTGAAGGGGTCAAAGTGTCTCTTTGGAGTTCAGAAGGTTTCATTTTTGGGGTTCATTTTTTCCCCTTCTACTATCGAGATGGACCCTGTTAAAGTCCAGGCCATTTACGATTGGACTCAGCCGACATCTGTGAAGAGCCTGCAAAAGTTCCTGGGCTTTGCTAATTTTTATCGGCGCTTCATCGCTAATTTTTCTACTGTTGCTAAACCGTTGACTGATTTGACCAAGAAGGGTGCTGATGTGGTCAATTGGTTTTCTGCAGCTGTAGAGGCTTTTCAGGAGTTGAAGCCTCGTTTTTCTTCTGCCCCTGTGTTGTGCCAGCCAGATGTTTCGCTCCCGTTTCAGGTTGAGGTTGATGCTTCTGAGATTGGAGCAGGGGCTGTTTTGTCGCAAAGAATTTCTGATGGCTCGGTGATGAAGCCATGTGCTTTCTTTTCTAGAAAGTTTTCGCCTGCTGAGCGTAACTATGATGTTGGTAATCGTGAGTTGTTGGCCATGAAGTGGGCATTCGAGGAGTGGCGTCATTGGCTGGAAGGAGCCAAGCATCGCGTGGTGGTCTTGACAGATCACAAGAATTTGACTTATCTTGAGTCTGCCAAACGGTTGAATCCGAGACAGGCTCGATGGTCGTTATTTTTCTCCCATTTTGATTTTGTGGTTTCGTACCTTCCGGGCTCTAAGAATGTGAGCAGTCATTATATGTGGGGGGATGCCTTTTCCTTTGGGGAATTTCTCTGAGGCAAGGTAGGCTTTATTTTTCTATCTTCAGGGCTAGCTAGTTTCTTAGGCTGTGCCGAGTTGCATAGGGAGCGTTAGGCGCAATCCACGGCTATTTCTAGTGTGTTTGATAGGATTAGGAATTGCGGTCAGCAGAGTTCCCACGTCTCAGAGCTCGTCCTTTATTATCAGTAACTATCAAGTCATTCCGTGTGCTCTTAACCACCAGGTCCATTATTGTCCTGACCACCAGGTCATAACACTCAGTGGAATGAATGTGCCCTGGCAGCAATTTTCAGAAAGGGTCTCTCTGAAGCCCTTAAGGATGTCATGGTGGGATTTCCCATGCCTGCTGGTCTGAATTAGTCTATGTCTTTGGCCATTCAGATCGATCGACGCTTGCGTGAGCGTAAAGCTTTGCACCATTTGGCGGTATTATCTGAGCATAGACCTGAGCCTATGCAATGTGATAGGACTTTGACCAGAGCTGAACGGCAAGAACACAGACGTCGGAATGGGCTGTGTTTTTACTGTGGTGATTCCGCTCATGCTATCTCCGATTGTCCTAAGCGCACTAAGCGTTTCGCTAGGTCTGCCACCATTGGTACGGTACAGTCGAAATTTCTTTTGTCCGTTACTCTGATTTGCTCTTTGTCATCCTATTCTGTTATGGCATTTGTGGATTCTGGCGCTGCCCTGAATTTGATGGACTTGGAGTTTGCTAGGCGCTGTGTTTTTTTCTTGGAGCCCTTGCAGTATCCTATTCCATTGAGAGGAATTGATGCTACGCCTTTGGCCAAGAATAAGCCTCAGTACTGGACCCAATTGACCATGTGCATGGCTCCTGCACATCAGGAGGATATTCGCTTTTTGGTGTTGCATAATCTGCATGATGTGGTCGTTTTGGGGTTGCCATGGCTGCAGGTCCATAATCCAGTATTGGATTGGAAATCAATGTCTGTGTCCAGCTGGGGTTGTCAGGGGGTACATGGTGATGTTCCATTTTTGTCTATTTCGTCATCCACCCCTTCTGAAGTCCCGGAGTTTTTGTCGGATTACCGGGATGTATTTGATGAGCCCAAATCCAGTGCCCTACCTCCTCATAGGGATTGCGATTGTGCTATCAATTTGATTCCTGGTAGTAAGTTTCCTAAGGGCCGACTGTTCAATTTATCTGTGCCAGAGCACGCCGCTATGCGGAGTTATGTAAAGGAATCCTTGGAGAAGGGTCATATTCACCCGTCGTCGTCACCATTGGGAGCAGGGTTCTTTTTTATGGCCAAGAAGGATGGTTCTTTGAGACCTTGTATTGATTACCGCCTTCTTAATAAGATCACAGTAAAATTTCAGTACCCTTTGCCGCTGCTGTCTGATTTATTTGCTCGGATTAAGGGGGCTTGTTGGTTCACCAAAATAGATCTTCGTGGTGCGTATAATCTTGTGCGTATTAAACAGGGCGATGAATGGAAAACAGCATTTAATACCCCCGAGGGCCATTTTGAGTACCTGGTTATGCCATTCGGGCTTTCCAATGCTCCATCAGTATTTCAGTCCTTTATGCATGACATCTTCCGAGAGTACCTGGATAAATTCCTGATTGTATATTTGGATGATATTTTGGTCTTTTCGGATGATTGGGAGTCTCACGTGAAGCAGGTCATAATGGTGTTCCAGGTCCTTCGTGCGAATTCTTTGTGAAGGGGTCAAAGTGTCTCTTTGGAGTTCAGAAGGTTTCATTTTTGGGTTTCATTTTTTCCACTTCTACTATTGAATTGGACCCTGTTACAGTCCAGGCCATTTTATGATTGGACTCAGCCGACATCTGTGAAGAGTCTGCAAAAGTTCCTGGGCTTTGCTAATTTTTATCGTCGCTTCATCAGTAATTTTTCTAGTGTTGCCAAACCGTTGACTGATTTGACCAAGAAGGGTGCTGATGTGGTCAATTGGTCTTCTGCGGCTGTGGAAGCTATTCAGGAGTTGAAGCGTCGTTTTTCTTCTGCCCCTCTGTTGTGCCAGCCAGATGTTTCGCTCCCGTTTCAGGTTGAGGTTGATGCTTCTGAGATTGGAGCAGGGGCTGTTTTGTCGCAAAGAAGTTCTGATGGCTCGTTGATGAAACCATGTGCCTTCTTTTCAAGAAAGTTTTCGCCTGCTGCGCGCAATTATGATGTTGGCAATCGAGAGTTGTTGGCCATGAAGTGGGCATTCGAGGAGTGGCATCATTGGCTTGAAGGAGCCAAGCATCGCGTAGTGGTCTTGACGGATCACAAGAATTTGACTTATCTCGAGTCTGCCAAACGGTTGAATCCTAGACAGGCTCGTTGGTCGCTATTTTTCTCCCGTTTTGATTTTGTGGTTTCGTACCTTCCAGGCTCTAAGAATGTGAAGGCCGATGACCTGTCAAGGAGTTTTGTGCCCGACTCTCCGGGTGTTCCTGAGTTGGCAGGTATTCTCAAAGAGGGGGTAATTTTGTCTGTCATCTCCCCTGATTTGCGGCGGGTGCTGCAAAAATTTCAGGCTGATAGACCTGACCGTTGCCCAGCAGAGAAACTGTTTGTCCCTGATAAATGGACTAGTAGAGTTATCTCTGAGGTTCATTGTTCGGTGTTGGCTGGTCATCCTGGAATCTTTGGTACCAGAGATTTGGTGGCTAGATCCTTTTCGTGGCCATCTTTGTCGCGGGATGTGCGTTCTTTTATGCAGTCCTGTGGGACTTGTGCTCGGGCTAAGCCCTGCTGTTCTCGTGCCAGTGGGTTGCTTTTGCCCTTGCCGGTCCCGAAGAGGCCCTGGACACATATCTCTATGGATTTTATTTCGGATCTCCCTGTCTCTCAAAAGATTTCGGTCATTTGGGTGGTTTGTGATCGCTTCTCTAAGATGGTCCATTTGGTACCCTTGTCTAAATTGCCTTCCTCCTCTGATTTGGTGCCATTGTTTTTCCAGCATGTGGTTCGTTTACATGGCATTCCGGAGAACATCGTTTCGGACAGAGGTTCCCAGTTTGTTTCGAGGTTTTGGCGAGCCTTTTGTGCTAGGATGGGCATTGATTTGTCTTTTTCCTCGGCTTTCCATCCTCAGACAAATGGCCAAACCGAGCGAACTAATCAGACTTTGGAAACATATCTGAGATGCTTTGTTTCTGCTGATCAGGATGATTGGGTGTCCTTTTTGCCTTTGGCTGAGTTCGCCCTTAATGATCGGGCCAGCTCGGCTACTTTGGTTTCGCCGTTTTTCTGCAATTCTGGTTTCCATCCTCGTTTCTCTTCAGGGCAGGTTGAGTCTTCGGACTGTCCTGGTTTAGATACTGTGGTGGATAGGTTGCAGCAGATTTGGACTCATGTGGTGGACAATTTAACATTGTCCCAGGAGAAGGCTCAACGTTTCGCTAACCGCCGACGCTGTGTGGGTCCCCGACTTCGTGTTGGGGATTTGGTTTGGTTGTCGGCTCATTATGTTCCTATGAAGGTTTCCTCTCCTAAGTTTAAACCTCGTTTCATTGGTCTGTATAAGATTTCTGAGGTTCTCAATCCTGTATCGTTTCGTTTGACCCTTCCAGCTTCTTTTGCCATCCATAATGTATTCCATAGGTCGCTGTTGCGGAGATACGTGGTGCCTGTGGTTCCATCCGTTGATCCTCCTGCCCCGGTGTTGGTTGAGGGGGAGTTGGAGTATGTAGTGGAGAAGATTTTGGATTCTCGTATTTCAAGACGGAAACTCCAGTACCTGGTCAAGTGGAAGGGTTATGGTCAGGAAGATAATTCCTGGGTCTTTGCCTCTGATGTTCATGCTGCCGATCTGGTTCGTGCCTTTCATTTGGCTCGTCCTGGTCAGCCTGGGGGCTCTGGTGAGGGTTCGGTGACCCCTCCTCAAAGGGGGGGTACTGTTGTAAATTCTGTTGTCAAGCTCTCTCCTGTGGTCATGAATGGTACTTCAGCTGGCTTCCTCTGTTGGTTGTGAGTGGGGCTGCGGCTTCTGAGTTTCCTTCCACAGGTGACGAGGTAAATTCGTTAGCTGGCTGCTCTATTTAACTCCACTTAGATCATTGCTCCATGCCACCTGTCAATGTTCCAGTATTGGTCTAGTTCACTCCTGGATCGTTCTTGTGACCTGTCTTCCCAGCAGAAGCTAAGTTCCTGCTTGTTTTTCTTTTGTTTGCTATTTTTCTGTCCAGCTTGCTATTTTGATTTTTGTCTTGCTTGCTGGAAGCTCTGGGACGCAGAGGGAGCGCCTCCGCACCGTGAGTCGGTGCGGAGGGTCTTTTGCGCCCTCTGCGTGGTCTTTTTGTAGTTTTTTTGTGCTGACCGCAAAGTTACCTTTCCTATCCTCAGTCTGTTCAGTAAGTCGGGCCTCACTTTGCTAAATCTATTTCATCTCTTTGTTTGTATTTTCATCTTTACTCACAGTCATTATATGTTGGGGGCTGCCTTTTCCTTTGGGGAATTTCTCTGAGGCAAGGTAGGCTTTATTTTTCTATCTTCAGGGCTAGCTAGTTCCTTAGGCTGTGACGAGTTGCATAGGGAGCGTTAGGAGCAATCCACGGCTATTTCTAGTGTGTGTGATAGGATTAGAGATTGCGGTCAGCAGAGTTCCCACGTCTCAGAGCTCGTCCTATATTATTTGTAACTATCAGGTCATTCCGTGTGCTCTTAACCACCAGGTCCATTATTGTCCTAACCACCAGGTCATAACAGTTGCCCCCTGCAGCTCTTGTGAGAACCAACACCGGCGCTGTGTGCTGGGAATGCCTGAATCGAACGGTCTACAAAACTTGCTTGTTTGGTTCTCAATATTTGTTCGAGGTTCTCATGTGGCATGTAATTTTGCAATTTGCCTTTATAGTGTGGATCAAGGAGGCAGGCCAACCAGTAATCGTCATCGGTCATCATTTTTATAATGCGTGGGTCCCTTTTGAGGATACACAAGGCATAATCCGCCATGTGGGCCAATGTTCCAGTTGTCAAATCTGCGCTTGCGCTGGGTTGAAGGACAGTTTCTTTCTGCAAGAACTCAGATAGAACTTCCGCGGTGTGTCTGTTGCTGCCCAAACACTTCATTGCCAATACAGCCTGCTGACGCTTGCCACTAGCTGTTCCATAATGGGACACCTCGTGTGCAACAGTGGCAGCTGTACCTGGTACCCTGGACTGTGGACTACTTCTACCAGTAAACCAGGTAAACACTTTACAACTTGTGTCCTCCACTTATTCGTCAGCATACAACATCCTTGCCAAACACCTTGGGAGCCCTGGGGACCCCGCTTCACCTGTGGGAAGCGTTACCATCCAGCTGCCATACCATCACCCCAGAGAACCCCTTTAAGCAGCGTCGGTCCCTACTGACCGAGAACCACAGGTGGCGTCACAAACAATACACTTTATTCACAGCTCCGCTTAAAAGACCGTTCCCCTTCAAGTGAGTGGCCAGGGCCACGGACCGGGTCACAGCCACCGTGACATCTCCTTTAAGACCGGACCCATTACTGAGTACCCCACTGCCCTGGTGGGCAAGTCACATTGGCTTCAGACTCTGTCATAGCCGCCACTGCATTTACCCTAGTAGGCAGTTAGTGAGATGTGACATCCCTGGCTACGCTTACTGGTCCACGTACCTGTGGTTATGTGGACCTTTCTACAGATGTTGTTGCTCAGTGCACACCTTACTTTGTCCACAACATGCGTGTATAGGGCAGTGATGGCACGCCTGGAAAAGTAGTGGGGGCTGGGAAGACAGCCACCGCTATCATTTTTAAAAAATAGTCTTTCTCCACCAGCCAGAATGGCAGCATTTCATATGGCAGTAATTTGGAAGTGCTGTCATTCAGGACCATGATTCGTGGGTGGGTGGGTGGGGGGCATTTCCTCTTTCTCTCGAGGGTTTGGGAGATAGAAAGCAGAACATTTCCATGGGATGGTGTGAAGATGCTTGGTGACAATAGTGATGGTGGTGTTGAGGCAGCTGGTCCTGTTGATCGTGAGCAGGAAGAATAAGCAAAGGTCACAGCAGAAGAGGGAGCAGGAGGAGGCTCAGATCTGCCATGCTTTCTAAGGTGTGTACTGCATAGCACCTCATGTTTGTAATTCAGATGCCTCATCATGCAGGTGGTACAGTTTCAGAAGATTTATGCTTCTCTTCAGGCCCTGATAGCACAGCATGCAAGCCACCTGTCACTTGTCATCAGGACATTCCCTTAACTAATGCCATGCCAGGGAGCTCTTTTGAGCTGGTTTTGGTGTGTTGATTTCAATGACATAGTAACATACATAGTAACATAGTAACATAGTTAGTAAGGCCGAAAAAAGACATTTGTCCATCCAGTTCAGCCTATATTCCATCATAATAAATACCCAGATCTACGTCCTTCTACAGAACCTAATAATTGTATGATACAATATTGTTCTGCTCCAGGAAGACATCCAGGCCTCTCTTGAACCCCTCGACTGAGTTCGCCATCACCACCTCCTCAGGCAAGCAATTCTAGATTCTCACTGCCCTAACAGTAAAGAATCCTCTTCTATGTTGGTGGAAAAACCTTCTCTCCTCCAGACACAAAGAATGCCCCCTTGTGCCCGTCACCTTCCTTGGTATAAACAGATCCTCAGCGAGATATTTGTATTGTCCCCTTATATACTTATACATGGTTATTAGATCGCCCCTCAGTCGTCTTTTTTCTAGACTAAATAATCCTAATTTCGCTAATCTATCTGGGTATTGTAGTTCTCCCATCCCCTTTATTAATTTTGTTGCCCTCCTTTGTACTCTCTCTAGTTCCATTATATCCTTCCTGAGCACCGGTGCCCAAAACTGGACACAGTACTCCATGTGCGGTCTAACTAGGGATTTGTACAGAGGCAGTATAATGCTCTCATCATGTGTATCCAGACCTCTTTTAATGCACCCCATGATCCTGTTTGCCTTATCAGCTGCTGCCTGGCACTGGCTGCTCCAGGTAAGTTTATCATTAACTAGGATCCCCAAGTCCTTCTCCCTGTCAGATTTACCCAGTGGTTTCCCGTTCAGTGTGTAATGGTGATATTGATTCCCTCTTCCCATGTGTATAACCTTACATTTATCATTGTTAAACCTCATCTGCCACCTTTCAGCCCAAGTTTCCAACTTATCCAGATCCATCTGTAGCAGAATACTATCTTCTCTTGTATTAACTGCTTTACATAGTTTTGTATCATCTGCAAATATCGATATTTTACTGTGTAAACCTTCTACCAGATCATTAATGAATATGTTGAAGAGAACAGGTCCCAATACTGACCCCTGCGGTACCCCACTGGTCACAGCGACCCAGTTAGAGACTATACCATTTATAACCACCCTCTGCTTTCTATCACTAAGCCAGTTACTAACCCATTTACACACATTTTCCCCCAGACCAAGCATTCTCATTTTGTGTACCAACCTCTTGTGCGGCACGGTATCAAACGCTTTGGAAAAATCGAGATATACCACGTCCAATGACTCACCGTAGTCCAGCC
Organism: Ranitomeya imitator; assembly: GCF_032444005.1. NCBI lineage: Eukaryota > Metazoa > Chordata > Amphibia > Anura > Dendrobatidae > Ranitomeya > Ranitomeya imitator. The sequence goes on along the minus strand of NC_091287.1, from coordinate 55,383,798 downwards.
TATAGCTTACCTCTTCATAAAAACTGATTAGATTGGTTTGACAGGAGCGATTTCTCATAAACCCATGCTGATATGGAGTTAAACAGTTATTCTCATTGAGATAATCCAGAATAACATCCCTCAGAAACCCTTCAAATATTTTACCAACAATAGAGGTTAGACTTACTGGCCTATAATTTCCAGGTTCACTTTTAGAGCCCTTTTTGAATATTGGCACCACATTTGCTATGCGCCAGTCCTGCGGAACAGACCCTGTCGCTATAGAGTCACTAAAAATAAGAAATAATGGTTTATCTATTACATTACTTAGTTCTCTTAGTACTCGTGGGTGTATGCCATCCGGACCCGGAGATTTATCTATTTTAATCTTATTTAGCCGGTTTCGCACCTCTTCTTGGGTTAGATTGGTGACCCTTAATATAGGGTTTTCATTGTTTCTTGGGATTTCACCTAGCATTTCATTTTCCACCGTGAATACCGTGGAGAAGAAGGTGTTTAATATGTTAGCTTTTTCCTCGTCATCTACAACCATTCTTTCCTCACTATTTTTTATGGGGCCTACATTTTCAGTTTTTATTCTTTTACTATTGATATAGTTGAAGAACAGTTTGGGATTAGTTTTACTCTCCTTAGCAATGTGCTTCTCTGTTTCCTTTTTGGCAGCTTTAATTAGTTTTTTAGATAAAGTATTTTTCTCCCTATAGTTTTTTAGAGCTTCAATGGTGCCATCCTGCTTTAGTAGTGCAAATGCTTTCTTTTTACTGTTAATTGCCTGTCTTACTTCTTTGTTTAGCCACATTGGGTTTTTCCTATTTCTAGTCCTTTTATTCCCACAAGGTATAAACCGCTTACACTGCCTATTTAGGATGTTCTTAAACATTTCCCATTTATTATCTGTATTCTCATTTCTGAGGATATTGTCCCAGTCTACCAGATTAAGGGCATCTCTAAGCTGTTCAAACTTTGCCTTCCTAAAGTTCAATGTTTTTGTGACTCCCTGACAAGTCCCCCTAGTGAAAGACAGGTGAAACTGCACAATATTGTGGTCGCTATTTCCTAAATGCCCGACCACCTGCAGATTTGTTATTCTGTCAGGTCTATTAGATAGTATTATGTCTAAAAGTGCTGCTCCTCTGGTTGGATTCTGCACCAATTGTGAAAGATAATTTTTCTTGGTTATTAGCAGAAACCTGTTGCCTTTATGGGTTTCACAGGTTTCTGTTTCCCAGTTAATATCCGGGTAGTTAAAGTCCCCCATAACCAGGACCTCATTATGGGTTGCAGCTTCATCTATCTGCTTTAGAAGTAGACTTTCCATGCTTTCTGTTATATTTGGGGGTTTGTAACAGACCCCAATGAGAATTTTGTTACCATTTTTCCCTCCATGAATTTCAACCCATATGGACTCGACATCCTCATTCCCTTCGCTAATATCCTCCCTTAACCCCTTCCCGACCTTTGACGCCACGTAGGCGTCATGAAAGTCGGTGCCAATCCGACCCATGACGCCTATGCGGCGTCATGGAAAGATCGCGTCCCTGCAGATCGGGTGAAAGGGTTAACTCCCATTTCACCCGATCTGCAGGGACAGGGGGAGTGGTAGTTTAGCCCAGGGGGGGTGGCTTCACCCCCTCGTGGCTACGATCGCTCTGATTGGCTGTTGAAAGTGAAACTGCCAATCAGAGCGATTTGTAATATTTCACCCATTATAACGGGTGAAATATTACAATCCAGCCATGGCCGATGCTGAAATATCATCGGCCATGGCTGGAAATACTAGTGTGCCCCCACCCCACCCCTCCGATCGCCCCCCCACCCCCCCGATCTGGCCGGTACACTGCTCCGGCTCCCCTCCGCCCTGTGCTCCGCTCCCCCCCGTGCTCGTGTCCGCTCCCCCCGTGCTCCAATCACCCCCCCGTGCTCCAATCACCCCCCCTGCACTCCGATCCACCCCCCCCCGTGCTCCGTTCCACCCCCCCGTGCTCCATTCCAGCCCCCCCGTGCTCCGTTCCACGCCCCCCGCGCTCCGTTCCACCCCTCCCGCGCTCCGATTCCCCCCCCCGTGCTCCGATCCCCCCCCCGTGCTCCGATCCCCCCCCCGTGGTCCCCCCCCACCCTATCATACTTACCGATCCAGCCGTGGTCCCGTCCGTCTTCTCCCGGGCGCCGCCATCTTCCAAAATGGCGGGCGCATGTGCAGTGCGCCCGCTGAATCTGCCGGCCGGCAGATTCGTTCCAAAGTGCATTTTGATCACTGAGATATAATCTATCTCAGTGATCAAAATAAAAAAAATAATAAATGACCCCCCCCCTTTGTCACCCCCATAGGTAGGGACAATAAAAAAATAAAGAAATTTTTTTTTTTCCACTAATGTTAGAATAGGGTTAGGGTTAGGGGTAGGGTTAGGGTTAGGGGTAGGGTTAGGGGTAGGGTTAGGGTTAGGGGTAGGGGTAGGGTTAGGGGTAGGGGTAGGGTTAGGGGTAGGGTTAGGGTTAGGGCTAGGGTTAGGGGTAGGGTTAGGGGTAGGGTTAGGGTTAGGAATGTGCACACGTATTCTGGTCCTCTGCGGATTTTTCCGCTGCGGATTTGATAAATCCGCAGTGCTAAACCGCTGCGGATTTATGGCGGATTTACCGCGTTTTTTTCTGCGCATTTCACTGCGGTTTTACAATTGCGATTTTCTATTGGAGCAGTTGTAAAACCGCTGCGGAATCCGCACAAAGAAGTGACATGCTGCGGAATGTAAACCGCTGCGTTTCCGTGCAGTTTTTCCGCAGCATGTGTACAGCGATTTTTGTTTCCCATAGGTTTACATTGAACTGTACACTCATGGGAAACTGCTGCGGATCCGCAGCGTTTTCCGCAGCGTGTGCACATACCTTTAGAATTAGGCTATGTGCACACGGTGCGGATTTGGCTGCGGATTCGCAGCAGTGTTCCATCAGGTTTACAGTACCATGTAAACATATGAAAAACCAAATCCGCTGTGCCCGTGATGCGGAAAATACCGCGCGGGAACGCTGCGTTGTATTTTCCGCAGCATGTGAATTCTTTGTGCGGATTCCGCAGCGTTTTACACCTGTTCCTCAATAGGAATCCGCAGGTGAAATCCGCACAAAAAACACTGGAAATCCGCGGAAAATCCGCAGGTAAAACACAGTGCCTTTTACCCGCAGATTTTTCAAAAATGGTGCGGAAATATCTCACACGAATCCGCAACGTGGGCACATAGCCTTAGGGTTAGGGTTGGAATTAGTGTTGTGGTTAGGGGTGTGTTGGGGTTAGGGTTGTGATTAGGATTATGGCTACAGTTGGGATTAGGGTTAGGGGTGTGTTGGGGTTAGTGTTGGAGTTAGAATTGAGGGGTTACCACTGTTTAGGCACATCAGGGGTCTCCAAACGCAACATGGCGCCACCATTGATTCCAGCCAATCTCGTATTCAAAAAGTCAAATGGTGCTCCCTCACTTCCGAGCCCTGACATGTGCCCAAACAGTGGTTTACCCCCACATATGGGGTACCAGCATACTCAGGACAAACTGCGCAACAATTACTGGGGTCCAATTTCTCCTGTTACCCTTGTGAATCTAAAAAAATGCTTGCTAAAACATAATTTTTGAGGAAAGAAAAATGATTTTTTATTTTCACGGATCTGTGTTGTAAACGTCTGTGAAGCACTTGGGGGTTCAAAGTGCTCACCACATATCTAGATAAGTTCCTTGGGGGGTCTAGTTTCTAAAATGGGGTCACTTGTGGGGGGTTTCTACTGTTTAGGCACACCAGGGGCTCTGCAAACGCAACGTGACACCCGCAGACCATTCCATCAAAGTCTGCATTTCAAAAGTCACTACTTCCCTTCTGAGCCCCGACGTGTGCCCAAACAGTGGTTTACCCCCACATATGGGGTATCAGCGTACTCAGGAGAAACTGGACAACAACTTTTGGGGTCCAATTTCTCCTGTAACCCTTGGGAAAATAAAAAATTCTGGGCTAAATAATTATTTTTGAGGAAAGAAAACGTATTTATTATTTTCACGGCTCTGCATTATAAACTTCTATGAAGCACTTGGGGGTTCAAAGTGCTCACCACACATCTAGATAAGTTCCTTTCAGGGTCTAGTTTCCAAAATGGGGTCACTTGTGGGGGGTTTCTACTGTTTAGGCACATCAGGGGCTCTGCAAACGCAACGTGACGCCCGCAGAGCATTCCATCAAAGTCTGCATTTCAAAACGTCACTACTTCAATTCCAAGCCCCGGCATGTGCCCAAACAGTAGTTTACCCCCACATATGGGGTATCACCGTACTCAGGAGAAACTGGACAACAAATATTGGGGTCAAATTTCTCCTGTTACCCTTGGGAAAAATAAAAAACTCTGGGCTAAATAATTATTTTTGAGGAAAGAAAACGTATTTATTATTTTCACGGCTCTGCATTATAAACTTCTATGAAGCACTTGGGGGTTCAAAGTGCTCACCACACATCTAGATAAGTTCCTTTGGGGGTCTAGTTTCCAAAATGGGGTCACTTGTGGGGGGTTTCTACTGTTAAGCCACATCAGGGGCTCTGCAAACGCAACGTGACGCCCACAGAGCATTCCATCAAAGTCTGCATTTCAAAACGTCACTACTTCACTTCCGAGCCCCGGCATGTGCCCAAACAGTGATTTACCCCCACATATGGGGTATCAGCGTACTCAGGAGAAACTGGACAACAACTTTTGGGGTCAAATTTCTCCTGTTACCCTTGGGAAAATAAAAAATTGCAGGCTAAAAGATCATTTTTGAGAAAATATTTTTTTTTTTTTTTTTCATGGCTCTGCGTTATAAACTTCTGTGAAGCACTTGGGGGTTCAAAGTCCTCACCACACATCTAGATTAGTTCCTTTGGGGGTCTAGTTTCTAAAATGGTGTCATTTCTGGGGGATCTCCAATGTTTAGGCACACAGGGGCTCTCCAAACGTGACATGGTGTCCGCTAATGATTGGAGCTAATTTTCCATTTAAAAAGCCAAATGGCGTGCCATCCCTTCCGAGCCCTGCCGTGCGCCCAAACAGTGGTTTACCCCCACATATGGGGTATCAGCGTACTCAGGACAAACTGGACAACAATATTTGGGGTCCAATTTCTCCTATTATCCTTGGCAAAATAGGAAATTCCAGGCTAAAAAATCATTTTTGAGGAAAGAAAAATTATTTTTTATTTTCATGGCTCTGCGTTATAAACTTCTGTGAAGCACCTGGGGGTTTAAAGTGCTCAATATGCATCTAGATAAGTTCCTTGGGGGGTCTAGTTTCCAAAATGGGGTCACTTGTGCGGGAGCTCCAATGTTTAGGCACACAGGGGCTCTCCAAACGCGACATGGTGTCCGCTAACAATTGGAGCTAATTTTCCATTCAAAAAGTCAAATGGCGCGCCTTCTCTTCCGAGCCCTGCCGAGTGCCCAAACAGTGGTTTACCCCCACATATGAGGTATCGGCGTACTCGGGAGAAATTGCCCAACAAATTTTATGATCCATTTTATCCTACTGCCCATGTGAAAATGAAAAAATTGAGGCGAAAAGAATTTTTTTGTGAAAAAAAAGTACTTTTTCATTTTTACAGATCAATTTGTGAAGCACCTGAGGGTTTAAAGTGCTCACTAGGCATCTAAATTAGTTCCTTGGGGGGTCTAGTTTCCAAAATGGGGTCACTTGTGGGGGAGCGCCAATGTTTAGGCACACAGGAGCTATCCAAACGCGACATGGTGTCCGCTAACGATGGAAATAATTTTTCATTCAAAAAGTCAAATGGCGCTCCTTCCCTTCCGAGCCTTACCATGTGCCCAAACAGTGGTTTACCTCCACATGTGAGGTATTGGTGTACTCAGGAGAAATTGCCCAACACATTTTAGGATCCATTTTATCCTGTTGCCCATGTGAAAATGAAAAAATTGAGGCTAAAAGAATTTTTTTGTGAAAAAAAAGTACTTTTTCATTTTTACGGATCAATTTGTGAAGCACCTGGGGGTTCAAAGTGCTCACTATGCATCTAGATAAGTTCCTTGGGGCGTCTAGTTTCCAAAATGGGGTCACTTGTGGGGGAGCTCCAATTTTTAGGCAAACGGGGGCTCTCCAAACGTGACATGGTGTCCGCTAAAGAGTGGAGCCAATTTTTGATTCAAAAAGTCAAATGGCGCTCCTTCCCTTCCAAGCCCTGCCGTGCGCCAAAACAGTGGTTTACCCCCACATATGAGGTATCAGCGTACTCAGGACAAATTGGACAACAACTTTCGTGGTTCAGTTTCTCCTTTTACCATTGGGAAAATAAAAAAATTGTTGCTAAAAGATAATTTTTGTGACTAAAAAGTTAAATGTTCATTTTTTCCTTCCATGTTGCTTCTGCTGCTGTGAAGCACCTGAAGGGTTAATAAACTTCTTGAATGTGGTTTTGAGTACCTTGAGGGGTGCAGTTTTTAGAATGGTGTCACTTTTGGGTATTTTCAGCCATATAGACCCCTCAAACTGACTTCAAATGTGAGGTGGTCCCTAAAAAAAATGGTTTTGTAAATTTCGTTGTAAAAATGACAAATCGCTGGTCGAATTTTAACCCTTATAACTTCCTAACAAAAAAAAATTTTGTTTCCAAAATTGTGCTGATGTAAAGTAAACATGTGGGAAATGTTATTTATTAACTATTTTGTGTCACATATCTCTCTGGTTTAACAGAATAAAAATTCAAAATGTGAAAATTGCGAAATTTTCAAAATTTTCGCCAAATTTCCGTGTTTATCACAAATAAATGCAGAATTTATTGACCTAAATTTACCACTAACATGAAGCCCAATATGTCACGAAAAAACAATCTCAGAACCGCTAGGATCCGTTGAAGCGTTCCTGAGTTATTACCTCATAAAGGGACACTGGTCAGAATTGCAAAAAACGGCAAGGTCTTTAAGGTCAAAATAGGCTGGGTCTTGAAGGGGTTAAAGTGGACTTTAGACAAGACTTTACATAGAGACAAACCCCTCCTCCTCTCCGATTTTTACGATCCTTTCTAAACAGACTATAACCCTGTAAGTTAACTGCCCAGTCATAGCTTTCATCTAACCATGTCTCGGTTATTCCCACTATGTCAAAGTTACCTGTAGATATTTCTGCTTCTAGTTCTTCCATCTTGTTTGTCAGGCTTCTGGCGTTTGCGAGCATGCAGTTTAGAGGATTTTGTTTTGTTCCAATCTCCTCACTGTGGATTGTTTTAGAAATGTTCTTACCTCCCTTCAGAGTATGTTTTCCTGGGTCGTCTTTGTTCGAGTCTAATGTTTTTCTTCCCGTCCCCTCTTCTTCTAGTTTAACGCCCTCCTGATGAGTGTAGCGAGTCTTCTGGCGAATGTGTGTTTCCCAGGTTTGTTGAGGTGTAGTCCGTCTCTGGCGAGGAGTCCATCATACCAGTAATTCACACCGTGGTCCAGGAATCCAAATCCTTGTTGTCTGCACCATCGTCTTAGCCAGTTGTTTGCATCAAGGATCCTGTTCCATCTCCTGGTGCCATGCCCGTCTACTGGAAGGATAGAAGAAAAAACTACCTGTGCATCCAGTTCCTTTACTTTCTTCCCCAACTCTTCAAAGTCCTTGCAGATTGTCGGTAGGTCCTTCCTTGCCGTGTCATTGGTGCCAACATGTATCAGAAGAAATGGGTGGACGTCCTTGGAGCTGAAGAGCTTTGGTATCCTATCGGTCACATCCTTGATCATCGCACCTGGAAGGCAGCATACTTCTCTTGCAGTTATGTCCGGTCTGCAGATGGCTGCTTCTGTGCCTCTCAGTAGTGAGTCTCCCACCACCACCACTCTTCGTTGCTTCTTGGCTGTACTTTTTGCTGTCACTTGTTGCTGTGTGCCCTTTTCTTTTTTGCTTGCTGGTATTGCTTCATTCTTAGGTGTGCCATCTTCATCCTCTACAAAGATTTGATATCGGTTCTTCAGTTGTGTGGTTGGTGATTTCTCCATGGTCTTCTTGCTTCTTTTGGTCACATGCTTCCACTCATCTGCTTTTGGAGGTTCTCTGACACTTTTTTCACCTTCTGTGACCAGTAGAGATGCTTCTGTTCTGTCTAGAAAGTCTTCATTCTCTTTGATGAGTTTCAAAGTTGCTATTCTTTCTTCCAGACCCCGCACCTTTTCTTCTAAAAGGGCCACTAGTCTACACTTCTGACAGGTGAAATTGGATTCTTCTTCTGGTCGATCTGTGAACATGTAGCACATGCTGCAGCTCACCATGTAGGTTGTCACATCTGCCATGTTGCTCCTAGATCCTGCTGACTTGCTGTGTGTTTTCCTTCTTGTGTAATCTACTCAGCCAAGCTCTCTTGCAATAATGTCCTACAGGCGCGCGGTTTGGTGATGCTTTCGAAGCAGCTGGTCCCGGCTGTACCCAACGATCTTCTAGCTTAGGGAGACTTCGCTTCTCCCAGAAGGCACCTGGAATATGCAAATTAGCCTCCTGAAGCTTGAATCCCTGGTTTGGTGATGCTTTCGAAGCAGCTGGTCCCGGCTGTACCCAACGATCTTCTAGCTTAGGGAGACTTCGCTTCTCCCAGAAGGCACCTGGAATATGCAAATTAGCCTCCTGAAGCTTGAATCCCTGGTTTGGTGATGCTTTCGAAGCAGCTGGTCCCGGCTGTACCCAACGATCTTCTAGCTTAGGGAGACTTCGCTTCTCCCAGAAGGCACCTGGAATATGCAAATTAGCCTCCTGAAGCTTGAATCCCTGGTTTGGTGATGCTTTCGAAGCAGCTGGTCCCGGCTGTACCCAACGATCTTCTAGCTTAGGGAGACTTCGCTTCTCCCAGAAGGCACCTGGAATATGCAAATTAGCCTCCTGAAGCTTGAATCCCTGGTTTGGTGATGCTTTCGAAGCAGCTGGTCCCGGCTGTACCCAACGATCTTCTAGCTTAGGGAGACTTCGCTTCTCCCAGAAGGCACCTGGAATATGCAAATTAGCCTCCTGAAGCTTGAATCCCTGGTTTGGTGATGCTTTCGAAGCAGCTGGTCCCGGCTGTACCCAACGATCTTCTAGCTTAGGGAGACTTCGCTTCTCCCAGAAGGCACCTGGAATATGCAAATTAGCCTCCTGAAGCTTGAATCCCTGGTTTGGTGATGCTTTCGAAGCAGCTGGTCCCGGCTGTACCCAACGATCTTCTAGCTTAGGGAGACTTCGCTTCTCCCGAAGGCACCTGGAATATGCAAATTAGCCTCCTGAAGCTTGAATCCCTAGTAGGCAGTAGCAGTTAACATACTGGCTAGGGGACGCCCGCTGAGGCTTTGCACCCTGCTCCCTATTTTGCTGTGCTGCTGGGCAGTGTGACCACCTCCTCTTCCTCCGAACTGTGCACGTCACTAGGATGACCTCCTCTCCATGTATGATCTAGGACTTAATCATCCCTCACATCATCTTTCACCCACTCCTCACCCCTGCCCTCCTTGCCGGTCTGCACACTGCAGAAAGATGCTACAGTTAGCAACTGTGTTTGGTCATCCTCTGACATGTGCTGCCATGGTCCACTGACTTTGTACACTACCCCTACCATGTACTCATTCTGTTACCTAGCAAGTGGTTGGATACCAGTGTACTCAGTCTCTTTCACTTCTGGGACAGAGGTAGGTGGATGGGTCACGGAACCCCAGCCAGCAGAGTCATCAAAAAGCAGAAGACACTGCTTCATGACTTTGGGCTTAAACTGCTTGGCAGATTTGCTAGGAGGTGAGATGGAAGCCGGATGACCATAGTTCTCCAATGCCAACTAGGCACTTTCTGCAGTGGACTGGGTGGAAGATTATGCGAAGGAACTGGAACCGCTGTCAGCCATCCAATGTATCAATGCCTTAGCATGTTCTGGCCTCACAATTTGTGTAGCCATATTTGGCTCTATGAAATGCATGCACCAGAGAAAGGTGTTGTATTTGGGAACATAACAGGCATAGAATGACCGCATTCTCTCCATGCAGCAGCTACACCACCATCAGCAGCAACTACACCAGCACCATCACGGCCACATCCTCGTCCCCTATTTGATGCTCTGCTCAATGTTGCAAGTGGTTTCTCGGCACACTACTCTCACAGAGATGGAGGCAGAGTAAATTTATTTTTTTGCCATGCTATTCATATAGACACAGTGGTACAGTAACATTTTTTTGTTTGGCCAACAAATTGCAAAGAGACAGCTGCAGAAAAGAATTACATGTTTGGAGCAAAAATGGCAAAGTCACGGGTTCAGAGAAAAATTATTTTTTTGGCCAACAAATAGCAAAGAGACGGCTGCAGAGTATATTTATTTTTTAGGCACTCTGCAGTGGTGCAGTACATGTATATGTTTGGCCTATAAATAGCAAAGAGACGACTGCAGAGTAGCAGCAGTGTGAGCATTCTTATCTGACGGTTCTTTTTGATTTTTTTTCTTCTTCCCTACATGTAGCCTTATTGACTGCAGTTTGATATACATCTCTATTTATTTAGCTTTTAGCATATTAATTCAATTTAGCAATTCATATTAATATAGTTCAGTAAGTGGTCTCTCATTTGCACATGATCTTACTGGTACCCTGTATTATGTTACTTTTCTAGGGCAAATTATTTGATAGCTCAACTGTGAGTTTCTCATGTCATAGTTATAATTACCAGGGACTTCTATCCATTATGTGTATATTAGCACTGTGCACATTAGCATTTTATTGTCCACATTGACACATGGTCTGAGCTTTAAACATTTTTATATGGCTGACTACATATGCAAATGGTTCCCGGATGCATTATTGTGTATATTGTTAAGGTTGACACCATCCATTAGGTCATACGGTTGGCAGTGCTTCAGCCCTAATGTGGGCTTTTGTATGTTTTCATGTAATTTCTTGAAAACTTTTAACTGTTTTAACGGGTGTTGCAGTTTATTTCAATAAAATATTTACATTTATATGGTGATCCCTGTGTACATAGCATGCTTCTTTTTTCGTTGTTTCTTCGTATAGATTTATTTTTTAGGCACAACACTCATGCAGACATGGCTGAAGAGTACACAGAGGCTTAAAGGCACAGTACTCCCAGAGGCTGGGGTGCAGAGTACACACAGAAGCTTTTTGGCACAGTACTCTCACAGGCGAGGGTGCAGAGTACACACAGTGGCTTTTGGGCACAGTACGCCCACAGGCAGGAGTGCAGAGAACACACAGCAGCTTTTTGAAAGACTACTCCCACTGAGACACATGCAGACTACACAAAGCAGCTTTTTGCAGAGTGCACTTCCTAACACTGTCCCTCTCTCCAGCTGCTCCCTGTGCCTACACTAATCAGAGCAGAATGGAGGCGACTCTTGTGATCTGGCATTTATATACATCCGGACCGGTGATCGGGAAATGCCAACAGCCTAAAAGCTTTTTGATTGGCTGTGCTGCAGCCTTTCAATAAGCTTTATCTTTCACCGGAACCTGAACAGCAAACCGAACATCCTGTTAAAAGTCTGTGTTCAGGGTTCAGTACCTGACACTTTACAGTTCCGGTTCACTAATACCTACTCTTTACTCTCTACTCTTTGCTCCTATTTCTTCACAGATTGTTTTACACTCTGGTGTCCGATTGTGAATATTGTTTGCTCTTTCCCCTTTCTGAATTGTAAAGAGCATTTTATTATTAACTATTATTATTTATAATAATAAATTGGTTAAGGCAGTACAGTATTTGTGTAATTTTTGCAATATGGCTTATATTATATAATTAACCTGTAAAAAGAAAAATCCCTTGCAGCATGCACAGATAACCACCAGATAGCTGTTCGGCCATCTGTAACCCTCTGAATCCAACTGAGGCATTGTGCACCCTCAGCAGTGATCCCCTCTCTGTATCAGACAAGTATTCATTTTTACTTCTCGTAGGTTCAGCAGTCAGCGTTAAATCATCTTAACAATTACAGTGGTATCTCACTTGTCACAGAATTTCACCATGCCCTTCAGTTGTCACACAGAATTTCTTGCATTTTCTCATTAGCTTTAGCTGGACCCTGCTTCCTACAGTAGTCAGAGTAGGGCCATTTAAATGCAGACATACTTACAAATACTAACAGTGCTGTGCACCTTTCTGTCACTTTCTATTTACTGTATTCACAATAAACCTTCTTGTGTTGTTTTCATTTTAGGTCACACACTTTAAAAAGTTCACTAACTTTCTGGCATTTTACGAACCTTAAATGATAACGGTGCAATCTGCAAAGTGTCCACCAGGTGTCTGTATAACATTGGGGAAAAAAGTACGAGCACATTTTTTTACTTGCTAGAACTCGTCTGATGTGACATCATTTGTCAAAGTTCTCAGATATATAAATTATTTTTACAACATTCTACAATATTATTTCTGATAATGAGGATAATTATTACTTTTATAACATTAATAATCACCAAACTAAAAATTACCCAATCCGTCTCTGATATTTTCGATCACATGTGCCTTACACATTGCACACATTTGTCATTCTTGCATCCGACTTATCGAGACAGCTGTAACTTTTTATAACTTTTTTATTTTGTGGTTCTAATTATGTTGAAAAAAGTCTGTTTTTAAGGTGGGGGGAGGCAAGTTCTGCAATATTTTGAATGGGATGTTCATGATTGCTTCAATACCAGATTTCTGTACCTTTGTGCATCATCACTCCCATCGCTTTTATTCTATTGTTATTCACTGTTTATTTATTAAAAATATTTATGTTGGAAAATGTGTCTATAACAGACGGAGATTTATGAGTGCATTTGCTGCCAATGTGCCCGAAATTTGAGTATGATTCTGGAAAGAGTCAGATACATCAGATACTCCCCATATTGATGGTTTTTAGCCTGTCAGTGCACTGCTGCCAGTTTTCCCTCCCTTTATGTATAGTGACCCTACACCCAGGGACTGAGTAAGGCCTTCTCTTCCCTTCTGTGATGAGACCACCATTCTCCTGGACCCAAGATGGCCCCCTGTGTCGCAGGAGCAGTGATAAGTCTAAGCTTCACCTCCACTGCATAAGGCGTAATTCCGACATACTACTTAGCCCTAAACCAGTCAGAACCTAAGATAGAAACAAAATGAGCAAAAACCCTGTAGTAGTTAAGTAGTAATAGTCCATGCAAACAACATAGCTGACACTATTTTGATAAAAAATGCATGAAAGCCATCCCACTACGATAAGGTGTACCCATTCGGGACATACCCTGTACTTCACCCCACTATATGTCAGCAGACCTTATAGATAAGGGCAGGACCATCCTGATTGGGTTCACCTTGTCGCTGTGGGATGGATTTTATGCTTTTTTTTTAATCAAAATTGTGTCAACTAATTACCCTGTGTTATTTACATGTGTTGTTACTATTTATTGCAGGGCATGTTAGGGTTGGCGGAACGCACCGAATATATTTATTAAGTGAGATTGGTGCGTTCGCAACCCGGGATCCACCGTGCAGGAAAGAACCTGCTGCTAAGTAAATGGCGGCACTATATGGCGGTATGAACTAGCTCTGTTAGCTTCACAGAGCAGCCGAGAAGGCAAAGCTCTGTGCCCTGTTAGACTTTCACAGAGACACAGGCTAACTACCAAAATGAGAGCAGTCAGTGGTCATGCATGCACACAAAATTCCTCGCCGGAGGAGCCAGCATTCTAGGGGCTTATTTCAGCCGGGTCCCTGAACACACTTAAACACAATCTCCTCGCCAGAGGTGCCAGCATTCCAGGGGCTTATTTCAGCCGGGTCCCTGAACACATGCAAACACATGACCACACTGGCGCAAAGCACATAACATAAGAAGATACTAGCGCATGGCCGTGCGGCCATGCGAGCCTTAAATAGTTGCAGCACATACAGGACCTTACAAAGAAGGACCAATAGAGTTGCTGCAGTACCTGAGCATGTGACCCTAGATCTCCACTGAGAGATCTTGCCCTGGGCATGCTCAGTGTGTGCAAAGCAGGACTTAGTCCCATAAAAGCCTGCTCGCCGCAGATCAGTGCAGGGTACAATAGCAGAGCCTGGAGAGGCAGCAGTAACCCTTTGCACAGTATCAGTCTCAGTGAGACGCTGGGAGCGACGTCTCCGCTGAGCAGGCTCCACTGCGGCCGATACAGAATGGGAGACCGCAGCAGACACGGATCGAGATTCCCCCTGTGCAGCAGAGGAAACTCGACTCCTAACAGGATATTTGTTCATTTTATTTTTATCTTGGTGTTTGTCTGCTAAATGTAAATATGCACCTAGAGATTGCACCTATACTAGCATATAATCTGGCTCATTTCTTTGGTTTTGCTTCCTATATCATTAGCGGCCATCTTGAATTCTGGATGACCAAAATGCCAATCTTATTGGAAGAGGCAGCAGGAGACAATCAAAAGTCATTATTATGGATAGCTACTGTATACATGACAAATATATAGCCATTTGTCAGTAGCATCAACCCTTCTTACCTAGTCTTTATGGGTATTTAGGTCATAGATAGTTGAAATGATATTGTGATTTCTGCAATCCAATGAACGGTTCCCAAGAAATCCACGTTTTTCTTATATGTAAATGCCCTGAAAAGATCTCTGGGCCAGATTTCAGTACAATCCCGGCTGCAAAGAATCCTGTATGACTTCAGGACTAGGGTTGAGCGAAACGGGTCGGCCATTTTCAGAAGTCGCCGACTTTTGGCAAAGTTGGGTTTCATGAAACCCGACCCGACCCCTATGTGGGGTCGGCCATGAGGCCGGTGATCTTCTGAATCTGGTATCGGAATTCCGATACCGAGTTCCGATATGTTTGCAATATCGGAAATCGGTATCGGAATCCATATTTAAGTGTAAAATAAAGAATTAAAATAAAAAATGTTGCTATACTCACCCTCTGACGCGCCCTGGTACTAACCGGCAGCCTTCCTTCCTTAGAATCAGCGCGTGAAGGGCCTTAGATGACGTCGCGGCTTGTGATTGGTCGCGCGACCGCCCATGTGACAGCCCACGCGACCAATCACAAGCCGCGATGTCACCGAAGGTCCTTCAAGCGCTGATTCTTAGGAAGGAAGGCTGCCGGAATGAAGCAGGGCGCGTCCGAGGGTGAGTATATACCTAATAGGAATATACTCACCCTCGGACGCGCCCTGCTTCTTTCCGGCAGCCTTCCTTCCTAAGAATCAGCGCTTGAAGGACCTTCGTTGACGTCGCGGCTTGTGATTGGTCGCGCGAGCGGTCACGCGACCAATCACAAGCCGCAACGTCATCTAAGGCCCTTCACGCGCTGATTCTAAGGAAGGAAGGCTGCCGGTTAGTACCAGGGCGCGTCAGAGGGTTAGTATAGCAATATTTTTTATTTTAATTCTTTATTTTACACTTAAATATGGATCCCAGTGCCTGAAGGAGAGTTTCCTCTCCTTCATACCCTGGGAACCATTGGAAACCCAATGCACTGCATTGGGTTTCGTGTTTCGGCCGACCCCGACCCCGACTTTTTTATAGGATCGGCCGATTTCACTCGACCCGACTTTTGAAAAAGTCGGGTTTCGTGAAAGCCGACCCAATCCTATAAAAGTAAAAGTCACTCAACCCTATTCAGGACTGAATTCTATAAAACTGTGAATGCAACTCAGGATCAATAATACGTACACTAGTACACTAGTAATGTGATGAAATGTTTTTAGAGTTGGTTGACCTTTTACGTAGAATTATTAACATATATATGTGAATACATTATACACACATGTGTATATATATATATATACACATGTGTGTAATGTATTCACATATACATTATTATTATTATTCTTCATTATTATAGCGCCATTTATTCCATGAAAAGGGGAAGCACAGGGGCATACAGAGACAAGTACAATAAACATGAGCAATACAAGGCACACACAAGTACAGAAGGAGAGAGGACTCTTCCTGCCAAGGCTCACAGTCTACAGGGGATGGGTGAGGAATGGATACATGTTAATAATTCTACATAAAAGATCAACCAACTCTAAAAATATTTCATTGCATTAGTAGTGCATTATTGATCCTGAGTCATATACATATATACACACACATTGCATGACACCTTTGCATATCAAAGTTCAGGTCACTTCTAAAGTATTTTAGAATACAAGGTACGCTGTAAATATAGGGTTTGGAAGGAAAAAGGAACATGAGAATGTGAATCCCAAAGTTTGGATGGTTGAGGTATATAATTTCATAAATTATAATCTGGATTTATAATGTGTCTTCTGCAGGAACACGTAAGCAAGGCCTTCAAAAACATTGGAAAGTACAAACACATCAACACCTCGGGGTCTCTGTCCAGTGTCAGTACAAATGACACATCCACAGTGCCCTCATTCAGCACTCTGGGGGCTAACAAAATACCAATGCATTATTTATGTTGTTTGTATATCAACATTACAGCCCTTAATGCAGCCAGAGGAAGGTCCCAGAGGATCAGAAATGATGACATAAACCTCTCCGAAGTAAATCATTTTGAATTTTGCTAGCCTGGACTGCTGAATGATTGCTCCCATGACTGCGACTGCTTTGCTTTTTGGAACTCAGGGAGGTTTTTTCCATTTTAATGTCAACAAGTAGCCAAATGAAATCCAAAAAATCATCATAAACATGTAAAAAAGTTAAACAAGCAAATATAGCTGCAGTAATGTTCCTGGCAATGTAACATCATGGTAGACATTCACTACCACTGTTGAAGTTATTTGGATATTTTTAGGTGCCATTTTAAAATATGTATTTATTTAAATTATTATTGACTATTTAAAACGTGTAACAGACCAAAATGAACTTTTCAGACTAGGGATGAGCGAATGTGCTCCGCATTTAATGTACGGTGCTCGATGTAAAACTCGAATCCCTGTTCTCCGCGTCTTTGGCACCTGTTACGCAGCCAATAAGCATACGGGGATTGCCTGTAAGTCACTAAAATGCCGTAGCCATCTAGGGTGTGGCATTACTGTGATTGGCTGGCCGTCTGACATCATTAGGGATTATAAAAGGACTAGATGTTGGTCCCATTCTAACGCATCGGGTATTCTAGAATATGCATGTCCACGTAGTATATTGCACAGCCCACGTAGTATATTGCCCAGTCACATAGTATATTGCGCAGCTACGTAGTATATTGCCCAGCCATGTAGTATATTGCCCATCCACGTAGTATATTGCCCAGCCACGTAGTATATTGCTCAGCCACGTAGTATATTGCCCAGCCACGTAGTATATTGCCCAGCCACGTAGTATATTGCCCAGTCACGTAGTATATTGCCCAGTCACGTAGTATATTGCCCAGTCACGTAGTATATTGCCCAGCCACATAGTATATTGCCCAGTCATGTAGTATATTGCCCAGCTACGTAGTATATTGCACAGCGACGTAGTATATTGCCCAGTCACATAGTATATTGCCCAGTCACGTAGTATATTGCCCAGCCACATAGTATATTGCCCAGTCACGTAGTATATTGCCCAGCTATGTAGTATATTGCACAGCAACGTAGTATACAGCACAGAGCCACGTAGTATACAGCACAGACATGTAGTATATTGCCCAGTCACGTAGTATATTGCCCAGTCACGTAGTATATTGCCCAGTCACATAGTATATTGCCCAGTCACGTAGTATTTTGCCCAGCGACGTAGTATACAGCACAGAGCCACGTAGTATATTGCCCAGTGACGTAGTATACAGCACAGAGCCACATAGTATATTGCCCAGCAACGTAGTATACAGCACAGAGCCATATAGTATACAGCACAGAGCCACGTAGTATATTGCCCAGTCACATAGTATATTGTCCAGTCACGTAGTATATAACACTGCCCACACAGTATATAATACTGGCCACATAATATCTAGCACAGCCCACGCAGTACATAACACAGCCCACATAGTATGTAACACAGGCCAGGCAGTATACAGCACAGAGCCACGCGGTATATAATACAGCCCACGTAGTATATAGCAGTGTGGGCACCATATCCCTGTTTAAAAAAATAAAAAATAGTTCTATACTCACCCGCCAGGGTCCAATCCAGCGAAGCTGTCCCGATGCGCGCGCGGCTGCCGACATCTTCCGTTCCCAGGATGCATTGCGAAATTACCCAGATGACTTAGCGGTCTCGCGAGACCACTAAGTCTTCTGGGTAATATCGCAATGCATCGCTGGGAACGGAAGATGGTGGCAGGCGCGAGTGGCTCGGCGGACTACGGAGAGTGAGTATAGCAGGTTTTTTGTTTTTTTATTATTTTTAACATTACATTTTTTTACTATCGATGCCGCATAGGCTGCATCAATAGTAAAAAGTTGGTGACACACAGGGTTAATAGCTTTGGTAACGGAGTGCGTTACCTGAGGCATAACACGTTCCGTTACCGCCGACATTAACCCTGTGTGAGCGGTGACCGGAGGGGAGTATGCGGGCACCGGGCAGTGACTGCAGGCAGTAAGGAGCAGCCATTTTCTTCCGGACTGTGCCCATAGCTGATTGGTCGTGGCTGTTTTGCCGCGACCAATCAGCGACTTGGATTCTATGACAGACAGAGGCCGCAACCAATGAATATCCGTGACAGAGAGAAGGACAGACAGACAGACAGAAAGACGGAAGTGACCCTTAGACAATTATAAAGTAGATAGGTGCCTCCTGCCTTTGCCCTCTGAAGCCATTTCTGCTCTGTGATACTTCATATTGGAGGGAGAGAGTGCTTGTCTAGGCCTGTGTGCTCAGTATAATGAATCAGAGGCCTGTAGTGTTGATTCTAAAAACTTGATTCCAGCTCGTCTAGTAACTCTATGCTCATCCACCTGGGGCTCAGACACTGGCCTTGCCCTGGCCTCACATCAAAGAAAACAGAAAAAATTGGAGTCCGGCTAAACAGGACTGGATTTTCCTTTTCTTTTTATTTTTCAAAAGAAAATATAGTGCATACAAAAGATAAATTTACATGGTCAACATGACCCAGTCGACGCGTTTTGAATGCACTTTGCAGTCTTACTCATGAGTAAGACTGCTTAGTGCAGTCGAAACTCATTGACTTGGTCATGCCGACTATGTAAATTTTTCTTTTGTATGCACTATATTTTCTTTTGAAAAATAAAAAGAAAAGGAAAATCCAGTCCTGTTGAGCCAGACTCCAATTTTTTCTATTTTCCTGAAGTGTTGATGTTGGTGCTGAAGCTTGGCCATCATACTAACAGTCCTTCTAAGAACTAATCGTTTGTATCACATACAATCTGAATTTAGCCTAGGGAGGGGGAGAGTTGCAGGAACAAGAAGAGTGACAAAATCCAGTCTGTAGACAAGGATTAGGCCTGTGCTGTACACTGGCAATTATATAGCTGCAGATTTTTTTATACATTTTAATCTATCAAGTATTACATGCTTTGAGGTCCTTTTTGTTCAACCTGCACAACTCCTTTGTATACCAGACCAATGCCCAAACTCCATAACCTACCTGTCCAACATCACTGAAGGGGAGCTTAATTGTCTCTTCTCCAAATCACATCTCACCACTTGTGTGCTAGACCCCATCCCATCCCACCTCCTTCCCAACCTCACCACCACATGTATCCCATCCCTAACCAATCTCTTCAACCTATCACTAACCTCTGGTACCTTCCCTTCTGCTTTCAAACATGCCACAATCACGCCTATCCTTAAAAAGCAAAGTAAAAAGGGCAGCACACTGCAGCGCCACAACATGCAAACTTGAAAACACGAAATTTGAACTGCATTACTGCACTAGAAATATGAAAAATGAGAGCTTTTAGCGCATAAAAATGGCCATATTTATGTGTACCTCGTAGCCACTTTACGGCATCTCTCTTATACGAGGTCCTACGCTTGACCTACCTCACCGAGAATAAACGTCTCCATCTGAATGGGTACATGTGAAACCTCTTCTTGGACTCAAATTCTCTCTTTCTGTGGAGGGGTATTGGACCTACTATAATTAAAACACCTGTGGCTAGGAGGCGGGGAGTGCACGATCAGAAGGCTAAAGAATACATTTCAAAAACCTGACCTGCACATCCAAACATAGACTGAGTGTGAACAGGTGCTGAACCCAGAGTCGCCAACTCGTATATAGTTAAGTAAAAAGGGCAGCACACTGCAGCGCCAAAACATGCAAACTTGAAAACACGAAATTTGAACTGCATTACTGCACTAGAAATATGAAAAATGAGAGCTTTTAGCGCATAAAAATGGCCATATTTATGTGTACCTCGTAGCCACTTTACGGCATCTCTCTTATACGAGGTCCTACGCTTGACCTACCTCACCGAGAATAAACGTCTCCATCTGAATGGGTACATGTGAAACCTCTTCTTGGACTCAAATTCTCTCTTTCTGTGGAGGGGTATTGGACCTACTATAATTAAAACACCTGTGGCTAGGAGGCGGGGAGTGCACGATCAGAAGGCTAAAGAATACATTTCAAAAACCTGACCTGCACATCCAAACATAGACTGAGTGTGAACAGGTGCTGAACCCAGAGTCGCCAACTCGTATATAGTTAAGTAAAAAGGGCAGCACACTGCAGCGCCAAAACATGCAAACTTGAAAACACGAAATTTGAACTGCATTACTGCACTAGAAATATGAAAAATGAGAGCTTTTAGCGCATAAAAATGGCCATATTTATGTGTACCTCGTAGCCACTTTACGGCATCTCTCTTATACGAGGTCCTACGCTTGACCTACCTCACCGAGAATAAACGTCTCCATCTGAATGGGTACATGTGAAACCTCTTCTTGGACTCAAATTCTCTCTTTCTGTGGAGGGGTATTGGACCTACTATAATTAAAACACCTGTGGCTAGGAGGCGGGGAGTGCAAGATCAGAAGGCTAAAGAATACATTTCAAAAACCTGACCTGCACATCCAAACATAGACTGAGTGTGAACAGGTGCTGAACCCAGAGTCGCCAACTCGTATATAGTTAAGTAAAAAGGGCAGCACACTGCAGCGCCAAAACATGCAAACTTGAAAACACGAAATTTGAACTGCATTACTGCACTAGAAATATGAAAAATGAGAGCTTTTAGCGCATAAAAATGGCCATATTTATGTGTACCTCGTAGCCACTTTACGGCATCTCTCTTATACGAGGTCCTACGCTTGACCTACCTCACCGAGAATAAACGTCTCCATCTGAATGGGTACATGTGAAACCTCTTCTTGGACTCAAATTCTCTCTTTCTGTGGAGGGGTATTGGACCTACTATAATTAAAACACCTGTGGCTAGGAGGCGGGGAGTGCACGATCAGAAGGCTAAAGAATACATTTCAAAAACCTGACCTGCACATCCAAACATAGACTGAGTGTGAACAGGTGCTGAACCCAGAGTCGCCAACTCGTATATAGTTAAGTAAAAAGGGCAGCACACTGCAGCGCCAAAACATGCAAACTTGAAAACACGAAATTTGAACTGCATTACTGCACTAGAAATATGAAAAATGAGAGCTTTTAGCGCATAAAAATGGCCATATTTATGTGTACCTCGTAGCCACTTTACGGCATCTCTCTTATACGAGGTCCTACGCTTGACCTACCTCACCGAGAATAAACGTCTCCATCTGAATGGGTACATGTGACCCATTCAGATGGAGACGTTTATTCTCAGTGAGGTAGGTCAAGCGTAGGACCTCGTATAAGAGAGATGCCGTAAAGTGGCTACGAGGTACACATAAATATGGCCATTTTTATGCGCTAAAAGCTCTCATTTTTCATATTTCTAATGCAGTAATGCAGTTCAAATTTCGTGTTTTCAAGTTTGCATGTTTTGGCGCTGCAGTGTGCTGCCCTTTTTACTTAACTATATACGAGTTGGCGACTCTGGGTTCAGCATCTGTTCACACTCAGTCTATGTTTGGATGTGCAGGTCAGGTTTTTGAAATGTATTCTTTAGCCTTCTGATCGTGCACTCCCCGCCTCCTAGCCACAGGTGTTTTAATTATAGTAGGTCCAATACCCCTCCACAGAAAGAGAGAATTTGAGTCCAAGAAGAGGTTTCACATGTACCCATTCAGATGGAGACGTTTATTCTCGGTGAGGTAGGTCAAGCGTAGGACCTCGTATAAGAGAGATGCCGTAAAGTGGCTACGAGGTACACATAAATATGGCCATTTTTATGCGCTAAAAGCTCTCATTTTTCATATTTCTAGTGCAGTAATGCAGTTCAAATTTCGTGTTTTCAAGTTTGCATGTTTTGGCGCTGCAGTGTGCTGCCCTTTTTACTTAACTATATACGAGTTGGCGACTCTGGGTTCAGCACCTGTTCACACTCAGTCTATGTTTGGATGTGCAGGTCAGGTTTTTGAAATGTATCCTTAAAAAGCAAACCCTTGACCCAACCACTATGTCCAGCTATCGCCCAATATCGCTTTTCCCTTTTGCTTCCAAACTCCTGGGGCAGCACGTCCACGCTGAACTTTCCTCCCACCTCTCATCTAACTTGCTCTTTGACAATCTGCAATCTGGTTTCCGTCCCAATCATTCCACTGAGACTGCCCTGACCAAAATTACTAAGGACCTACTTACAGCCAAAGCTAACGGACAATACTCTATACTCCTCCTTCTAGACCTGTCCTCTGTTTTCTACACAGTTTACCACTACCTCCTATTATGGATCCTCTCCTCCTTTGGCATCAAAGACCTTGCCCTATCCTGGATCTCCTCATACCTTTCCAACTACACATTCAGCGTCTCGCATTCCCACACTACCTCCTCATCCCACCCTCTCTCTGTTGGAGTCCCCCAAGGCTCTGTTCTAGGACCCCTACTCTTCTCTATCTATACACTTGGCCTGGGACAACTCATAAAGTCCCATAAAATCCAGTACCACCTATATGCTGGTGACACTCAGATCTACCACTCTGGCCCAAATGTCACCTGTCTACTGTCCAGAATCCCGGAGTGTCTATCAGCCATATCCTCCTTCTTCTCCTCTCGCTTCCTCAAACTCAATGTGGACAAATGTGAACTCATCATCTTTCCTCCATCTCACAGATCTTCCTTACCTGATCTATCTATCTCCATTAATGACATTACGCTTTCCCCCGTACCGGAAGTTCGCTGCATTGGAGTAACACTTGACTCTGCCCTGTCCTTCAAACCGCACATCCAAGCACTTTCCATATCCTGTCACCTCCAGCTAAAACTATTTCCAGAATCCGTCCTTTCCTCAAGCCTCTATCTATTAAAATGCTTGTGCATGCCCTCATCATCTCCCGCCTCAACTACTGTGAAATCCTTTTCTGTGGCCTCCTTGATAACACTCTTGCACCTCTCCAGTCCATCCTTAACTCTGCTACCCGACTAATTCCTCTCTCTCCTCACTACTCCGCCGCTTCTCCCCTCTGCAAATCTCTACACTGGCTCCCATTCCCTCAGTGTATCCAGTTCAAATTACTAATAATGACCTACAAAGCCATCCATAACCTGTCTCCTCCATATATCTGTGACCTAATCTCCCAATATCTTCCCTCACATAATCTCCTGTCCTCCCAAGATCTCCTTCTCTCCTCCACACTTATTCGCTCCTCATCCAACGCCTCCAAGACTTCTCCTGAATATCCCCCATCCTCTGGAATTCTGTGCCCCAACACGTCCGACTCGACTGTCAACCACATTCGGATCCTTCAGACAGAACCTTAAAACCCACCTCTTCAAGAAAGCTTACAGCCTGCAATGACCCAACTGCCTCTTCACCACTACTGGAGCTACGGCCTCACCAACACCGGAGCTGCTGCAACCCCCAACCTACTGTCTCCTTCCCCACCATCCTGTAGAATGTAAGCCTGCAAGGGCAGGGTCGTCACCCCTCTGTATCAGTCTGTGATTGTTAGTTTACTTACTGTAAGTGATGTCTGTAATTTGTATGTAACCCCTTCTCATGTATAGCACCATGGAATCAATGGTGCTATATAAATAAATAATAATAATAATAATTTTTGTGTTATATAACACACTCATAAATAGTTGAAATATTTTTCTGGGCTACATTTCTCTGAAATACACCATAAACTGTTCCGTAGTGTGGAGTACATTTCTGTGATCTCTAAAAGTGACCAAAAGCTTTTACAAATTTTGTAGGCTTCCATTTCTCAGACATACAAGGTTACTTATACTGTGAATATTTCTGTGATCTCTAAAACTGAGAAAAAGCATTAACACAATTTTCTAGATTGAATTTGATTGACATCTGTACACTTTTGCGTTCTTTCTGTTACATTATGATGGAGCAAATTCACAAAAAATGGTTTGATTGCTGCAGGTGACCAATTCTTTTCTTTTATTAAAAATAAATTGATTTCAAGAGACAATAAATCAAGCAAAGGGACTTTTTACCAAGAACCGAAAGTACTAAATATAGCAAAAATTGGGATAAATTTAAAACATAACTTTTATTTAAATATCTATAAAAAAAAACTATTGGTGCGATCAGTGCTGCTGTAACAAAGACAAACAACAAGAAACAGACAGTAAAATACATAGTGTCTTGAATGCACATATTGGGTCTAATAGTCGGAGAGTGCTCATATAAGGGTGACTGCGCATTTCTTATACACCTGTGAACTTTCTACAGTATAGGCCCACTAGCAAAGAATAGTGTTGATTGACAATAATAGCTCGTTTCTGTTTGAATTGGCTATATATATATATATATATATATATATATATATATATATATATATATATATATATATATATATATATGTACATATATATATATATATATATATATATATATATATGTACACAGTACAGACCAAAAGTTTGGACACACCTTCTGATTTAAAGATTTTTCTGTATTTTCATGACTATTATAATGGTAAGTTGACACTGAAGGCATCAAAACTATGAATTAACACATGTGGAATTATATACTTAACAAAAAAGTGTGAAACAACTGAAAATATGTCTTATATTCTAGGTTCTTCAAAGTAGCCACCTTTTGCTTTGATGCCTGCTTTGCACACTCTTGGCATTCTCTTGATGAGCTTCAAGAGGTAGTCTCCGGGAATGGTTTTCACTTCACAGGTGTGCCCTGTCAGGTTTAATACGTGGGATTTCTTGCCTTACAAATGGGGTTGGGACCATCAGTTGTGTTGTGCAGAAATCTGGTGGATACACAGCTTATAGTCCTACTGAATAGACTGTTAGAATTTGTATTATGGCAAGAAAAAAGCAGCTAAGTAAAGAAAAACGAGTGGCCATCATTACTTTAAGAAATGAAGGTCAGTCAGTCTGAAAAATTGGGAAAACTTTGAAAGTGTCCCCAAGTGCAGTTGCAAAAACCATCAAGCTCTACAAAGAAACTGGCTCACATGAGGACCGCCCCAGGAAGGGAAGACCAAGACTCTGCTTCTGAGGATAAGTTTATCCAAGTCACCAGCCTCAGAAATCGCAGGTTAACAGCAGCTCAGATTAGAGACCAGGTCAATGCCACACAGAGTTCTAGCAGCAGACACATCTCTACAACAACTGTTAAGAGGAGACTTTGTGCAGCAGGTCTTCATGGTAAAATAGCTGCTAGGAAACCACTGCTAAGGACAGGCAACAAGTAGAAGAGACTTGTTTGGGTTAAAGAACACAAGAAATGGACATTAGACCAGTGGAAATCTGTGCTTTGGTCTGATGAGTCCAAATTTGAGATCTTTGGTTCCAACCACCGTGTATTTGTGCGACGCACGAAAGGTGAACGGATGGACTCTACATGCCTGGTCCCCACCGTGAAGCATGGAAGAGGAGGTGTGATAGTGTGGGAGCGCTTTGCTGGTGACACTGTAGGGGATTATTCAAAATTGAAGGCATACTGAGCCAGCATGGCTACCACAGCATCTTGCAGCAGCATGCTATTGCATCCGGTTTGCGTTTAGTTGGACCATCATTTATTTTTCAACAGGACAATGACCCCAAACACACCTCCAGGCTGTGTAAGACTATTTACGAAGAAGAAGAGCGATGTGGTGCTATGCCAGATGACCTGGCCTCCACAGTCACCAGACCTGAACCCAATCGAGATGGTTTGGGATGAGCTGGACCGCAGAGTGAAAGCAAAAGGGCCAACAAGTGCTAAGCACCTCTGGTAACTCCTTCAAGATTGTTGGAAGACCATTTCCGGTGACTACCTCTTGAAGCTCATCAAGAGAATGCCAAGAGTGTGCAAAGCAGTCATCAAAGCAAAATGTGGCTTCTTTGAAGAATATAGACATATTTTCAATTGTTTCACACTTTTTGTTAAGTATATAATTCCACATGTGTTAATTCATAATTTTGATGCCTTCAGTGTGAATTTACAATTATCATAGTCATGAAAATACAGAAAAATCTTTAAATGAGAAGGTGTGTCCAAACTTTTGGTCTGTACTGTATATATATATATATATACAGTGGGGCAAAAAAGTATTTAGTCAGTCAGCAATAGTGCAAGTTCCATCACTTAAAAAGATGAGAGGCGTCTGTAATTTACATCATAGGTAGACCTCAACTATAGGAGACAAACTGAGAAAAAAAAATCCAGAAAATCACATTGTCTGTTTTTTTAGCAATTTATTAGCATATTATGGTGGAAAATAAGTATTTGGTCAGAAACAAAATTTCATCTCAATACTTTGTAATATATCCTTTGTTGGCAATGACAGAGGTCAAACGTTTTCTGTAAGTCTTCACAAGGTTGCCACACACTGTTGTTGGTATGTTGGCCCATTCCTCCATGCAGATTTCCTCTAGAGCAGTGATGTTTTTGGCTTTTCGCTTGGCAACACGGACTTTCAACTCCCTCCAAAGGTTTTCTATAGGGTTGAGATCTGGAGACTGGCTAGGCCACTCCAGGACCTTGAAATGCTTCTTACGAAGCCACTCCTTCGTTGCCCTGGCGGTGTGCTTTGGATCACTGTCATGTTGAAAGACCCAGCCACGTTTCATCTTCAATGCCCTTGCTGATGGAAGGAGGTTTGCACTCAAAATCTCACGATACATGGCCCCATTCATTCTTTCATGTACCCGAATCAGTCGTCCTGGCCCCTTTGCAGAGAAAAAGCCCCAAAGCATGATGTTTCCACCACAATGCTTTACAGTAGGTATGGTGTTTGATGGATGCAACTCAGTATTCTTTTTCCTCCAAACACGACAAGTTGTGTTTCTACCAAACAGTTCCAGTTTGGTTTCATCAGACCATAGGACATTCTCCCAAAACTCCTCTGGATCATCCAAATGCTCTCTAGCAAACTTCAGACGGGCCCGGACATGTACTGGCTTAAACAGTGGGACACGTCTGGCACTGCAGGATCTGAGTCCATGGTGGCGTAGTGTGTTACTTATGGTAGGCCTTGTTACATTGGTCCCAGCTCTCTGCAGTTCATTCACTAGGTCCCCCCGCGTGGTTCTGGGATTTTTGCTCACCGTTCTTGTGATCATTCTGACCCCACGGGGTGGGATTTTGCGTGGAGCCCCAGATCGAGGGAGATTATCAGTGGTCTTGTATGTCTTCCATTTTCTAATTATTGCTCCCACTGTTGATTTCTTCACTCCAAGCTGGTTGGCTATTGCAGATTTAGTCTTCCCAGCCTGGTGCAGGGCTACAATTTTGTTTCTGGTGTCCTTTGACAGCTCTTTGGTCTTCACCATAGTGGAGTTTGGAGTCAGACTGTTTGAGGGTGTGCACAGGTGTCTTTTTATACTGATAACAAGTTTAAACAGGTGCCATTACTACAGGTAATGAGTGGAGGAAAGAGGAGACTCTTAAAGAAGAAGTTACAGGTCTGTGAGAGCCAGAAATCTTGATTGTTTGTTTCTGACCAAATACTTATTTTCCACCATAATATGCAAATAAATTGCTAAAAAAAACAGACAATGTGATTTTCTGGATTTTTTTTTCTCAGTTTGTCTCCCATAGTTGAGGTCTACCTATGATGTAAATTACAGATGCCTCTCATCTTTTTAAGTGGTGGAACTTGCACTATTGCTGACTGACTAAATACTTTTTTGCCCCACTGTATATATATATATATATATATATAAGGCTTGAGAAAGGCTCAGTGTGAGCCGAAACGTCGCTGCATGAAGATGTGGGCTGAATAAACCTCACTATTTTCACCCTATGATATTTGGAGTGCTGCCTTCTTTTGCTTTTTTGTATACATTTGGGGATAGCGGACCACTTGACCCAGGAGGCCAGGCACCCATCGGTGAGCATTGTGCTGTTCCATTTTTTTTCTTTATATATATATATATATATATATATATATATACACACACACCAAATGCATATTAGCTTTGTATTCTTTAATCATAAGTCATGCATGGATCTTTTTTTGATCCTATTACATAAAGCATAGACTGATTTTTCTGCACACATCAACTACTTATATCCAGACATGTACCTGCCTGTTGTGAATTCTGTTGTCGGGCTCCCTCCTGTGGTCATGAATGGTACTTCGGCTGGTTCTGTCCATGGACTTCCTCTGGTGGGTGTTTCTGAGTTTCCTTCCACAGGTGACGAGGTTAATTCGTTAGCTGCTGCTCTATTTAACTCCACTTAGATCTTTGCTCCATGCCACCTGTCAATGTTCCAGTATTGGTCTAGTTCACTCCTGGATCGTTCTTGTGACCTGTCTTCCCAGCAGAAGCTAAGTTCCAGCTTGTATTTCTTTGGTTTGCAATTTTTCTGTCCAGCTTGCTATTTTTATTGTTGTCTTGCTTGCTGGAAGCTCTGGGACGCAGAGGGAGCGCCTCCGCACCGTGAGTCGGTGCGGAGGGTCTTTTTTGCGCCCTCTGCATGGTCCTTTTGTAGGTTTTTGTGCTGACCGCAAAGTAACCTTTCCTATCCTCGGTCTGTTCAGTAAGTCGGGCCTCACTTTGCTAAATCTATTTCATCTCTGTGTTTGTATTTTCATCTTTACTCACAGTCATTATATGTGGGGGGCTGCCTTTTCCTTTGGGGAATTTCTCTGAGGCAAGGTAGGCTTTATTTTTCTATCTTCAGGGCTAGCTAGTTCCTTAGGCTGTGCCGAGTTGCATAGGGAGCGTTAGGCGCAATCCACGGCTATTTCTAGTGTGCTTGATAGGATTAGGGATTGCGGTCAGCAGAGTTCCCACGTCCCAGAGCTCATCCTTTATTATCAGTAACTATCAGGTCATTCCGTGTGCTCTTAACCACCAGGTCCATTATTGTCCTGACCACCAGGTCATAACAGTACAGGTGGCCCAAAGTACTAATGCATCTCAATAGAGGGATAAGAGAAGTTCTGAGACCATTTTTTTTTCTTTGCAGTGTGTTTTGTCTCTCTTTTCCCCTTTACCTCTGGGTGGTTCAGGAGACTGGTGTAAACATGGACATTCAAGGTCTGTCCTCTTGGCTGGATAATTTCACTACAAGGGTACAAAACAGTCAAGATTTTGTGGTTCAGAATCCGATGTCAGAGCCTAGGATTCCAATTCCTGATTTGTTTTTTGGTGATAGATCTAAGTTCTTGAATTTCAAAAATAATTGTAAACTGTTTCTTGCCTTGAAACCTCGCTCCTCAGGTGACCCTGTTCAACAAGTAAAGATCATTATTTCTTTGTTACGTGGTGACCCTCAAGACTGGGCATTTTCCCTTGCGCCAGGAGATCCGGCATTGCGTGATGTTGATGCGTTTTTCCTGGCGCTTGGATTGCTTTATGACGAACCTAATTTAGTGGATCAGGCAGAGAAAATCTTGCTGGCTCTGTGTCAGGGTCAGGATGAAGCGGAGATATATTGTCAGAAGTTTAGAAAGTGGTCTGTGCTCACTCAGTGGAATGAATGTGCCCTGGCAGCAATCTTCAGAAAGGGTCTCTCTGAAGCCCTCAAGGATGTCATGGTGGGGTTTCCCATGCCTGCTGGTCTGAATGAGTCTATGTCCTTGGCCATTCAGATCGATCGACGCTTGCGTGAGCGTAAAGCTGTGCACCATTTGGCGGTACTATCTGAGCATGGGCCTGAGCCTATGCAATGTGATAGGACTTTGACCAGAGCTGAACGGCAAGAACACAGACGTCGGAATGGGCTATGGTTTTACTGTGGTGATTCCACTCATGCTATCTCCGATTGTCCTAAGTGCACTAAGCGGTTCGCTAGGTCTGCCACCATTGGTACGGTACAGTCTAAATTTCTATTGTCTGTTACTCTGATTTGCTCTTTGTCATCCTATTCTGTTATGGCATTTGTGGATTCAGGCGCTGCCCTGAATTTGATGGACTTGGAGTATGCTAGGCGCTATGGTTTTTTCTTGGAGCCCTTGCAGTATCCTATTCCATTGAGAGGAATTGATGCTACGCCTTTGGCCAAGAATAAGCCTCAGTACTGGACCCAATTGACCATGTGCATGGCTCCTGCACATCAGGAGGATATCCGCTTCCTGGTGTTGCATAATCTGCATGATGTGGTCGTTTTGGGGTTGCCATGGCTACAGGTTCATAATCCAGTATTGGACTGGAAATCTATGTCTGTGTCCAGCTGGGGTTGCCAGGGGGTACATGGTGATGTTCCATTTTTGTCTATTTCGTCTTCCACTCCTTCTGAAGTTACAGAGTTTTTGTCGGATAATCGGGATGTATTTGATGAGCCCAAAGCCAGTGCCCTACCTCCTCATAGGGATTGCGATTGTGCAATTAATTTGATTCCTGGTAGTAAGTTTCCTAAGGGCCGATTGATCAATTTATCTGTGCCAGAGCACGCCGCTATGCGGAGTTATATAAAGGAATCCTTGGAGAAGGGTCATATTCGCCCGTCGTCGTCACCGTTAGGAGCAGGGTTCTTTTTTGTGGCCAAGAAGGATGGTTCTTTGAGACCTTGTATTGATTACCGCCTTCTTAATGAAATTACAGTCAAATTTCAGTATCCTTTGCCGTTGCTGTCTGATTTGTTTGCTCGTATTAAAGGGGCTAGTTGGTTCACCAAGATAGATCTTCGAGGGGCGTATAATCTTGTGCGTATTAAACGAGGCGATGAATGGAAAACAGCATTTAATACGCCCGAGGGCCATTTTGAGTACCTGGTTATGCCATTCGGGCTTTCCAATGCTCCATCAGTATTTCAGTCTTTTATGCATGACATCTTCCGAGAGTACCTGGATAAATTCCTGATTGTGTATTTGGATGATATTTTGGTCTTTTCGGATGATTGGGAGTCTCATATGAAGCAGGTCATAATGGTGTTCCAGGTCCTTCGTGCGAATTCCTTGTTTGTGAAGGGGTCAAAGTGTCTCTTTGGAGTTCAGAAGGTTTCATTTTTGGGGTTCATTTTTTCCCCTTCTACTATCGAGATGGACCCTGTTAAAGTTCAGGCCATTTACGATTGGACTCAGCCGACATCTGTGAAGAGCCTGCAAAAGTTCCTGGGCTTTGCTAATTTTTATCGGCGCTTCATCGCTAATTTTTCTACTGTTGCTAAACCGTTGACTAATTTGACCAAGAAGGGTGCTGATGTGGTCAATTGGTCTTCTGCAGCTGTAGAGGCTTTTCAGGAGTTGAAGCGTCGTTTTTCTTCTGCCCCTGTGTTGTGCCAGCCAGATGTTTCGCTCCCGTTTCAGGTTGAGGTTGATGCTTCTGAGATTGGAGCAGGGGCTGTTTTGTCGCAAAGAAGTTCTGATGGCTCGGTGATGAAGCCATGTGCTTTCTCTTCTAGAAAGTTTTCGCCAGCTGAGCGTAACTATAATGTTGGTAATCGTGAGTTGTTGGCCATGAAGTGGGCATTCGAGGAGTGGCATCATTGGCTGGAAGGAGCCAAGCATCGCGTGGTGGTCTTGACAGATCACAAGAATTTGACTTATCTTGAGTCTGCCAAACGGTTGAATCCGAGACAGGCTCGATGGTCGTTATTTTTCTCCCGTTTTGATTTTGTGGTTTCGCACCTTCCGGGCTCTAAGAATGTGAAGGCTGATGCCCTGTCAAGGAGTTTTGTGCCTGACTCTCCGGGTGTTCCTGAGCCGGCGGGTATTCTCAAAGAGGGGGTAATTTTGTCTGCCATCTCCCCTGATTTACGGCGGGTGCTGCAAAAATTTCAGGCTGATAGACCTGACCGTTGCCCAGCGGAGAAACTGTTTGTCCCTGATAGATGGACTAGTAGAGTTATCTCTGAGATTCATTGTTCGGTGTTGGCTGGTCATCCTGGAATCTTTGGTACCAGAGATTTGGTGGCTAGATCCTTTTGGTGGCCGTCTCTGTCACGGGATGTGCGTTCTTTTGTGCAGTCCTGTGGGATTTGTGCTCGGGCTAAGCCCTGCTGTTCTCGTGCCAGTGGGTTGCTTTTGCCCTTGCCGGTCCCGAAGAGGCCTTGGACACATATCTCTATGGATTTTATTTCGGATCTCCCCGTCTCTCAAAGAATGTCGGTCATTTGGGTGGTTTGTGATCGCTTCTCTAAGATGGTCCATTTGGTGCCCTTGTCTAAATTGCCTTCCTCCTCTGATTTGGTGCCGTTGTTTTTCCAGCATGTGGTTCGTTTACATGGCATTCCAGAGAACATCGTTTCTGACAGAGGTACCCAGTTTGTTTCGAGGTTTTGGCGAGCCTTTTGTGCTAGGATGGGCATTGATTTGTCTTTTTCCTAGGCTTTCCATCCTCAGACAAATGGCCAGACTGAACGAACCAATCAGACCTTGGAAACATATCTGAGATATTTTGTTTCTGCTGATCAGGATGATTGGGTGTCCTTTTTGCCTTTGGCTGAGTTCGCCCTTAATAATCGGGCCAGCTCGGCTACTTTGGTTTCGCCGTTTTTCTGCAATTCTGGTTTCCATCCTCGTTTCTCTTCAGGGCAGGTTGAGTCTTCGGACTGTCCTGGTGTGGATACTGTGGTGGATAGGTTGCAGCAGATTTGGACTCATGTAGTGGACAATCTGACTTTGTCCCAGGAGAAGGCTCAACGTTTCGCTAACCGCAGGCGCTGTGTGGG
This sequence comes from Ranitomeya imitator, assembly GCF_032444005.1. NCBI lineage: Eukaryota > Metazoa > Chordata > Amphibia > Anura > Dendrobatidae > Ranitomeya > Ranitomeya imitator. The sequence goes on along the minus strand of NC_091287.1, from coordinate 55,350,865 downwards.
TCCCCGACTTCGTGTTGGGGATTTGGTTTGGTTGTCGTCTCGTTATATTCCTATGAAGGTTTCCTCTCCTAAATTTAAGCCTCGTTTCATTGGTCCATATAGGATTTCTGAGGTTCTTAATCCTGTGTCTTTTCGTTTGACTCTTCCAGCTTCTTTTTCCATCCATAACGTGTTCCATAGGTCATTGTTGCGGAGATACGTGGCACCTGTGGTTCCATCTATTGATCCTCCTGCTCCAGTTTTGGTTGAAGGGGAATTGGAGTATATAGTGGAGAAGATTTTGGATTCTCGTGTTTCGAGACGGAAACTCCAGTATCTGGTTAAGTGGAAAGGTTATGGTCAGGAAGATAATTCCTGGGTCTTTGCCTCTGATGTTCATGCTGCCGATCTGGTTCGTGCCTTTCATGTGGCTCATCCTGGTCGGCCTGGGGGCTCTGGTGAGGGTTCGGTGACCCCTCCTCAAGGGGGGGTACTGTTGTGAATTCTGTGGCCAAGCTCCCTTCTGTGGATGAGAGTGGTACTGCGGCTTCTGAGTTTCCTTCCTCAGGTATTGAGGTTAAGTCGTTAGGTGCTGCTCTATTTAACTCCACCTGGTGCTTTGATCCTGGCCTCCAGTCAATGTTCTAGTATTGGTCTTGCTTCCTCCCGGATCGTTCCTGTGGCCTATCTATCCTGCATAAGCTAAGTTTTGCTTGTGTTATTTTTTGCTATTTTTTCTGTCCAGCTTGCTATATTGGTTTTTCTTGCTTGCTGGAAGCTCTGAGACGCAGAGGGAGCACCTCCGTACCGTTAGTCGGTGCGGAGGGTCTTTTTGCCCCTCTGCGTGGTTGTTTGTAGGTTTTTGTGTTGACCGCAAAGCTATCTTTCCTATCCTCGGTCTATTCAGTAAGTCGGGCCTCACTTTGCTAAATCTATTTCATCTCTGTGTTTGTATTTTCATCTTACTCACAGTCATTATATGTGGGGGGCTGCCTTTTCCTTTGGGGAATTTCTCTGAGGCAAGGTAGGCTTATTTTTCTTTCTTCAGGGCTAGTTAGTTTCTCAGGCTGTGCCGAGTTGCATAGGGAGCGTTAGGCGCAATCCACGGCTACCTCTAGTGTGGTGTGTTAGGATTAGGGATTGCGGTCAGCAGAGTTCCCACGTCTCAGAGCTCGTCCTTAGTTTTTGGTATTTGTCAGGTCACTTTGTGTGCTCTGAACTTTAATGTCCATTGTGGTTCTGAATTACCTGTTCATAACAGAACTCCCTGTATTCGGTGCTATTCTGCAAAAGACTCTACCTAATACAGATGTTGGCACGCTAGGTTCCTACACAAATAACAGAAAACTTGTGAATACAGGTGTGAACTAGGAGTAGCAATCTCTCTATATAACAAACAAATAAAGTTGCACTTTGTAGTGCTAAAGCATGTAAATATGTAATATATAAAACATGAATAGCATTACTGATCTAGAAAATAAGATAAAAGGGAGACACTTAGCACATAATTTGGCCAATTCATGCATGTCCAGAAGCCAATGATAAGGCTGTCTCCGATCTGCTGGGAACCTATGTGTCTAGTGTGAATACCTAGACTAAAGCTTGAATTTATTGATAGGTAGGATCCTGCTGCAAAAGGATACAAATCTGATATTGATTTGGTATATACTGTATATAGCCAATTCAACCAGAAAAGAGCCATTGTTGCAGTTAAAGCCTATTCTTTGCTAGTGGGCCTGTATTGTTGAATTTACATGGGTGTGCAAAAAAGGTATAATCACCCTCACATGAGCTCTCTCAGGCTATTAGTCCAAATACGTGAATTCAAGATGCTAGGTATTTTACTGTTTGTTCCTCTTTGTTTGTCTTTGTTGCTGCACTACTGGTCATACCAGTCCAATAGTTTTATTTTTATAGATATGTAAATAAAAAGTATGTTTTAAATTTAGCCCAATTTTTGCTATATCTTGGTTTCAACAGACGTAGCAATTCAAAATGCGTAAGGCGTGCTTTAAGGGACGGCGAAGTGTAAGTGCTGATGATGGTGCACACAGATGCTGAGGACGTGGGGCAGGTGCCTGTTGCTGGAGCACAAGAAACACACCCATCCACAACACACAGTTTCCTGTCCCACTTTGAAAGGAAGCACAGTACACCACTCTTGAAACCAGAGCAGTGCAAACACAGGTGATCATTTGGCAGCACCACACACACATGGCCACAAGAACATGATGGTCGGACACGTCAAATATGGAATATGGAGAAAGATGATGATGAGACACAGTTGCTGCTAAGTTTTGTTGTTGTTAAGTCACGAAGTCAGGAGGGCTGGGGTGAGATGTGGAAGACAAGGTGGTAGATGACAAAGTCACCGACCAACATGGGAAGCTGGCATACAGAGTGAGGACACCAGTGCTGAGGGGGAGATATAGAGAAAGATGACCTTTGGCACTCAATAAGTCCACATTAATTTCTTTAGAAAAGTAGATTTATTAGTGAACAGCCGACTGTAGACCAACAGACATCATAATATCCAACGTTTCGGCAAAATCTGCCTTTATCAAGGAAGTCTGTAAGGGATCAATACTGCATGTGGTATATCACAAGCCAATAGGCTTATAAGGGCAACAGCATAACTTACTGTAGTAGCAATAGTGTCGGCATGCATCCAGCGGCCCAGGAGGATGACATGAGGGGGAGATATAGTCATCACCAAAACAGACATGAAGAGGCAGTGGGGTGACCACAGGGAGAAGGCGGGCAACTGTTCCTCAGTGCACCGACACTCCTAAATTCCTGCGCCAAAGAGTTAGGTGTTCTAAAGTATGGAACTTTTTTAAAGAGTGTTCTGAGATAAATAAAATGGCCATTTGCAAGCTGTGCCATACCAAGATGAGCACATCATCATGATCAGGCATATGTCTTCTAAGCACCCATCTAAATGGTCCACAATTGATGCCATCGGGTGACACCACTGCCTCTTCCCCTGTGCTTCCCAATTCCCTGTCCAAAACACTGGCAAAGATGCCTCCCACCCTGCACCTATCCTTGCACATTGTAACTTACCATCATCAGGGACTTCCAAATCTTTTTCCCAGCCCAGCAACCAGCTGTCACTACCCCATGCATTGTAATGAAAAAAAAATGCCAGCCACCCACCCGCAGGCCTAAGTGCTAAATGGGCACATTGTCAAGCTGTTTGCCTTGCAAATATTGCCATTTAGACTGATAGATAGGGAGGGTTTCTGCTGACTCATGGCGGCAGCCGTAGTCAATACTCCGTCCCCAGCCACAATTTTTTCTCCCAGTGTGGCATCCCTGCCTTGTACCAGCACGTGTCCAGCAATATCACCTGTGCATTTACCAATGCACTTACTGGCATTGTTCACTTTAACGACTGACATGTGGACAAGCACTTGCGGCCAGGGACTCTACATTTCACTGATAGCACAGTGGGTGAACATTTTGGAGGTTGGGGATGAGTCACACCCTGGCACAGTGCATGTGCTCCTGACACCGAGGATTGTTGGCCCTACTTCCTTCAGGGTTTCCTCCACCTCCTACAGCAGTTCCTGCATGCCCCTCCTGCTCCTCCTCCATCCATCCTCTATTTCCAATGTGGTATCTCAGGGCATGTCATCCACATCGGAAGCTGGAAGCTGTGCAGCAGTGCCTCAGCGAAATGACAGCAAGCTCTGCTGAAGCTAATTTGTCTAGGAAACAAACCACATACTGCAGCAAAGTTATTTAAAGGAATACCCGAACAGACAGACCTGTGGATTTTGTTGTTGATCTCGATTTTCAATTTAAAAGGGTTATTCAGGCTATCTTTTTTTTACAATATTTCTAAGAGCTAACAGGCTAACTACTTGCCTGTTGTGCCCATTGCCGATATCTGCTGGCACAGAGCAGTCACAGACTGCTCCTGCCAGTGATTCAGCAGGTTCTGCTGATCTCACATCGACAGAGCAGCAGCTTCTCTTCCACTCTGCACTATTGATTGGGCATTACTGTCATGTCATGCTGATTGACAGCCACCTTCCTGCTGACTAACTGCGAGAAGCCAGCAGTCAATCAGCATGATGTCGCCAGTCATGTCCCATCGACACAGCATCCCGGAAAGAAGATCGGTTCTGTTGACAATGAATAGCTGAATCGCCTGCAGGACCGCCCTGCCTGTTAATTTTTAGGCCCACAGTAAAAAAAGAAAGTCCTGGATGACCCCTTTAATAACATTAATTTGCAATGAATAAAATCAGCAGCATCAGATCAGGGAAGAAGATGATTTAAAATTCCACTGCATTCCAAGTACCTGCTCCCAAAATTTTTATGCTACGAATATTAGTGGGGTTGTTACTAGTGGTTTTTTAGTGGAATTTTGATGCAGATTATATATCACTACCAGGAAGGTAATGTAATGTCCTTTGAAGACGCAGACCTATGTAGAAGAAACAGAACATTTATGTAATGGTAAATGATACTGTCAGTAGAATTAGAGCATACTCATTGAGGCCGGCCTCACACTAGCGAGTTTTACGGACGTAAGAGCGCAGAAACTACATCCGTAAAACTCGCATAACATACGGCACAATTATTCTCTATGCCCCTGCTCCTATCTGCCGTATTTTACTGATCAGTATTATACGGCTTTCTACGGCCGTAGAAAATCGCAGCATGCTGCGTTTGTCACCGTATTGCGCAAATAAAACGTCAATGAAAGTCTATGGAAGCCCCAAAAATACGGATTACACACGGACCAGCAGTGTGACTTGCAAGGAATACGCAGCGCTGTTAGAGTGAAAAGCCGGCAATTCAGTGCGGTGTACAGTAAAATCACACTGACAGCTTACAGTAGAATAGGTAGAATAAATGTGTACACATAGAATAGGTATATATATATACAGTTAGGTCCATATATATTTGGACAGAGACAACATTTTTCTAATTTTGGTTAGAGACATTACGACAATGAATTTTAAACAAAACAATTCAGATGCAGTTGAAGTTCAGACTTTCAGCTTTCATTTGAGGGTATCCACATTAAAATTGGATGAAGGGTTTAGGAGTTTCAGCTCCTTAACATGTGCCACCCTGTTTTTAAAGGGACCAAAAGTAATTGGACAGATTCAATAATTTTAAATAAAATGTTCATTTTTAGTACTTGGTTGAAAACCCTTTGTTGGCAATGACTGCCTGAAGTCTTGAACTCATGGACATCAACAGACGCTGTGTTTCCTCCTTTTGATGCTCTGCCAGGCCTTCACTGCAGTGGTTTTCAGTTGATGTTTGTTTGTGGGCCTTTCTGTCTGAAGTTTAGTCTTTAACAAGTGAAATGCGTGCTCAATTGGGTTGAGATCAGGTGACTGACTTGGCCATTCAAGAATATCCCACTTCTTTGCTTTAATAAACTCCTGGGTTGCTTTAGCTTTATGTTTTGGGTCATTGTCCATCTGTAGTATGAAACGACGACCAATCAGTTTGGCTGCATTTGGCTGGATCTGAGCACACAATATGTCTCTGAATACCTCAGAATTAATTCGGCTTCATCTGTCCTGTGTCACATCATAAATAAACACTAGTGACCCAGTGCCACTGGCAGCCATGCATGCCCAAGCCATCACACTGCCTCCTCCGTGTTTTACAGATGATGTGGTATGCTTTGGATCATGAGCTGTACCACGCCTTCGCCATACTTTTCTCTTTCCATCATTCTGGTAGAGGTTGATCTTGGTTTCATCTGTCCAAAGAATGTTCTTCCAGAATTGTGCTGGCTTTTTTAGATGTTTTTTAGCAAAGTCCAGTCTAGCCTTTTTATCCTTGGTGCTTATGAGTGGCTTGCACCGTGCAGTGAACCCTCTGTATTTACTTTCATGCAGTCTTCTCTTTATCATACATTTGGATATTGATACGCCGACCTCCTGGAGAGTGTTGTTCACTTGGTTGGCTGTTGTGAAGGGGTTTCTCTTCACCATGGAGATTATTCTGCAATCATCCACCATTGTTGTCTTCCGTGGGCGCCCAGGTCTTTTTGCATTGATGAGTTCACCAGTGCTTTCTTTCTTTCTCAGGATGTAACAAACTGTAGATTTTGCCACTCCTAATATTGTAGCAATTTCTCGGATGTTTTTTTCTGTTTTCGCAGCTTAAGGATGGCTTGTTTCACCTGCATGGAGAGCTCCTTTGACCGCATGTTTACTTCACAGCAAAACCTTCCAAATGCAAGCACCACACCTCAAATCAACTCCAGGCCTTTTATCTGCTTAATTGAGAATGACATAACGAAGGGATTGCCCACACCTGTCCATGAAATAGACTTGGAGTCAATTGTCCAATTACTTTTGGTCCCTTTAAAAACAGGGTGGCACATGTTAAGGAGCTGAAACTCCTAAACCCTTCATCCAATTTTAATGTGGATACCCTTAAATGAAAGCTGAAAGTCTGAACTTCAACTGCATCTGAATTGTTTTGTTTAAAATTCATTGTGGTAATGTCTCTAACCAAAATTAGAAAAATGTTGTCTCTGTCCAAATATATATGGACCTAACTGTATATATATATGTCAGTGAGACACATATATGTATATATATTAATATTTCATCCAGCGCGATATAGCAGAAAGCCGGTAATTCAATTACTGGCTTTTGCTCTCTCCTTCCTAAACCCGACATGATATGAGACATGGTTTACATACAGTAAACCATCTCATATCCCCATTTTTTCTGCGTATTACACACTACTAATGTTAGTAGTGTGTATATGCAAAATTTGGCCGTTCTAGCTATTGAATTAAAGGGTTAAATGGCGGAAAAAATTGGTGTGGGCTCCCGCGCAATTTTCTCCGCCAGAGTAGTAAAGCCAGTGACTGAGGGCAGATATTAATAGCCTGGAGAGGGTCCACGGTTATTGCCCCCCCCTCCCCCGGCTAAAAACATCTGCCCCCAGCCACCCCAGAAAAGGCACATCTGGAAGATGCGCCTATTCTGGCACTTGGCCACTCTCTTCCCATTCCCGTGTAGCGGTGGGATATGGGGTAATGAAGGGTTAATGCCACCTTGCTATTGTAAGGTGACATTAAGCCAAATTAATAATGGAGAGGCGTCAATTATGACACCTATCCATTATTAATCCAATACTAGTAAAGGGTTAAAAAAAACACACACACATTATTAAAAATTATTTTAATGAAATAAAAACAAAGGTTGTTGTAATAATTTATTCTACGCTCAATCCAATCACTGAAGACCCTCGATCTGTACCAAAAAACAAACCAAAAAAAAATATCCATACCTTCCGAAGATCTGTAAAGTCCAACGATGTAAATCCATCTGAAGGGGTTAAAATATTTTGCAGCAAGGAGTTCTTCTAATGCAGCGCAGCTTCTTGCTGCAAAACCCCGGAGAATGAAGGTAAAGTAGGTCAATGACCTATATTTACCTTCATTTGCGGTGAGGTGCCCTCTGCTGGTTGTCCTCATATGAACTCGAGCCTGGGAGCTTTCTAGGAAAGTTCCCACGATCTAGGAACAGCCAGCAGAGGGCGCCTCACCGCAAATGAAGGTAAATATAGGTCATTGACCTACTTTTCCTTCATTCTCCAAGGTTTTGCAGCAAGGAGCTGCGCTGCATTAGCAGAACTCCTTGCTGCAAAATATTTTAACCCCTTCAGATGGATTTACATCGTTGGACTTTACAGATCTTCGGAAGGTATGGATATTGTTGTTTTTTTTGTTTTTTGGTACAGATCGAGGGTCTTCAGTGATTGGATTGAGCGTAGAATAAATTATTACAACAACCTTTGTTTTTATTTCATTAAAATAATTTTTAATAATGTGTGTGTGTTTTTTTTAACCCTTTACTAGTATTGGATTAATAATGGATAGGTGTCATAATTGATGCCTCTCCATTATTAATTTGGCTTAATGTCACCTTACAATAGCAAGGTGGCATTAACCCTTCATTACCCCATATCCCACCGCTACACGGGAATGGGAAGAGAGTGGCCAAGTGCCAGAATAGGCGCATCTTCCAGATGTGCCTTTTCTGGGGTGGCTGGGGGCAGGTGTTTTTAGCCAGGGGGGGGCCAATAACCATGGACCCTCTCCAGGCTATTAATATCTGCCCTCAGTCACTGGCTTTACTACTCTGGCGGAGAAAATTGTGCGGGAGCCCACGTCAATTTTTTCCGCCATTTAACCCTTTAATTTAATAGCTAGAAAAGCCAAATTTTGCATATACACACTACTAACATTAGTAGTGTGGAATGTGCAAAAAAATGGGGATATGAGATGGTGTACTGTATGTAAACCATGTCTCATATCATGTTGGGTTTAGGAAGGAGATAGCAAAAGCCGGTAATTGAATTACCGGCTTTAAAGCTAACTAGTGCTGTATGAAGTAATAATATATATACATATATGTTTCTACTGACATATATATATATATATATATATATATAGACAGTATACATGTTTTTTTTTTTACACATGGATCCCTTGTATAGCCGTATGTCGGTTTTGCAAGCCTGCGAGAAAAACACGCAGTACGGATGCCATACGGATTACATACGGAGGATGCCATGCGCAAAATACGCTGACACACCCTGCGTACGGAGGAGCTACGGACCACTATTTTGGGGACTTTTCAGCGTATTACGGCCGTAAAAAACGGCTGAGTGTGAAGCCGGCCTAATTGAGTCCTTCTCTATTTATGTCTGGCAAGTGATAGCTTCAGACTTCATACCAGAGTTTGGTTTCACTGCGTACATATTAATATACTGCTCTATACTATTATTCAATTGCTAATAAGGTTATGTTCGCATAAAGTTTTTTTTTAGAAGGATTTTTAATCAGACCTGCACCAAAATCCTCCTCAAATTTTGCTTCAAATACGCAATGAATAATTTTTCTATCCAATTAAATGTGAAACTTACTTTGATGTTCAAACATTGAATTTTTTTTAGCTTTTTTGTTTCCGACGAGGTTTGAAAACCTCAACAATGTAAAATAGATGTTACTTGTTACTTTTTTGTTTCATGAAATGCTTCAGGAAAGAAATGTCTTTAAAGGGAACCAGTCAGCAGGATTGTGCTGAGTAACCTACAGACAGTGTCAGGTCGGGGCCGTTATACTGATTAAAATGATACCTTGGTTGATGAAATCCATCTTGTGATTGTTGTTCAATCGTTATTTTCTGTTTTGCGTTAATGATATGCTCGTTCTTCGGGGCGACCCAGAGGGGGAGTCTTCATGTGGTGCTCTGATTAGCTATTCATCTGTATGACTTTTGACAGGTCACTGATCCCTCAGTGATCTGTCCCCTATTTTACATACTGAATATTATATATATATTGAAAAAAATAATAATAATAACCTCCAGCAGGCAGGCGCCGACTGTAGCACCTGCTCTGCAACATGATCTAAGGTGTAATGTGCATTTAATTATTTTATTTTCTGGTATAAATAAATTCATTAAAAAAAATCTGTCTCAGATTGGCGATCTGATAGATGCTACTGCACAGACATCTTAGTGGAGACATTTTTTTTGCTTAGCAAAATGGAGCCGCCGACACCTGCGCAGTAGCATCTATTGGAGCTTTCAGATTTTTTTCTCTGAACTTATTTATACCTAAAAATAAAATAATGAAATAGATATTATACATATGACCTGCTGAAGGTGATTTTTTTTCAATATATATAATATTTAGTATGTAAAATAGGGGGCAGGTCATTGAGAGATCAGTGACCTGTCAGAAGCCATCAATATGAACAGCTAGTCAGAGCACCACATAAAGACCACCCTCCACAGGCGCCTTGAAGCATGAGCATATCATTAACTAAAAACTACAAAGAAAGATTAAACAACCACAAGACAGATATCATCAAGCAAGGAATCATTAATCAGTATAATGGAGCTGACCTGACTCTGTCTGTAGGTTACTCAGCACAATTCTGCTGACCAGTTCCCTTTAAAAGCATAAAAAAGCTGAGTGCACATGGAGTCTTTTCACTGATTTTTTTTTTTTAGAGGAAACTAAGCAGAATCTGTTTAGTTTAGTGCCGACGTTCCTGCATGTCAGGGATGCTTATTCATTCACTGATGTGGCCCCAGTCCTGCATGTCCTCCTTCTTCTCCGGCTGCTGCTCCAGGCTTGCGCACTGCTCGCAGATCCTGGGGCGCTGTCCTTAGGGCGCACGCATGCCTTCTAACAGGGACCATGCGCACCATCCTAAAGTGTCCTCAGTCAATGCCTGGGAGACACTTATTATTTAAGGCACCTTCACATGCATGGAGGTGACTCTGCAACGTTATTAGTTTATTCCCTACACGCTTGCTAGTTCTCAGGTCCTTTTCCACAAGTACCGGCTAGTTCTGCTAGATTCCATCCATCCTGAACCTCCTTGCTAGTACCCTGCTTTTTCAGTCTGCATTTCAGACGGAACCTGCATGGAACCTTCTGTGCCAGTCTGGAGATCAGGTGGGCCCGCCTGCACCTGCCGGGCCAGAATGTATATCAGCCAGACCTATCTGTACCTGCTGTGCCAGTCTGTATATCAGTTAGACCCGCCTACACCTGCCATGCCAGTTTGTATATCAGCTGTACTTTTCTACTGGTCTGTTCCAGCTACCTGTCTCTTGGGGGTCAGATGCAATGCGTGTGTGATCTGTCTTGGAGTAGAACAAGGTTTCCCTCTGGAGCCAAGTCTAACCCCACCATCACTGGCTTTAGTGAAGAGTCAGGTGCTCACCTAGTCATGCCCTTCAAGGCTCTCATTGGACCATGGCTCAGTGGTTCCACCACTCCCGTTACACAGTGTTTGAGGAGTTTGGCATTTTTGTGGACAATTTGAAAAGTCTCCTCTAGGACTTCCTTTGAGCGCTTTTTAACCGTTTCAGGTTTCCAAAGACACCAAAGTGGTTAAAAGAAGTGAGCCGACTATTATTCTCATGCTTAGTGATAAGCGAACCTTTTCAGGTTCAGTTCGGTTAGGATTGGCGAACTTTCCAATTCAATGGGAGGCAAAACCAAGTGCATAGAAAACACCTTCAGGGGAGCCCAAAAGCTGCCAAAACAGCTCAATTAGGGGCAGACACCAGGAAAAGTGGCATCAATTGACCCACAGTAGAAATTTATAATGGCTCAGCAGTCAGGCATGGGCCATGCATGAGACAGGGTCTGGGCCATCATTTACAGCTTTGAAATTAAGTTGAAATTAAGAGGTGTGTGAGGGACCAGTGTAAGCCTGCTGCGTTGGGAGCCCTCATACCTCATACAACAGCTCAAACTGCTTGCTGCTCAGCCACACTCAGGTGGTACAAATATCAGATTCGTAGACTACTATTGTTAGAAATATTTAAGGATAGTAAAACAGGTAGTTGATTGAAAGTAAGTGTAGGCCTGCCGGTCTGGGAGCCCCACTGCTACAGGCAACCCAAATGAAGGAGACCGAACTTGGAGTAAAAATAGTTCCAAAAAGTTAGGATCAAACACCAGGAAAAGTGGCATCAATTGACCCACAGTAGAAATGTTATAATGGCGCAGCATGGATGGATGGATGGGACAGGGCCTGGAGCAGCATTGCTAGCTTACAAATTAATTAGTAAGATGTGGATGAGTGACAGGTGTAGGCCTGGTGCTCTGTGACTCCTTCCACTACTGGCAACCCACCAGATAGACACCCAACTTGGAGTATCCACATTTAAAAAAAATTATTGGCACACATCACTAAAGTGGCAGCAATTTCCCCAGAGTAGAAATAGTATAATGATGCACTGAGACCCGTGCCACTACAGGCATCACACAATAATGACACCAGAAAAATAGTGTCCATTTACCAAAAATTTGGCTTATCGTAACATGAGACGAAGTAAAAGGAGGAGGAAAATGAGGAATATTAGGTGCTTTAAAAAAAAAGGCAAATTGTAAAAGTAACAGCGATGGACATACCTTCTAATTGTTGCGCCACAAAGGCACTTGCTACTAACATCAGCAGCTGTAGCAACGGCAGCTACGACAAAGGTGTTGCAGATTGCAATAATGCAAGATCAATGCAGCACACTAAAAACTACACCATCACCTAGTCTGCCCAGTCTGCAACTGGGGTGCAAAAGCCATTAGAGATCCATGACTTGTTCATCTTGATGAACTTGATGAAAGTTAGGCGGGCTACACTTTCAGGGAACAGCCGGATGCACTTATTGGTCAGGACACAACCAGCAGTGCTAAAGTTCAGAGAGAACGCTGGCTGCCGGGCATGACATAACCTCCAAGGCATGACTGGTGAACTCAGGCCACTCTTCTATTTTTGAAGACCAAAATACAAAAGGGTCCAAACCACCTCGATTGCATCGATATTAAACTAGAGATATTCCTGCACCATTCTCTCCAGTCATTCACTATGTGTCAGACTTGTACTCTGCTCTGCTGGTGCAGAGGATGGTGCAAAAAATGTGTGAAACAACTCACAGAAATTGCTTCTGTTACTTACACTGCTGCTGCTGCTAATGTTTTTGCATTGACGTCTCGACGTTCCCGGGGTTGGAAGTCTAGAACTGGGATGCACACTGTGTTTCTTACTGCGGCCTTGGTAAAAACCACTCTTAAGATTGTCTACAAGCATGTTGCAATCCTCCAGCATGTCCACATCCCTTTCCAAGAGGGGAAGCATCTGGCAAAATGCACTGTTTTTCCATGGATCTAACAGAGGGGCAACCCAATAGTCTGCATTATTTTGAATCCTAACAATACGGATGTCATGTTGCAGTGCAGCAAGAAGGCGCTCATGTGTCAGGTGCTTCCATGAGGTCCTAGTCCATGGTGTGTTGGTGGCAGGATAACACTTAAGTTTGCTTCCTCTGTCCCCTCCCACCAACCACAGACAATAGAGAGGGGATCATTATCCTCTTCATGTTCTGACTGTTGTGTGCACATCACCTCTTACTCTTTGTCCTCCTTCATTTGGCCCTTGGCTCCTGCACCTTCGCTAAAAGTTTGCCTGGTACCATAAACCCCCCTCAATTGCTGTAATCCACTCTCCCATGGCACATGCCTCTGCGACAAAAGTCTGGAACTTAGAGATATTGTTATCCCTCCTCAGCTTAATCCTCTTCCTCTGTGATCACCACCTCCTCCCTCAGACTATTTAAAGTATGCTCTAGCACAGTGTTCCCCAACTCCAGTCCTCAAAAGCCACCAACAGGTCATGTTTTCAGGATTTCCTTAGTATTTCACAGGTGATGGAATTATTGTCTGTGAAGGTGGTGCAATTATCACCTGGGCAATACTAAGGAAATCTTGAAAACATGACCTGTTGGTGGCTCTTAAGGACCAGAGTTGGGGAACACTGCTCTAGCATGTAGATGACCAGAATAGTGATGTTGATGACATCATCAACAGTGCTGTCCATCTTAGTAGCCATTTTTAGGAAAATGTTGGGGAATCCGAACACAAATTCGAATGTGTAAGGATCATGCCAAATTTGAAATTGGCAAACGTTTGTGTAAGGATCACACCAAATTTGAAATTGACAAACGTTTTCAGAACAAGTTTGCTCATCTCTGCTGATGTTCTGAAGACACTATAGTCTTTACAAAACAAGATAATGGGATGGCTGAAGAAAACATACTGTATGCAGACAGCCAAAAAGTGCTCAGAAAACAACAACAAAAAAAACACAAAAAAAGACACGGAAAAAGTTTCCCGAAGAGTCTTCCTCTTGGTCAACTTGGTGGTTCACCCACAAAAAAATGTGTGCAAATATACTATTGCTACTTTCACACTTATTTTATTTTGTAGATGCCAAAATGTGCCACTTGTATTTATATTAAACTTAACCTTTCAGCTTTCTTGAGCAATTTTACAGTCACCTACTTAAATATATGGCACAAAATATGAGCTTATTTTTACACCCAAATGTTTCTCGGCCTCATTTTATCTTCTGGTGTGAATGGGTGCAAATAAGGACTGGGCAATAAGTCCCATGTTAATACAATGTTTCTTCATTATATGATGAGCGGCTGCTTTTCACTACTGATGGTAGTCTGGTCACATCGAAAAGTATCAAAATGGGCTAATGTAATGTAAAGCAAAAAATCCTGACATTAGCTTTAGTGCCAGCATGCAATACATCCCTTCTGATCTACTTGCCCCAGAATATTTTCTTTCTACTTGCTGGAGGAAAGCCAAGTGGTGTTAATTAAGAGACCAATTAAAGTGGTAAGGTTAAATTTTCTACTCCAGCCATTAACATCTATTCACATTTAAAATTAGCAAAAGATGGAAATAAAAAATGATCTGAATACAATTCATTTGGGAATGACTTCATCAGTAACACCATCCTGCAGTAATAGCCTCCGCTGCACTGTAGGAAATAACAGAAATAACAGTTTTAACGAGAAATGCTGAATTCTTTTTTTATTTTAATGTATTGAGTGAGTTCTATTTAATTCATTGTCCTTGCCTCCTTTTTCTATGGCAGTACCGGCTGATAGACTTTGTTGCAGAGTGACAGTCTAACAATTCACATGGCGCTCCCCTTGAGGCTTACTGAAATGCCATGAAAGGTTTCAAGCAATCACTATTCAGATAACAAGTGATATCTACTCAATGTTCTGCCTTTCATTTCTTTTTCCCCAAATTGCAGCTAATTTAATCCCAAACAAATGACTAAGGAGTATAAATGAGGATTAGAGGGAAAAGAACATCTTGACCACTTTAAAGAATGTTTTGTATGGAGTATAATATATTACTTTATTCTGTGGCCAAGTTTTGTAGGTGTAGCGCCCTTTTTTCTAGCTTGCTTAGGAGTTCATGATGTTGTCTACATCATGTCAGTTTATGTTTCTTATGACCTTAAGATTATTGAAGAAATTTAAGAATTAATCCATTGATACTTATGACCTTTAGGGTATGTGCACACACTGCGGAAAACGATGCTGATCCGCAGCAGTTTCCCATGAGTTTACAGTTCAATGTAAACCTATGGTAAACAAAAAACGCTGTGGACATGCTGTGGAAAAAAACGTGCGAAAAGCTGCAGTTTACATTCCGCAGCATGTCACTTCTTTCTGCGGATTCCGCAGCGGTTTTACAACTGCTCCAATAGAAAACCGCAGTTGGAAAACCGCAGTGAAATCTGCATGAAAAAACGCAGAAAAACTGCGGTAAATCCGCGATAAATCCACAGCGGTTTTGCACTGCGGAAAAATCCGCAGTGGACCAGAATACGTGTGCACATAGCCTGAAGGTAAGACCATGTAGCAAAGTGCATAGACTGAGGTCCAGGTGATTAAGAACTATAGTTGAACAAATTTTTCAAAATTTGATTCAGATTACAATGTGCGACGAATATTGTATTTGCAATATTTGCCTAACACAGCTGAACATCGTTGGAGTCAGTGGGAGTAGAAATTACCGAATTTGTTCAGAACCGATCATCAAACATAAATTCAGCACGAATAGGGTACCAATATGGCACGAATATGGTAAATTGTGATTCGGCGACTCCAAAAATATTCGCTCAACTCTATAAGGGATGTGTTGAAAATGATAGTAGACAAAGACTTGGGAATAACTTGCAGGAAATTACGGTAGGTATTCAGGAGAAAACAGAGATGTGATGTCTCATGAGCTCCAAAGCTGTAGCTTTTTCACCGTTATACATTTCGATTTTTGGACCTTACCCTATATTTAATGAGCATGACCATTAATTAATAGCTTGTTAACACCCCTGGCACTCAATACCTTGCACCCAGTGAAAATGCCTCAGTAGGCAACCCAGCTATTACTCGTTAAAGAAGCTCTACTATCAAAATGTTTATTCTCTTTATGTATTGCAATGATCATGTTATACAGTGCTGTGCATATACAACTTCTTATTTTGCTTTTCCACCCAGATAATTCTAGTGTTTTTTATCACTTGACAAAAAGCAAACTAGTAGAAATCTTGTAATCTCTGTTAAACACCTACTGCAACAATCCATACATACACTGCCTTTATGCACCATAGTATAGAAAAGTAACCTCAACATATAAAAGTGTAGGCCAAAATATAACAGAATAATCAATTTTATTAATTCATAAAAGGACAATTAAACACACAATAATATCGAGACAGGTAAGTAAAAAGAAATTGGGACTTCTGGTAACCTGACCTGTTGTAATCAATAAAAGCATATACAAATATAGACATATGTATAAGCCTGTGCATAAATATATGCATATATTCGGAAATTAAGGCAAGGATTGGAAGCAAGATCCAGTCAATTTATTTTTTCCAAACAGAACATATGCATATATGTGTTTGGCATAGAAATACTTCGTCTAGGAGTGATGGGATGCCAGTATGTAATTTAGATGCCGAAAGGTCCAATCACATAAGGTATGGGTTAATTACATATTCATCAACTGTGGAAGATTATCCCAGGCGCAGTGAAGCCACCCCCCAAAATAGAATTACTGGACTAAATCCAGTTATGTGATGTAAACCATCATGCACAGTTATAGCAATGCAGTTAGTATAGCTGAGAAGGGGAGAGAGTCCTGATGAAGCCATGCAATCACATGACATCATATTAATGGTACCACCAGAGCGGTAATCTGTTGTGCCACAGGCCCCTGTGACTTGATTTATATCGATATCACATCCCAGCAACTCCAACGAAGAATCCATAAACATATTCTCGATATTGAGGGTGCCAATCAAGAAGAGGATCTTTCCAAATTAAAATCCACTCCACGACATTTTAAATCGACACATAATTGTGACAGTAGTATTTTTTATGTGAAAGGCATTGATAGGAAACTGATTGGACTAAGGGGAGGCAACTGGCAGAGAGGGAATCCATTTGGATTTACAAATTAAAAACATTGACCCCTAAAAGCCTTAATGACCATAAGAGTTTTGTACCCTTTCTTCCCATTTAAAATGTCCGTTTCATGCTATTTATGACGAGCATACTCAGGATGCTAATGTTGACACATGGTAAGGTTTTAATGTTAGACAGTGTAGGACCGTCCCAATCAGAGTTACCATGTCGTGGTGGGATGGCTTTTATGCTATTTTTTTTAATCAAAAACAGTATTACTAAAAACTATGTGTTATTTAAATGTAGTTTTTGCTTTCTATTGACTTAGTTACAGCAGGGTTTTTGCTCATTCTCTTGTAGGTGTTATATGTTTTATGGCCAATGTGAACATGCGCTTATGAGCTGCATGTGTACCAACTCAAGTGAAGCTCAATTTTTGTGTTTTTACATATGATATAATTGTATTACCTCTACTCAGGAGCCTCAGCTACACCGAAGGTAAAGAAGAAGGATGTGGGTGACCAGATGGTTCCCCCTGCCCTGACGTGTGTTTAGCCCTTAGCTTCCCACGGGGGCAAAACGCAAAATATTGTGTCATTCTTTCAATTAAATGACTTTTTTCTGGGTGTCTGTGTTTTCCTACAATGTGACTATGGGGTTAGTAATGGGGGCATCTTATTGATGCCTCTCCATTAGTAGCCTTTGGGCATGATGTCACCTTACACTACAAAGGTGACATCAACCCCTCAACTATCACCCCACTTGCCACCGCTAGAAGGCAAGTGGGAAGAGTGAGGTTAAGTGCCAGAATTGACGCATCTTAGAGCGCTTTTTCTGGGGCAGCTGAGAGCTGAAGTTTTTAGCCTGGGGACCCAGTATCCATAGCCCCTTCCTAGGCTATTAATATCAGCCTGCAGTTGTCTGCATAGCCTTTGCTAGTTATTAATCATAGGGGACCCAATGTCATTTTCTTAGGGTCCCCCATTTTAATAGCCAGTAAAGGCTAAGTGTTGTGAATTCCGCTCTTGGGCTCCCTCCGGTGGTTGTAAGTAGTATTTTTATGAGTTCTGCTCTTGGGCTCCCTCCTGTGGTTTTGAGTGGTATGGCTGCTTCTTGGATTTAGCTTCTGCAGCTGTTTTCACTGATCGTCTTTCGGGCTCGGCTATATTAGTCTGGCCTTAGCCCTCATTCAATGCCAGTTGTCAATTGTTCCAGCCTGGAGTCATTGCTCTTTGGATTTTCCTGACACTCTGACCAGTTCTGCAAAGCTAAGTCCTTGCTTGTCCTTTGCAGTTCACTTTTTGTGGACTTTGTTGTTCAGTACTGTCTTTGTTTTTGCTCATTTCTCCAGCTTATCAGTATGGATCTATTCAGCTAAGCTGGAAGCTCTGGGCAGCAGAATTTGCCCTTCACACCTTTAGTTAGGTGTGGAGTTTTTTGCATTTCTCTGCGGTAGACTTTTTCTAAGTTTTATTACTGACCGCACAGTGCTCTTTCCTGTACTATTCCTATCTAGCTAGAAGTGGCCTCCTGTGCTAAATCTTGTTTCATACTACGTATGTAATTTCCTTCTCCTCTCACAGTCATTACATTGGGGGGGCTATCTATCCTTTGGGGATTTTCTCTGAGGCAAGATAGTTTTCCTGCTTCTATCTTTAGGGGTAGTTAGCTCTTAGGCTGTGACGAGATGCCTAGGCAGAGTTAGGAGCATCCCACGGCTATTTCTAGTGTTGTGTTGAGCTTAGGGACTGCGGTCAGTATAGTTCCCACCTGCTCAGAGCTAGTCACATGTCGCTCCTTAATCACCAGACCATAACAGCTAAGTATACAGCTGTGAGCTGACATTAATATCCTGGGAAGCTCTATGGGTATTGCCCCCTTCCTAGGCTATAAACATCAGCCCCAGCCATCGTCTCTTCCTCTGCTAATTATGAAAATTATGCTGAAGCCTATGTCATTTTTTCAGAAAAATAATATTTTATTAATTAAATAAATGTAAAATAAGCTGCACACATGCTCTACTAATCGTATTTGTCACTGACATCTACTTATTCTATTTGTATTTAATGTATGTAAGCACTGTGATTTCTATATAGACAGGTGTGTGTCTTTCCAAATCAAGTCCTATCAGTTTAATTAAACACAGCTGGACTCCAATGAATTAGTAGAACCAAGTATGCTAATTACACTCTGTTGAGACTCTGATCAGAGTTTGATCAGAAGGTGATCCGATTTTCTTGAAGGTGGAGAGAAGAAACAAGTTTCTCTACCTTCTCCATTCAGTCTGTTGAAAATTGGATGTCATACAAGTGAGGTCTGATGTTTTCCTTGGACCTATAGATTTGAATGGTTGAGTCTGATCCGATAGGAGGCAAATTGTGCATGCTGCGTTTTTTTTTTCTCAGGCCACTTGGTCCAAGGAAAAAAAAATTGGACATGTGCACAGCCTCATTGAATAACATGGGAATGAATGCCATCCAACAAAATGACTGATACCACGATAGTGTGCACGAGCCTAATAATCAACACACTGACAAATACTAATACAACTCAGATAAAAACGCTGATGTTTAATGGTCAGTTTTTTGCATATAAGAAAAATTGGTGATGTCGGAAATAACCCTTACTTACAGGAAAACTTTCGAAGTACATAATATTTTTCATACGAAAAATTAATTGAAGCTAAATTTATGCAAGAATTAACAGAAAAACCTAATTTCTCCTACCAGTAGTTTGCACAATACTCAGAACCTGATATCTTCTTACAGGGAGTTTGTAATTGTTCAGGATTAATATAAAGGTCCAGTCACCTTAATTAAATATAACTCGGCAAACAATTGCCATAATCCCACAAAATCCCTTCCTGCATTTCCTTATTTCAACCAGAAACACAAGCTTCAGTGCGTACTCACAATTACATGAAAATCATTGATAGATTCCTAATGGCTTTCAAGGCAATTGGAGCAGTGCAATTAATATTAACACACACTGGTCTCCTTTTACCACCTTGGCATTTAATCAAACATTTACCATTGATTGAGAAGACCTACTAATTTGGTTCTCTTATGATGTGTTTTGTTAATGAGACAAGGCACTCATTTCCTGTAGTATTATATATCTGGTCTGAACCCTCATCAGGCTATTGGTAATCATCGCCGGGCGCTTTGCCTGTCACCTGTCACTTTACTCCGTGTTTTAACAGGTGTTTAGTTCGGTTTTATTTCACATTGGTTGAAAGAATCGTGACATCCCCTCGTCCCTAATCACATAATCATTTCAAAAACATGTCACTTTAATTGTTTTTTGCTTTTCCTTACCCTACGAAGAAGAAGAAAACTCGGCTTTGATTACAAAGTAGAAGCCCGCAGATGAAGTTCTAGAAATTGTGCTCAAGTTTCCTTCTTGTTAACAAGTCATCACTTTGATAAATGTCATATAAAAGGTTTTGAAGTTAAGAGAGTTGAACAAGATTAGAAAAAAAGCTTTGTTTCATGAACAGTGCCACACCAGTCTACAGGTTGTATGCGGTATTGCAGCTCAGCAGCACTCACTGCAGTGCTGATGAGCTGCAATGGGTGAAGCACCCGGAAACTGCTGTCTGTAGATGAGTGCTGCTTGGGTAATATTCCTGGTTATGCCGGAACGTTTGGAAAAGGGTTGAACATTGACTTAAAGTATCAGCGGATGACATTTCTGATTTGCATTCTTTCTTCTCACAAAGCATTTGCAATAATACTTGATCTCCACCCCTCCCCCCACACCTAAAACGAAATTGGGAGAAAAGAACAGACGATAAACATTGATGCGCTTCTCACCTCTTTTGCCACAAGCGCCATGCCTGGCTCTATGACACCATCAGGGTACACCTCTTAAGGTCAGCTTTGGCAGGGGTCAGGTGCTTGGATGTTAAGTACCATTGTTTCTGTTGCCACCAGTTTTTCAGTAGCTTGCAGCCACTTCACTTCATCCAGCTCCAGCTAGGTCTCTGGCGCTTCTTCAGACTTTCATGCTACAACCAGCAATATTTCCAAACTCAGTCCAGTTTACCTCTCAGCAGGTTACCATCTTCTCACAACCATTCACACCTGGCCTTTGTAAATCAGAGAGCATATATTTTAAAGACAATCTCCATTTTGACTATACTTTGCGTTCCTTGTTGTGAATTCTGTGGTCGAGCTCCCTCCTGTGGTCATGAGTGGTACTTCGGCTGGTTCTGTCTATGAGCTTCCTCTGGTGGATGTGAGTGGGACTGCGGCTTCTGAGTTTCCTTCCTCAGGTGACGAGGTTAAGTCGTTAGGTGCTGCTCTATTTAACTCCACCTAGTTCTTTGTTCCTTGCCTCCAGTCAATGTTCCAGTATTGGTCTTGCTCTCTCCTGGATCGTCTTGTGGCCTGTCTGCCCTGCATAAGCTAAGTTCTGCTTGTGTTACTTTTGTTTGCTATTTTTTCTGTCCAGCTTGCTATATTGGTTTGTCTTGCTTGCTGGAAGCTCTGGGACGCAGAGGGAGCACCTCCGTACTATTAGTCGGTGCGGAGGGTCTTTTTGCGCCCTCTGCGTGGTTGTTTGTAGGTTTTTGTGCTGACTGCAAAGCTATCTTTCCTATCTTTGGTCTATTCAGTAAGTCGGGCCTCACTTTGCTAAAATCTATTTCATCTCTGTGTTTGTATTTTCATCTTTACTCACAGTCATTATATGTGGGGGGCTGCCTTTTCCTTTGGGGAATTTCTCTGAGGCAAGGTAGGCTTATTTTTCTATCTTCAGGTCTAGCTAGTTTCTCAGGCTGTGCCCGAGGCGCCTAGATCTGATCAGGAGCGCTCCACGGCTACCTCTAGTGTCGTGTGATAGGATTTGGGATTGCGGTCAGCAGAGTTCCCACGTCTCAGAGCTCGTCCTATGTTATTAGTAACTATCAGGTCACTTTGTGTGCTCTTGACCACCAGGTCCATTGTGTTTCTGAACCACCAGTTCATAACAGTTCCTGCAAATAATCATTGTTTTGCTGGAAGATACCAGACTGAATATGATTCTCTATTACATTGCTGCTGTTAACCATTGCCCTGCTGAAAGCTAAAAAACTGTGTTCACTTTTCTGATTCATTGGTGCTAGTAACTATTGCAAGGCTGCAAGATATCAGATCGGCTTTGCTTCTTTGGTACACCTGTGTTTAACCACCACCCTGCTGGGAGATACCAGACTGCACTAATGTGATTAACTGCTTCCCTGCCAGAAGCTACTTATTTCCTATATTGCTACTGTTCTCATATGTATTCACTTTTTTGCCCTCTTGCATACCCTGCTGTCACCTCCAGTACACACTGCTTACCTATATATACACATGGATTATATCTTATAGAATTCTCCCCATCAGTTGAGGTCATAGCATTATATAATTGAACAGATATCAAGCTGATTGCAAAAAAAAAATCTGAAATACACAATCTTCATCTGTAGAAAATATAAATACAATAATACTAGCACTTTTATACCTGGTATTAGCCACTTTTGGAGGAAACAACCTCTAGCAGGGATTTATTTTAACCATCTACCATTCTGTGACATTTATCAGATGTAGGATGATTGATGGGATTCTTAAATGCACATCAAATTTCACATTTTCTCAATATCCTGATGAGTATAAGCTTTCAGTCTTGTCAGTCATTGGTAGATTTACTGGTAAGTTTAACATCATAGTTGTGTTGTGAGGTCCACTTCCAGCTGAGCTTCAATTTTCCTACAGACATCCAGACATTTAAGAGCCTTCTGGAACACTGAAAAATTCATAGGGTATTCCCATATACATGGATGTAGACTGACACAGGGGCCGTGGGGTCAATCCTTGGATTAGTCTTTGGCTGGTGGTGCAAGCTGGTAGAAATGGTCATGTCACTGGGTCAGAACCAGTAGGACATACAAAATAAAAAGACAGACGAGTGGTCAGGAAATGGGCCAAAGTCAGGGTGATTAACAGAGTGCACAGGTGAGCAATATGTTTCTAGCAGGATTTATAAAAAATATTGGGAATCGGAAAGGAGGAGGGTTTCAGCTGGAAAGCTACTGGAATAACAACCTTAGATATCTCATAAGAACCTCCTTGCTGATTGACAGGTCACTTGCTCTTGAACATGGCTAGCGGCCTCTCAATCTGCCAATGGAGAGTGCTGCTAGGTATGAAATACATTAGTGAGACTGAGAAGCTAGAAATTCATTATCGAGCCCCAATGCACTTCCAGAAATAACTTCAAAAATAGATTTCTCATTGCTGGAGCAGCAACTTGGGGTCATAAAAGGATTGACTTACTTATTTTTTTACTGATCTACACGATCATATTAATAGTTTGAGGGGAATAAAAGTTTCTGACATCCTCCCTTTAAACCTGTCTCAGGCAACAACTGTATGGTGTTGGTCTCCACTTCAACAAATACAGCTGCGCAGAATGTGGATCCCACAATGATAGCATTACTTCTAGGGGAGAAGACAATGCCTCATGTAAGTGTCATATAGCGCCACATGTGGTAATGGTCTTCAACTCAAATCCTTTGCGAAATGTCTGACATATTTAGCAGGCTTGCAGAATAGCATGCAAATACTAAGCAATTGGAAGAATTATTTAAATATTTCCTACATTGCATAATTAGTATCATTTATCAGTGCACCTTAAGTATATACTCTACTTGGGAGTAATTATACTATGCTAATGTCCAACGAGGGCTATGATAATTATTTATCAGACTCCAAGACCGGGTATACTAATAATAGCATAATGTTTTAATCCTAAGTAAACACAGATGCTTCTCTACATCTCCTTTTACTAAGACACTTTTCACTTTATTTATTCAAAGCCCATTGCACAGTACGTATAATAAGATTCAAGTGTTTATAGAAGTGAATAAATAAAGATTCTGTTAACAGATCACTCAATTTATATATTCAACAAGTCAAATGAGACTCATTTACACTTTTATTACATTTCTGAGACCACAGTCATTAATCTGACATTTTTTAGCCATGCTCTTCAACCATAATACCATTATGTTGTTTTTAGAGCACCTATTTATCCAGACCAGATTAATCATCATGAAAAAAGCTACCTAGAAGCTTAAGGTACCGTCACACTCAGCGACTCTGCAGCAATATAGACAATGAGCCGACCTAAACTAGATCGCTGGAGCGTCGCTGTTTAGGTCGCTGTAGAGACGTCAAACACAGCAACTCCAGAACGATGCAGGAGCGATCCAGTGACGTAACGGCGACTCAATTCTCATTCTCGCTGGTTGTTAGCTCCATGTCAAACAGCCGGAGTGTACCGATCCGACACACATCTAGGGGCCCTATGCTCGTTGCTGGCGTCGTTGATTTTGATGTCAAACATGACGATACACGCCGACTTGGCGATGAAATAAAGTTTTGGACTTCTAGCTCCGACTAGCGATGGCACAGCGGGATCCAGATCGCTGCTGTGTGTCAAACACAACAAAATCGCTATCCAGGACGCTGCAACATCACGGATTGTTGTCATTCTCTTTGCAAAGTTGCTGAGTGTGACGGTACCTTTAGTACTCAAAGCAATGTTAGATGTTGTCACAAAGAGTTTTGATTGCATATCTTTTATAGCATCTGGAGCCTTTTTTTTCATGAGAAGAGCTCCAAATCCCTTAAGGTACCTTCACACATAACGATATTGTTAACGATATCGTTGCTTTTTGTGACGTAGCAACGATATCGTTAATAAAATCGTTATGTGTGACAGCGACCAACGATCAGGCCCCTGCTGGGAGATCGTTGGTCGCTGAAGAAAGTCCAGAACTTTATTTCGTCGCTGGATCTCCCGTGGACATCGCTGGATCAGCGTGTGTGACACCGATCCAGCGATGTCTTCACTGGTAACCAGGGTAAACATCGGGTAACTAAGCGCAGGGCCGCGCTTAGTAACCCGATGTTTACCCTGGTTACCATCCTAAAAGTAAAAAAAACAAACAGTACATACTTACCTAACGCTGTCTGTCCTCCAGCGCTGTGCTCTGCACTCCTCCTGTACTGGCTGTGAGCGTCGGTCAGCCGGAAAGCAGAGCGGTGACGTCACCGCTCTGCTTTCCGGCCGCTGTGCTCACAGTCAGTACAGGAGGAGTGCAGAGCACAGCGCTGGAGGACAGACAGCATTAGGTAAGTATGTACTGTTTGTTTTTTTTACTTTTAGGATGGTAACCAGGGTAAACATCGGGTTACTAAGCGCGGCCCTGCGCTTAGTTACCCGATGTTTACCCTGGTTACCGGCATCGTTGGTCGCTGGAGAGCGGTCTGTGTGACAGCTTTCCAGCGACCAAACAGCGACGCTGCAGCGATCCGGATCGTTGTCGGTATCGCTGCAGCGTCGCTTAATGTGAAGGGGCCTTTACATTGACATAACACAACTATGGTTGCGTATTGCATACTATTACTGGGTGAGCTCAGTCTATAGGTAGTATGCAGTAAGCTCCCTAAGTAGGGATGAGAACAACAATCTACAGTGGAATGAGTTGACGTTGAATTTCCTGAAATTCTCAGTTTCACGCAAATTCAAACACTTTGATGTTCAATTTGCGAAAGAAAACAAATTTCTTTCTCTACCATTTCTCACACCTATTCTGTAGAATATAAGCTGTTATAGTCAGCAAAGTTCTCTCTCTCTCTTTCCCACTCTCCTCTTGCTCACTTTCATTTCTCCTCTCCCTTCCCCTCACTATTACCTTCTCCCTCTCTCTATCTTCGGTAGAGTCTAAGCTCCTATGGTCAGTGGGATTCTCTCTCTTCTGTAGAGTGTAAGCTCATATGGTCCACACGGTTCTCTCTGTCTTCTCCACCATGTTTATTTTCTGAGCAATTACAATCTTTCCATTAATGAGATTTGCACGCACTTATTGAAATTTCAAAAAATCTGCTCATCTCTAGCAATCTAATTTTTTTTAATCAATTAAATATCTGTGCTACATATTCACAGCTTTGTATAAGACAAATATCGATCTGACAGCGGTATACATATTAACTAGCACAGAATTTTAGAACTTTTTGGATTTGGGCATTTACTTAAAAATAACGTAACAGCAAAGTTTAGTTTAGCAATTTTTTCTTACTTTTGCAGTAGTTTAAGTCAAGTGGTGTTGAATAAATTAAAGGAGTTATCACACAATTACAATGGATCACCTGCCATTAGATAGTTGATTAGTTTTTGATGGGAAGACATCCATGAGTCCCCATGAACCATGGGTGGACTTGAAAATCCCCTAAATTCGTTTTGGGCAGATGTGCTTGAAACGGCTGGGAAATTGGACTCAGACCAAATAAAATTTGTCAGAATTGATATTGTTGTGAAAAGACATTTAATATGCATATAGGTCTCGCTAGACCAGAAATAAAATAAAATGCCTGAAAAAAGTTTAAAAGAATAAAAAAAAACGTATACTCCCCTGTCTTGCTCCTCACCTGCCCTGCCACTGCAGATCCCTGCCGAGTCTACCGATTGCTCCCCTCAGTCACTCTTTGCTTCATGCACTAGGACTCAAATATAGGGATAAGAGAACATGCTCGGTGATACTCAGAAATCACTCGAGTGACTGGGTGCTCGGTGTCCCATATATACCGTTTAGTCCCCCAGCAATCAGACACTTATCAACTATACTTTTGAGATGATTGACTATAACTGTGGAACAGCTTATCTCATCTATTTCATCCCATTCAAAAAAATAAGCCCTTGTGCAGTTCTATTGATGGAAGAATGTAAAATGTATGGCTCTCGGAAAAATGAGACACAATAACACGTTATTTTTTTAAATAATATTTATTGTTCAAAAGACATAAGATGTAAATAAAATGTAATGAATTTGGTATTGTTCTGAATGGGCTGACGCACAGAATAAAGATAACACTTTATTTGTGTGATTACTATAAAATATAAAATGTCAAAAGACAACAGCAGGATTATGGTTCTTGTATTTCTCCCCATAAAAAGGACAGTATGGGGAAGGAAAAAAGTGTGAGGGGATAATATCGAGGGAAAGGAAAGTGCAAGACACAATATGGGAGAGAAAAGGGAAAATAACTAGGAGGGTACAGTAGGTGGGAGAAAAGTGTGTGGGAACTGTATGGGGAGAAAAGTTAGAGATTGAGAGATGACAGGGTGAAAATAGTGTAAAGGGACAGTATGTTGGGAGAAAAGTGTGATGGGACAGTATGAGGGATAAAGTCTGAGGGATACTATGGGGAAGAAGAAAAGTGTGAGGGAAGAATATAGGGGCAAAAAGTGAGAGGGTACAGTAAGGGTGAGAATGGTGTGAGGGGACAGTATGGTATGAGAAAATTGTGAGGGAATAATACCTGGGAAAAAAAACTGTAATTAAACAGAATGAGAGGGTATGACTCAACAGTACGGTGGAGAAATATATGGGGGAATAGATGTTTGAGGAGAAAATAAGAGGTTTCAATATGTGGGTAAAAGTGTGAGGGGATATTATGGGGAAATGTGAGAGGACAGTATGGGGGGAAAAGTGTGATGTGATAGTATGTGGGGAAGTGTGAGGGGATAATATGGAAAAAAAAAGTGTGAGGGGTGTCAATGTAGAGACTGGGTAGTGTGGGGAGCCAGAGTGAGGAGACAAGATGAGGGCACAGCAAATACAAGGAAGTATGTAGAGGGGGAAGTACGCACACAAATGGAGCACAGGATGAAGCATAGTATGGAAACTGCACAGTGTAGGGGGACACAGTGTGAGGGAATGATAAGAGGTGGTCTAGTATGGAAATGGCATGCATGTCGAGGGACACTTAAGATAGGGACAGTGTGGTCATCACAGCTAATAGGGACAGACAGTGGTGATCAGTTATAGATCAAAAAAGCCAGTATGGAGGCAATATTTTAAAGAAGAGGATAGTGTGAGGGTCATATTTACTGCATTTAGCACAGTGAGAAGCAATTATTGAACAGATGACCAGCATAGGGCAGTTATTTTATTCAAGAGCATTATAATCGCACTGTTATTTTTAAAGGCATTGTGTGGATGTGAGCTGCAGAACAGAGAAGATGGAAGTCTACAGAGCCAAGCTATGGATGTGAAAAGACATCATGTTGTCTGGACAATATGGAGAAAAAAAGAAAGAATGACTTCAATCAAAGAAGACTTCATCTTTAAAGTACCTTGATGTAAATGTTTACTTGTTATACTGACTCATCAGTACTGTGGTTCTTGTATGATTCACAGTCTGATGCTTACTGATAACAACAACTCCCGCTCTCTCCTTACCATTCTTGAGGACATAGTGGAAGTTGTAGGTTAATACAATACAATTGTATATGGGGCTGACCTTACACTGCAATTGATTTCTGTATCAAACTTGGTACTGTATTCATGTGCTAATGATGGTTCTAGTGATGTATTAATGTACTAATGGTGGATCTGGTGATATATTCATGTACTCATGGTGGTTCTCGTGAGGTATGCATGTACTGATTGTGCTTCTGGTGATGTATTACTGTGGTGACAGTGTTTGTAATGTTGTATTTCTGCACTGCTGATTTGTTCTTGTGATGTATTCCTGTACTATTGTGTTTCTTGTTATGTATTTCTGTACTGATGGTGGTTCTGGTGAGCTGCTTATGTATTGATGGATGTTCCAGTGATGTGTTCATGTACTGATGTTGCTTCCCTTGGTGTAATCACGTACTGATGATGGTCCTAGGGAGGTATTCATTTATTGATGTTGGTTGTTGTAATGCATTTCTGCATTGATGTTGGTTCGAGTTATGTATCCAGGTACAAATTGGAGTTCTGGCGATGTGTTAATTTACTGATGGTGGTTCTGGTGAGGTATTGATGTATTGATTGTCGTTGTGATGATATATTACTGTATTGATGGGCATTCTGGTGATATATTCATGTGCAGATAAGGATTCTGGTAAGGTATTCCTGCACCAATGGTGTTTCTGGTTATGTATTTGTCAAGAATCCGCCACTCACTATGTCCTAGGGATGCAGTGAATGACAGCTCAGCCACTGAATAGTGGCAGGGGCATACGGGGCGTTCAGTATTATTTGTATGGCATTACCCAGCCAACCAAAAAGGGATTGGAGCGTGCTAACTATTCTCATGCTAATTAGGGATAGTCCAGCCATCCAGTCAGGGGCTGGGGTATGCTCGGCTGTCCTCATGCAAATTCAGGCTTCCCCATCAGCCCAATCACAGTCTGGGCCTTCTGCTCTGGCTATTTAGCTGGCTGGCAATGGTCAAACCATTGTTAATCGTAGCTTTACTCGGTGGAGTGTTTTTCTTGTGCTTTAATGTTATGAGGTTCTGATTTTTTGCTTCCTGACCTCGTATCTTGCCTTTGACTATTTATTTTCCTAGCGCTTTTGAGTCCATCTGCACAATTTTGGACTGCTGACTTTGGACTGTGACCTGTTTACTCTTTTGTCTTGGCCCTCAGCCTTTGACGTACACTCTTTGTATTTGACGTCGGACTTATTGACTCGTCTGTCTCATTGCTTGTCCTTGAAAAATGACGATAGTCATCCACAAAGTATTTCCATACTAATGATGGTTGTGTATTGTTCCATGTACTGTTATTGGTTCTGTTACTGTATAGATTTAGTTATCCATAACTTGTCAGATATTGTGATACATTGCTTGGCTATTAAAGCTTTGTGCCGTCTGATGAGTTTAGTGTTGCCACTTCTGTATTTATGTTAAGAGTATTAATTATAACATTAAGCACCGTGCTCTAAAATGGTGCCATTGAAAAATGCAGCCAATCCCGCAAAAAGAAGCTCTCATATAGTTGATGAAAAAAAATATGTTATGGCTCCAAAAACTTGACGATGAAAAAGCAAAAGAAAAAAAATGTTTTGTCTAAAAGTCCCAAATTAAAACAGTCTTTAAGGCATTAGGATTACCTCATATCTCAATGCTGACTACCCCTACAGTTAGTTTTCATATGACATATTTCATGTGTGTGATATGTTTCTCCATGTCATGTAAACAGCAAGGACTTTAAATATACAAACAATTGCTGAATTTATTGTGGTTTGTGATGTTTAAACTGTGTTGCAATTTGTAAATGTCAAGCATATTTTATTTCTTAAACAAATTTATCTGGAAATGTTAAAGCTATTTAGCACAGTAGTACAAATTATTTTTTTATTTCAAAATATTTCATTTTCTTCAATTTGATTTAGCATGAAATATTTGCATTTCTCACCTTTCAGACTATACTACTATTTATGAGCACAGAATTTCAACTTGATACATATGCTGCTAGTCAATGCCGTTTCACACCTAGTCTACATCAAAAAGATCAGTTGCAAATCATTGTAATCTATGTTCATACTTAGTATTTTTACTGTATTTTTTTATACAAATTAACCCATTACTTGCCAAATTAAAATGTTTACAAGTACGGATTTTTCAGAAAAGGGCGTCCCAATATTCAATTAAAAATGACAATGACATGATTTCCTATTTTGAAAACATTCATTTTACAAACACAACACAAAAAAATTGTACCCAATTATAAAAATTATAAAATCTTAGTTGCTAGAAGCTAAAGATTAGGCGTCCCAAAAAAAGGACATTGGTAGATAATGGTTTAAAAGCTGGTTTTACATTACCAGCAAACGCTATGAGATTTCTGAAATCATATGCACACATTTGCTTTTTTTCCTTACTGAATTGTTTGACTTTTTTTTAAAAACTGCAGCATGTCAATTCTTTCAGGGTTATTGCAATGTTTTTTCACCCATAAAAAGCAAAAAAGCAGCAAACTACAGAAAAAATGCTATCAGTTTTTGCAGCATTTTTGGTGAAAAAAACATATTTTTGTAATTTTGCCAAGCTTAAACCATAATATCTTGGTATCCTGACATGAGCATGGATGGTGTGCAATTTAATTAAATTAGTTATAAGGGATGATCGAACGTGCTCGGTGATACTCGGTTATTACTCAAGTGCTCGGATGTGCTCGTTACTCAGCAAATAATGGGTGGTGCTCGATGTAGAACTCAAATTCCTGCCCCACATCTTTGGTGTCTGTTTTTCAGCCAATAAGCCTATGGGCATTGCCTGTGAGTCACTGCAATGCTGTAGCCATCTTGGTTATGGCATTACTGTGATTGACTGACCGTGTGACATCATCAGAGGTTATAAAAAGTCAGGGCCACCCGGCTAGGCACACTGACGCCATTGCACAGCTCTGTGACACTTTGTGCTGGAGGGATAGAGTGCTTGTCAAGACATCTGTGCACAGTATAACGAATCAGAGGCCTGTAGTGTTGATACTGGTGCTGATGCTGAACCACAATACTAACAACCCTTAAATGGGCTAATCATTTATATCACATACAATCTGCATATAGCCTAGGGAGAGAGAGAGAGAGTTGCAGGAGCAGGGTGAGTGACAGAATCCAGTCTGCATACAAGGATTAGGCCTGTACAGTTCGTTTGCAAATATATAGCTGTAGTTATCTTTGTGTTGGTGGAAAAATTTAATATATTTTGATCCATCAAGTTTTACCTGCTGTGAAGTCCTTTTTTGTTTTATACAACACACCCAAAAATCATACAAAACCTACAAGAAACAAAATGAGCAAAAACCCTGCTGTATCGAAATAAGTAAAAAGCAAAAGTGCATTTTAATAACACAGGGTTCTTCGTAATACTATTTTTGATCAAAAATAGCATAAAAGCCATCCCACTGTCGACAAGGTGACTTTGACCGGGAGGGTCCTACACTGTCTAATATTAAAAACCTTACCATGTGTCAAAGTTGACCTCAGTGTGCAAATAAGGGCAGACAAAAGGATGGGATCCAACAAGTGGACACCAGTCTGGGGAAGCCTTTAAATATAATTTCCAGCTCAAAAGAGGGAGGCCGCACCCCGACATTCACAGAATGCAAAAATACAAAGAAAAAACACAAAAAGTGAGCTTAGTTTGAGTTGGTATACCGAAGCAAAGAGAGAAGAAGAGAAACTGACGAGGCTCCTAGTTCAGATGGAAAAACTGCTAAGAAATGCAGAATATATGTTATATGCCTATAAATACTGGTATTCCTCGGGTAGATACACACATGACAGACCTTTTCTGAAAAGTCACTTCTTTTTCTTTACTGATCCTTCTCCCTCTAAAACTGCTCTATCGGTTTACTGTTCTGTGTTTAGTAAAGATCAAATGAGACCTTTTGCATACAAAACAGATAGAAAATTCACCAGGTAATTAGGTGATCAATTCAGTAAAGCAATCAGGATCTCTTAAAACTAATTTTGTTTTAAAAAAAGAAATGAAATAAAAGTGTGTTTAAAATATAACACATTTAGACTGTGTCCAGCCTTCATCAGGGCATGTAATATATAATGTTAATAGTTTAATTATGTAATATACACTGCTCAAAAAAATAAAGGGAACACTAAAATCAAACATCCTAGATATCACTGAATTAAATATTCCAGTTGTAAATATTTCTTCATTATACAGTGGAATTCGTTGAGAACAGTAAAACCTAAAAATGATCAATGTAAATGACAACTAATATCCCATGGAGGTCTGGAGTTGGAATGATGCTCAAAATCAAAGTGGAAAATCAAATTGCAGGCTGATACAACTTCAGTGGAAATGCCTCAAGACAAGGAAATGATGATCAGAAGTGTGTGTCCTCCACGTGCCGGTATGACCTCCCTACAATGCCTGGGCATGCTACTGATGAGATGGCAGATGGTCTCCTGAGGGATCTCCTCCTAGACCTGTACTAAAGCATCTGCCAACTCCTGAACAGTCTGTGGTGCAACGTGACATTGGGGGATGGAGCGAGAGATGATGTCCCAGATGTGTTCAATCGGATTCAGGACTGTGGAGCGAGTGAGCCAGTCCATAGTTTTAATGCATTCATCTTGCAGGAACTGCTGACACACTCCAGCCACATGAGGTCTGGCATTGTCCTGTATTTGGAGGAAGCCAGGGCCAACTGCAACAGCATATAGTCTCACAAGGGGTCTGAGAATTTCATCTCGGTACCTAATGGCAGTCAGGCTACCTCTGGCAAGCACATGGAGTGCTGTGCAGCCCTCTAAAGAAATGCCATCCCACACTATTACTGACCCACTGCCAAACCGGTCATACTGAAGGATGTTGCAGGCAGCAGATCGCTCTCCACAGCGTCTCCAGACTCTGTCACGTCTGTCACATGTGCTCAGTGTGAACTTGCTTTCATCTGTGAAGAGCACAGGGTGCCAGTGGCGAATATGCCAATCCTAGTGTTCTGTGGCAAATGCCAAGCGTCCTGCACGGTGTTGGGCTCTGAGCACAACCCCCATCTGTGGATGTCAGGCACTCAGACCATCCTCATGGAGTCGGTTTCTAACCATTTGTGCAGACACATGCACATTTGTGGCCTGCTGGAAGTCATTGCAGGGCTCTGGCAGTGCTCTTCCTGTTCCTCCTTTCACAAAGGCTGAGGTAGCGGTCCTGCTGCTGGGTCGTTGCCCTCCTACGGCCCCCTCCACTTTTCCTGGTGTACTGGCCTGTCTCCTGGTAGCACCTCCAGCCTCTGGACACTATGCTGACAGACACAGCAAGCATTCTTGTCACAGCTCGCATTGATGTGCCATCCTGGATGAGCTGCACTACCTGAGCCACTTGTGTGGGTTTTAGAGTCAGTCTCATGCTACCACGAGTGTGAAAGCACAATCAACATTCAAAATTGACCAAAACATCAGCCAGAAAGCATTTGTACTGAGATGTGGTCAGTAGTTCCCACCTGCAGAACCACTCCTTTATTGAGTATGTCTTGATAATTTACATCTGTTGTCTATTCCATTTGCACAACAGCATGTGAAATTGATTGTCAATCAGTGTTGCTTCCTAAGTGGACAGTTTGATTTCACAGAAGTTTGATTTACTTGGAGTTATATTCTATTGTTTAAGTGTTCCCTTTTCTTTTGAGCAGTGTAAAAAAAAAATAAGAGAACAATAATTAATATTATATAATCTCACAATAATAATAATATAATTATCTTAGAATATGTCATTATTATAATAATATATCATTATCCCAGAATGATTTAATACGATACAATTTTTTCATTTATTTTTATTTTTTAAATACATGTATTGTTATTGTATCATCTACCTAATACCATTACATATTAAACGCACTTCTCTGGTTTCCGATGGACACTCCGCTCATTCCAAATAAGATATGCATTTAAACCTGCTCACTACTACTCTGTGCACGCACCTGATGAATGTTGGACACAACTGAAACGCGTTATATTTTAAATACATTTTCTTTTTAAAATTAAAACTTTTTTTCATCTGATGGTGAATGATTTAATGTAGTACCTAATTACCTGGTGAATTTCCTATATGGTCTTTTTTGGTCTCTGTGCTCTGATTTGGGGGAGACGCCAGTAGCTCACTGAGAGTGCAGCGCCCTATTGCATTAATTTGTTACTGCTGTTTACTTTGGAGTTGTACCCTGTTGAAGCACAACCCCTAAGGTGCGAGTTACATGCTTCCACTGTGCTGACTAATATATAAATTATTACGGTACTACATTTAGACAGTGCTAGAGGTGTATCGTCTATAGTGGCAGACCACAAGGTTGTCGAAAGCTGTGGAGACCCTTATTCTGTATGGGTGGTTGTGGGGGCCCTCAAACTGAGCAGTGGACTGTGGGACCCCTCATAAGCCTGAGTAGGGGCGGTGAGGGTCCTCATGCTAAGTGGGGGCGTCAAACTGACAAGTGCCACACTGGTGAAACTGTAGGAAGGAGGATTCACTGTGGGGACACCACACTTAGCTTGAAAATGGGGGCAATTTTGGAGCATTATATTCTAAAATAGCTATAAAATTGGTATTTCTGGTGAGAACACCAAGAGACTTCATTACGGATATATGTATGTAAATATATACACATGTTCACTTATAGTTTTTTAATTATTGTGAGGTGTGGGGCCTAATTAGAACTTTTGATATAGGGCCTATGATTTCTATGTACGTCACTGGATAGCGCTGTTTTTCCCTTTTTCACTCAGTGAAAATCCTTCCATTTTTATTTACCTTTTTGATATAGAAGTCTATTGAAAGAGAGGAGGGTGAAGCTCGAGGGAGGCAGAAGCAGGGAGACAAGAAACCCAAGGAGACTTCTAGTGCAGAAGGAAACACTGCTAAAAATGATAGGATACCTGTAATTTTGGCCAAAAATAATGGTAATCCTAAGGTGCACACACATATGAGAATCCTTTTCTGAAAAGTCTCTAAATTAAAAAAGTTCTTGCTCTCTGCCATCACCAATATAGAGCTCTTTGGAGCTTACGATATACTGTTTTAAAACAGTGTTCAATGTATACACATTTTGTAGATTGTGAGCCACCGCGGGCAGGGTCCTCTCTCCTCCTGTACCAGTCGTGACTTGTATTGTTTAAGATTATTGTAGTTGTTTTTATTACGTATACCTCTCCTCACATGTAAAGCGCCATGGAATAAATGGCGCTATAACAATAAATAATAATAATAATTGTGCAAGAAGTTCCCACTAGTGGTGACTCTATTATACTTAATTTCTATACAGGAGTATTGGAGTTTTATGTATATATAGTATTTGTTACAATCCCTCAATTAAATTAATCAAAATAAAATTTTGAATTTATTAGCGAATTAAATAAATAAATTAATAAATATGTTTTTCAATTATCATAATTGATTAACCTAATCTTTCCTATGTCTTTTCTGTCTTTTTTTTTCCACATTTAAAATCAATACATTTTTTTCCATGTATAACATAAAATCCTGCTTCTATTTAGATTCTCTGCATATTATGTTGCAATATTTGCTAGAGATTATTTCCTAGTCTGCTATTAATTGTAACATTGAACAGAAGCAGAAGGATATTTAGCGTGTACAAAGAAGATTAAGAACACTTATTCACCAAGTAAATTAGATTGCCCGTAATTACATTTTGCGAAGTAAACCGAAAAGGCGAAAGGGTTCAATTTAACCACATTTCAGCTAAAAGAAGAAAAAAAAAAAACATGTTCTTGCATTCTAAACACATTGAAAGTAACAACATTATTATTTTTTTGTCTTCTTTGAGGACTCAATGAAAAGATGGTCTTTACGGACAATGGCGTACTCTCTCTCTTTTTTTTTTTTTTTTTTTGCTTGTTCTCTAAATTAGTTCCATGTGTGAATATTTAGTAAAATATCACCCACAGCTGTTGTCGAATTAAGAGATGATTATTGTGTTAATGCTACATCTAGATTAGTAAGTGGTCAAGCATCTTGTGCAGGTGCAGCCGCCTCCCCGGTTCCCTCTCTTCTATAATAACATTAAGGAGTCTGCAGCTCTGCACTTCATCTTGTGAAGGGTGCTTGTCTGGCGGACAGATGGCACTAGATACATATACCATTTGTGCTCCTCACAAGAGCGCTGCTTAAGTAAACAAGATAATGCAGAAATTGTATGAATAGAGGATCACAGCCATTATGTAGGTTTGATTCAGTGACCTTCCTGATTTTCAGTAAATGCAGAAGAGCTTCTCAAAGTGTGCGATATTTCATGCTTCTCTGTAGGTTTTAATTTTTAATGCACATTTAAATGGGTATCTTCAGCTCCAAGATCCTATCCCAATCTGTAGTAGGTAATATTAATAATATTATCAAATACCGCCAGTTAGAAATGCAGTATAGTTTTTCTGATTCAAAATGTCTATTTCCTCATGTCACAGTGTCTGCAAATTGAGATTCTGGTTTGGCTATTATCCTAAGTCATGTGACAAGGCTCGTTAAAGGGTCAACATTGACTTGTAGGATTGCTACCTTCCAATAGATGGCACTAGAGTTCTAGCTCTCTTCCTCTCTGAATAGACAGTTTGCATAATTAGCATATTACCCAGAGGAGCATTGCGACTTTAAGTCTCCTCATCTCGGCATGCTTAGCATGTCGATCTCTGCAAGGAGAAACTATACTTCTTGGATATTTCCTCAAGTGCAGGCATTGTAGGACCTTAGGTATCCATGGTTAGGAACACTGATGTACTGATAGTTAGTTAGCTAGTTATTAGTGGTTGTAACCATGGATGACTAAGGTCCTGTGATGCCTGCACATGAGATATAGCAAATCAGAAAACTAAACTACATTTCTAATTGGAGGTATTTGATCATATTTTATTATTACACCTACTACATATTGGGATAGGATCTTGGAGATGGGAATACTCCTTTAAGTTTGGTATATAATATCTTTGTTGTTCTTCTGGAGATTGATGAATCAATTCGAGGAAAATTGAATTCAACTTGAATTCCCCCCCAAAAAAATCTGATTCAAATACGATTTTGCTTTTTGTAATCTGTTTTTGCACAACCCGACTGACTTGGTGACCAGCCAGCCAGTCATGATGTCCAGAGGCCTAGCAAACACTGAAGACCAGATTTGACCTGTGAAAACTGACGACCTGCTGTAACTATGAGGACCGGGATGGAAGCTGTGTAAAGAAAGTGAAGGCCATGTGACTCATTTTTAAAAAAAAATTTGTTACCCTATGTTTATTATATTTTTGGGTAAAGGAGAAACTCCAGAACATTGTAAGGCACATTCACATTCTGTTTGTATTGATTAATTTTGGTGTATATTGAATTTCATGTGCAAATTTGAAATTATTCAAATTGTCTCTTCAGAGAGGAAGAGAACTAGAACTCTAGAGCCACCTATTGGAAGGTAGCTTGTAGGATTGTAGGATTGCTACCTTCCAATAGGTGGCACTAGAGTTCTAGTTCTCTTCCTCTCTGAAGAGATAATTTGCATAATTAGCATATTTCCTAGAGGAGCATTGCGACTTTAAGTCTCCTCATTTCGGCATGCTTAGCATGTCATTCTCCACAAGAAGAAACAATACTTCTTGGATATCGGTTGGATGCCTCTTATACAGTCAAACCAGATCTCCACTTTGCACTGATGGGAAGTACCCCGAAACACAGTGTCTGCAAATTGAGATTCTGGTTTGGATATTATCTTAAGTCATGTCACAAGGCTCATTAAAGGGTTGACATTGACTTGTAGGATTGCTACCTTCCAATAGGTGAACTAGAGTTCTAGTTCTCTTTCTCTCTGAAGAAACAATTTGCATAATTAGTATATTAGACAAAGATGACACAAGTAAACACAAAATGCAGTTTTTAAATTAAGGTCTTTTTGATTAAGGGAGAAATAAATCCAAACCTACAGGGCCCTGTGTGAAAAAGTGATTGTCTCCCTTCCCCTCAAAATATAAATAAACTATGGATTATCATATCTTTGGAAAGCTGAATTGAAATTTCCTAGCCACATGCACACCTGATTACTGCCATAACTGTTCTCAATCAAAAACTAATTTAAATAGGACCTGCCTGACAAAGTGAAGTAGACCAAAAGTTACTGAAAAGCTACATATCATGCCGTGATCCAAAGACATTCTGGAACAAATAAGAATCAAAATAATTTAGACTTATCAGTCTGGAAAAGTTTATGAAGCCATTTCTAAAGCTTTGGGACTCCAGCGAAGCACAGTGAGAGCTATTATCCACAAATGGCAGAAACACAGAACAAAGGGGAACCTTCTCAGGAGTGGCCGGCCGACCAAAATTACCCCAAGAGTGCAGCGACAACTTATCCAAGAGGTTACAAAAGACCCCACAAAGACATTCAAAGAAATGCAGGCCTGACTTGCTTCAGTTAAGGTCAGTGTTCATGACTCCACCATAAGAAAGAGACTGGGCAAAAATGGCAAGTGTGGCAGATTTCCAAGATGAAAACCACTGCTGAGCAATAAGAACATAAATGCTCATCTCAGTTTTGTCAGAAAACATCTTGATGATCCAAAAGACTTTGGGAGAATACTCTGTGGACAGACAAGACAAAAGTTGAACTTTTTGGAAGGTGTATTTCCCAATAAATCTGGCATAGAAGTAACACAGCATTTCAGAAAAAGAACATCATACCAACAGTAAAATATGGTGGTGGTAGTGTGATGGTCTGAGGCTGTCTTGCTGCTTCAGGACCTGGAAGACTTGCTGCGATGTATGGAACCATGAATTCTGCTGTCTACCAAAAAATTCTAAAGAAGAACGTCCAGCCTCACGCTGAAGCACACTTAGGTTGTGCAGCAGGACAATGATCCAAAACACACCAGCAAATCCACCTCTGAATGGCTTGAGAAAAACAAAATTCAGATTTTGGAGTGGCCTAGTTGAAGTCCTGACCTTAATCTGATTGAGATGCTATGGCATGACCATAAAAAGGTGACTCATGCTCCAAAACTCTCCAATGTAGCTGAACTATAACAATTCTGCAAAGATGAGGTGGCCAAAATTCCTCCGGAGCGTTGGAAAAGACTCATTGCCAGTTGTCGCAAATGATTGATTTGAGTTCTTGCTGCTAAGCGAGGCCCAACCAGTTATTAGATTTAGGAGGACAATTACTTTTTCACACAGGACCCTGTAGGTTTGGATTAATTTTTCCCTTAAATAATAAAAGACCTTCATTTAAAACTTGCATTTTGTGTTACTTGAGTTATCTTTGTCTGATATATAAATCTGTTTGGTGATTTGAAACATTTAAGTGTGACAAACTTGCAAAAGAATAGGACATCAGGAAGGGGGCAAACACTTTTTCATTCAACTATATAAGGGGACTGTGAGAAAGAAAAGCAACCAGTCAAAAATATACCACATCTATTTATATAATTGCCTTGTAATGTTTTCATTTCCTGTTCTGTCCAGATGTCACCGTATCCCAAGCGGAGGAAGTTCACCGACCGGCATATTGGGACACCCAAGTGATTGGTGTCTCAATATGGAAACTGCTGCTGGTACCAACCTATTGTGCGGTACCACCAGAGGAACACCATCACACCACACACACACACACTCTATACGCCGTACACACCACACACACACACACCCTCACACACACATGCTCCCACACTCACACACTCAAACACTCACACTCACATTCACTCTCACACACTCACATGCTCACACACTCATGCTCTCACTCTCTCACACTCATACTCTCACACTCACGCAGCCTATTGCGCGGTACCACCAGCGGAACACCGTCATGAACACGCTGCCGCCGGGATCAGCCAAATGATTCACTGACTGCTGCCATCTTTGTACAGGAGGAGCGCATGTGCTGTTTTAATGTGACTGCCGTTATCTGTCTGCACAAAGATGGTGGCGGTCTGATTTACTGAGCCTGCGCGAATTACACGCATTTGCAGTGAATCATTTGGCTGATCCAGGCAGCAGATGCGCGACGTGTCTACAGGCAGAGGAAGCCGGTCACATTAAAGAGGTTTTCCCATGAACGTAAGTTCATCTTAAAAAAATGACGGTATCTGACCGTGTACGGAGCATACCACATCTCCTCGGCAGGGGAGGAAGCAAAAGACAATACTGACTTTACAGCAGGGGATCACGGTGGATTCATTTTGTGAGGTAAAATATTTCACTGACGTTTTAAAAAATATTTTACCTCACAAAATGTAACCTCTGTGATCTCCTGCTGTAATGTCAGTATTGTCTTTTGCTTCCTCCCCTGCCCAGGAGCTGTGGTATGTTCTGTACACGGTCAGACACAAATAATTTTTAAACTGAACTTTTGCTCATGGGAAAACCCCTTTAAAAAGCAAAATCAATGCCAACATTGCTTCTCCTAAAAAGTATGCTAATGGCAATGAAAGGAAAGCAGCAAAGGCACAATGTCTAAAGGTACCTTCACACATAACGATATCGTTAACGATATCGTTGCTTTTGGTGACGTTGCAACGATATCGTTAAGGAAATCGCTATGTGTGACAGCGACCAACGATCAGGCCCCTGCTGTGCCATCGTTGGTCGCTGAACAAAGTCCAGAACTTTATTTCGTCGCTGGATCTCCCGTGGACATCGCTGGATCGGCGTGTGTGACACCGATCCAGCGATGTCTTCACTGGTAACCAGGGTAAACATCGGGTAACTAAGCGCAGGGCTGCGCTTAGTAACCCGATGTTTACCCTGGTTACCATCCTACAAGTAAAAAAACAAACAGTACATACTTACCTACCGCTGTCTGTCCCCAGCGCTGTGCTCTGCACTCCTCCTGTACTGGCTGTGAGCGTCGGTCAGCCGGAAAGCAGAGCGGTGACGTCACCGCTCTGCTTTCCGGCCGCTGTGCTCACAGCCAGTACAGGAGGAGTGCAGAGAAGCAGAGCGCCGGGGACAGACAGCGGTAGGTAAGTATGTACTGTTTGTTTTTTTTACTTTTAGGATGGTAACCAGGGTAAACATCGGGTTACTAAGCGCGGCCCTGCGCTTAGTTACCCGATGTTTACCCTAGTTACCGGCATCGTTGGTCGCTGGAGAGCGGTCTGTGTGACAGCTCTCCAGCGACCAAACAGCGACGCTGCAGCGATCCGGATCGTTGTCGGTATCGCTGCAGCATCGCTTAATGTGAAGGGGCCTTAAGACAACAAAGGGCAAATGAGACTCTAGCAGAGCAACAGCAGCGCTGGGACAAAACAATGCATATAAGCGTAGGCATCAAGCACATGAGTCCCCTGATGCAAAAGTCATTAGATTATCACAGGATGCCATTAGGCAACAACAGTGCCGCATGCCTGCCCCATCGCGACACTACCGCCCTAATTAAAAATACAAGTTGTGAAAAAAAATTTTGGTGGTGGAGGCGTGCAGGACGTGGACCATGTCCAAGGCTGGCTAAGATATATACTGTAGATGATATTCTTCTGTGGCAGGGAACAGTGGAGCAGCGTGAATGCTTTATGTGTCAGCTAAACAACAATTGTCTTAACATTAGACTGACATATAAATACCATACTTAATCCCTTAACCCCGATGCTTCTTTTGGTTTTGCGTTTTCGTTTTTCGCTCTCCTCCTTCCCAGAGCCATAACTTTTTTATTTTTCTGTCAATATGGTCATGTGAGGGCTTTTTTTTGTGTGATGAGTTGTACTTTTTAACAACATCATTAGTTTTACCATGTCATGTACTAGAAAGCGGGAGAAAAATTCCAAGTGCTGTGAAATTGCAAAAAAGTGCTATCCCACACTTGTATTTTGTTTGGCTTTTTTGTTAGGTTCACTAAATGCTAAAACTGACCTGACAATATGATTCTCCAGGTCATTACAAGTTCGTAGACACCAAAAATGTCTAGGTTCTTTTTTGTCTAAGTGGTAAGAGAAAATTCCAAACTTTGTAAAAAAAAAATGCACAATTTTACGATACCTGTAGCGTCTCCATTTTTTGTCATCAGGGGTCGGGTGAGGGCTTATTTTTTGCGTGCCGAGCTGATGTTTTTAATGATACCATTTTGGTGCAGATACGATCTTTTGATCGCCTGTTATTGCATTTTAATGCAATTTCGTGGCGACCAAAAAACATAATTCTGGTGTTTTAAAATTTTTTATCACTACACCGTGTAGCAATCAGGTTAATCCTTTTTTTATTGATAGATAGGGAGATTCTGAACAGCGATACCAAATATGTGTTGGTTTGATTTTTTTATACTTTTATTTTGCGGCAAAAGAGGGGTGATTTGAACTTTTAGATTTTTTTTTCAAATTTGAAATAATATTTTTTTTACTTTTGCCATGCTTCAATAGCCTCCATGGGAGGCTAGAAGCTGGCACAACTCGATCGCCTCTGCTACACAGAGGCGATGCTCAGATCGCCTCTATGTAGGAGAATTACAGCATTACTATGAGAGCCGACCACAGGGTGGCGCTCACAGCAATCTGGAATCAACAACCATAAAGTTCTGCAGGAGACCTCTGGTCTGCACCGATGACCCCCGATCATGTTACAGGGGTCACTGGTATGCGCATTTCCAGTTGGATGGCCGTAAGCGCCTGTTAAATGCCGCTGTCAAAGTTTGACAGCGGCATTTAACTAGTTAATAGGTATGGGTGGATCACGATTCCACTCGCGCCTATTGCAGACACATGTCAGCTGTTCAAAACAGCTGACATGTCCCGGCTTGGATGCGGGCTCACCGCTGGAGTCCACATCAAAGCAAGGGTTTTGCCATCGGACGTACTATTCCGTCCGATAGCAGAAAGGAGTTAAAAGATGTGAACATGGCTTCATACAGTAGCAACCTTGGGTCATACTTTTGAAAAACTGTTTAGTGAGGGATAAAAAAGTGTCTAAGCAAACAAAAAGTTTGGTGCACGCTATGTACTACACTTTTTTGCCAGAAATTTAGTGCATTTTTAGTCACTTTTCCTCAGTTAGTAAAAAAGTGAATATTTATTAACAATTTCTTTCTCTTCAGTATATTGCTGTTCATTTGAATTTCACTTTATATTACTTTGCTCTCTGCCTAAATTCTGTTATCAGTGAGCACAGGGTCTGATCAGGCTGTCAGGATATCATCTATCATCAAGAGAGCAACTGGTGGTTCTGTCCATGGGGTCTCTTAGTAGCAGCTGTGTGAAATCTTCAGTATTCAATGTTAGCAAGACTCCAATGGTTAAGATGCTGCTTATACACCCAAATAGGCTGAGATATAGTACAGATCACGCTTCATAGCATGGCACATATCAAAGCCTGGCAAACCTGTAGTTTTCAGGGGGACACTAGATGGCGTCATAGTGTCGCTGAAAGCACAGAGCCCTGGATGCTTTAAATAAAAGTAAAGTTCATATGAAACATTAATGACTGCAAATCATTGCTGGTCAATGCTGACATGTAATTCCTGTCCTCAGCAGTGACAGTTTCCTTGTGTTATGCTATATATCTGACTAAACTGCTGAAGAAAAACAAGGGCCTAATAGATGTAGTTACAGCTGAAATATTTATTACCATTTCTCACTGCCAAAATGTAAAGACTTGAGGTGCCGTCACCCTTAACTACCTTAGAACTGTAGACTTTCTATACTGTAAAGCTCCACACTAATTAAACCCTTTTTAATTGTTAAGCTATCAAAAGCTATATTCTATTACAGAAGGAAAAACTCCACAAGAATCAAAATGAGCATAAACCTGCTGTAACTAAATAAGTAAAAAAAGCAAAAGAGCATTAAAATAACACAGGGTTCTTAGTCATACTGCTTTTGATAAAAAAAAACATAAAAGCCATCCCACCGCGACAAGGTGACCCTCATCAGGATGGTCCTACACTGTCTAATATTAAAAACCTTACCATGTGTCAGAGTTGACCTCAATATGTATAAGGGCAGACAAAGGATCGGGTGCCAAATAGTGCACACC
Organism: Ranitomeya imitator; assembly: GCF_032444005.1. Taxonomy (NCBI): domain Eukaryota; kingdom Metazoa; phylum Chordata; class Amphibia; order Anura; family Dendrobatidae; genus Ranitomeya; species Ranitomeya imitator. Next base: position 55,306,818 of record NC_091287.1, on the reverse strand, counting down.
GGCCATGGGAGGCTATTTAAATGTAATATCCAGCTCAAGGAAGGGAGGCCATGTAATGGCTTGCACAAAATGCAGAAATACAAAGAAAAAAAGCATGCTTGGTTAATATACATGCAGCACATAAACGCATGTTTATGCCTGTGCACTTGACCCGATCCCATCCCACTTCATCCCAAACCTCACCACAGTCTTCATCCCAACCCTAACCCATCTCTTCAACCTATCACTAACAACTGGTTTTCCTCTCAAGCTTTAAACATTCCTCCATCACACCTATCCTCAAAAAGCCCTCTCTTGACCCATCCTCTGTATCTAGCTATCGCCCTATATCACTTCTCCCCTATGCCTCCAAGCTACTGGAACAACACGTCTACTTTGAACTGTCCTCCCATCTCTCTTCTTGCTCCCTCTTTGACCGCTTACAATCTGGCTTCCAGTCACACCACTCCACTGAAACTGCCCTTACTAAGGTCACCAATGACCTCTTAACCGCCAAGAGCAAGCGACACTATGTCCTCCTCCTCCTGGACCTGTCGGCTGCCTTTGACACAGTGGACCATTCTCTATTATTACAGACCCTCTCATCCCTTGGCATCACAGACTTGGCCCTATCCTGGATCTCATCATACCTAACAGACCGGACATTCAGCGCCTCCCACTCACACACCACCTCCTCACCTCGCCCCCTGTCAGAGTCCCACAAGGTTCAGTCCTAGGGCCCCTGCTCTTCTCCATTTACACCTTTGGCCTGGGACAGTTCATAGAATCTCATGGCTTTCAGTATCATCTCTATGCTGATGACACACAGATCTACATCTCTGGACCAGATATCACCTCCCTACTAACCAGAATCCCTCAATGTCTGTCCACTATTTCATCCTTCTTCTCCGCTAGATTTCTGAAACTTAACATGGACAAAACAGAATTAATCATCTTTCCCCCATCTCACTTGACCCCCCCAATGAACCTCTCCATTACAGCAAATGGCTGCCCACTCTCCCCAGTCCCACAAGCTCGCTGCCTCGGGGTAATCCTTGACGCTGATCTCTCCTTCAAACCACATACCCAAGCCCTTTCCACTTCCTGCCGACTTCAACTCAAAAATATTTCACAAATTCGTTCATTCCTCAACCAAGAATCTGCAAAAACCCTAGTCCATGCCCTCATCATCTCTCGCCTTGACTACTGCAACCTCCTGCTCTGTGGCCTCCCCTCGAACACTCTCGCATCCCTCCACTCTATTCTAAACTCTGCTGCCCGACTAATCCACCTGTCCCCCCGCCATTCCCCAGCTTCTCCCCTCTGTCAATCCCTTCACTGGCTCCCCATTGCCCAGAGACTCCAGTACAAAACCCTAACCATGACATACAAAGCCATCCACAACCTGTCTCCTCCATACATCTGTGACCTCGTCTCCTGGTACTTTCCTGCATGCAACCTCCGATCCTCACAAGACCTCCTTCTCTATTCCCCTCTTATCTCCTCTTCCCACAATCGCATGCAAGATTTCTCTCGCGTATCACCCCTACTCTGGAACCCTCTACCCCAACATATCAGACTCTCGCCTACCATTGAAACCTTCAAAAAGAGCCTGAAGACCCACCTCTTCCGACAAGCCTATAACCTGCAGTAACCACCGATCGACCAAACTGCTACATGACCAGCTTTATCCTCACCTACTGTATTCTCACCCATCCCTTGTAGATTGTGAGCCTTCGCGGGCAGGGTCCTCTCTCCTCCTGTACCAGTTATGACTTGTATAGTTTAAGATTATTGTACTTGTTTTTATTATGTATACCCCTCCTTACATGTAAAGCGCCATGGAATAAATCGCGCTATAACAATAAATAATAATAATAATGTTCACATTGGTCATTAAAGGGACTCTGTCACCTGAATTTGGAGGGAACAATTTTCAGCCATAGAGGCGGGGTTTTCGGGTGTTTGATTCACCCTTTCCTTACCTGCTGGCTGCATGCTGGCTGCAATATTGGATTGAAGTTCATTCTCTGTCCTCCATAGTACACGCCTGCGCAAGACAAGATTGCAAGGCAAGATCGGGATCGCCAGTAATTAACCGTTTACCGGAGACTGCAAAAAAAAAAGGTGTGTCATTCTCTGCCCTCTGATGTGATTGCACGTCAGAGGACAGAGACATAGGGGGATCGGGGACCCTGTTATACTTAACGGTGTCCCTAGGTCCTCCTGTGTCCCCTGCTGGCTGCCGGCTTCTTCCACCAGGAAGAAAATGGTGGGCGCATTCGCAGTGTGCCCGTCATGATGTGCCGGTTGGCAGAGGAAGATTCTTCCTCTAGTTTTATTTTGATCACTGTGAGATCCCTTTAGGGTTAGGGTTAGGGTTAGGATCCCTTTATCACCTTTATGGTGGGGGGTGGCATATCAGTGTGTTTTCTGTTTTTTTAAAAAATAAAAACGCATGCGTTTTTAACGCAAACAAACGCATGTGCTTAAAAACGCATGCGTTTACATAGACATCAATAGGTTTTTTTGCCGCAAAAAAACGCATGCCTTTTTTGCGGCAAAAAAAAGCCACAAAAATTACTACATGCGTTGTGTTGCAGAAATGCAACATGTAGTAATTTTTGTGGCTTTTTTTTGCCGCAAAAAAAGGCATGCGTTTTTTTGCGGCAAAAAAAAGCCACAAAAATTTCTACATGTTGCATTTCTGCAATACAACGCATGCAGAGAAAAAATGCATGCGTTGCAAAAACGCATCAAAACGCATGCAAAAAACGCATGCGTTTTTAATGTTAAATATAGGGGGGGAAAATGCATGCTTTTTGCGTTTTTTTACCGCAAAAACGCAAAAAAAAAACGCAAATGTGAAACCAGCCTTACAGGTGACGTTCTTTCTGGTGGAGTCATTCACTTTTCCCGTCTTTTCCACCTGGCCCCGATACAACAAAGACACATTTGACTTCACACACTTCCAGCACTCTTCCAATCTACTGCCAACCTGCACAAACTCCTCATCCTGCTGATTCCCCAATACTGAGCTTCTGCTGTCGAATGTGTCCGTATTACTGTACCTACTGTGTGGTACCAAAACAGAGCTCCTCTTACCGCCCCACATAGTAGTGCCACCACTGTGCCCCTCACATAGTAATAATGCCTCTTCTGTGCTCTCTAAATGGTAAAATAGCCTCCTGGAAAATATTAATTTCGTGTGCATGTGCCCTCCACATTTTGTCCCTAGAAAGTAATAATACTCCATGTGCAACTTTTATAGTCAAAATACCGAGTGGCCCTCTTTATAATAATGTTTAAGTGCCCATTTACAGGGAACCAGTCACCCCCCCCTATGCTTTTGTAACTAAAAGAGCCACTTTGTGCAGCACTAATGCTGCATTCTGACAAGGTGGCTCTTTTAGCTCGGGTCCCTGGCACTGTTGAAATAATCTTTTTTTTTAAATTGTCCCTCATACCTCGAAATCGCCAGGGAGGCAGGTCTTTCATTCCCCCAATCCAGACACTTCCCAGCCGTCACTCAGGGCCTCTGTGCGCCGGGCGCTGCCTCCTCTTCCATCATTAGTGTTCCCGGCGCCTGCGCTGTTATTTTTTTTTTCGGGCATGCGCAGTTGCACTGCTCTTCGAACTTACAGAGCAGGCGCCGAGAACGCTAATAAAGGAACAGGAGGCGGCGCCCGGCGTGCAGAGGCCATGAGTGACGGCTGGGAGCCGTCTGGATTAGGGGGGAAAGACCTGCCTCCCTGGAGATTTCGAGGTATGAGGGACAAATTTCAAAAACGATTATTTCAGCATTGCCAGGGACCAGAACTAAAAGAGCCACCTTGTCAGAATGCAGCATCAGTGCTGCACAAGGTGGCTCTTTTAGTTACAAACGCCTTGGGGGGTGACAGGTTCCCTTTAAGATTTAATAATGTCCCCTGAGTTCCCCATGTACAACTCTCTTATACACAGTATAATGGGCTCACTGCTCCCCTGACACAGTATCCCACAGCTCCCCTACACACAATATGATGGGCCCATAGCTCCCCTACATATATTATGATGTCCCCTAGAGTTCCTCTATACATAGAATGATGTCCTCACTGCTCACCCAAAACACAGTATAATGACTCCCACAGTAGTCCCCACACTTTTTGATGGCCCCCGTACTGTCTTTTGGCACTCACAGTAATCTCCACAAACTGTATAGTGACCCCCACGTTAGCTCCCTCTCTGGCATTCTTTGCATGCCCTGCAGTCTTAGCCACTGCATCACCCTGCTGTTCTGTAGACCACAGGCATAAAGCGACATGTGGCTGTCTACAAAATGGGAGTGCAGGGAGCTCCTTCATAATATTCTCCCCACACAGCTTCTCTCCGTAATATTACCACCCACAAAGCTCCTCTCCATAATTCCGCCCACACACAAACAGCTCCTCCTGTAATTCCCCTCACACACAGCTACTCCCGTAATTCCCCTCACACACACAGCTCCTCCCGTAATTCCCCCCACACACACAGCTACTCCCGTAATTCCACCCCACACACAACTCCTGCCGTAATTCCCCCCACACACACAGCTACTCCTGTAATTTCCCCCTCACACAGCTCCTCTCTGTAATTTCCCTCCCACACACACAGCTCCTCCCATAATTCCCCCCCCACACAGCTCCTCCCGTAATTCCCCCCCACACACAGCTACTCCCGCAATTCCCCTCACACACAGCTCCTCCTTTTATTCCCCCCCCACACACAGCTCCTCTCTGTAATTCCCCCCCACACACACAGCTCCTCCCGTAATTCCCCACGCACACAAAGCTCCTCTCCGTAATTCCCCCCACACACACAGCTCCTCCCATTATAGCCCACACACACACAAACAGCTCCTCTCTGTAATTCCCCCCACTCACACACACAGCTCCTCCCATAATTCCCCCCCACACACAGCTCCTCCCGTAATTCCCCTCACACACAGCTCCTCCCGTAATTTCCCCCCACACACAGCTCCTCCTGTAATTTCTCCCACACACACACAACTCCTCCCGTAATTCCCCCCACACACAGCTCCTCTCCGTAATTCCTCTCACACACACACTGCTCCTCTCCGTAATCCCCCCCCCACACACACACACACACACACACACACAGCTCTTCTCCGTAATTCCACACACACACCGGTCTTCCCGTAATTCCTCTCACACACACAGCTCCTCCTATAATTCCTCCCCCACACACAGCTCCTCCCCTAATTCCCCCACATACACACAGCTCCTCCCATAATTCCTCTCTCACACACAGCTCCTCCCGTAATTCCCCACACAGACACACAGCTACTCCCATAATTGCCCACACACACAGCTCCTCCCGTAATTCCCCCCACACAAACACAGCTCCCCCCGTAATGCCTCTCGCACACACAGCTCCTCCCGTAATTCCCCACACAGACACACAGCTCCTCCTGTAATTCCCCCCACACACACAGCTCCTCCTGTAATTCCTCTCACACTCACACGGCTCCTCTCCGTAATTCCACACACACACGCAGCTCCTCCCGTAATTCCCCAGACACACACACAGCTCCTCCCATAATTCCTCTCACACACACACAGCTCCTCTCTGTAATTCCACACACGCACACAGCTCCTCCCATAATTCCCCACACACACAGCTCCTCCCGTAATTCCTCTCACACACACAGCTCCTCCCGTAATTGCCCACACACACAGCTCCTCCCGTAATTCCCCCCCCACACACAGCTCCTCCCGCAATGCCTCTCACACACAGCTCCTCCTGTAATTCCTCTCACACTCACACGGCTCCTCTCCGTAATTCCACACACACACGCAGCTCCTCCCGTAATTCCCCACACACACACACAGCTCCTCCCGTAATGCCTCTCACACACACAGCTCCTCCCGTAATTCCACACACACAGCTCCTCCCGTAATTCCCCACACACACACAGCTCCTCCCGTAATGCCTCTCACACACACAGCTCCTCCCATAATTCCACACACACACAGCTCCTCCCATAATTCCCCACACACACAGCTCCTCCTGTAATTCCTCTCACACACACACAGCTCCTCCCGTAATTGCCCACACACACAGCTCCTCCCGTAATTCCCCCCCCACACACAGCTCCTCCCGTAATTCCTCTCACACACAGCTCCTCCCGTAATTCCACACACACACAGCTCCTCCCGTAATTCCCCACACACACAGCTCCTCCCGTAATTCCTCTCACACACACAGCTCCTCCCGTAATTCCACACACACACAGCTCCTCCCGTAATTCCCCACACACACACAGCTCCTCCCGTAATTCCTCTCACACACACAGCTCCTTTCCGTAATTCCCCTCACACAAAACTCCTCCCCATAATTCCCCTCACACACACAGCTCATCTCCACAATATTACCCCCCCACACACACCCTGCGCTTCTGCATGCTCCTCCTCCTTCACAATCCTCTCTCTCATTGCCTCATAATGTGGCTTCATAGTAACAGCAACATCCCTCCTCCTACAATAGGATATTAAATCTTCAGCTCCTCCTGGAACGCTTACTTTTTCTAGCACTGCCTTACCTTTTCTGCGCTGTGGCGCTGGTGACAGCAGCAGCATGATGAGGTCACAGCGTGGAATGATGACCTCATCATGCTGCTTTACGTCGGTGCGGGGACTGAGGAGCGCTATTCTGCTCTGCCCCATTCCTGGCACTGAACTGTATACAACTGTATTTACATCTGTGAATCTGATGGTTTTCTGTGGGCCGCACAACATCCTTATGTCATGTAGGCCTGTGACAGATGAGAACTTAGTATACTGGAAATAACTCTTTCATCACTGTACAATTTTTTTTCAATGGTGAAGTTATATATTCGCCATCCTGTATGGCACTGGTAATTTGGCACTGAATATTACACTTATCTGTACACCATATAATAAGACCCCACCGGCAGGCACAGCATAGGGTGCCATCCTCCACAAGGAAAGCTCTGTGTCAGACTATGTACTGTAAATTTAGCATTAAGTTGCATCATGGCACCACCGTACCTGACTCAGAGGGACTGCTGACACAAATAGCAGATGGCAGCTGAAAAGCTGATGACGACTTTATCACTTGTAGTTTATTTGTGTTCTAGATGTATAAAGGTGTAATTTTACCATCATAAATGGGTTCGAAAAAATATAGGACAACCATGAAAGCAATACCTCTAGTAAACACAGGTAGACAAAACTGCTGCCAGGTAATACTCAGGAGGTTCACTAAAATCATTGGAGAAAATGTACTATTATGCATTTACATAATCACATGCTTCTTTGTACAGCGATTGCCTGTTTTTCTGGTACAAGCAACAGAGGAGATGTCTGATATATTGCAGAGAAATGATTTTTCTTAGCTTTTTTATTTTTTAATACCTATCATAAAAGATGACACCAGCAAAATGAAATCACTCAAGCTATTATTTTTTTCAGACAATAATTGACTCTTGCAAAATACTCTTAATTTGATAGTAAGTGTAGATAGATAGATAGTTATGAGATAGATAGATAATAGATAGATAATAGATGGATAGATATGAGATAGATAGATAGATAGATAGATAGATAGATAGATAGATAGATAGATAGATAATAGATGGATAGATATGAGACAGATAGATAATAGATAGATAGATAGATAGATAGATAGATAGATATGATATAGATAGATAATAGATAGATAGATAGATAGATAGATAGATAATAGATAGATAGATATGAGAGAGATAGATAGATAATAGATAGATAGATAGATAGATAGATAGATAGATAGATAGATAGATATGATATAGATAGATAATAGATAGATAGATAGATAGATAATAGATAGATAGATATGAGAGAGATAGATAGATAATAGATAGATTTGAGATTGATAGATAATAGATATGGGATAGATAGATAATGGATAGATAGATAGATAGATAGATAATAGATAGATGAGGAGTGAAGCTAGTGAGGCGATAAATAGTTTAATTAATATTTACTAAATATACAATTGAATGTATTCATACACATGGATAAGATGTGGACGGTTCCTCTCTCGGATGGATTTGTAGCTGTCTGGGAAGGGACATTGATGTCCGGTATAGAATGTGTGTGTTCCAGATACCATTGTATGCCTGTTTGGAATGACTCCAGTATGTCTGCTATACATATAGAAATCTATTATATACTAAGCCCCATGAAACAAGATTTTGGCGCTGTGGTGTAATGACTTCAGCAGCTGTGGCTGTTTTGTCAATAGCCTGTGTGGTCAACAGATACATATGGACAAACAACATCATCTAGTAGGGTTACAAAGTATCATTTGCATTGTGGAAATAAATATAAATGTATATATATTCACTTATACAGTGGGGCAAAAAAGTATTTAGTCAGTCAGCAATAGTGCAAGTTCCACCACTTAAAAAGATGAGAGGCGTCTGTAATTTACATCATAGGTAGACCTCAACTATGGGAGACAAACTGAGAAAAAAAAATCCAGAAAATCACATTGTCTGTTTTTTTAACAATTTATTTGCATATTATGGTGGAAAATAAGTATTTGGTCAGAAACAAAATTTCATCTCAATACTTTGTAATATATCCTTTGTTGGCAATGACAGAGGTCAAACGTTTTCTGTAAGTCTTCACAAGGTTGCCACACACTGTTGTTGGTATGTTGGCCCATTCCTCCATGCAGATCTCCTCTAGAGCAGTGATGTTTTTGGCTTTTCGCTTGGCAACACGGACTTTCAACTCCCTCCAAAGGTTTTCTATAGGGTTGAGATCTGGAGACTGGCTAGGCCACTCCAGGACCTTGAAATGCTTCTTACGAAGCCACTCCTTCGTTGCCCTGGCGGTGTGCTTTGGATCATTGTCATGTTGAAAGACCCAGCCACGTTTCATCTTCAATGCCCTTGCTGATGGAAGGAGGTTTGCACTCAAAATCTCACGATACATGGCCCCATTCATTCTTTCATGTACCCGGATCAGTCGTCCTGGCCCCTTTGCAGAGAAACAGCCCCAAAGCATGATGTTTCCACCACCATGCTTTACAGTAGGTATGGTGTTTGATGGATGCAACTCAGTATTCTTTTTCCTCCAAACACGACAAGTTGTATTTCTAACAAACAGTTCCAGTTTGGTTTCATCAGACCATAGGACATTCTCCCAAAACTCCTCTGGATCATCCAAATGCTCTCTAGCAAACTTCAGACGGGCCCAGACATGTACTGGCTTAAGCAGTGGGACACGTCTGGCACTGCAGGATCTGAGTCCATGGTGGCGTAGTGTGTTACTTATGGTAGGCCTTGTTACATTGGTCCCAGCTCTCTGCAGTTCATTCACTAGGTCCCCCCGCGTGGTTCTGGGATTTTTGCTCACCGTTCTTGTGATCATTCTGACCCCACGGGGTGGGATTTTGCGTGGAGCCCCAGATCGAGGAGATTATCAGTGGTCTTGTATGTCTTCCATTTTCTAATTATTGCTCCCACTGTTGATTTCTTCACTCCAAGCTGGTTGGCTATTGCAGATTCAGTCTTCCCAGCCTGGTGCAGGGCTACAATTTTGTTTCTGGTGTCCTTTGACAGCTCTTTGGTCTTCACCATAGTGGAATTTGGAGTCAGACTGTTTGAGGGTGTGCACAGGTGTCTTTTTATACTGATAACAAGTTTAAACAGGTGCCATTACTACAGGTAATGAGTGGAGGAAAGAGGAGACTCTTAAAGAAGAAGTTACAGGTCTGTGAGAGCCAGAAATCTTGATTGTTTGTTTCTGACCAAATACTTATTTTCCACCATAATATGCAAATAAATTGTTAAAAAAACAGACAATGTGATTTTCTGGATTTTTTTTTCTCAGTTTGTCTCCCATAGTTGAGGTCTACCTATGATGTAAATTACAGACGCCTCTCATCTTTTTAAGTGGTGGAACTTGCACAATTGCTGACTGACTAAATACTTTTTTGCCCCACTGTATATTGCACTGCCTTGAAAAAGTAATCATACCCTGTGAACTTTTCTACATTTTTTTCACTTTACACGCACAAATATATTTATTGGGATTGTATTGTGGTATACTAACACAAAGTAGCAAGTATTTGTGAGGTGTAAAGGAAACAATAAAAGGTTTTCAAATTATTTTTAAAAAAATATGAATCTAAAAATTGTGACATGGATTTGTATGCCGTCCCCGGAGTCAGTACTTTGTGGGACCACCTTTTACTGCATTTACTGCGGAAAGGCTTTTGGGGTAGGTCTCAACTCTCAAGTCTTTCCACTGACTCCCAATGCCATTTATATCTGAACTTTTACTGACTGAGCCATTCCCACACATGAATATGCTTAGGTCTGAACCATCCATTGTAGCTCTGGCAGTATGTGTAGGGTAGCTTTCCTGCTTGAAGGTGAACTTACAAGTCCCTTGTAGCCTCTAACAGGTTTTCCTCCAGGATTGTCCTGTAGTTAGTTCCATCCATCTTCCCATCAACTCTGACCAACTTCCTTGTCTCTGCTGAAGAAAAGCCTCCCCACAGCATGATGCTGCTACCATCATGCTGGACAGTGGGGTGGTGTTTTCACAGTGATGTGCAGTTTTAGTGCAAATAGTTTTTTTACATTTAGCCTAAAATGTTCTACTTTGGTCTCATCTAACCAGAGCAGCTTCCTCCACATACCATGTAGTAGACGCAGCCAGCACATGGAAGAAGGTGCTCACTGAGCTTGAACTATTTTGTAAAGTAGAACGGGCAAAGATTTTAGCATCTAAATGCACAAAGCTGGTGGTAACATACCCCATAAGACTTGCAGCAGCAATTGCAGAGAACGTGGTCCTACAAGGTATTGACTTTGGTGGGCTGAATACATATGCTTGTCCCAATTTTCAGATTCATATTTTTAAAATATTGATAAACCATGTATCATTTCCTTTATACTTCACAAATACTTGCTATTTAGTGTTGGTATATCACATAAATTCCCACTAAAATAAATTTAAAGGGGTATTCCCATCTTCTATATCATATCCCAAAAAGTTATAGGTGTAGTAATAATAATATTTGCAAAAAACTCCAATTATCAATGTTGTATAGTTCTTCTGATTGGCTATGTCCCTTACCCTATATGTAGGACTTTGCAGTAGCTTAAGTATCCATGGTTATTATCATTCATATAGTGACAGTTAGTTAACTGTTAATGGTCATAATAACCATGGATTCCTAAGCTACTGCACTGTTCTGCACGTGGGGCAAGCGACATAGCGAATCAGAAGAACTACACAACATTTATATTTGGAGGTATTTGCTAATATTATTATTACATCTACTACATTTTGGGATAAGATCTTGGAGATGGGACTACCCATTAAATTTTGTGGGTGTAACATGAAAAAATGTGGAGATGTTCACGGGGTATGAATAACTTTTCCAGGCACTATATAAATGTATATGTACAATTTGTATTCAGTGAAGATAGATAGTCCCGTTACTAAGATAAGAGCTGATGCACACAGACATTCTGCTGCAAGTTCTCCTGAAATGACAGCACAGTTCTCCATAGAACCTTATGAGCACCAAGATGAGAAATATGCAAATTTCTCTAATAAGATGTATTGCAAAGTTTCTTCCTTATTTTCTTGTGTACTATTGATTAATGAAAAAAAATTCATGAGACGGTCAGGCTTTCATACTTGTAGCTTTGCAGTTCTATAGGAAAATCTAATTAATATCTATATTTACATGACAAATGATAACTGCAATTTTTATGTATGAATCTTTACTTTTCATCAGTGACCATCATTACTTTCATCACTGATTGTTTTATACATTACATGGCCATTTTCGTTATGACCAGTTGGAGATATATAATTTTCATGTGTGAATGACTTTTTATCCTTAGAGTGGATCAATCCAATGACGTAGCCTGTCTATACTGAGCCTGCTACATTTGTTCGGATATCCTAGAGGATCTCTAGCAGTTCTACTCCTGAGGGTCATGGGGTCAGACAATTATACACCCAATTGCCTGAAATGTAAAACTACAGGGTATTTAATATACCGTAGCCTTAGGCAGTGGCCTCCATTGCCTTGCCCTAGAGCTGTCCTAAATTAGATGTAACTGTTACTGAAAACGACATGACAGATACAACTAAACCCTGACTTGTTTCCGGCTCCATACAATCACGCTGATCCTGAGACACATAGCATGGTAAGACACATGTCAGTAAGAATCGTAGGCATTCCATTACTGACATTTTTGCTTACTTCAGACTATAATTGATCTGATCATCTTACAGACATGATCTTCAAAGTCAATTAAGAGCACAGATTTTCACATTAGCACATACAGAACAATGATTTTCTAGCTGTAATTCAAGCTCTCCAAACTTTCAATAATTATAATACTGAAATGGACGCTTGGAATCTCCTTGTCAGATCAGGTCTTTATCCACAAGGACAAGACATAGTTATAAAATACATTTATTCTCTATTTTACAAAAGGACATGAACAGAGAAAAACTCTCCAGAGAGGAGCATTGCTGATCCAGGGCTGTGGGGTTTCAGCTCTTTACATGTCTCTGGTAGAGCCTACAAAATGATCTTTTAACATGGTGTAACACTAAAATGTGCAGCGTGCATAATCGTGAGCGAAAAGAACAATGCATAACGAGCAGCTGAAATTGTGAAAATGTCTTTTGGTCAGCAAAATGTAACAACCGAACAGAATATGATATTTTCATTTCTCGATCTTGTACTATGCTTGTCTGTGCCTTAATATTTTTCTATGTTAACATTTGTTGAACTGCATACCATTCATACATTAAAACGGTTTTCTGATTGCAAAATGTCATCCAAAATATTGGTAAAAAAGTTAAAAAAAATTGACTTTTAAAATAACTTTTGACACATCATAGTAACATGTCAAAAGTTTTCATCAGTGGTTGTCCAAGTGTTAAGACCTCCACCGATAACTTGCATGGAGGGGCTTAACTTGTCATCTGAGCGCTGCTCTTCTCTGCGTCATAGAAACATGTACAAATTTTCAGTAATGGTTGTCCAAGTTTTAAAGGGAACTTGACCTGTAAAAAAAAATGTTATCAACCTGCAAATGTGGGGTTAAGCGTTCTGAAGCTGCATTGTGCCCTCCGAGTGGACTGGCGTGGCTTCAGTAACAGCTCAGTGCATAGGGAGAAGCAGCTGGAACTGCACCCGCCACTGACTGGCTGAGTCGTCAGCGCCAGGCACGCAGTTACAGCCAATGCTCACTATGCGCTGAGCTATTACAGAAGGCACTCCAGATGCACCCCTATGACTGAAACTGGAAGAATAAAGTTCAATAAAAGAGATCAAGATACACATGATGAGAGCATTATACTGCCTCTGTACAAATCCCTAGTTAGACCGCACATGGAGTGCTGTGTACAGTTTTGGGCACCGGTGCTCAGGAAGGATATAATGGAACTAAAGCGAGTACAAAGGAGGGCAACAAAATTAATAAAAAGGATGGGGGAACTACAATACCCAGAGAGGTTAGCAAAGTTAGGATTATTTAGTCTAGAAAATAGACAAATGAGGGGCGATCTAATAACCATGTATAAGTATATAAGGCGACAATACAAATATCTCTCTGAGGATCTGTTTATACCAAGGAAGATGGCGGTCACAAGGGGGCATTCTCTGCGTCTTGAGGAGAGAAGGTTTCTCCACCAACATAGAAGAGGATTCTTTACTGTTAGGGCAGTGAGAATCTGGAATTTTTTGCCTGAAGAGGCGGTGATGGCGAACTCAGTCAAGGGGTTCATAAGAGGCCTGGATGTCTTCCTGGAGCGTAACAATATTATACAGCTAGGTCCATATTTATTTGGACAGAGAAAACATTTTTCTAATTTTGGTTCTAGACATTACCACAATGAATTTTAAACAAAATAATTCAGGTGCAGTTGAAATTCAGACTTTCCGCTTTCATTTGAGGGTATCCAAATTAAAATTGGATGAAGGGTTTAGGAGTTTCAGCTCCTTAACACGTGCCACCCTGTTTTTAAAGGGACCAAAAGTAATTGGACAATTGACTCCATGGCTATTTCATGGAAAGATGTGGGCAATCCCTTCATTATGTCATTCTCAATTAAGCAGATAAAAGGCCTGGAGTTGATTTGAGGTGTGGTGCTTGCATTTGGAAGGTTTTACTGTGAAGTAAACATGCAGTCAGAGGAGCTCTCCATGCAGTTGAAACAAGCCATCCTTAAGCTGCAAAAACAGAAAAAACCCATCCGAGAAATTGCTACAATATTAGGAGTGGCAAAATCTACAGTTTGGTACATCCTGAGAAAGAAAGAAAGCATCGGTGAACTCATCAATGCAAAAAGACCTGGGCACCCACGGAAGACAACAGTGGTGTATGATCGCAGAATAATCTCCATGGTGAAGAGAAACCCCTTCACAACAGCCAACCAAGTGAACAACACTCTCCAGGGTGTAGGCGTATCAATATCCAAATCTGCCATAAAGAGAAGACTGCATGAAAGTAAATACAGAGGGTTCACTGCACGGTGCAAGCCACTCATAAGCATCAAGAATTAAAAGGATAGACTGGACTTTGCTAAAAAACATCTAAAAAAGCCAGCACAGTTCTGGAAGAACATTCTTTGGACAGATGAAACCAAGATCAACCTCTACCAGAATGATGGAAAGAGGAAAGTATGGCGAAGACGTGGTACAGCTCATGATCCAAAGCGTGCCCCATCATCTGTAAAACACAGCGGAGGCAGTGTGATGGCTTGGGCATGCATGGCTGCCAGTGGCACTGGGTCACTAGTGTTTATTGATGATGTGACACAGGACAGAAGCAGCCGAATGAATTCTGAGGTATTCAGAGCCATACTGTGTGCTCAGATCCAGCCAAGTGCAGCAAAACTGATTGTCCATTTGTAGTATGAAACGACGACCAATGACCCAAAACATAAAGCCAAAGCAACCCAGGAGTTTATTAAAGCAAAGAAGTGGAATATTCTGGAATGGCCAAGTCAGTCACCTGATCTCAACCCATTTGAGCATGCATTTCACTTGTTAAAGACTAAACTTCAGACAGAAAGGCCCACAAACAAACAGCAACTGAAAACCACTGCAGTGAAGGCAGAGCATCAAAAAGGAGGAAACACAGCGTCTGGTGATGTCCATGAGTTCAAGACTTCAGGCAGTTATTGCCAACAAAGGGTTTTCAACCAAGTACTAAAAATGAACATTTTATTTAAAATTATTGAATCTGTCCAATTACTTTTGGCCCTTTTAAAATCAGGGTGGCACATGTTAAGGAGCTGAAACTTCTAAACCCTTCATCCAATTTTAATGTGGATACCCTCAAATGAAAGCTGAAAGTTTGAACTTCAACTGCATCTGAATTGTTTTGCTTAAAATTTATTGTGGTAAGGACTATAACCAAAATTAGAAAAATGATGTTTCTGTCCAAATATATATGGACCTAACTGTATCTTACAGTTATTAGGTTCTTTAGAAGGACGTAGATCTGGGGATGGACAAATGTATTTTTTCGGCCTTGCTAAACTATGTTACTATGTTACTATTTACTCCCAGCAGCAGAACTCTTAGTAAAAACACCCCACCTATTGCTCATATGAATCAGCAGAGATTCTCAACTGAGTGTTGCTCTTCTCCGCATCATTGTGACAAGTCAAAAGTTTTCTTCAGTGGTTCTCCAGGTGCTAAGACTACTGCTGATCGCCAGTATGGAAGGGCAGAATCTGAGTGCTCCACTGTAATGACATTCAGAGTCTATATTCGGCGATGGAGTCCACATGTTATAGGGGAACTACTAGGGATGATCGAATCTTTCCAGATTTGAATTTGCCAGCTTCACCAATTTTTTTCAAAAAGTTCAATTGTATCAAATTGTTTTGCTTCAAATTGAAAGTATCACAAGGCCTCTAATTACACTGCACTGCTAAAGACTTATGTAACTTTGAGATTTTCTAGGACTACGTTCAACTTTTTTCAAGTTCTTTAATGCAAAAACAGCCATAATGATGTGAGCTCACCAAATTTAGCTATGGATAGAAAGATGACAACTAGTAGTAACTAAGAGCCTATTTGTCATGCACTAATCTTTACTGCTGTGCCAGCACCAGGGTTACCAACCATTCAAAAATTGCTGGAAAGTCCATCAAAATAGGGCTTTTTTTCGACACGTCCATAAAAAAAAATGTAAGGCGTGATTTTTTTGAGTTGAAAAAATGTATCCAAATTATTTTGACTGTTAAGGTACCGTCACATTAAGTGACGCTGCAGCGATATAGACAACGAGCCGATTGCTGCAGCATCGCTGTTTAGGTCGCTAGGAGACGTCAAACACAGCAGCTCCAGAACGATGCAGGAGCGATCCAGTGACGTAACGGCGACTCACTTATCGTTGTAGCTGGTTGTTGCTCCATCTAAAACATTGCTGGCATCGTTGCTTTTGCTGTCAAACACGATGATACACGCCGACCTGACAACCAAATAAAGTTCTGGACTTTCTGCTCCGACCAGCGATGGCACAGCGGGATCCAGATCGCTGCTGCGTGTCAAACACAATGAGATCGCTATCCCGGACGCTGCAGCGTCACAGATCGTTGTCGTTCTCGTTGGAAAGTTGTTTAGTGTGAAGGTACCTTAACCCCTTCATGACCTTGGGATTTTTCGTTTTTCCGTGTTCGTTTTTCACTCCCCTCCTTCCCAGAGCCATAACTTTTTTATTTTTCCGTCAATTTGGCCATGTGAGGGCTTATTTTTTGTGGGACGAGTTGTACTTTTGAACGACATCATTGGTTTTAGCATGTCGTGTACTAGAAAATGGGAAAAAAATTCCAAGTGAGGTGAAATTGCAAAAAAAGTGCAATCCCACACTTGTTTTTTGTTTGGCTTTTTTGCGAGGTTCACTAAATGCTAAAACTGACCTGCCTTTATGATTCTCCAGGTCAGTACGAGTTCATAGACACCTAACATAACTCAGTTATTTTTTATCTAAGTGGTGAAAAAAAATTCCAAACTGTGCTAAAAAAAAAAAAAAAAATTGCGCCATTTTCTGATACTCGTAGCGTCTCCATTTTTCGTGATCTGGGTTCGGTTGAGGGCTTATTTTTTGCGTGCCGAGATAACGTTTTTAATGATAGCATTTTGGTGCAGATACGTTCTTTTGATCGCCCGTTATTGCATTTTAATGCAATGTCGTGGCGACCTAAAAAACGTAATTCTGGCGTTTTGAATTTTTTTCTCGCTACGCCGTTTAGCGATCAGGTTAATGTTTTTTTCTAATTGATAGATCGGGCGATTCTGAGCGCGGCGATACCAAATATGTGTAGATTTGATTTTTTTTTATTGATTTATTTTGATTGGGGCGAAAGGGGGGTTATTTAAACTTTTATATTTTTTTTATTTTTTTCACATTTTTTTTAACTTTTTTTTTTACTTTTGCCATGCTTCAATAGCCTCCATGGGAGGATAGAAGCAGGCACAACGCGATCGGCTCTGCTACATAGCAGCGATCTGCTGATCGCTGCTATGTAGCAGAAATGGAGGTGTGCTGTGAGCGCCGACCACAGGGTGGCGCTGACAGCGACCGGTCATCAGTAACCATAGAGGTCTCTAGGACCTCTATGGTTACCATCCAAACGCATCGCCGACCCCCGATCATGTGACGGGGTCGGCGATGACGTCATTTCCGGCCGCCTGGCCGGAAGCGGTGGTTAAATGTCGCTGTCTGCGTTTGACAGTGGCATTTAACTAGTTAATAGGTGCGGGCAGATCGCGATTCTGCCCGCGCCTATTACGGGCACATGTCAGCTGTTCAAAACAGCTGACATGTCTCGGCTTTGGTGCGGGCTCACCGCGGAGCCCGCATCAAAGCGGGGCTTCTGACCTCGGACGTACTATCCCGTCCGAGGTCAGATAGGGGTTAATTATCATTATTTTACAGTTTAGTGAGAATGCAGCTAATGGCTTCATATCAAAATTATGGGCCGTAGACACATATCACTTATAATCATATTGACTTACTAGGTTTTTCCAATGTGTCTGTAAAAAATATTGTGTGTCAGTGATATTTTGATAAGCTTTCCAGAAAAAGAAAGTGTCAACCTAACACACCTGGCATCACACACTATCTATACAGTTTACTCAGAGTTTTATGGCATTCTATCTCTGTAGATAAGCTGTGAGATGTGATGTCTTTACATTATTCAGATTCACAACAAACGGGCTGCTGCATTCTCTGACTTGGCTTTTATACAAGCTATGGTAGTGCTTCCTGATTTGCTGTGTTGTACCATGTGATGTGATATCTGCCATTTATTATGGGTAAATCTGTCTGGCTACACCCAGTGATCTTTCTCTGGATGATGTGATCTTCTACTATGTTTAAAATAGCAGCAGACATTTTAGGTGATACACGCACGCCAAGTGAATCATAAGTTGATTACATTTGTCAGGTTCAAGAAAACTAAACATTACATGAATTTTAATAACATCAAATCAATTTGCTTATTTCTAAGAACTATGACTGACTTTCCCCCCTTCTTTGTGATCAATGCTAAACTCAGCAACCATTTTCCCTTGGATATAAACCTCTGACACTTCTCTATCACATGCTAAAACAATTTTTTTAAAGTGTGCTTTAAAAGTGAATCTGTCTGCAGGTTTCTGCTATGTAATCTGAGGACGGCATGAGGTAGGGGATAAAACACTGAACTCAAGGATGTGTCACCTGTCCAGCTGTGTTCTGTTGTTTACTTATACTGAAGCTTTTATCACCTTGTGATCATTGCTCTGACTATTGAAAATACAGTAGCGCGTGCATGCTGGTCTGACTCTGCCTTCTTCTGTGATAAGCAGCTCACTGTCTATAGACATTGTTTTTACAGACCCCGCTGTGGGTGCATTTAATTTTCTCAGCTTTGCTGTATTGCTAAATCTGAAAACTCGGAATCTAATGAGGTATTACTTAAATTACTGGGTGCGGCAGTTCTGACACTATCAAAGTTTCTTTGCCTACATTAAGCTGCTCTCAGATGAGGCAGCAAAAACCTGCTGACAGATTCCCTATAAATTATTTTGATCCCGTTTTGAACCAAATCCCCAAGCATGCACCTTTTGTTTCGTAGTCTTCTTCTGTAGGCCATGTTGGTAGTTTGAGCATGATGCTAAAAAACAGAAGAAACATGTGTGGAACTCCAAAAGGGAGATGGAACTCTGCATTCAGAGCGTAAATTACACGATCCAGCCACCATAAAGCATTTAGATAGTGAATTGCAGGAAAAACAATCCATAGATGAATGTACAGGAAATATAGACTGGAGAAAGCAGCAGTAGGTGAGTATATTAATACACTCACGCTATATTACATAAATACACACACAAATAACAAATAATAAAGTTAGTGGGAGTGCATCTTTAAATTGACTCTTTATTTTTGTGCGGAACAATGACCTCCTTTCCCTGCTTTCCCTGATCACGTCTGATCATGAATTTAATAAAGATATCTGGATTTTATTTACTGTAGACATTTTTTGCCTTAGGGATATTGTAGGCTTAGAGTTGCGTTATAGGCATTGTCTGGTAAAATACTCGGAGGCATTTTGGTTTCTAGTTTTTTAGCCTTAGATTAATATGTTTATGAAAACTTCCTGTTGGTCTTCGGAAACACTCATCTGCTGCAAGTTGCATCAGAACAGATGGATGGGATTGGTCATTCCTTTCTACAGAACCTGGGACCATTTTCTCAGTTCCTTTCACTGTATTCTGTCTCTGATTAATGTAAGACACATGTTCTAATAAAATTACTGGTAAAAAAAAATGTTTTCTGCAGCTTGCTATCTGCTACAAAGTCCATAAAACTTCTGGAAACTGTATAAATTGTTGTAACACTAGGGAAATCATTACTTGCCTTTTCCTTATGTCAGTTAACGGTAATATTGTCAAAATTACCATGAGACTAGAGCGTAATGTGACTTAAGAGTCCAGCTGCCAGCTGCAGAGACTCACGGGTCTTCAGGACACTAAACCTATAAGGCTGAATTGCGACTTACAGAGCAAAAGATACCTTTCTATTAGGTGCAATAACTTCATTTACTCTGTGTAGGGTTTTAGAAGGTCAAAATAGCAGATTTCTGAATTTTAACACTTTTTAAGTAGAGCCAATGGCTTTAATAATCTGCGCGCAGTACAGGTGTATACATGTAATGAGCTGAACCAGAGTGTTAACCAGTGGGGATCGATTTTGAGGTTATAGTTTCAGGATATGACATAAAGAGGCAGCTTGTTAGCAAGATGATAATAAAGCAATTCACATCGGCTCATTAAGTTGATATGATAGAATAGTTTTTCCCTGAAGAACTAGACTTTTTTGTCTTTAGGATGACTTGATTTTTTTCTCATTCGCTTCTCTGCCTTCTAATAATTATATTTTTTTGTTTTTTGTTTAATCAGCTTTATACGTGTTGCAGGTCAAGTTATAGATTTTGTTAGGGATTATTTTTATGTCCATGAGTTTTTAACTTACACGCTATCATTTTGTGAATCTACAGTCATGGCTAAAAGTGCTGGCACCCTTGAAATTGATCTTGAAAATGAAGCATTTCTCCCAGAAAAGTATTTCAATGAAATATATTTTGTTATACAAATGTTTATTTCCTTTGTGTGTGCTGGAAGAACACAAAAAAAAAAACACAAAGAAAAAAAGCAAATTGCCCATAATTTCATACATAACCCCAAAAATGGAGAGGACAAAATTGTGGGTAAACAACTTTGTTTCAAGCATGTGATGCTTGTTCAAACTCAACTGTGGCAAGTACAGGTGTGGGCAACATGAAATTCACACCTGAAACCAGATAAAAAAGGGGAGAAGTGTTAGAATCTGGGATTTCCCTGCCAGGTGAGATGTTTCACAGGCACTGTTTGTTGCTCTGGTCTTCCATTCAGGTCAAGCTGCCGGTTCTGCTGCTTAGCACAGACGTTGGTCCCAGTATCTTGCTCAGGCTCCTGTTATACATGTGGGTACTGCTGTCTATGGTAACCAGTGGTATTCAAAGGCAGCCCCACTCTCTGGAGTCTAAGTCCAGAAATCACCTGTTAGGACTGGCGGAACGCACCAAATATTAATTAGAGACGATATAAGATGCGTTCGCAGTCCGGGGTCCACCGTGCAGAAAACACACCTGCTGCTCGGTAATGATGGACTATATGGCAGTATTAAGAGAAGACACACGGGTTAGCTTCACCCGATATGAAGGAAGCGAACCCTGTTGCATCACAGGGACGCGATATCCAGCCACACACCAAACACAAGTGACGCTAGCATGTCTGCGTACTTTGCTGACAGCCCTTTATGTGCCAGACTGCACCCCAAACACTCTCACCCAGTCGGACGGGGCATCGCCCGTGGGCCATTCACACTGTGTGGAGTTTAACTCATTGTGTTTAAGGAGGAACGTCCGCTATTTTTTTATTCGTTATTATTCACTCTAGCAGCAGTTATCCATCTCGACAATGTGGTCCCTGGGTTGCGTTTGCACTTTATGGTTTAATCTAATTTAGTACAATCCGCCAACCCTAACAGTACGCTAGCACCATGGTCTGGCTGGTTATGACGGATGTACGGTTGGGGCAAAGGAAATCTTCGGCCTTCGAGAAAATGTTCTCCCCTGCCTCCCAGCTTGTGGCAGCTTTCAAGCTTTGCATTGCAAACGTTTCTGGGACTTCCCAGCCAGGTGGGTTGTATCGCAGGCACTGTTTGTTGCACTGGTCTCCCATTCAGGTCCGGCTGCTGGGTCTGCTGCTTAACACAGTCATTGGTCTCGGCATCATGATCATGCTACTGTTATACGTGTGGTTAATCTTGGCTCTCCAGCTAAAGTCTATGGTAACCTAACCAGTGGTATTCAGAGGCAGCCCTGCTCTCTGGAGTCTAAGTCCAGAAATCACCTTAGTGAGCATCTCCGTGATGTGGCACCTTGTAATTGGTGCTCGGAAGCTTTCTGCTCTGGTGATGTGGCAGCTCCAGATTGGCCCACGAGTGATGCCCCATCCATCTGGGTGTGAGTGTTTGGGGTGGAGCCTGGCGCATAAAGGGCTTTGAGCAAAGCACGTGGGCATGCTAGTGTCACTTGTATTTGGTGGGTGGATAGGCTACCGGTCTGTCTGTGCATTTTGTGAGTTTGGCACCATTTCAGCTACGAGTGGGATGTCAGTGATATTTGTCAGCTAGGATTTAGGGCTGGCCCTTTGCCATTAGAATTATGGCAGCTCCAGAGAGGAGGTTTGCTGCGTGTTCTTGCTCACAGTGAGTTTTTGCAATCTGTTTCCATCTCATGTGTATGCTATACTTCCCCTTGGGGTTAACAGGGTATTTCACCACAGAGCAAGTTCTACCCACATGTTCTTCAACAGTGGTTCTAACGGGATATTGCATACTTCCTATTGTCCCTGTACCCCTCGGTGGTTAGCTGAGTTGGTACTAACCTTCCCTGTACCCCTCGGTAGTTAGCTGAGCTGGTACTTACTGTCCCTGTACCTCTCGGTGGTTAGCTGAGTAGGTACTCCACTCCCTGTGCACCTCTGAGCTGCATTAGGGTTTAGTCTTCTGAATTCCATTCACACTGTGTGGAGTTTATGACCTGTTAGGACTGGCGGAACGCACCAAATATTATTTAGAGAAAACACACCTGCTGCTCAGTAATGATGGACTATATGGTGGTATTAAGAGAAGACACATGGGTTAGCTTCACCCGGTATGAAGGAAGCGAACCCTGTTGCATCACAGGGCCACGATACGGCACAGAGAGCGCAAGCAAGGAGTCACAGAACTCTGCCCAAAGACTCAGGGTAAGAGTCCCTCTAGACCTCTTGCGCTCAACAGTGCTACAGTGGTGTCAGGGGAAAAAACTAAACTAAATAGATTTAGCGCACTGGATGCGTGTAGCGCCGCTCAGGCGGAGACCACTAACCGCCCTAGCAAGGGACTGGAAAGCGCACTAGTTGCGCACGGTGCCACACTAGCTGAAGCTGCTAATGGACGCTGTGAGATTGTGCCTTGTGCTGGATGGCAGTAACTGGCACTAGGCAGCTCCAACATTTGCGAGCATTCAACAACTCTAGGGATGGGTATGATTCGGAGCTTTCACCAGAACAGACATACATCCACACACACACAATAACTGGTTTACACTAGCGCATGGCCGAGCGGCCATGTGAACCTTTTACGTATAGTAGTAGTGCTTCGGGACCATCCTGATGGTCCAATAGGAGTCACAACAGGACCTGAGCATGTGACCCCCGACCCCCAATGGGAGGTCATTCCGTGGGCATGCTCAGTATGGGGAAAGCAGGACTTAGTCCCAAAATTCCTGCTCACTGCTAATCAGTGCTGGCTACAAAGGCAGAGCTGTTGCATTACAAAGCCCAAAGGCTTGGCCCACGGGCGATGCCCCGTCCGACTGGGTGAGAGTGTTTGGGGTGGAGTCTGGCACATAAAGGGCTGTCAGCAAAGTACGCAGGCGTGCTAGCGTCACTTGTGTTTGGTGTGTGTGTGTGGGTGGATATACTACCACAGAGCAAGTTCTACCCATGTCTTCTTTAGCAATGGTTCTAACAGGGTATTGCACACTTCCTATTGTCCCTGTACCCCTCAGTGGTTAGCTGAGTTAGTACTTACCTTCCCTGTGGTTAGCTGAGCTGGTACTTACTGTCCCTGCACCTCTCGGTGGTTAGCTGAGTAGGTACTCCTCTCCCTGTGCACCTCTGAGTTGTACTAGGGTTTGATCTTCTGCGTTCCATTCACACTGTGTGGAGTTTAACTCATTGTCCCTGTACCCCTCGGTGGTTAGCTGAGTTGGTACTAACCTTCCCTGTATCCCTTGGTGGTTAGCTGAGCTTTTACTTACTGTCCCTGTACCTCTCAGTGGTTAGCTGAGTATGTACTCCACTCCCTGTGCACCTCTGAGCTGTATTAGGGTTTAGTCTTCTGCGTTCCATTCACACTGTGTGGAGTTTATCTCAGTGTGTTTAAGGAGGAACATTCTCTAGTTTTTAATCTGTCATTATTCAGTCTAGCAGCAGTCATCCATCTCTGCACGGTGGAGCTCGGGTTGCAATTGCACTTTATAGTTTAATTTAATTTAGTGCAATCCTCCAACCCTAACAAGAAGTTGACTCAGTCATTGCATTGTGTGTCTGTGTGTTCCACAATACGCATGGAAAACAGAAAGAAAAGAGACCTGTTTGAGGACTTGAAAATAGTGATAATCGAGCATGCTCGTCATTACTCGTTACTTGCTCGAGCATCAGTTTGCTCAGGATGCTCGTTACTCGGGAAATATTATTTCAATGTTCCAGCAGGAGCTCGAGTCCTCAACTGCATGTTTGGTGCTTTTTAGACAACTAATGAACATGTGGGGATTGTCTGCCAGTAATACAATAGCCATCTTGATTGAGTCATTACTGTGATTGGCTGGTAGCATAAGCGTCATCAGGTCTATATAAGACCAGTGATGCTATGCTCATCACACTGTACCCAAGAAGGCAGAGTAGGGAAAGGTGCTGATGAGAAAGGGAAATAATTGTAGCTGTGTATTAGCTAGGGATTCAACCACGTTTATTTTTCTTTTAAGTACGACAGCCCTTCTTAGGGCGAATAATAATAAATACTAATTCTGTTGATAGCAACTCTTAGGGAGAATTTATAATTAAGAGAATGTGTAGGACAGGATAGTGTGAATTGCATGTCCTTTATGCTGCAGCCTGCAACTCATATCAAAACCCCTTCTCAGGGCTAATAATTAGGGTTGAGCGAAACGGGTTGGCCAGATTCAGAAGTCGCCGACTTTTGGCAAAGGCGGGTTTCATGAAACCCGACCCGACCCCTGTGTGGGGTCGGCCATGAGGTCGGCGATCTTCTGATCTGGAATCGGAATTCCGATACCGAGTTCCGATATGTTTAAGATATCGGGAATCGGTATCGGAATTCATATTTAAGTGTAAAATAAAGAATAAAAATAAAAAAATATTGATATACTCACCCTCGGACGTGCCCTGGTTCTCACCGGCAGCCTTCCTTCCTAAGAATGAGCGCCTGAAGGGCCTTCGATGATGTCGCGGCTTGTGATTGGTCACGTGAGCGGTCACATGGGCCTCACACGACCAATCACAAGCCGCGACGTCATCTAAGGTCCTTCAGGCGCTAATTCTTAGGAAGGAAGCATCCGAGGGCGCGTCCGAGGGTGAGTATATTCCTAATAGGTATATACTCACCCTCGGACGCGCCCTCGTTCTAACCCGCAGCCTTCCTTCCTAAGAATCAGCGCCTGAAGGACCTTAGATGACGTCGCGGCTTGTGATTGGTCGCGTGAGCGGTCACATGGGTGTCACGCGACCAATCACAAGCCGCGACGTCATCGAAGGTCCTTCAGGCGCTGATTCTTAGGAAGGAAGGCTGCCGGTGAGAACCAGGGCGCGTCCGAGGGTAAGCATATCAATATTTTTTATTTTGATTCAACATAGACATGAGGATATTTGAGCAGCCCGCTCACAGGAAGGTGACAATGGGAAAGTGCAGTTACTGTCTCAACAGCTGGATGATGATGATGAGACACAATTGCCATCAAGTGGTGTTGTTATGTCTGAAAGTCAGGAGGAAGGTGCGGAAGTGGAAGACGAGGTGGTGGACGATGAATTCATTGACCCCACATGGGAAGGTGGCATGCAGAGCAAGGACAACAGTGCTCAGGAGGAGGAATCCACAGCACCACAACAGGCAAGAAGAAGCAGTGGGGTGGCCAGAGACACAAGGCTGTTCCCCAGAGCACCAACATGAGTGAAGTTGCCAAGCCAAGGTTTAGGTGTTCACGAGTCTGGTGCTTTTTGTAGGGTAATCCAGTTAACCCAGAAAAGGCCATTTGCAACTGCCATGCAAGCATCAGCAGGTGCAGCTCAACTGCTAGCCTGACCACCATGAATATGCTCAGGCACATACAAGAAAAGCACCTGACTATGTGGACCTAGCACCAGGGTCCAGAAACAGTGTCTGAGGGTGACACCACTGCCTCTTTCCCTGTTCTACCTGCATGCCAATCCCCTTTACATGACATAGGAAAAGATGCCTCCCACCTTGCACCTGTCGATGAATACTTGCAACCATCGTCAACAACCATGTCCTTGTCCCAATCATGATTATGTTGTCCCTACCCCAGTACTTGGAATGCAAGCACACGCAGGCTACAATACTAACCAAACTAATTTCTAGACTGTTTGCCATAGAAATGTTGCAATTTAAGCCTGTTGAAACAGAACCTTTCCACAACCTCACGGCTGTGGCCATCCCTCGTTACTCGATCCCCAGCCACTACTATTTCTCCTGCCTTATACAAGCAGGTATCCCATAACATCAGCCATGCCCTGAACTACACTGTGACTCGGAAGGTCCACTTAACCACAGATACCTAGATAAGTGCTTGTGGCTATGGATGCTACATTTCCCTGACGGCACACTGGGTGAACAATGTGAAAGTCAGTCAGACCCTGGAATGGAACACGTGCTACTGTCACCGAGGATTGCAGACTCTGGTTCAACCAGGGTTGCCCCCACGTTATACAGCAGTTCTCACACCTCCTCCTCCTCACTCTCCATTTCACAAAACTCAACATCAGTCTCAAGATGGAAGCACTGCAGCACTGCCTCGGTCAAGTGGCAAGAAGCTCTGCTGAAGTTAATCTGCTTAGGTGACAAACCACACAAAACTGAGGAGTTGCTGAAAGGTGTAACATGACTGATTTGTGGGTCTTGCCCCTAAACCTGCAACCAGGCATGGTCCTGTGTGACTATGGCCTTAATCTGGTGGCATCTCTGAAGCTTGACAATCTCTCATATGTACCATCCCTGCCCCATGTGCGCAACTTAGTGGTTCAGCGATTTCTCAAAACCTACCCAGATCTGCCTAAGCTACTTGTGAAAGTACGCCCCGTGTGTGCCCATTTCCTCAAGCTAGCTTCAGCTGCCGCCGGCCAGGCAGAGCTACAGTAGCGTTTGCAACTTCCAGCTCACCAACTGGTGTGCGATGTCACTATGCATTGGAACATATATTGGCAACGCTTATGGAGCAGCAGAGAGCAGTATTTAAATAACAGCTGCACCATGGGTATCAGTATTCCGGTCAGCCTCTGCACATATGAGCTGATGGGTGGGCATGTATGTCTGACATCTGTGCACTTCTACAAAACTTTGAAGACTCGACCAAGATGATGACAGACATTTGTGCTGATGACCTGGCCTCCCATTTTATAGAGAAAATAGATATTATCGACAGGAAATCCACTCCCAGACACCAAGTGCAGTTACTCCCATCCCTCCCTGCGTCTTCCCTGGCTCACTCTCCACATTCAATCCCATCACAGAAGAAGTCTCCAAGCTCCTCTCTTCTTCTCATCTGACTTCATGCCCTATCGACCCCATTCCTCTTATCTCCTCCAGTCCCTCTCTCCAGTCGTCACAACTCACTTAACTACAATCTTTAATCTCTCCCTCTCCTCTGGCATTTTCCCCTCCTTCTTCAAGCACTCTATCTTTACTCCAGTACTAAAGAAACCCTCTCTCGATCCATCCTGCACAAATAACTACAGACCAGTCTCCAATCTCCCCTCATCTCTAAACTCTTGGAGCACGTGATCTACTCCCGCCTTACCTCTCCACTCATTCCCTCTACATTCGACAGAAACTGCACTCATCAAGGTGACCAATGACCTTCTGACAGCAAAATGTAAAGGTGACCATTCTCTGCTCATTCTTCTTGACCTCTCTGCAGCTTTTGACACTGTTGACCACCCTCTCCTACTCTCTTGGCTTCAGTTACTAGGCATTAAGGACACTACTCTCTACTGGTTCTCCTCCTATCTTTCTGACCGCTCCTTCGGTGTTCTGTTCTCTGGCTTCAGTTCATCTCTTCGTCTTACTGTTGGGGTACCTCAGGGCTCAGTCCTTGGCCTCCTTCTCATTCCCTCTGCACGGCCCCAATTGGATTGACCATCAGCAGATTTGGCTTTCAGTACCATCAGTACCATCTTTATGCCGATTACACACAGCTATACACATCATCCCCTGACCTTACCCTCGCTGTACTACAGAACTACATCATGTCCGCTCCCTATCTGAAAGTCAACCTCTCCAAAACTTAACTTCTTCTGCTCTACTAATCTCCCTAAATCTGACATTTTCCTCTCCGTGGGTGGCACCATAATAACACCCGGCAGCAGGCGCGCTGTCTGGGTGTTATGTTTGACTTCGATCTCTCCTTCACATCCCATATGCAATCTCTTGCTCGCTCATGCCACTTACACCTAAAGAACATCTTTGAAATCCGCTCTTTTCTCACCATGGAAACAACAAAAACTCTCACTGTCACCTTGTTCCACTCCCACCTGGACTACTGTAACACTCTATTAATTGGCCTCCCCCTCACTTGACTTTCCCCTCTCCAGTCCATCCTTAATGCAGCAGCCAGGGTTGTTCATCTAGCTAATCGATATTCAGACGTGTCCACTCTTCGTCAGTCATTACACTGGCTGCCCATTCATTATAGAATCCAATTCAAAGTACTTGTTCTCACCCACAAAGCTCTCCACAGTGCGGCACTACCTTACATCTCCTCCCTCATTTCTGTCTATCAGCCTAACTGACCACTGCGCTCTGCAAACAACTTTCAACTAACCTCTGCATTAACCCGTACCTCCCACTCCCAATTCCAAGACTTCTCCTGTGCGCCAATCCTCTGGAATGCTCTACCCCAAGATATTAGGACCATATACAATTTACATAGTTTTAGGCGCTCCCTCAAAACACATTTGTTCAGAGCGGCCTATCACCTTCACTAATCAAAGTCATTTTATGTTTGTGTGGGTGTAGCCCATTCACTATTCCCATCTATCGCCTACACCCTGAAGATGGCTGGACCATCATTGCAAATACATCATTGTAAATACACACCTGTACTTTGTATCTCCCCCACCTAATTGTAGATTGTAAGCTCCCACGAGCAGGGTCATCTTATTTTTCTTTAATTATTGTATTGCTAACGTTGTTACTTATGACTGTTGTGTTTGAAACTGTTAAACTGTAAAGCGCTGCGGAATATGTTGGCGCTATATAAATAAAGATTATTATTAATTATCACATCACCATTCCGCTTCTCTGTCTACTGAAATGCTTGCTGCTCACAATTAAAGAGAGGCTTTGCAGGCAGAGCAAGTTGAGATGGAGCAAGAAACTATACTGGGTGATAATGAAGAGGAGGATGAGGAGGGAGCTGGTTGACTGCACTACAGACAGTAGTACTTACACCACATTCATCCCATCTGTTCTGCATGGATGGCCTGAAGACAAGGAGAGGTAGGACAGCGAGGAGAACACGGATGACAACATGCACAGACTTCCTCTAGCTGGGAACAAGAAATTCTTGGCTGTTGGCAGTCTGGCACACATGGCTGAGTTTATGTTTTGCTGCCTTTCCCGTGATCCTCACGATGTACACATTTTGCCCAACACTAATTACTGGTTGGTCATCCTTCTAGACCACCACTACAAGGAGAACTTTACATCTCTCCTTCACATGGAAGAGAGGTCTAATAAAATGTTGCAGTACCAGAAGGCCCTAGATGAAGAATTACCGTATATACTCGAGTATAAGCCGAGATTTTCAGCCCAAATTTTTGGGCTGAAAGTGCCCCTCTCGGCTTATACTCGAGTCAAGGTGGGTGGCAGGGTCGGCGGGTGAGGGGGTGAGGGCGCTGAGGCATACTTACCTGCTTCCAGCGATCCTGACGCTCCCCCTGCCGTCCCACGGTCTTCGGTGCTGCAGTTCTTCCTCTATCAGCGGTCACGTGTGACCGCTCATTAGAGAAATGAATAGGCGGCTCCACCTCCCATAGGGGTGGAGCCGCCTATTCATTTCTCTAATCAGCGGTAACGGTGACCGCTGATAGAGGAAGAAGCTGCGGCACCGAAGACAGCTGTCCGGGAGAAGGAGCCGGACGCCAGGACCAGGTAAGTATAGCATAGTCACCTGTCCACGTTCCAGCCGCCGGGCGCCGCTCCATCTTCCCGGCGTCTCTGCGCTCTGACTGTTCAGGTCAGAGGGCGCGATGACGCATATAGTGTGCGCGGCGCCCTCTGCCTGATCAGTCAGTGCAGAGACGCCGGGACAAAACGCCGGGACTGGACGCCGGGAGCTGCAAGCAAGAGAGGTGAGTATGTTTTTGTTTTTTTTTACTGCAGCAGCAGCAGCAGCGACAATGGCAGACCTTTCTATGGGGAAATATGAACGGTGCAGAGCACTATATGGGGCACAGCTATAGGGCAATAATGAACGGTGCAGAGCACTATATGGGGCACAGCTATAGGGCAATAATGAATGGCGCAGAGCACTATATGGGGCAGAGCTATAGGGCAATAATGAACGGCGCAGAGCACTATATGGCACAGCTATGGGGAAATAATGAACGGTGCAGAGCACTAGATGGGGCAATAATGAACAGTGCAGAGCACTATATGGCACTGCTATGGGGAAATAATTAACGGTGCAGAGCACTACATGGCACAGCTATGGGGCAATAATGAACGGTGCAGAGCACTATATGGCACAGCTATGGGGAAATAATGATCTATTTTTATTATTGAAATTCACCGGTAAATGCTGCATTTCCACCCTAGGCTTATACTCAAGTCAATAAGTTTTCCCAGTTTTTTTGTGGCAAAATTAGGGGGGTCGGCTTATACTCGAGTATATACGGTATTTAAAAAATTCTATCTGACAACGCTGGTAGCAGGGGTCACAGTTCCTTGGACGACCAAGGAATGGAGACTAGGGAGACACACACCAAATGCAGCAGAGGCAGGGGAACATTCTCAAAGTTCTGGGACAGTTTTCTCAGAAATTCCCATTGCCCAGGCCTTCATGCATGGAGTACTCTGGCAAGGAGTGAAAAGGTTTTGAGGATGCTGAAGGAGTACTTTGCTGATCATACTAGCATCCTCCGCGATTCCTGTGTGCCTTACAACTATTGGGTATCCAAACTAGACATGTGGCATGAACTGTCTCTCTACACCTTTGAGGTGCTGGCCTGCCATGCCGCTAGCGTTTTGTCAGAGCGGGTTTTAATGCTGCCGGGTATATTATATCCGATAGGCCCATCTGCCTGTCGAATGAAAATGCTAACAAGACTGAGTTTTATCAAAATGGACAAAGGCTGGATTTGGCCAGACTTCTGTACACCACCGGATGACAGCAGCAGAACATAAACTCAAATCCAGTGGGTTTTTTTTCTAGTCTATTCTCATGCACCCCTTCCCACCCAAACATAGGTATATGCTTCAGGATTTCATTGTTTTTGTGTCATCCTCCTCAACCACCACCATATCATCAGGGTGATAATGCTACCCTTGTTTCTTCTAGTTGAGGGAATTTTTTTTGAAAGGAACTGAGGTCACTTTTCAATACAAATCTATGAAAGCCTTGTTCTAGCCTAGTTCTGGCTCTCATAGACTTGTATTGAGAGCTTGTGAAGTAGCTTCTGACTTTCTGCCAGTCAGAAGCTACTATTACAAGATGGCAACATGACGACCGAAGCAGCAATGAAAAATTATGAAGACGCCGGAGGGTGAGTATATGACTGGGGGCAGGGCGCTTACATTTAAAGCACCGTTCCAAAGCTGAAGGTAAAAAAGTGCTTGAATGGTACTTTAAAATTGCCTTTCCACACATTTTTTCAGACTTTTAAAAACTTTTTTCATGGTGTATCTCAACAGTTTTAATGGCATTTTTGATTTGTTTTAATTTGTAAAATGCCTTTTTCTGCCATTGTACTTCTACTGAAAAAAACGCACCAGAAAATGACACTATACTGACTCTAAATATAGCATTTTTTTCAAAAACTGAGAGATCTATGATTATTTCTTTGTTCTGACAACATATATATTTTTTAAGACGTTTAAATTGTATTGAATTATTTTCTTACTTTTCTCACAAAGGAATTTTAAGGGTTTAAAATAATACTATTAACCTACACATATGCGGTTTTGCAGCCCTAATAGATTTCTATGGGGCAGCAAAAAGGGCCGCAATAATTCCACGGAGCGTCGTAAGCTGTATGGCCGTGAGGGTCATATTTACGGCCTTGAAAAAATATTGTGCCTGCTTGATCTTTTTCACGGCTTAAGGCTTTTGCGGTGCATCGTGACTTCCAGTTTTGCGGAATGGCGTTTTTTTTCCCAATTTTTTCCATAGTATTGGAAACCCAAAAAATGGTGATCCACAAGTATTTTGTGGTCCATTATTGTGGCAGACTGTGAAAATTGCGGCGATACGGCCCGCACAAAAGGCCTGCAATATCGGGCCGCAAAAAAAAAGGGTAAGTGTGAAAGAAGCCTACATCTGCAGATTAATAGTGTTCCGACACATGACATCATGACATCTTTACATTTCATGCAATTGGACAGAAAAGTTCCAGATTTCAGTGCAACCTTCAGTGATAAGAAGATGCGACAAGGACTGGAGTGGGGACAGTGAAGAGAGGAGGGGACAAAGAATTGAGCGGTAAAGTGAATATATATATATATTTCTTTTTTACATCTTATACATATTATGCTCTGTGGTCTAGTGAGAAGGCAGAGCATAATAAGTGACATTCGAATTTCCAGGGAAAATCCAAACAAACAGGCAACTTCGAATTTTGCCTTATCCGTTCATTTTTACATTTAGTCTTTCTCTCCATTTTAAAGAAGTCTTGTTAGACATAACTGTATACTTTTGGAATCTGTATTGTTTGGTCATGTCAAAGTTCATCCTCATTTGCTAACCTCTCATATCTGTCATGAATATTCATTCTGGGGGAAAAAAAAGACAACTTTCTCAAAGTCATGTAAAAAAAAAAAGTATCAAGAACCCAGAGGCAGACTTATTTAATTCTGTGATATGAAATAGCTGGAGGCGAAATGTAGAATATCGGTCTTAACTCTTGGCTTACAAAAAAATTCTCCAAGCTCTGCATTTTCCTAAATAACCATGAATAATGTGCAACGTTAGCCAAATGGATCTTACTTTATGTTATAGGAATTCTTAAATAAATAGTAATCAGTAATATTTTTCTTCCTTCAAAAAGTCAATGCTACCAAGTATTGTTTCTCTTCTACAGTAATGCGAATTTTATTATGCTCTTGACACATCATTTTTGATAGTTCGGCTTCTGTTAACCACATAGTAATGCCCCAAAGTAAATAACATTATTCACTTTCACTGGAAAATATCTTACAATTTTTTCATCAAATGACGTCCCTGAAGGGATATTGAACCCACGGTAGGATTCCTAGTGAAAGATGTATTTCTTTAACACCACATAAGTAACCAATTTCATTGTCAGAGTTATCATAAAGCTAGTAGGTAAACATGACCTGAGTGACAGTAAATGTCACCGCTTTAGGTAAACAAATGTTGCCCTACAATTAGAAACATATTTCCTTCAATTTGGCTGATGTCAAGTACCGGAGGGACAGCCTGGAAGAAAGGAAAACAATCTCTTTCCTTTTTCATCCTGATTGCCTCTCATGTTTTCCCATATTTGTTTCCTCACGTCTATTTCCATCTGTTATGTTCTTTTTTTAATTTCATAAGAAAGAAATATTGAAAAGAAAAAAAATAGGAAATTTGCAAATGCAGGGGTTTTATTTGCTTTATTTAATCATGCCAGGTTATTATATTGTATTGTTTTATACATTTTTATAGCTGTTTTTTTCGGACTAGATTTGTTTAATTTATAAAAACATGCAATTTAGATTAAATTGTCTTTTTTAGTGATGAGCAAAACTGCAGAAATTTGATTTCGTTCAAATGTATTTGTTGGAAATGAAAGTGCCTTATTATGACCTGAGATCCCTCCAAACTCCAAAGTGTAATAAAAAAGGTAAGAAAAAATTATATCCACCTCGACCCTGCCTACTATTTTTAGTTCTTCAGGCTTCCATTTTGGTCTCATCTGCCTCATCCAAGCATTAGGTCTCAAAACATCATGACATTGCTGGTCAACACAAGTTATAATGCCGTCCTGCAATGCCTAGTCAAGCCTACATTGTCTGGAGAATTTTGACCATATTAAACTATTTCTTGACATTTCACCTTCTGTGCCTTGTTCAGTGGTGGCCAGGTTTCAGCCTTCCTTACCTTGGCCATATCTCTGAGCACTGAGCACCTTGTACTTATGTGTCTTGCTTAGTGGTGATCAGGTTTCAGCCTTCCTTACTGAGCACTGAACACCATGTACTTTTGGACCCTCCAGGTAGGTTATCGTTCTGGAATATGACAGCACTGAAGGATAATGAGTTCTTGGTCGCTTCGTGTTTGATTTTTCTCAAATCTTTCGTAGTTAATGTGCATCTTTTCTCTCAATATGTTTTTTGTGACCCTTTTGACTATTTAAGAAAAGTTTGATGGTTCTGTGATTGCACGCCAATATATTTGCAATTTCAAGAGTGCTGCATCCCTCTGTAAGACTCATAACAATTCTTGACTTTAGAGAATCCGTTAAATCTCTTTTTTGCCCATTTTGCATGACAAAAACAAGCTGCCTAATAATTCTGCACACCTTAATCAAGGGTGTTCGTTACACAAATACACATCATTTAATCTGCTTCATCGAATAAGCAATCAAGTGTCAACAGCACAAAGTTGGAAAATCTGCATAAAAATGATGATATGCTCAAAATACTCAAAATACTCAAAATTGTCAAATAATTCTGCACACTGTTTTGTCATAAAATAAAATGAGTAAAGTGACTTGTTACCACTGTGTAGCATTAAATGAATTTGTTCGAGGTGAATAGCATTTGACTTAAATATCACAAAAAAAAACATATTCTACTTAATCTGAATTTCTTTTGCAAGTAAAATAACGGCCATCTGGGCCAAGAAACATGGTTAACAAAAAATTAATATCTACCTCATAATTTCGCAACCCGCCATCTTGCCAATTCTTTCCGTTCTCCATGAGAAATTCTGATGCTGAGTAAACCTCTGACCTTGCAGCTTAATCAGCTCACCCCAGAAAAATCTTGGAGGATTTTCTAATTTCTGCGACTAGAATTTCATTGTCTAGAACTCTTATAATCACTATTATTATCTGACTTGTAGGCCTGCCTTTAACTTATTTTATTTGTTAAGTAATTTATTGAAAATCTCTGTTGCAGCTTACCATTAGACTATCCTTTCCATATGTCATATTTTTAAATTGAGATGACAAAGGGCATTTTTCTCATTCAGACCATGGGTCAGAGGAACCTATTCTGAATTTGACAATATTCTCTTTTTACTTTAGGCTCTCAACGTTCTGTGGGGTATCTGGGTTGTTGCCCCTGCTGATGTAGTATCACTTTGTCCAACTTAATGTCTGAGATCATGTGTAATTTGTTTTTAAATGCCTTACCCTAGGTCATAGAGCGGTGTGACGACCATTGTTGCTCTGGCGTTGTTCCCGTGGAGCCTTGAGCCTTGAGTGCTTTGCCTTTAAATATAAGCACTGTGGGGATTCTGGGCCATTCCTCCTGGTGATGGGGCATCACTTTGGCACTGGTCAATGCAAGGTCACACTTTTAAGGTTAGGATCCTACTACAAGGTTTGCTGTGTCATGACATCATACAGTCTGATCAGAATATTAACTAAGAGCCTCGTGTTCAGTTTTGTACATTTTTGCTGAGCCCCAATTGATCAATGCATGAGTTTTGAATTTGCAGACCAAGTCTTCTTTCTACAGTTATAGTATTCAACTTTCTACAGCCCTCTTACCCTGGGATTAGAATACGCTCCCCTATTTTTTTTACCAATTTCTCTTGGAAGCACTCAGAACAGTGCTGCTATATATATTAAACTACATCCGGTAAAGCATGCTACAAGTTTTAATGATAATTCCACCAATTAATACTTGTGTCAACGTAATTGTTTAGTACGGGTTAAAATTTTACTTATGAACATGTAAAAAAATGAAATTGTCCATAATTTCTTCTCCAATCTCTTAGACCCCTTGTATCAGGATAGCAGGACTTTTGGTTTCATATCAATTACATTTAGCCCATTCTTCATGTAAATGTTAAATAGAGGGTACACTGGTTGCTTCCAAGAATAATTCTTTAGAAAGTATAAAAGTAAAATGACACCAAGTTTGCTATATACAAAGGAATTTTGAAGCTTCAGGCTTTAACCAATGGGTAAACACAATCTTACAATATTTTCTAAGGATTTTGGCTTAAAACTAACACAAACTTCACACAGAATATTCTCTATCATGATCTGTAGGAATTTTACGAATAACTTTTTGTAACTCCTTTTATTTCTTATGTTCTTTCTTCATTTAATTTCTGGTGGACCACCCGGAGTTTTTGGAAGGTCTTCATACAGCTGTGTCCAATTAAAACAGAGAAAGCAGCTGAAAAATAAATAAGGTGTTGATTGTAGTAAGAATGTTTTGATAAGAAACTGCAATTTCTAAAATCATGCAATTTATTATATCTATTGAAAGAATCTATTTTTGTAGACCAAAGCCAAAAAAGGAAATGGAAAAAATAAATGTAATAAAATAGTTGAAGATTGTCCTCATGAAAGACAAGAAACATTGATATGGTCAGGTTAATGATCCCAGTATTGAAGTAAATATCATTTTTCCCAGAAAAGTTTAACTATTTGGTAATAGTGGGTGGTCTTATAAACGCTGTAAATGTAAAAATCTTTTGTAGGTTCGTTTATAAATAGTTTTCAAAATGTCAAACATATAAATATAATTAATATTCACTTGTGAAAAAAATTGAATGTTATGAATGGAAAATTATATATATGAACCATATTTTAATAAAGCTTAACAAAAAGTTAAAACATAAAAATACAGCGATAAAAACAGGCTATTATAATGAGTGAAAGATTATCTGCTAGGT
This sequence comes from Ranitomeya imitator, assembly GCF_032444005.1. NCBI lineage: Eukaryota > Metazoa > Chordata > Amphibia > Anura > Dendrobatidae > Ranitomeya > Ranitomeya imitator. The sequence goes on along the minus strand of NC_091287.1, from coordinate 55,269,823 downwards.
CGCGTCCATACAATCTTAAATCGGAAGAGTGTTATCTGTCATTCTAACGCATATCACTCATCCCCATGTTATTCTAACATGTCCATTTTTTTTCATTGAATACTGTTAGTTCAAGGAAAAAAACTGCAGCATGCATGAGTTGTATCCAAATATCGGATGGCACAGCCATTCATTTCTATGGTTGGGTCCGTGGGAAAAATCGGACAGAGTTTGGATGAGTTCTGAGTGCTAACAGAATATAGAAGTTGGAGATTTGTTTCTCTTCTCCACCTCCCAGAAAATCGGATCACAATCTGATCAAACTCTGACTAGAGTTTGATCAGAATTTGATTAGCATAATCAGACCCATTTTCTGAGATGAGCGAAAAACGATTGTGTGACCCTAGCCTAAGAGCAATTTGCTACTGACAGAACAGTGAAGCATGCCACTTTTTCAGCGAAAACTTATCAAAACACTTTTTACACACCAATGTTTTAATCTCAGCTATAGAAAAAAACAACACAAAATATAGCTGGAAACTTTAATGTGTATATTCATATATATTTCCAGCTTAGCAATTTGACAAACAATTCTTTCACCAATGTTGACATTTTCATAGATTACTTATTATTTCAGTTCTGCAATGTGCCAGATCACAACATTCCTACCTCTACTAACTTATCTACTCTCAATATCTTCAATTCAATTTATGGTACTACTATAACTTGCAGGCAGCATGCCCGATATCTTGGAGCTATAGAAGACTCAAATATTTTCTTTGCTCCCTATATTCAGTTGCATGTCATCTGCACCTCAGAAGCTTTCCAGAATCCTCCCTTTCCTGACCATTGAAATTCAAAAATCTTAATGTTGCTCTTATTCATTCTTCTATTAATTACTTTAAATCACTACTAGAAATGAGCTAATTCATTTATTACTAATGTAATTCATTATCAATGTCTTGAAAGATTTGAATTCACCGAAGTTCACATTTTTCGGGGATTTGATTAATTTAAATTCAGCAAAATAGTGGCCAGCTGGATTCTGAGGGTTGGGAAAGAGATAATAAAAATGTGCACTCTTATACTCACCTCACGCCAAATCTGTTACGCCACCAACTGGTCTTCTGATTGACTTCTCTTTGAGATGTTAGGAACATGTTGATAGAGTCCATTCACACTCCTCTTCACTCTAGCTGTGGCTGCAGTCAAATTGGATTGCATCTCCATACAAATGTTATGAATGTACTGAGAGACGCAGTTCACTGAGGGAGGTTGACTTTTAGATGCAATTGGCAGAGGAAGACCAGGCTCTCAACCATACACAGTGGCAGAGATCTTACAGAAGACTCAGAAACTGAATGGTTGTGAGAAAATTTGGGCCATGGAATTAAATCCAGAAAATAATAATAATAATCTTTATTTTTATATAGCGCTAACATATTCCGCGGCGCTTTACGTTTTGCACACATTATCATCACTGTCCCCGATGGGGCTCACAATCTAAATTCCCTATCAGTATGTCTTTGGAATGTGGGAGGAAACCAGAGGAAACCCACACAAACACGGGGAGAACATACAAACTGTTTGCAGATGTTGTCCTTGGTGGGGTTTGAACCCAGAACTCCAGCGCTGCAAGGCTGCAGTGCTAACTACTGCACCACCGTGCCGCCCAGAAAATTATATTGATCGGAGCTTGAGAACAGTTGTAGATATTGTTCCATGGTCTCATCGAATCTCTCAGTTTGCTCAAAGCTTTGAGGATCATAGGCAGATGAAAAGTCTAAGAATATTTTTTTAATTCTTGCATTGGGGAATCCAGAACATGGAAACAAACTGCATACCATGGTCAGATAATATTTTTGCTGGGAGACCATGAAATCAGAAAATACTTATACCAACTGTGGAGGGAATGAAGCAAAACCAGTCAGATTACAGAAATGGTTCATTACAGCCTAGATAGTAGTAAACCCTTGTGCCTAAAGAAAATGTGTAACAGTCCTTCAGATCCTCAACAATTTGGGTAGAAGTAGAATAGTGTTGAGATGTTCCCCAAAAAGAATGTCAAAGGTAATAATTAGGCTATGGCATGTGTTGAAGAGTCAGAGGTGTAACCACAGGAGTTTGAAGCAGTGAGTCAATGCAGGCTAAGATGTCATGCATGACCTGGACATCCTCCTGTTAAGAAGACTTTCATGTCCAATGGCAATGGTGTTGTTGCTGCTGTACCTTTGGAATCCATTGTCTAAATTGTCTGGTGGGGCTCACCTGGTGAGGTGGATTACTAAACTGCAGGTCAAGGGGAACACATGGACTGAAGGCAATAGGACAGTGGCAGTTTAACAAGTGGAACTGCGAGGACAGGGTAAGCTGAATGGCAGGAAGACAAGTGGAGAAGAACACACCTAAAAGCTCAAAGCAGCAAAATAGACAAACACAGGAAATGAAGATATATAGTTAAACCAGTAATTTCTGCACTGTTTATAACGTGAGCAAGTCCAGATGAGAAATTAGGTATTTACTTACTTTAGGGACTGATACAGTTACTGTATCGTCAAAGAATAATTACAGAAAGACCAGAGAAAGAGATCATTGACACAGCTACATTTCAACTTCCATACTATGACTGAAAGATCCAGATAATTCTGTAGATGAGACGAACTTAGATCAGAATTTTGAGGTGCTGTTATTTCTGTTAAGTAGTACCCTGGTGATTCTGGACATGAATCTGCACATGAACTTTTATATTTTCCTGGAGTTTTTTTGGTATTGCATTGTAGACCATGTATTTCTTGCTTCATTGAATGTCTATTGCTTTCCAGAATAAATGGATTTGCTAACATATTCTGGCATGAGAATAAACATAATTGTCTGACTTCTACTGTTTGTGAGTAGTTCAGTTAAATATAACTAGATGGATGGTGCCTGTTTTCGGAAGTGGCAGATTTATGGTCACTTTAGTCTAACTTGCAGTCCTGTAGATGCCTTTTTTTAGTGACAGGTTATATGAGTATAGTAGGTCTAAATAAATCACTGCTGTCACTTCTAAAGCAGCTTAATATTATCCTATGAGATATCGAAGAATGTAAGTGTAGTTTGCATTATAATGATATGGATCAAACGATTTCTCGCTTGTTTTGATAAATCCGAGTTGCCAGTTATTTTATTTACGAAAAAAAATAAAACATGGAAAATCTAATTTAAGCATTGAAATAAAGAGCGTAGGGGATACAAATCCATTACTTTGATAAGCTCCTTCCCCCAACTCCCTATACACAAGTCCTATGATCAAATGTGGCACATCATGGTATGTAGGAGCATTGGTAGATTAAAGGGGAAGTCCACTACTCAGACAACTCTTTGTTAAATGCTATGTTCCTCAATAAAATACCCTATACTCACCTCCTGTATTGGCGTTATTCCAATGATGCTGACAACCGGTCTCCCGAGGCTCGGATGAAATTTTGATTACAGATGAGCAAATTTGTTCGTTTTTTGTTCCCGAATTGATTTTGACATATTCGTGTAATATTCGAACACTATTCGTGCCTAATGTGTGTATGATGTTCGGTTCCGAACATATTAGTTAATTTCTACTCCCATTCACTTTAATAACGTTCGGCTGTGTTTGCGAATATTGCAAAAACAATATTGGATGCCGATCGTATTCGGAACCAAATCCGTACAAATTCGCTCATCTCTAATTTTGATGCCATGTGAGCTCTGCACTCAACTAGTGTTTACTAATGGGCTGCAATTATCAAACTTTCTTTGAATGTTTTAGGTTTTTCTGAAGGAAATTAAAGCACTAGCAGTTGTCTTCCGGGCTCATGTGGCATAGTAATGTCACACACCTCAGGAGACCTGGCGCTGATATTACTGGAATGATACCGATGCAGGAGGTGAGTACAGAGTATTTTTATTATAGGGCATGCAAAGTGTCTTCTGCCATATACGTCAACAAAACAGTGTTTGCAGCTTTACATCACTGATCTGCCAGCAGTAGGCAACAAACGCAGCTCATCTCCTCTCACCCCCTCTATATCCAGTTCCATCTTGCAGTATGTCACTCCTCTCAGCCCCAAATACACAGCTCTATCCTGCAATCTATCACTTCTATCACCCCCTCAACATATAGCCCCATCTGGCAGTATATCATGCTTCTCAATTCCCAATAAACAGACCTATCCTGAAATCTATTATTATTTTTATTATTTATTATAGCGCCATTTATTACATGGCGCTTTACATGTGAGGAGGGGTATACATAGTAAAAACAAGTACAGTACAATACAAGTCACATTGGTACAGGAGGAGATAGAATCCTGCCCACGAGGGCTCACAATCTACAAGGATTGGGTGAGGATACAATAGGTGAGAGTAAAGCTGGTCATGCAGTGGCTTTTTCGAGCTGTGGTTACTGCAAGTTGTAGGATTGTCGTAAGAGGTGGGTCTTCAGGTTCTTTTTGAAGGTTTCCATGGTAGGCTATCACTCTTATCACCTCCTCTACATATAGCCCCATCATGCAGTATATCACTCCTCTCAGCCCTCATATGCAGTCCTATCCTGCAATCTATCATTCCTCCAGCCCCATCTATATATAGCTCCATCCTGCAGTATATCACTCTACTCAGCCTCCATATACAGCCCTATCCTGCAATCTATCACTCCTTTTACACCCTCTACATGTAACCCCATCTTGCAAAAAATATGCCATCACTCGACAACCCCTCTAAACACAGCCCCAATCTGCAGTATATCACTTCTTTCACTTATATCTTGTAGAATACCCCTTTTGTTACCCCCTTTATATACCAGGAAGTGTTGTTATGCTGTTTTGATCAAAACTAAGTACCCTATGTAATTTACATGTACTATTACTATTTGCTCATTTGCTTGCTATACAGTATATGATCATTTTGTTTTTCTTCTTGGATTCCTACTATCAGGATACAGCTCCACTGTATCTGCACCATGGCAGACATTGATAACATCCTCCAATTAATACATTACGAAAAAGGTGAAGTCACTAGCACAAATGGTTCTGGCTTAATACTCCACAATAGTTCTGTTCATGAGGATTTAAGCACTGTCATGCTGTTTTCTTTCACTAGACATATGTTTTAGTCTGTTGACATACTATTTTATTATTCTGAATTATTTTCTTGTAGACTTTCTTTGTCAAAATCACAAATGTATCGACGTCATTCCCTCTGATACCTTCATAAATACATTAATAAGATACAAATGTGTAATAAATAATTTCAATAATGAAACGATAATTAATAATTTTAATAAAATTATTTTTCTAGAGGAAAATATTGTGCCGTTTTCAATATTTGTTCACATTGTTTTAATAGTTTTTCAGTGAATGTGAAGGTGAAAATTTACATTCTCAAATCATTTGGCTGGGTTTCTAAAACCAGCTTAGAAGAATGTTCTCACCAGTATTGTATTCCAGTAGAAGAGCCAATTTTTAGTACAGTAGAAAGCCTGGGTACATTAGAAAATAGCCAGGTTTTTACTCAGTCACATCATTTATTTTCTTACATTTTTCTTGTTACCAAGGACTTTCACATGCATTCAATGTATAAGAAACAATGGATTTAGTGAATTCTGCACTGTATACCAAAGATGTATTAGGTAAATAGATAGAAAAGCTATTTACCTAAAAATATAAGAATTCAGCAGCACTCTGAAAGAGCTAAGATGTCTGCAAACATTGAACATATGTAATTTGAACTGCATTACTACAATAAAGAATATACGTACAAAAATGAAGGTACTTAGACCATAAATTTGCCTATTTATGAGAGTCCACCACCACCAGCTGTAACAAGGTGACGTTTCTTTGATGTGACCCTAAACCTAATATTATTCCTCTCTTTCGCTATAAGCCTAAAACTTTAAAGGGCTGGTAGGCTTTAGGTAATCTATCTAGAGATAGAAAAATTAAAGCAGCGCTTTTCTTGCAAAATGGGTGCAAAGTTCCCAAGGTTATCACCAAAGCCTCTTGCGTACAAATTCAAAAATTGGGTTCAGAAATCAGATAGTGAATAGAGATGAATGTATCTTTGGAAAATTGAATCCACCACCTTTGCCAAATGTTCTAAAAAAAAAAAAGTTATATTTGCAGCAAATCAATTTGCTTGAATTTCAATGAAAAGCTTTTAATGTCCATACATATTTAGTCATATTTACAATAGTTATACAGATAGGGAGAGGGAAGAGAAAAATGAACAAATAAATCTTATTCTGTTCATTAATATAAACTACACAATTATTCTGAATATTCTGCTTTGTCCACTGCTATCCCTTCTTCTCATTCGTATCATTGCGTAGGGCATTAACTTCAAATAATGTGGTCTTCATAGCCAGAAATATGTCAATATATCTTGCCAGCAGATGTAATAGGATCAGAAGATTGAGTTAAGAGAGCAATTTTAGTGCAAGAAACTATAAAAAGGGAAAATACCAAAATACATAGAAACAAACAATAAGAAACATAAAAGTTAAAACCAGTTAGATTCTCTATGGGGTTAAGGTCTGGCGAGTTTTCTGGCCAATCAAGCACAGTGATACTGTTGTTTTTAAACCAGGCATTGGTACTTTTGGCTGGGGAATGAAATTTCCATCTCCAAAAATCTTGCCGGCAGAGGGCAGCATGAAGTGCTCTAAAATTTCCGGGCAGACGGCTGCGCTGACTTTGGACTTGATAAAACACAGTGGACCTTCCCCAGCAGATGACATGGCTCCCCAAACCATCACTGATTGTGGAAACTTCACACTAGACTTCAATCAGCTTTGACTGTGTGCTTCTTCATTCTTCCTCCAGACTCTGGGACCTTGATTTCCAAACACCAACTTTATAGCTCCGATCATAGCTGCGAGCTCATGCTGTCATTTAACCGGCGATGATGATTTTACCTCTGATAAGAAGCTGTGTTTGCTGAGCTGTCATACACATGACATGCAACAAACACCCGGTGTTCAGGGGGGCCGAACTCAAACAGTAATACAAACTTCCTGGTGAAGTCTGTGTTTGGTGCCTGTGCCCAATAAAAAATGACAAATGACAAAAAATGATTTAAAAAAAAAAACGTTTTTACCTTCAATCATAAGCACTATGGAACGATGAAACTATTATTCATTTATTCTATATTGGAAATATATATATATATATGTTTTACTCAGTTTGTGTTGTGCACCACATTGTTGCTTAAAGAAGGATCAGTGTGTATAGGAGCTGAAAAAAAGCCTCCCTGATATGGATTGACAAATCCTCACATTTTGTCATTGCTAAATTTTGGAGTGCTGCCTATTCTTCATTTCTATAACCCATTACCCATAAAATATCTATCTATCTATCTATCTATCTATCTATCTATCTATCTATCTGTCACGATATGGTATGAAATATCATATAAGTAGCTTCTCTTGCTCAAGGCTGTGGGCTAACAAGCCCCCCTTCCCTTTTACTCAGCCAAGAGCTGCTTTGCCAATGTAGATGGGAGAAGAAGAGTTTATTACCTCTAGCTCGGAGAGCAGAAGTATTTACGACCTGCATTTCCTGCCGTGTAAGCTCTTGTCCAGCTATAAGTGAACTAGAAACTTCTAGGATTCATGCAAGTCCTTTGTCTTGTTTTTGCAAGATATTACACAACCCGTTTACGTAAAAAACACGAAAATATATATTCTTTACACCCCTCGGTGGATCTATTCACCACGTAAAACCTGAGCTTCTAGGTCCATCTAGTAAAGAAGTAGGTATTTCTCTCTAAATATGTATCCCAGATAGGACATATTTGATCTCATTAGAATGCTCACGTTAATCCGAGATGAATGATGGGTTTGTTATGACTATGACATGTTTGGTAGCGAAGTTATAGAAATTAGAGAAAATAGTTTAAAGTTTACTCAGAATGTAGAGAGAGTAGGGTCTGGATAAACCAGCCTTTCTGTGATGTCACAGCCTTAAGGTTTTAAGTGTCTGGCAGGCTCTGAGGAGTCACTTCTGTTTGATTTCTTGTCTCCTCCTGAAGCCAGCAGCACATCCAATGAGCTGGGACGCATGGTTGCCTGCCATGCTTTGAACATGTGAGTGTTACCTTTTCTCATTTAATACCTGTTTATTTCATAATTACCCTTGTACATATTTGCAATTGTCTCATTTGTAACATCTTTATAAAATATTTTTGATAAAGCACTGCCTAATTTTTATGGGATATAATATTTATATTAGTTCATTCTCCATGCTCTAAACGTACCCTAAGTCTTCTGAAGGAAAATACGCTACTGTTGTGTTGGGTTAGCTTCGGACCCGTTTAATCGAAGCTGGTGGCAGCGATAGTGTGCTGACTTTTGGGATTATGTTGTAGCGACTTCGGCGTTGATAATTATTGTTCCTGACTGAGTGGGAGTAGTTTATCGCGTCGCTGCAGCGTGCCCAATAGCCAGTACATAGCAGGCAGCCTTTCTGGCGACTAATTACCCAGGGTGCAGTACCTAATCTGTCCTGAGAGTAAGGGGGCGCCAGAGAGCTGCAAGTGTTAAGTGGAACTGTAAGCGGGATATACATAAATCCCTGCAGTTTGTGGTATATTGAAAAGCAGTGGTATACCTAAAATAAGCCCCTGCTGGAAACTAAGAGGTCAATAGCCCTGTGGGTGTTTTTTCATCACATTGTTAGCAGTGGAGGGATAACTAAGATAAGCCCCCCTGCACATGTGATAGCCGTCTGTTGGCCTAAAGTCACCCCGACCCGTGACGTAGGGGTGACGGTCACGGTGTGAATCGTGACAAATTGGTGGCAGCGGTCAGGGAATCCTGACATTTGGTGGCAAGGCGGTGGGATATTAGAGCATTAGTGATTTGGTTTGAGCAATCATTCCTCTCACTAAAAACTTGCAGAAAGTTCTTGCGAGGACTCTGCGCAAATAAGTTTGGAGAACAAACTCAGTGTTTTTTAGTTGTGAGACAATTGTGTACTGGTAATTATCCCCTCCCTTTCTCTTCATTTTTCTATCCTATCTTTTATTTGGCAACCATGGCTGCGAAAGGAGAAGCCTGGTACACCCAGCAGAAGAAGGACACTCTTGCTGGAATATGCATGTACCATGGCCTGAACCCCCAGGACAAGTCCAAGGCTCAAATGGTCGCTGAACTTGTGCAATTTGAAGCAGACCAAGCCAGGCCACAGAGCCCAGAGGCCGCAGAAGCCAGCATAAGCGAACATGGTGCTGCAGCAGAGGTCCAACCACTGAATACGGGCCCTACTGGCAACCAGGGGGGCGCAGACCTCCTCCTGCAGCTGGCTCTGCAGCAAGGCTCCGCAGATGACCTAGAGAGACGTCTGCAGCTGATCCAGCAATACCAGGAGCAAGAGTACCAGCTGCAGTTAGCCCGACTGCAAATGCAGGGGTCGTCCCAGAGCCGTGAGCCCAGCAGCGCTCAGATACCACCTAAGCCCCGGCCGGATCACTTTCCTGTTATGGAGAAGGATGGAGACTTGGACACTTTTCTGCGGGCCTTTGAGAAAGCCTGCAGACAGTACCGGCTGCCTACAGATGAATGGGCCCGATACCTGACACCAGGGCTGAGAGGTAAAGCTATGGAGGCGTTTGCTGCCCTCCCTCAAGAACAAGATGGTGACTATGAGGCCATCAAGCAGGCTCTGATAGCAGCTTACACCCTAGGTGTACCAGCTTGCACCCGAGGTGTACCGTAGAAAATTCCAGACCCTCCAACGTGGCCCACACGACAGTTACAGTGATGTGGTGCATGGACTGGGGACCCACTTTGACCAGTGGACCCAAGGACTGTCAGTGACCACCTTTGCACAGCTGCGAGACCTGATGATCAAAGACCAGTTCTTTCATCTTTGCCCAGCTGAGGTGCGACAGTTCGTGATGGACAGAGAACCCAAAGACGTGAGGAAAGCAGCGCAGATTGCCGATGCCTATGAGGCCAACCGTAGATCGGAAGCCCGGAAGCCAGTCACCACCAGCTGGAGAGGGTGTAAGCCTGCAACCAACGCCAGTACCCCTGCCAGCCAGCACACCAGATGTCCTGTCCCCATAGCCAACAGCACCAGACCTACCACCGAACCTCGCAAGTGTTACCACTGCAATCAGACTGGTCATATCAGTACCTACTGCCTAGCCAAGCAGAAGAACACCCCAGCCAAGGCCCCAGGGCCTAATGCAGCAGTTCTTTTGGTGGGTGGTGTGGATGGGAGGGTGTGTGACAACGTACAGCACGTCACTGTGGGAGGCCATGTTGCTACAGGCCTCAAGGACACCGGGGCTGAACGAACCCTCATCCGACCCGAACTGGCGGCCCCTGAAGAAATCATTCCGGGGAAAACCCTAACTGTCACTGGGATTGGGGGCATCAGCTGTCCCTTACCGATGGCCCGGGTTTTTATTGATTGGGGTGCCGGGAGCGGGGTGAAGGAAGTGGGGCTGTCTGATAATTTGCCCACTGATGTTTTGTTGGGGACTGATTTGGGGAGGATGGTTGCATACTACGTCCCTGACACCCCTTCCCCAATCTACTAATGAGGGTAAAGTTAACCCTGATGATGATGATAATGATGGGAAATCGCATGTGTTACCTGACCATGCTTTATCTTGTAATGATGCATCTAATAACCATTTTTTTCCTAGGATTGATGGTGAAAATGTTGTACCTGTGCCAGCTGAACCTGATAATGATTTTTCTGTGAAGGTTAATGTGTCCATAGGTACAGGCGTGCCCAGCCACGTTGCTCTGCGGAGTGAGACGGCTGAGGAACCGCTAACAGGGGCAAGTGTCAGTGCTACAGGAAATGGGGAGATGCATGGGAACCGTGCGGAAGGTGATGCCATGAAAGTGACCAGTGCCACCGAGGAAGGTAACTGGCCCATAAGTAGCACTGCCCCTGGAGTGTTGGGGGTGGATGGGGAGGTAGAGCCCATAGCAGCGCCGGCTGATGGGTCTTTAGAAATCCCCAGGGAGACAGCCTACGTAGCTGCTGTCACCCGCAGTCAGAGTGCCCGGAACGCAGATAACTGTCAGCCTTCCGGACCCTCCTCAGTCACCACTGTGACTGAACCAGAGGTGGACCCAGAGCAGGTCCAAGAGGGTTCCCGTGGGGAAGGGACCCTGACGTTGCTTCTGGCTTCCCATAGCCAGGAGTTTCAGGCCGCTCTGCACACAGATGCGAGCCTAGAGAGTTTGAGACAACTTGCCGGGACGCACTTCTCTGAGGCTGATAAGGAGAAGGTGTTCTGGGAACAAGGAAGGTTATACCGGGAGACCGTACCCGGAGAATGAGAAAAGGAGTGGTTGAGGGAAAGACAGCTGGTCGTCCCGCAGCAATTCCGGGGTGAGTTGTTGCGGATTGCCCATGAGATCCCGCTAGCTGGACACTTGGAGATCAGCAAAACTAAGGCCCGGCTGTCTCAACACTTCTATTGACCTAAGATGAGGACAGATGTGTCAAACTACTGCGGCTCCTGTATCACTTGTCAAAGAGTGGGGAAGGCGGGGCCTGCTCTTAAGGCTCCCCTGATCCCATTGCCAGTGATAGAGGAACCTTTCCAGAGGATCGCAGTGGACATTGTGGGCCTGCTGGCCGTCCCCAGCAGCTCTGGAAAGCATAGATATCTATCTATCTATCTATTTATTCAAAGATTGGAGGCAGCACACCATTCCAAGTGAAAAAGACTTATGTTTAATTGAACAACATGGCGACCTTTCGGTTCATTAGTGAGAACCTTTCAAGTCACTATTAAATAGAAGTCTTTTTCACTCGGAATGGTGTGCTGCCTCCAATCTATTTGGATCTATTTATCTATCCCATCAGTGCTATCTGTCTATGTTTATATCTGATATTTCTAATACATGGAATTTTCTTTCTTTATTTTCTTTCGTTACTATGTGGAGATTCCTGTACCACTAAGGATTCTATAAGCTTATTATGTTTTTCTATAAATGTATTAGGGATTGCCTTGTAGAATTCATATCATCTTTGTTGTCTTACAAAACTAATTTGTCCAATGGAAACCAAACAGAAATGGCGTCCAGCTGTGAGTTTTATACTTTACTGTAAACAAAGGAAAAGAAGCACAAAACCAACCCCGATGATGAGGTCATTGGACTAATGTTGACTCACAGTCATCCTGATGCCAGCTGGTAACACACCAGTTCAAGCTTAATTAACTAGCACAAATTCATTTCTGTGCTTTTCTTCCATGTGCTTAAAGGAAGTAAGCGGTTTAAAGCATGTCAAATGATTGGATGTGCCTTATAAAATCAGACTACTTTTGGCTTGAATTTTTAGAGCTCTCTTGAAACTCATATCATATATTTAAATGCTATAAAATTGCTAAATTTTAGAAAACCTTGAACATCACAGCAGTGTCACTCCTCACATTAGATACTGTTTTTCAATTTGTCACAAAGAATGCAAATGTAGTAAAGCTAAATATTACTGTCGAAAAGTTGACACATGTGAGTACTTTTTGTCTTTTAATGCTGATCCTGGCACTTTTCTAAAAAAAAAAAAATATATAAAAAATGGAGGTTTAGCAAATGGGATTTTATTGTCGCATATGATATTTCTATAAAAATCTACCTTGTAGCTGAAATCTACGCCTGCTAATCTCCAGTGTCGAGTTTCTTTTCTGATGCCCAGACAACCCAAAGATTCACCAAATTTACTTGGCACACCTAACCTCTGCAGTCTTTAGGAACAAGACTAGTGTACAAAACTCCAGTCTTTATAAATTCCCCGCCATGTATTTAAACATCTGGTATGTCCAGGAGAAGATTATGAGAAGCCCAAGGAAATTGCCTTAAAATCTATCTTAGCAGGCACAAGTCAGGAGAAAAACATGTCAACATGTACTAAAATCGCTTGATCTAGAGCCATGAGTATTAGCAGTGCAAAGGTTAAAGAAGAGAGATAATCAGAAGTGAGAGTTTTATTAAAATTGGTTATTGGACATAATTGTACACAATGTGATAACTTGAATAGCTGCTGGTTAAAACCACTGCAGTTTCGGCAGGAGCGGGAGGATGCTGCGGGCCCTGGGCTCTCAGAAGATGTCAACCGGCATCTACTTCCCTGCGGTGAGCACTGGAAATAGAAAGGGCCTCCAGAGGTGGCAATGATGCAGATTGAGATCTCGAGAGATGAAGAAAATGGGACGACTCAGCTCATTAGCGCCAACATCTTCTGAGAGCCCATGGCCCACAGCATTGCCCCACTCCTGCCACCACTGGCCTCCTGAGGCAGCATTTCCTGTAAACCCGCTCCGCCACCACTGCCCCCCAGGTAAGCTATCACTAAAAAGGACAATAAGACGCACCACCATTAAAAAAAAAAATGTTTTCCTCCTGCACCATAAAATTTGGGGTGCGTCTTATGGTCGTTGTACGTCTTATAGTCCATAAAATATGGTAATTAGTTTTACATTTTGATAGATTGAACTTTTATGGATCCAGCGATACCCCATATCTGTATTTTTGTACATCTTTATTGCTAATGGGTGCAGATTCAAACTTTTATGTTGTTTTTATTTTTTTCATTACTTTTTTTGACTTTTTAGCATATTTGTTGTCACCTTAAAGGACTTGAACCTGCAATTGTCTGATCGTTTGTGCCATGCACAGCAAAATCACATTTTTGCTTTATATATTATATATATATATATATATATCAACCACATTTGGATCCTTCAGACGGAACCTGAAAACCCACCTCTTCAGGAAACCCTACAGCCTGCACTGACCCCACTGCCTCCTCACCACCTCCGGAGATACTGCCTCACCAACACCGGAGCTCCTACAACCCCCAACCTACTGTCTCCTTCGCTATAATCCTATAGAATGTAAGCCCGCAAGGGCAGGGTCCTCGCCCCTCTGTATCAGTCTGTAATTGTTAGTTTGCTTACTGTAAGTGATATCTGTAATTTGTATGTAACCCCTTCTCATGTACAGCACCATGGAATCAATGGTGCTATATAAATAAATAATAATGATAAATAATAATAATAGCCCAAATCACGGTCTCCTTTGAAGCACAGACACAGGTTGGATTGAAATGCAGTTTCATGATGACAAGAACGGATGTCTTCTGTAGACCCCTGGCTGTCACAGCAACCCATCAATGGCCTATGATCCCATTGCTGGGCAGCCAATGGGTGCATAGAATGACGCGCCCCAACCGGTGTGCCAGTTGACAGTGACATTTAATAGGTTAATATTACCAGCCTCCGCTCCACCTGTGGATGTCAGAGGCAAGTCCTGGCAGTGTCAAAGCATTTGTGTTTCTTGTATGGGGTAGAATCACCCCATGGGCCCACTCCATATACCCAGTCCCGACTTGTGGCATACATGTATGGTGGATGTCAGTAAAATGTTAACTAAAAAAAGAATACTTTAGTCTGGATGGTACAATCTTTTTAACAAATAATATAATCCCATATTGCATTTTCTAATTTATGTCCCAAAAAGGAGAAGTTTTCTAAGAATTAAAAAAAAAATACTATTACATTTATTTTACACTCCAAAACAAGGATATAGCATGGTATACTGGCCCATACCTAGGATGTCTCATTAGACTGGCATCTGAATCTAATTAGCTGCATTAATGTAACTTTACTCTTAAATTGTTTTTCACAAACTGAGCGAAAACCAAAATACCCTTAATGCGCTTTTAAGAAACCTAGCTTGTAATCAATCTTGATGAGGTGCTTTATATACTTTTATGTCAACCCCCTTCCTTTGTTTGTTAGGCAAATGTCATTTAATATTAACATTACTGCCCTTTAATTACAGCGTTCCAGTAACTGACACTTAGTGATTTAGCACACTACATCAGCCACCTTCTAATCAAGAATAATATGTGCATTTCTGGAATATACATTGCTACTTAACATACACATGTACTGTATTTTTTTGTAATGAAGTGTGATTACCACGATTACTATTTTATCAATTACTACTATTCTTATTTTCGCTAATATTGCATTGTGCTACAAACATATTTAGTTGACTTAAAGGGGTTTTCCCAAGAATAAAAGTTCATTTTAATCAAAAGATCTTGGAATAATAATAATTTCCACAATTGGATGTGTTTAAATAAAATGTTCCTGTGCCGAGATAATCTTATAAATGTGTTCCTGCTGTGTACTATGTAATGGCTGTGTCTAGCTGTACAGGGACAAGGTCTGATCATACCACATCTCCGGAGGGGAGGAAGCAAAAGAGAGTATACAGACAAGACAGCATGGGATCGCAGATACTGCTTTCTGTGAGGTAAAATATGTTTAAAACAGGCAGTCAAATGTTTTAAAAAAATCATGACCATGATTAAGGGAGCCTAGTCTCCAGAAACGCGTTGAGATTCTTACCCATATGGTTGTGCTGAAGTCTGTATCCTCCATGTTTAAAGTTTGTGAATAAAGAAAACGCTTTTTTACGGACTCGGTGAAGCTGGACATTCCTTTCTTTTTTTGGATCTTGTACACCTGGACACAGCGGGTCCGTGCTCCCGAGGTTTGGTTGTTGAATCACGGGTGAGCTGGTTTATGTTCCTTGTTACAAAGTCAAATGTTTTACCTCACAGAAAGAATCAGATGTGATTTCATGTTGTAATGTCTGTACACTGTTTGCAGAATTATTAGGCAAGTTGTATTTTAGAGGATTATTTTTATTATTGATCAACAACTATGTTCTCAATCAACCGAAAAGACTCATAAATATTAAAGTTTAATATTTTTGGAAGTTGGAGTGTTTTTTTTTTAGATTTGGCTATCTTAGGAGGATATCTATTTGTGCAGGTAACTATTACTGTGCAGAATTATTAGACAACGTAATAGAAAACAAATATATTCCCATCTCACTTGTTTCTTTTCACCAAGTAAACCAACATCACTGCCCAAAATTTAGAAATAAACATTTCTGACATGCAAAAACAAAACCCCAAAAAATTAGTGACCAATATAGCCACCTTTCTTTATGATGACACTCAACAGCCTCCATCCATAGATTCTGTCAGGTGTTTGATCTCTTTACGATCAACATTGTGAGCAGCAGCCAAAACAGCCTCCCAGACACTGTTCCGAGAGGTGTACTGTTTTCCCTCTCTGTAGATCTCACATTTTATGAGGAACAACATGTTCTCTATGGGGTTCAGATCAGGTGAACAAAGGGGGCCATGTCATTATTTTTTCTTCTTTGAGACCTTTACTGGCCAGCCATGCTGTGGAGAAGTTGGAGGCATGTGATGGAGCATTGTCCTGCAGGAAAATCATGTTTTGTGTTTTTCTTGAATGATACCGACTTCTTCCTGTACCACTGCTTGAAGAAGTTGTCTTCCAGAAACTGGCAGTAGGTCTGGGAGTTGAGCTTCACTCCATCCTCAACCCAAAAAGGTCCCACGAGTTCATTGTTGATGATACCAGCCCATACCAGTACCCCACCTCCACCTTGCTGGCGTCTGAGTCGGAGTGGAGCTCTCTGCCCTTTACTGATCCAGTCTCTGGCCCATTCATCTGGCACATCAAGAGTCACTCTCATTTCATCAGTCCATAAAACCTTTGAAAAGTCAGTCTTAAGATATTTCTTTGCCCAGTCTTGACGTTTTATCTTATGTTTCTTGTTCAAAGGTGGTTGTTTTTTCAGCCTTCCTTACCTTGGCCATGTCCTTGAGTATCACACACCTTGTGCTTTTTGTTACTTCAGTAACGCTGCAGCTCTGAAATATGGCAAAACTGGTGGCAAATGGCATCTTGGCAGCTTCACGCTTGATTTCTCTCAATTCATGGGCAGTTATTTTGCGCCTTTTTTGCCCAACACGCTTCTTGCGACCCTGTTGGCTATTTGCCATGAAATGCTTGATTGTTCGGTGATCACGCTTCAAAAGTTTGGCAATTTCAAGACTGCTGCTTCCCTCTGCAAGACATCTCACAAATTTGGACTTTTCAGGGCCCGTCAAATCTCTCTTCTCACCCATTTTGCCAAAAGGAAAGGAAGTTGCCTAATAATTAAGCACACCTTATATAGGGTTTTGATGTCATTAGACAAAACGCCTCCTCATTACAGAGATGGACATCACCTGATTTACTTAATTGGTAGTTGGCTCTCAAGACTGAACAGCTTGGAGTAGGACAACATGTATAAAAAGTATCATGTGATCAAAATACAACTTGCCTATTAATTTTGCACACAGTGTATATTCTCTTTTGCTTCCTCCCCTATCAAGGAACTGTGGTATTATAAGACCATGTTCCTGCATGGTCAGACACAGCCATTACACAGTACACAGCAGGGGCAAATTTATAGGATTATCTCAGCATGGGAACATTTTTATTTAACACATTTATTTGTGAAACTTATTTTTATTGCAATATCTATTCATTAAATTGTTCTTTGCTCATAGGCCAATCCCTTTAAACTTTAATGGCCCATTCTTAAATGGGTTATCATGTTAACATATCTATAATGGGACCCTCACATACCGAATAGCGGGGACATGCAATAGCTTAGTATTGGGGTGAAAAAAGGGTGAATACCATAGTAAGTTAGTAAATAAATTTTTATGGGCTTAAAATTTCTGGGGCCTTTCCCACTGTTTTCCACTATGAGCAACGTAGTGACTACTTAATTCCCCCTGAGACCGTCAAGCAGATAGTGGCTACTTGGCATTTGCATTGGCAGTGAGCGCGATGATAAAGGGCAATTATTGAGATGAATTTGTCATTGATTGCTGTGCTCCGCACAAGCAATGACCAGGTTGACGAAGCTCAAAATAATGAAGTATAAATGTGCACATTCACTATTCATTATACTGAACTTTATCATCTTGGTTGCTACCTATGCAGTGTGCAGCAGACAATGGCAAAGTTATCTGAACATCTGCATCTACATAGGCACTGGTGGCTGTATCTGATATGACAGACACTGGCCTTAGTGTAATTGTGTATTGAATCATGTTCAGAGCGCAGCAGAGATGAAGGAAGACTTGGGTTGCAATCTGGGGAGAAAGCAGTTGAATCGGGGCACGATCACACCCACAATATGCAGGGTACTATAATATGGAAAGGGAAGAGTTAGGATGGTGGACACTCACAGCCATGTTATGAAGAAGGACCAAAATTACCATATGATATACTGTATTCTCCCCAAAATTCAATGCTGATTTCAATTCTACTATTGAAAAATTTTCAAAAATGAAAAGCAGGCAATTTGAAGGAAATGTTAATGTACTACTATTAAATCCTTATTTTTAAAACTATTTTAGTGTTTTCTTAAAGTCCAATGCATGTGCTTGGAGGATAAAGAGCTCAATGCTGGACTGGTGGAAGGGACACAGGGAGTACTAAGGATCCCAGGCACTGGCAGCCTATGCTTTGCCACTCGGGGCTTGTCCCAGAAACCCTTCACATAAAATCGAACTGTCATCAAACTTCTACGCTTTATCACCCTTAAGTTGCTTATTACTAAACAGATGATGCGGATGAAAAAGAATCTCTTGACTACAATAAAATATATTTTTTCCTAGAATTTCCTAACATATTTTAGTATTGTGTAGTTTATGGGCGCCCTGCAGAAAAGTCACTATCTGGAATGTGATTAGGAAAAATGTCTCAGCGGATGAACATGAAGCTATAAGTTACTGCTGTTTCTGGATCATCTTTATGGAAATTCAATTAGAGACACAAGTAAATGAAAATAATCATAAACTACAAAGCCAAGGAATGTATCTTTGGCCGTGTACATATAGCCCTTCAACAAGGTGTGCAGCATAAATGATTAAATACCCAATATTTATTTGTATTCTGATTATAAGCCTCATAAATTATACATGAACTAAAGTCCAAAATTTCACTTTGTAGTATCATAGTATCATAGTTAGCAAGGACGAAAACAGACATTTGTCCATCCTGTTCAACCCATATTCCATCAGAATAGATCCCCAGATCTACGTCCTTCTAAAGAACCTAGTTACTGTAAGATACAATATTGTTACGTTCCAGGAAGACATTCAGGCCTCTCTTGAACCCCTCCACTGAGTTCGCCATCACCACCTCCTCAGGCAAGGAATTTCAGATTCTCACCGCCCTAACAGTAAAGAATCCTCTTCTATGTTGGTGGAAAAACCTTCTCTCCTGCAGACTCAGAGAATGCCTCCTTGTGACCGTCACCTTCCTTGGTATAAACAGATCCTCAGCGAGATATTTGTATTGTCCCCTTATATACTTATACAAGGTTATTAGATCGCCCCTCAGTCGTCTTTTTTCTAGACAAAATAATCCTAATTTTGCTAATCTCTCTGAGTATTGTAGTTCCCCTATCCCCTTTATTAATTGTGTTGCCCTCCTTTGTACTCACTCTAGTTCCATTATACCCTTCCTGACCACTGGTGCCCAAAACTGTACACAGTGCTCCATGTACGGCTCATAGGAAGAAGTCACTGCAAATTACAAATGTACCATTTATCTTAATAAGCCTTATAGATTGTCATACATTAATACATGAATTACATCCTCAATAAATATCAAATGTGTAATAAAAAATGTCATCTTTTATTCACATTAATACATTATGCCTTAATTTATGTTAAAGTGGTCATCCGGCTTCACTCTATATGAATGTTTCAGATTACTGAATTGCGAAAACCAAAGATACAAACATATATATATATATATATATATATATATACTGTATATATATATATATACAGCTCTAGCAAAAATTATGAGACCACTGTAAAATTTTCAGTTGTCTGATTTTTCTCTTTATAGGTTTATGTTTGAGTAAAATGTAAATTGTTCTTTTATTCTTTAAACTACTGAAAACTTGTCTCGAAATTCCAAGCAATACATTTTGTATTTATTTTCTGAAAATGAGAATAACAAAAGTAAAATGCATTGCTTGCAGACCTCAAATAATGCAAAAAACAAAACAAAAAAAAAAACAGTTCATAGTCATTTAGAAACAGCAATACTAATGTTTTAACTCAGGAAGAGTTCAGAAATCAATATTTTGTGGAATAACCATGATTTTTAATCACAGCTTTCATGCATCTTGGCATGCTTTCCACCAGTCTTTCACAATGCTTTCGGGTGACCTTATTCCACTCCTGGTACAAAAATATAAGCAGTTCTTTGTTTGATGGCTTGTGACTATCCATCTTCCTCTTGAATACATTCCGGAGGATTTCAATGGGGTTCAAGTCTAGAGATTGGGCTGGCCATGACAGAGATTTGATGTGGTGGTCCTTCATCCACACCTTGATTGACCTAGCTGTGTGGCTTTGCACATTGTCCTGCTGGAAAAACAAGTCCTCAGAGTTGGGGAACATTGCCTGAGCAGAAGGAATTGACTGTTTTTCTAGGATAACTGGCATGCGGCTTGATTTATATGTCCTGCGCAAAGAACAACCTGCCCAATTCCGTCCTTGCTGAAGCATCCCCAGTTCATCACCGATCCTCCACCAAATTTCACAGTGGGTGCAAGACACTGTGGCTTGTACGCCTCTCCAGGTCTCCGTCTAACCATTAGATGATCATATGTTGGGCAAAGCTGAAAATCAGACTCATTAGAGAAGATTACCTTATTCCTGTCCTATATGGTCCAATCTGTTGTGGATTCTGTTGTCGAACTCCCTCCTGTGGTCGTGAATGGTACTTCGGCGAGTTCTGTCTATGGGCTCCCTCTGGTGGCTATGAGTGAAGCTGCTGCTTCTGAGGTTCCTTACACAGGTGACGTGGTTTATCCTTTGGTTGGCTGCTCTATTTAATTCCTCTCAGATCGTTACTCCATGCCAGCTGTCAATGATTTTGCATTGGTTCAGTTCGCTCCTGGATCTCTCTGGTGACCTGCCTTCTCCTGCAGAAGCTAAGTTCCTGATAGTCATTATTTGTTCACTGTTTTCTTGTCCAGCTGGTTTTCATGATTTTGTCTTGCTAGCTGGAAGCTCTGGGATGCAGAGTGGCCCCTCCGCACCGTGAGTCGGTGCGGAGGTCTTTTTTGCACACTCTGCGTGGTGTTTTGTAGGTTTTTGTGCTGATCGCATAGTTACCTTTCCTATCCTCTGTCTATTTAGTAAGTCTGGCCTCCCTTTGCTGAAACCTGTTTCATTTCTGCGTTTGTGACTTTCATCTTTACTCATAGTCAATATATGTGGGGGGCTTCCTTTACCTTTGGGGAATTTCTCTGAGGCACGCTAGGCTTTATTTTCTATCTCTAGGGCTAGATAGTTCTTAGGCTGTGACGAGGCGCCTAGGTCTGGTCAGGAGCGCTCCACGGCTATTTCTAGTGTGTGTGATAGGATTAGGGCTAGCGGTCAGCAGAGCTCCCACATCCCAGAGCTCGTCCTGTATGAGGTTTAACTATCAGGTCATTCCGGGTGCTCCTAACCACCAGGTCATAACACCAATCCTTATGGTTTTTGCAAACTTCAACCTGGCTCTCCTTGATGAAAGGCTTTTGTCTAGCTTTACATGACTTGAGTCATGCCTCTAGGTGCCTGTTA